>NW_026526777.1:22492347-23692347 GCF_024362965.1 Panthera pardus | reverse complement strand
AGAGTCAAATCACTGCAGCATGAATCCCAAATTATAGTTTAATGTCTCAGTGGCTTCAATATTTATGTCACCGAAAGGTGCCTGAGGCAGTAGCACTGCTTTGCATCGGGTTGTTTTCTACAGTGCTGATGCTCACAGATACTCTTAAAAAAGGTCCTTTACTGTTAAGTTGTTTGGGTACAAAATTGTGACAGACATACAACATCTCACTTCAATTTTCTTTTCTTTTTATGGTAAGAGCAAAAGGTATCAGTATGATTGTGACTTGTTTTGTTGTGAATAATAAGGATTCCCGTAGATTAAAAAAAATCTACCAATACTTAAAATAGCAATTATTTAGGTAGTTAACAATAAAGTTCGATGAATGGCCCTGTGGCACACAGCTAAGTGGCTCACCTGGGATATAAACTTAGGCAGTCTAGCCACAGAATCTACTCTTTTAACCATAACATCATAAGGTCTTCATTAAAGTAACTGCCTTTTACCTGCTGGTTGGTATCAATTAATAACTTCTCCTGTGTTACAAATGACCTTGTGGCAGATAGACTTGAAGGTGTTTGCGACCTTGTATAATCGCCTCCCCCGAGTGTAGGCAGGATCTGTGACTTGTTTCTAAGCAACAGACTATGACAAGCATGATGTCATGTCACTTCCTGAGTATGTTACCTATGTAAATAAAATTCTGTCACGCTAGCAGATTTGCTCTGGAGACTCTTCTTGCTGGCTTAGTGAAGTAAGCGGCCACACTGACAAAGCCCATACTGCAAGGAGCTTTGGGCAACCCCTAGTCGTGAAGGTGGCCTCCAGCAGAAAGCTAGAAAAAAGCTGATCCCTCTCTCCTACAACCATGAGGAAATAAATTCTGCCAATGGCCTCAGTGTATTTTTTTGCTTTTTTTTAACTTTATTTATTTTGAGAGAGAGAGACAGCACTAGTGGGGGAGGGGCAGAGAGAAAGAGATGGAGAGAGAAAGAATCCCAGCAGGCTCTGCACTGTCAGCACAGAGCCATTGAGGGGCTTGAACTCACAAACTTTAAAATCATGACCCCAGCCAAAATCAAGTCAGAAGCTTAACCAACTAAGCCATGTGGTCTCCTAAACAACCTGAGTATATTTGAAAGTTCATTCTTCTCCAGTCAAGCTTCAAGGTGAAAACAGGTCTATTAATACTTAATTACAACCTTGAGAGACCCCCCAGCAGAGGACACAGCAAAGTGATGCCTTGACTCCTGAACCAAGAAACTATGAGATAATAAATGTATGTTAAGTTACTGAGTTTGTTGTGCTTTGTTACACAGCAAAAGGTAACTACTACAAACCTTAAATAATTGTGGCTTAACACAACAACTATTCATTTAACTCTCAGCTCTGCAGGTTGGATAGATCTTCTGGTCTATACTGATTGGCTCTATACTGATTGGTCTACACATGATTGGCTTATGTGTCTGCCAGCTGGTAGGTCAGCACCTAAGGATGCTTCATAAAGGCTTTGGCTGGGATGGCAATTAACCTGGCCCTCTCTACACATGCAAGGGGTATTCTGGAATTGTTCCCCAAAATGGCAGGAGAGTTCTAAGTTCTATAAGAGAGCAAACTCAAATGTGCAAATACTTTTCAAGTGTCTCTGGTTACATTTGCTAATGTTCCATTGGCCAGCACAAGTCACATGGCCAACCCAGACTTAAGAACTGGGAAATTAGATTTCACTTCTTGAGGGAAGGAACTGCAAGGTGTGGCTACATTTTGCAATCTATCAGACTGGTGTTCTCTACCTCTAAGTGATACCCAATTATCAAGTCTGAAATTTAAATGACATCTTTGTTTCCCCTTATTCTCTCAACTCTCCACCCTCTGTCTTTGCAACCTAAACATAATTGGTTCATTTCTTTCTAGTGGGATGCATCCAATATAATGTACCAACACCCCCTACCTGGACCCCTTCAAAATCCCCATAACTATTCCTCATGCTTTCATTTTGCCCTTCCTCTATCCTCTATTCACTACATGGAGGCCGGATGATCTTTTAGAAATAGCCATACTATTACATAACTGGGTATACTTTGGGAATCCAGTATCACATGTAAAATAAACCTGGTCACATTTAAAGTTTTTTTATTAATGGGAAAGAGTAGTGGCAAACAGTTGAAAGTCAAATATATAATGATCAGGTGGCTCTATAGATCTTCAAGAGTCTAATATTCTTACAAATCTGTTAAGTGCCCACACTGACTGGAGCCTTTTGAAAATAGCAAAGGAAGCTCTACAGTTCCAGCTGTTGGACTTTTGGGACTTATGCTCAAATAATGCATGTTTAAAGTGTGTTTGGAACAAGTGAAAAGGTAGGTTTTGCTGTGTATATTCATTGTGAGCTATTGTAAGAAGTGCAGAGGAATAGGACTGTTCAAAACCTCCTTTAACAGAAGCAAGAGTATATACCAACAAGGTTTCCTTTTGGAGAAAAGACATATGATAGTAGAAAGACCTGGGGCCATCAGGGTGATTGCTGTTCCCAGTCACTCCAGGTTGACACTTTTTCTTAAACATTGATTGAGAATAAAAGAATAAACAGTACATATATTTTTCCAGATGTGTTTGCATCCAGTGACGAAAATGCTAGGAGACTGCTATGACAATTATTCAACCAAGTAATAGCACATCTAAAGCTTCAGGCCTCATAAATTGAACCCTGCATACTTTACTATTTGGAATGCGCCAAATAATAAGAAATACACAAAAAATAAAAAATACTACAACAAAAATGATGACAAACCCATTCTAAGGTTCTAATGAGAAGGATGCACATTTAAATATAGAATATCTTGTAAGATTTTTTCCCCTAGGAATCTGAGAATTATTGTATCTTAGTAGAAATGCAAATCACTGGGTTGTACATCATAGTAAAAATGGGTACTATAAACAGGAATAAAACAAAATGCTTGCAACTTAAGAAATGTTATGGCTATTTGGACAATCATTATATATAAATAAAATATGGCATTAGTCTATGTTCCTAAAATAACTAAAAAGTCAGAGTTTCTTAGCGGCCACTTGAAAAATGTGATGTACTAGTCAGATTCTCTGTCATCCAGAGATTCTCTGGATGGCAGGGAAGAGTTCTATAGAATAACCATTCAATTTTTATACATAAGCTAAATCCAATTGACTCTATCTTAAACAGGGGTCAAAAACTATGGTCTGCAGATCAAATCTGGACCACTGCCTGATTTTGTAAGGCTAATGATTTAAGAAATGGTTTTTCTATTTTTTTAATAGTGAAAAAATCAAAAGAATAATATTTCATGTTTTATTAGAACGGAGCCACACATTTTGCTCAAGAGTTGGCCAAAGCTGGTTTCAACAGCAAAGCTGAGTGTTTGCAACAGACAATGCATGGAATATTTATTATCTGGCCCCTTTTAGAGACAGTTAATATGAGGTACCTAAAATAGTCAAATTCATAAAGACAGAAGATAGAATAGCGGTTTCCAGCGGCTGAGGGGAGGGAAGAATGAAGAGTCAGTGTTGAAGGGGTACAGAGTTTCAGTTGGAGAAGATGAAAAGTTCTGCAACTGAATGGCAATAATGGTGATCAGAATGTACCCCATGTCACAGAACTGTACATTTAAAAATGGTGAAAATGATAAATTTTTTACTATGTATATTTACCACAGTGAAAAATCATGTGAATTACATTTTTTATCTGAATGTGATCCTTACTATGCTTTATTCAGAGAGTAATTGCCAGTTAATATTATACTTTCTGTTCCAGTGTTGAAGAAAATAAGTAAAATTATGAATACAACCAAATTGCTGTCACTGAATATTTTTTTTGGTATGCTGCAGACAAAATAAAAGCTGACATGGGACAAACAGCCACTTTTTTCCCCCACAGTATATTCAATAGTATATTTACCATTGAAGGACAGGTTGTCTATCAAAGCTTTGAATGGTAAATGGAGAAATGTTTTCATAGTATGTTTCTCATTGAAGGATGAGTTGCCAATTAAGGTTTTAAGTGATAAATGAAAAAAATCTATCATCACAACACTTATAAACTGGTAAAGTTTATCTATGGTTTACAGTGGCTTGCTTAACTGAGCCAACTGATTCTATGAACACATAGACACCACTCTCTTCCCCTGGGGTTATTATAAGTGTTAACTGTATATAATTATGAAACTCATTGAAATTATGCTGGTTGTGCTAGAAACTGCTAGCTCCTAACCAAATATCCCTTCTTGCCTTTTTCCCTCAAATCTATGGAGCCCCAGTTTTTTGCTGTGTACATTTGCCTAGCTAAATACTAAATTTCCCAGCTTCCCTTGCAGCTAGTGATGGTCATTGACTGAGCCTTGGCCAGTGAGGTATAAGTGACAGAGCTAATGTGGGTCCTGGTAAGTGTCTTAAATGAAGAGGAAACACATATTTCTTCCTCTCTTTCTTTCTGCTGTATTTGTGAAGTAGACATCACTTCGGAGCGAGAGTAGGCATGATGGAATTGTGAACAATAACTATATGCCAAGATTGCTGGCGGAGAAAGCTAGAAGCAGCCTGCTTCCCCTCCTCTCAACATTTCGACTGCCAGCTGTCAAACTTTTCTCATGTGGAGAGAAATAAGATTCTATCTTTAAAAAAACTCACTATTATTTTGTTTCTGTTTTTCTTAGCTGGGTCAGATCCTAAGAATTCCCTTTTTAAGAAGGCCAGGGAAGCCACACTGCTGTCATTTTCTAGATCACCTCCAATTTCTGTCAAAAAAAGATAAAATTTCTTTTGACATCACTTAGGTGAACAGGAACGCATTCTTAGACAACTTTTAAACCTATGTACTCTTAGGCACTAATTGTTGAGAGGCTGTGCAGGCAAGATCATGCACTATGAATTCAAATCTCTTTGTGCTAATATCTGCTTAGATACCACCACACCACCATGTAAATCTTCTAAGTCATAATATTTATACCAATCTATTTTCACAATTTTGACAGGAATTAATGTATAAATATTCATGTGTTGCTACATTTATTTGGCCCCAGGGGCCTAATCCTTGTTTAGAAATAGAATATTCTCCAGCTTGGAGAAATTAATTTTTCATACACATCACTGGGTAAAAGCAAAAACAAATACAAAAATGAATCCCCTTTTTTCCATATCTGCTTTTTAAAATTCTTTTTGAAAACCTAAGAATTCCCACAACAGTGTTATGTGAATAGAAAAAGCTATTGTATGGATCTTGCTGCAAGAGTTGACCCTACTCTTTTGAATAATCTTATAGAAAAGAACCGTTGGTGTTAGAAAGGCCACCAAGACCCCCATGTGTTGTGGTTTGAAGACTACAGTTATGGTTTGTGGTTTGAAGACTAGTTAATTATTTACTTATGATTTCAACAATAGAAATGACAAAAGCAGATCTTTATTTGCAGAGAAGCATAGGTTATTCGCCAAGTGGATTATTTCTGAATTCCTGGGATTTGATGCCTAATAATGACCATATATATGTTGGAAGAACTTCACTAGTTTCTACAATCACATGCTTTCCAGAGTGTTCCAGGAAGAACCAGCTAGGTGATGAAATATCTTGTGACAGCACATCTGGAGTAGGAGGTTTCTAGGTATATTTCCAGTTTTAAAAAAATAAATTATTTTAGAACCAGTTGCATAAAAAGCATAATAACCTTTCCCTTTGTTGTGGTAATAAGCTTATATAACCTGGGGAGCTAGAGCAGTAACTTTATTTGTTACTGTATGTCAAATAAGGTGTTTTTCAATTGTATTTAATTTTTTTTTTCAGAAAAGAAATATGGAGGCAATTCTTAAATTTTCTTAAATTCCTAATCACATTGACAAAGATATAGATTATTATATATTCACTAGAAGAAGATACAAGTTCTTATGTGTTTATTTATTTGTATTTTTGAATAATGATAATCTTGCTATTTTTCTTTCATGTTTAGGACATGAATTTAAAGATTCTGTGGGTTTTTTTTTTAATTTTAATTTGACTTTATTTTTTTTATGGAACTATATCATAACACCCAGAATGGTTACTTTCCTTCTTCCTGAAGTGAAACAGTAAAGTTATTTTTGTTGGAAAATGTGGCTGTCCTTTCCGTTCTGCATAGTGTATGCTAGGAAAAAGTAAAGGGTTCACTTGCCATCATGTCCTCTTCAGCCTATATGAAATGATACCATGGGGAATGATGTTTTGTTCAGTATTAACCTGGATATTTGCAGTTATCCTTATTGTTTTTTCCAAGGGGATTTTGTGTCTGTATTTTGTGTAATTTTGACTATTTTAAGATGAGAATTCTATGATTTATTTTCTTAAAAAGACCTTTTTTATTTTAAGAAAAACATTTCTCTATAAACTTTATAGTCATGTCCTCTCTTTACGTCAAAAGATATTGAATTTCTTTTAAAAGCAGTTGGTTTAGCAGGAATCTTAGTCAACTTTCATGCTTTACTCACTTTAGGGTCTTGAGTACTAAAAACATATATGTTGATTCATGTGCTACAGTTTCCATTTCAAATCTCTGCTACCTGTACTTGTCAGATATATTCCTACCTATGAAATTTTAGAGACATGATGTTTTTCAAAATATTATTTGCATGATTTTTATAAGAAGTGTTGAGTATACCTATTTTATAGAAGCACAGACTAAACTTACCACATTAAGAACAAAATATTATTAAAAAAATTTTTTTTAATGTTTGTTTTTAAGAGGGAGAGAAAGGGTAAGAGACAGAGAGACAGAGCATGAGCAGGAGAGGAAAAGAGAGAGGGACACACAGAATCTGAAGCAGGTTCCAGGCTCCAAGCTGTCAGCACAGAGCCAGACACGGGGCTTGAACTCACGAACCGTGAGATCATGACCTGAGCCAGAGTCGCATGCTTAACCACCTGAGCCACCTAGGTGCCCCAGAGCAAAATATTATTTTTAAAGTTGAGGAAAAAATATGAGAGTTTCCCTTGACTGATACCAATGGTTTGATTATATGGCCATTTTCATAGCTGTTGAAATTGTTTTTCCCTCATCATGTAAATTAATACAGAATTATGAAGTGTAAAACACACATATAATGATCCAACAGAACATAATGCATTCTTTTTCAGGATAGATAAAAATCACTTGCTGCAAATCTTAAGCTGAGATCTGGTGGGCATTGACATTCAAATGAAAGTAAACTTCAATAAGAAATCTCTCCAAATTTCTTAGTCTAGGATTAATTCACATATTCAAAATTATCTGTAATATTCATTTTGTTGATATGTAACTATTATTATTATTATGACATGTATTTTATTTTATCATAAAATGGTAGAGAATCATTTCTTATTTATCCTAACATTTGTGGTCTTCATGTGTTCTGCTTTAAAACTGCTCTAAAACTTTGTGGCATAAAGCAACAACTATTTTATTATATCTCATGATTTTGTGGGTCAGAAATTCAGACAAGGATCAGCTAGGCCATTCTTCTATTTTACCTAATATTGACATGGGTCACCCAACATTATTCAGCTGGCAGCTAGGTGGTCTGGAGTTTCCAATATGGTCATTTCTGACACCTTGAAAAGGATGTCTGCGGGGGAGGCTGGACTCTTACTCTTCAGGCAGTCTTGGGCCTCTCCATGTGGCCTGTTCAGCAGGACAGTCAATCTTTTACATAGCAACTCAGAGTTCCAAGAATGAGTCTTCTAAGCGGTCCTGGTGAAAGCTATCAGGTGTCTTATGACCTAGCCTTGCTAGTTCCATAATGTCACTTCTACTACATTCAATTGAGTCATACAGTCCATTAAACCAGTTCAGATTCAGTGGGAAGGGAATTCAAATCTACCACTCAATGGGAAGGATACAAAAACTTTGTGGCCATCTTTATTTTTCCACAGAGATTTTCTTAATATAATTTTTTAAAGTTTATTTATTTTGAGAGAGAACACAAGTGGGAGAGGAGCAAAGAGAGAAAGAGGGAGAGGGTAAGAGAGAGAATCCCAAGCAGGCTCCTCACTGTCAGCACAGAGCCCAATACAGGGCTCGAACTCACAAACCATGACATCATGACCTGAGCCGATGTCAGACACTTAACCAACTGAACCACCCAGGTGCCTTTTGTTGAATATAATTTAATTGATTCATAAATTCTGAGAAGTTACATACCTTTGGCTTAGAAATTATGAATATGGTGTCTGGCAGTAAAAGTAGTCAGTGTAAAAATCCCAGTGCTCGGCATTTTTAGCTCTACAATAGAGGAAGACATTCTTCCATTCTTTACTCTCATCATGGGGCACATATGCCTACCTTAAATATTTTATTTTTATTAAATATGATACTGCTTATCCTTCACCTAATCTTTTGCCATGTACAAGTGGCAGAGAGAATTCTACATTTAACCATATTATTATGCTATTTGATATTATTTTGATTTATCAGGTTTTGGACAAAGACAGAAAATTACAAAACCAGTTATACTTCAACATTTGGATTCTACAAATAGTTGCATATTTTATCTCATCACTGACATAATTTAGTGGAATTTAATTTTTGTCCAGTGATATTAAGTAAGAATTATATTTTAATAACATATTGTGCTTTGAAATTCACTAAGTGATTTTTATACACATAATATCATCAACCCTTACAAAGTTTAAAACAAAGAAAATGGTGACTATTTCTTTTTTTTTTTTTAACAGATAAAGGTATTACAAATTAAGAGAGATTGATTTACTATTTGAAGCTCATATATCCAGGGCAGATTCAGGCTTCAAACTTAAGTTGTAAGTTTGAGTCCCAAGGAAGAGCAGAATATTTTTGACATGTTGTTTACTAACAAACTTAAACATGTAAGTTGTTTGAGGGACAAGAAGGGATCCTAATGTGTTATTAAACATCTGACTAACATAAATACTGAAAACTGTTACACTTATAAAAAATTAATACATTCATCACATGAAGGAATACAAATTAGCCAATTATGACTAATCTTTAGGTTACATTCAATTCATTTACAGTTGTTTAAGCACCTTCCACGTGTCTATTTCTGCGCTTATAGAATCTAAAAAGGAATCTGGAAAACACTGTACCATAAGAAAAAAATAATTTGGAAATTCAGGAGTGATTTGCTTCTCATTATTCTGCTGGTATAGAGTGCTAATAATAGCACTGAGAAACATTACTTTTACATTAGCATAATTTTCTTCTTGATGCCACCATTATGGTTTACTTAAGTTGACAAATGACTGCTGCCCAATGCCACACCTGCTACCTTTTCCATAATAGCAAACGATATTATGCTATTGAGTTCCTAGAAAGGTTAATTTCTATTTTCTGCAATTACGAATGACATGGTTAGAGGAGGTTATAGATATCTGAATTACTGTGATTACTGTTGCTGGAAATTATGCAAATGTGCATAAAAGTGAAGTTTGTGGAAAATGAAATTAAGCTAAACTTGATTTAGCCTACTATTATTAATGTTATAACTCAAAGTGTAAATAAAACACCAATGTAATAAAATCCAAATCTAAATGTAAATATTATTTTAGTACGAAGCACAAATAGGATATTTGTTAACATAACATTTTTGCTTTACTAGCGTTGTGCTTGGTATCATTGTTGAGGTTTCCTAAAACACACTACGATCCAATCTTGTATAATGTATAATTTGAGTATGATGCTATTCTATTTTTTCCCCTAAGTTCACTGCATACAAGTTTGTTAGACTCATCTTAGATGCCAAATATTTTATTTGTAGTTACAATTTAAAAAAGAATCCCTTGGTTCCATTAAGCATAGGTTTTTGTAATTTAATTTATATTTTAGTAATATCAACAATATTTCAATTACTCAGTATTTTAATATTTAAATCTTTCTTTGGAGCCCAGTTTTTCTAATTTACTAAATTTCATCAGTAAGTTACAGTTCCCCTGATTCTTACCTTTGGTGCTTTCTTTAGTTCTTTCTTAGTATGACAATAAGGTAATGGACCCATAGTACTTTGAAGAAAAATTGGGAAGCATTGTCTGTGTTATGTAACCTTAAACAACTAAATTCACACTAATGGTTAAAATTTTGTAAAACATGTGGCTAGATGTGAATATATTATCATTAGCTTATTGATTGATATCATATAAAAATAAAATTAGAATTTCAAAATTATATTTTATGATAAATTAAACTAGTTTTTAAAATTTATTTCCAAAAATTACAAGACTGGCTAAAAATGATCAGGAATGCATATGAAATATTCATATCGAACACTGCTAGATTCAAATATATGGTACATCCAAGAATATACCAAATGTATGTTTTATATCCTCACATTTGAGAAAACAAATGTTTACATGTATGAAAGAGGCAATAATTCTATGTGAGTTTTTAAAACTATGCTACTATGAAGAAAAATTTAAGCATTGTTATATAAGAAAAACAATTCATAAGTATATACAAGTATATAATTCATAAATATGTTGACATTACTTCAAATATTTTTTATTTTTTATTTTATTTTATTTTTAATTTTTTTAACGTTTTTATTTATTTTTGAGACAGAGAGAGACAGAGCATGAACAGGGGAGGGTCAGAGAGAGGGAGACACAGAATCTGAAACAGTCTCCAGGCTCTGAGCTGTCAGCACAGAGCCTGACGCGGGGCTTGAACTCACGGACTGTGAGATCATGACCTGAGCCGAAGTCGGCCGCTTAACCGACTGAGCCACCCAGGCGCCCCCAAATATTTTTTAAATGTTTGTTTATTTTGAGAAAGAGAGAGGGGCACCTGGGTGGCTCAGTCAGTTAACGTCAGACTTTGGCTCAGGTCCTGGTCTCATTGTTGGTGAGTTAGAGCCTCACATTGGGCTCCATGCTGACAGCTCAGAGCCTGGAGCCTGCTTCAGATTCTGTGTCTCCTTCCCTGTCTTCCCCTCCCCCACTCATGCTCTATCTCTTTCTCTCTCTCAAAAATAAATAAACATTAAAAACATTTTTAAAAAAAAGAGAGAGAGAGGTGCAGAAAGAGAGGGATGGAGAGAATCCCAAGTAGGCTCCACACTGTCAGCGCAGAGCCCAAAAAGGGGCTTGTCCCACAAACAGTGAGATCATGACTTGAGTCAAAATCACGAGTTGGACACTTACCCTACTGAGCCACCCAGGTGCCCCATATTGCTTCAAATATTATACAGAATTTTATGGAAGAATGGAAACATTATTTTAACACTATTAATTTCATGCTTATGGGATGCTGTTTTTAAAAATAAAGAAAATGCAAAAATTTTCCAGTCATGTATTTGTAAATTTAGTTGTTAGAATATTAACATTCAATTCAAACTCAACTACAAAATCATTGGTGGCTATGACAAAGGTTAGCAAGTTATGCAACTTCTGCTCTTCTTGGACATAACAACTAAAGCACATAGCCCAGCCTAATTTGCAATAAGACATAGCTACATGACTAAGTGCAATCCATTGATATGTAAAGGGAAGAATGTTTGCCACTCCAGCCTTGTTCCATAAAGACCTTCCACATGTGATCATCCATGCTATTTCCCTTTTGTCAGCATGTCACTGAAAGGCACAGTGATCCTAAAAGCCACGTATTATGTATGTTGAAGACTGAGATATTGGATGACCAACTAAGAGAGATATGACTACTAATAAGAAATAAGACTTTTAATTTTATAAGCAAATGAAGTAAATGCTCATCATATTTTGAAACATTATATATTTTAGGAATGTGTGTGTGTGTGTGTGTGTGTGTGTGTGCATGTGTGTATGCTGTGAGAGTAGGTGTCTGTGAGAGTAGGTAGCATGATCTTATACATAGACTTAGAAGACATATGGACTAAAAAACCTAATTAAATTTAAGAAGGGATTAAAAAATGGGACTTTTGTTCTAGTTGTTCTTTCCATTTTTTTTTTTTGGTTGTTCAAAAACATTTTTTCCTTCTTTGGTTATACTGTCCATTACTACAAGTGTTCAATAGATCATCTCAATAGTTGCAGAAAATGTATTTGGCAAAATTCAATACCACTTCATAATAAATACTCACAACATACTAGAGATGGAAGGAAACTTCCTTAACTTGATATCAAGTGAGTATTTTCAGTTGACACAATTATTTATATAAAAATACACAACAGTCAACAGGAAAACTTCTTGAATTAGTGAATTAGTAAATTTGCAAGTTATAAAATCCAAATATCTATTCATTTCTAACACTGACAGTGAACATTTGTAATTTGACATTAAAGAAACAGTATCATTTATTATAGCAAAAGAAGTAAATGCATATAAACTGAGTTAAATATAAATAGGATTTTTACACTGAAAACCATAAAACATTAATGAAAATTTAAAAACTATTTAATGAATAAATGTGCTGTATTTATGCATTGAAAGATTATATTAATATGATGTCAATTTTTCCTTTCATTTTAAAAAAATTATTAGTGTATTTTGAGAGAGAGAGAGATAGAGAAAGAAAGAAAGAGAGAGAGAGAGATGGCATGAACATGCACAGGGGAGAGGCAGAGAGTGAAGAGAGGAGTGGCAGAGAGAGAATCCCAAGCAGGCTTGGTGCTGGCAGCATGGAGCCCAATGCCACGCACACACCATGAACTGTGAGATCATGACCTGAGCTGAGATCAAGAGTTGGATGCTTAACCAAATTAGTCACCCAGGCACCCCAAGATGTCAATTTTTCTTAAACAAATGTACAGATTCAATGCAATTCTAATAAAATATAACAGATTTTTCTGTAACAAGCTAATTCTAAAATTTAGAGGGAAAGGCAAAGGAACAAGAATACTCAAGATAATTTTTTCAAAAAATATAAGTTGCAGGATTCACACTACCTGATTTAAGACCTACTATAAATATGCAGTAATCGAAACACTCAATACAGTGAGGGATTGTCAAAGGACACACATATATATCAAAACCACAGAGTTCAGAGTCCAGAAACAGACCCACAGAAATATAGTCAGCTGATTTTTGATCAAGGTCTAAAGACAAATAAATAAATTTTTTAAAACAAAAATAGTGCTGTAAAAATGGAATGTCTACTAAAAATAAGCCTTAAATTTATTAAAAAATTAACTAAAAATGGATCAGACACCTAAATATAAAACTTTTAATAGAAGTTTGTATAAACCTTTGTGACTTTTGGATAGGCAAAGAAGCCTTAGATACATTAATGAAAACACTTTATGAAAATAAAACTTTAATAAATTTGGCTTTATAAAAATAAAAACTCTGGTTCTACTGAAATATGCTTTAAAGAAAATGAAAAAAAAAACAATAGACCAGTAGAAAATATTTATAAATTACATATCTGAGAAAGGACTTGTATCCAGAATACTTAAATAACTCTAAAACTCAACAATAAGAAAACAAACAGCACAATAAAAAAGTGGGCAAAAGATTGGAATAGAAACTCCACTAAAGAAGGTATATGAATGGCAAATAAGGATATGAAAATATGCCCCATTGGTCCATAAAGATATGCACATTATAACCGCAGTGACATACCACTATACATGTGTTCCAATGGTTAAAAATTGACAAAAATGACAATACCACATTTGTCAAAACAAACAGTTGTACACCACAGAGTGAATTTTACTGTACATAAATTTAAAATTGAATTAAGCATATTTTCCAATCGGAAAGTGCCACTTTATAATAATGCACATTTCCTCTCTCTACAGCCTTGCATGTTGGATGATTTTCATTGATATGAAAACTCTCTGCCTGAAATGTTGCCCATTGATTCATTTCTGCTTAAAACAGTTACAAAAATGACATTCAGTCTTAGGTAACATGTCAGTCATCCCTCAAGTCTGAGTTAGTCTTTTTGTTTTGAGGGTGCATGTTTAAGTATTATTTCTTACCTCAATACGATGTAAAAAAGTTGACACTTCTTGCTGAATTATATATTTGTAAATTCATTTGAAAATGTCAAGAAACATTATTCAAATAAACATTTAGACTGAATATTAAAAACAATTAAACCAGAAAATTTGGCAGAGCTACTTTATTCCCATCATCTTTTTTGTCTCAATGCTCACAAACTCACAAACTATCAAGAAGACACATCCATACCCAAATTGCCCTCAGTTGGGCCCATGTAATTCCATCATCATTCTGGATGTGGCCTCAGGCAGCTAGGAACTTTCATACACTATCCCAAAAATCAACAGCAATTTTCTAATTAAAAAAAAAAAACCTAATTAATCCCTAAGTAATTTTGGAAAATTTAACTTCTCAGATAAAGCCCAAATGAACTCACTAAGCCATTTCAGAGAGGCGGGAGGTTGTTGACAGTGTATCAACCACACTAATTAAAAAACAAATAATCAAACAGAAAAGTTGGCTCAATTCAGTGATTGCATGGAAAGTAACACATCCTTAGCATATGATGCATTCAAGCTTCCATGAGAATTTATTCTCGGGACCAATTTTGTTCAAGTAATATAAGCAAGAAAGGAAAGATAAACTACTGGACTATTTCAAACATTATTGCAGGTATTCATTTTTAAAAACAAGGGATCTATTTTTTAATTAGAAAATAAAATATACATGCTAAATCTCTGTGGAAGAAAATACGTAGACCAATATGACATATAACTACCCTAATCCAAAGAGTCAGATACAGGTTTTATTTTCAATCATTCAGGAAATACATGTTCCAAGAAATTACAAAAGGATTACAAAGATAAATAAGACAATGTCTGGTCTTATTTCTATAAAGGAAGGGAATTAAGGACATTCCAGGAATGATAATTGTGCTGCCTAAAGCATAGAAACTTTTTTATTTTATTTTAAAGTTTATTTATTTACTCTGAGAAAGAGAGAAAAAGAGAGAGAAAGCACACAAGCATGAGTTGGGGGAAGGGCAGAGAGAGAAGAGAGAGAATCCCAAGCAGGTTCCAAGCCCAGTGCAGAGCTCGATCACACCATGACCATGACCTGAGCTGAAATCAAGAGTTGGGCACTTAACTGACTGAGCCACCCCAAGCATAGAAACTTTAAATACCATTGTGTTATTACTAAAAAGCAATTTGGCATTGGGTCATGATTATATCCTTGTAATATTTTGTCAAAGCAAAATCAATGAATCAAGGAGATATAAACATTTTAAGCACTGTCAGTTTCCCAACAAATTCAATTTTTTTTGTACTGGGGTGCATTTTGGGAGCATGAATTATCTGTACTGTCCAAGATAGTGCATGGGAGTTACTTCAGGTCAGAGTCTTTAAAATTTTTATACCCCATTTACCATGTACCTAGAGAACATACATGAGTAATTTTTATTACACAGCTCCTATGGCTTATAAATCCAGAAATTTCCAGTTTATAAGTAAACTGGAATATATTTTTATAAATAAACTGGAATAATATAAATAAATATTAGAAATCTAGATATGTGAAGCATATCCTGCTAAAACTCTTCTTAGATAAGAACTTTATACATGGCAACCCCTAAGGCCTCTGGGTTATCTTCTAGCTGGGTGAATTTCAGCAATATGTTTAAAAGGACATCTAGTCAACACTCAAACTGCCTCAGGCATGGAAGACAGAGGAATATCATTCATCTTTTCATTCACAACACTCAAGGTTAGAGGGAAGAAAAACAACAGTTTCAGGCCTCAAATTTTAGTAAACATAGCTGTATCTTTGAAGACTCAGGTAATGCCTTAAAAATTCACATGAATTTTGAATCTCAATCCATCAGACAAATATGCTTCTTGAATAAACTTCAAAAGCAGTGATTCTTCTCTAAAATTGCAGTAACTATACAATTTCCATTAGGTTGTTCCGTGTTTATCATCCTGTGACATTGAATATGTATTTGTACACCACAGGTATTTGTTTCCTATTGCTGCATAGCAATACATTAATAATAAATTAAATTCAGTGGCTTGAAGCAATACCCATTTCTTATCTTACAGTCTCCAAAGGTCAGAGATCTGGGCACAGCTCAACTGGATTCTCTGCACAAGTTGTAGTGTCATCTGTGTCTCAGGATCCTTTTCTTTCTTTTTCTTTTTTTAAAAAAAATTTTTTTTAACGTTTATTTATTTTTGAGACAGAGAGAGATAGAGCATGAACAGGGGAGGATCAGAGAGAGAGGGAGACACAGGATCTGAAACAGGCTCCAGGCTCTGAGCGGTCAGCACAGAGCCCGACGCGGGGCTCGAACTCACTGACCGTGAGATCATGACCTGAGCCGAAGTCGGACACTCAACCGACTGAGCCACCCAGGCGCCCCTCAGGATCCTTTTCTAAGGTCATGTTGTTGTTGGCAGAATGTATTTCCTTGAAGTTATAGAATTCATGGTGGCTTAATTCTCTAGAAGGAAACAGGGGGCTATTAAGAGGATTTCATTAGGAGATAGAAATAATCAAACATTTTTTCCCTCCAAACAATCGTTATAACAATCTGAAGGGTGGGTTTCAAAAGTGAAGTTAGAAGGGACACCCAGAGGGAGGCCTTCTTGGTGAAGTGTGAAGTATATGGAAGACCGAAATCAAGAGAGTGACAGTAGGACTGACGAGGGGAAGAGAATTGGAGATATATTTAGAAGGTAGAATTAGCTGATCCTAAAGATTAGTTTAATGTGAGGATATAAGAAAATGAGAAGTCCTGTGCGTGTCCTTGATTGCTAGTATTAGAAACTATGTAGATTATGGCATAAATAAAAGTCTAGAAGTGAAATAATGATTCTGCAAATCAAAGCACTTTTTCTGGCAGAATCTTCTGAAATGATTAAGTAAATGAATAGTTACAATTCATTGTGAGCTATTTGGAGTTTGATAGAGATGTGAGATTGTCAGGGGAACATATATGGTAAAATGGTGGATATATATGGTTTGCTTATCAAGGGAAATGTATGAAAAACTATATTGATTTGGAACTTATTCACAAACAAGTGATATTTGACACCATATTGTTAGGATAAAATTAAGAGGAAGTCAGTAGACATTGAGTGAGAGGAATAAAGACAAGACTGTGGGAAATAGCAAGACTTAAGTGGCTAAGAGGAAGATATTCCTGGGTATAAGGCAGAAATAATGGTAATAAATATTGGATAAGATTAAGGAAAGTGCCAAAAGGCTAAAGGAGAAAAATTTCAAGAAGAGTCAAAGTTTGAAATGCAGGTAGGTCACACAGGAAGAGAACTAAATATTCAAGACATTGATTGCATTCCCCCAAAATGTTTTATCAAGTGCTGGGAACAGAAGCCAAACAATAAATTGAACAGTGAATGAGCAGGGGGAAATGGAGAGAATGATTATAAACACATTTTAATGTAATTGGGGTGAGAGTACATATGCTTGGAAGTGATTTCAAAGTCAACTAACTGTGTGTATGTGTTTATTGTGTATAATACTGAATTCACGATACCATTGACTGAATCTAAATCACCATTATCTTATGTACTAATAAGAAATTAAAAAAATATTTTGCCAATTAAAAGTACAATACAATGCAGTCTTATAACATAGCCTTTTATTAAATATATATATCACTTTGATGTATTGCAAAGAGGAAAATTCAAGTCCAGTACCAGGCAATGACAACTACGTTACTATTCCTGCCCACCAAACAGCAATTGACTCCCCTGATTATAAAAGCATTATGATATCAGAAAGGTGATAATGTGGAAAATTGTGCATTTTAGAGTCAATAAAAGTGATATAATACATATACAAAAGAGAATGTGTGTGCATATAGGATACACATTCTCAAAGCCAGAAAAGGGATCTAAAAATTAACAGCTAATGTATTCCTCTATGTGTAAACAAAAGTATATCTTATTTATTAACTGATTGCCTTTATTGTACACAACAATCAGTATTTTGTGCTAATACACAGTTGCTATACCTCTATTTTTAGTTAGGCTTTAGACACGGAACAATGGAGAAGCAGAAAAAAAAGCTGAGTTTTTAGTATGACTTTGGATGCATGAAGTACATTTTGAAAAAAAGGGGTAACTTTATAAGTATACTTTTAAAGGCAATAGCATATTTCAAGGACTTTGGAATTTCTATCATCTTCGATGAGAGATTAATGAGAGCTCTAATATTAGCTTTTTTGTAAACTCGGATTGCACCAGGTTTTCAAATTAGCTGGGAAGAATTGAGTTTTTTTAAATAAGAAATGCTTTAAGTTACCCTTTTTGCATCAAAAAAGAACATCCATTATTGTTAGAAACTTATTGTCCCGTATCATTTCTCAGTTTTCAAAGCTGGCATTGTGAAGGAGTACCAGAAAAATATTCAAATTTTAGTTACTTGGTATGAATCCCCCAAAATTTAGCAGTTTGACTCCTGTTAATGAGTTAAATAATTACACCTCTCAGGGAATGAAAAATGACTTCTTTAAACTTTTCTTCCTCAACCAGAGGTAATGTTCCAAAATATTGAATAACTCATGGAATTGATAATGAGTTCTTTTATTTTTTCCTCCATTGTTGAGTTCAAAGCTATGCTTTGATTTAGAAGGGAGGTTTCCATATTGAGCCTAGAGCATTTTTTAATCACATAATTATTGATTTTGATTGAAATTACTGAGCATACACATACTGAGAAAAGTTTTCATGTGATATTAACCACTAAAGGTGATGTAAAGTGAACCAAACTGTATGGCATCTTAAACACAAGGGGGGAGGGTGCTCTCTATATATCATTTTTATTTAATATTGTTACAGAAGAGACACATGTTAATGTGCTTATAGATAAGTATAGTTGTGGAAAATGAGGGTAGAGGGAATGAAGTAATTTAAACAAGATTATTGCAGCAGAAAAACTGGAATCATGATTTAAATTCTAAATCTATGCTGTACCAAAATGAAATAGCTGTAATAGCAGCAAACATAGCTGTAGAGTTATTCTGTTACATATAGAGTATGTATGTATATGCATATATAGTAGAGTTATATATAGCATATATATGGATATGGATATATATATTAGGGGTATGATATATAGATATAACATATATGGATATTATATATGTATGTATATATATTAGAGTTCCTATAATTTTACTGTTTTGAAACTGGGGACCCAAAAGATTAATTAGAATTTATAAAAAATAAACCAAACTAAATAAAATTAGGATTTAATTTTAGTAAATAAATAAATAAAACCAAATCCCAGGTTATGAAAGAGAATGGAACTTATTTAGGACCAAAAAATTCCAGTTCACTAAAGAAATAATGACCCTGGTGACTAATTACAGTGAGCATCTTTTCCTGTGCTTATTGGCCAATCACATATGTTTTTTTAGAAATGTCTATACTGATCCTCCACCCATTTTTAAATTAGGTTGTCTTTTTATTATTGAGCTGTAAGTGTTCTCTTTATGTTCTAGATAGAAGTACCTTCTCAGAGATATAACTTTCAAATATTTTTGTTCATTCTGTTGTCTGTCTTTTCATTTTGCTTAATATTTCCCTTGGAAAAATAAATGCTTTCATTTTGATGAAGTCCAGTTTTTAATTTTTTTCTTTTGTTACTATTGCTTCTGATGTTATTTCTAAGAATCCATTGACAAATCTAAGTTCACAGAGATTTGTCCCTATGATTTCTTCTAAAAAGTTTATAGCTTTAGCTTTTACATTTAGATCTTGAATCCATTTTCAGATGAATTTTGTATCTACAAAATGGTGAAAGGTAAGAATCTAATTTCATTATTTTGCATATGGCTATCCAGTTGTCCCAGCATCATTTGTTGAAAAGACTATTCTTTCTCAATTGAATGGTGTTGGCTCATTAATTGAAAATCAATTGACCATAGATACATAGTTTTATTTTTGGATTCTTGATTCTTATAAATTGGTCTATGTGTCTATCCTTGTGCCAATACCATGCTGTCTTGATTATTATGCTTTGTAATAAGACTTGAAATTGGGAACTCTGAGTCTTGCAACTTTGTTTTTACTTTTAAAGACTGTTTTGGCTTTCTATGTCTCCTGCCATTCTCCATGAGTTTGAGAATGTGCTTGTTAATTTTTGCAGAGGAGTCAACTGGGATTCTGGTTGGTATTGTGTTGAATCTTTAGACAAATTTGGTGAGTATTGCAGTCTTACCTATACTAATTCTTGAGGTCTGAGAACATGACATGAATTTTCTAATTTTTATAAATTTCTTTCAACACTGTTTTGTAGTTTTCAAAGTTTATGTTTTGCATATTTTTTGGTTAAATTTATTCTTAATTTCTTTGATGCTATTATAAATGGAATTCTTTTCTTAATTCCATTTTTGGATTTTTCATTGCAAATATATAGAAATACAATTGATTTGTATATTGGTCTTGCATCTGCAGCCTTGTTCAAATTTATTGACGTATTCCTTAAGATTATCTATATCCAAGATCATGTCATGTATGAATGGAGATAATTTTAATTCTTCCTTTCCAATCTAGATGGTTTATTTATTTATTTATTTATTTATTTATTTACTTACTTATTTACGGAGTTGCTCTGGACAGAATCTCTAATCCAACATTGAATAGGCATGACAATTGTGGACATCCTTACCTTTTTTCTGATCTTGAGAAAAAGTATCCAATCTTTCATCATCAAGTATGTTGTTAATTGAGGGGTTTTCATAGATTCCTTTATTAGGCAAAGGAAATACCTTTCTATTTGTAGTGTGTTGAGTGTTTTTATCATGAAAGGGTGCTGGATTTTGTCAAATGATTTCTTTGCATCTATTGAGAAGGTAATATAGTTATATTCACTTAGTTGATTAATTTGTTATTAAATAAGTGACTCATATTAATAGATTTTTCAATTTTGAACCCAGCCTTGCTTTCCTTAGAATAGAACCCCTTCCTCCAAAAACCTTGGGATCTGTCCCTTTGCCTAAAGAAGAAGAGGAAGAAGGTGAGAATACAAACTCCTGAGATTCTCTTCTTCAGCTGGGTACTATTTGGGCTCCTTCAGGTTTGACTTACCCTACCAATGAAAAACATTCTAGACTACTCTCACAGAGGATATAGTGGCTTTGAAAGTTACCTTGGTTGTCTCTTGGATCTACAATCAGAGAGTGGGAATCATAGCTGATGAAACTACTAATCAGACTCAGATTTCTATATTTATGTAGCTCCTGCTGGTTATCAAGCCTAATTAAAGCTCTTCATGAGGGCAGTTTAATCTGTCCATGACACAATCCAGATCTTAACTGACAAACCCAGGGATGGAAAAGTCAGCTATTGCCGAAACAGCAAACGTTGACCAACAAAAAGGAGGTAAAACAGTAATTAGGCACCCTACCCTGGACAATCCGGGCAAGGAGCTTCACAAAGAGATCTATGGATCTGGTTACTCAAACACAAAGGCACAATGGAGGAGATTAAGAATACCATTAAGGAATTCAAGGCCAAGTACCAGACATACAGAGTGCTGCAGGTGACCCTGTAAGGACCGTTGTGATGATAGCCCCTATAACTAATATCAGCACTATCCCCAATGACCTTTCTGATAAATCTGAAGATGAATCAGAAGGCCCTGGCAACTTTTACCCAGATCTCTTGCCTTTCAAAAATAAACAATACTAGAGGTTGGCAGAGTGAGGCAGTGAAGGTGGGGGTGCCCATCAATTTCTAGGAAAATATGAAGATTTACACCAAGGTTAGAGTTCAATGGGGAGGTAGGGAAGAATTGCAGCTTTTCAGTCTTTTAGGTACTAGTGCACTGGAGACTGTGGTCCCTAAAACCCCTGGAACCAAGATGAGTGGAAAATAGATAATGTTCTCTGATTTGAGGGCTGAGGCCACCACCACCAGGAGCACTGACAAAGCCTGACTATACGTGGATCCCTTAGGGTCTACAACCCATTATTGTTATGCCTCCCCCCTCCTCCCACCCCCCCCCCCCCTTCTGACTCTATAGATCTATTATATATGTGTACTCTTGCTTATGTTTACCTCCAAGCCCTGTCAGGAAATGCTGCAGTTGAGGCCATCTTGGTGGGGCAAGTGGAATGCTACAAACCTTAGTATCTGCACCTAAAGCTGTTGTTTGTTTGTTTGTTTTATTAGTAGTTGCCAGTGGAAAAAAAATAAATAACTGCCCTCACTGCTGAGCTAAAGGAAGCCAAAGCCTTTCATGAGACTATTTCTCTGTTTGGTAGTCTTATCTTGCCTGTGTGGAAAGCGTCAGGCGCCTGGAGCCTCACCATTGATAATAGATAGCTCAACACTGTAGTTCAGCCATTGGTGCCTGCAGTACTTACATGACATTGTGACAGTTACAGGTTATTGCTCAGGCTGAGGGAACTTGGTCACTGACATCACAAAGGTCCCTTTAAGCCATCCTTCTCCACCGGGATGATAAAAATCAGTTTGCTTTTATGTGGAATGGGTTACAATACACCTTTAATTCCTGCCACAAGGTTATCCTGCATGGGTCTTGCATCCTCTTTGACCCGTTTCTGAAGAGTCTGAGAGATGGAAGTTTAGAATGGCTGTTAAACAACAAGATATGGAAGATAGTAACCTCCTTCTTTTAACCCCCAGATGCACAGCATAGATTTTTGTCTACAAGGGCTTCTAAGATGATGACCATCAATTTGAAGTCTCTAGTCCAACATTTCCCTTTGAAAATGTTTTTCAAAATGCTTTTGAAAGTGCTTTGCTCCAAGTAGCCACATGTGATGGATATAGAATAAAAACTTTTGTTAGGCCACAAGGAGATAGAAACCAAAAACTTTGGGTTCATCATTCTGTGGATTGGATAAAGAGGTGCTACTCTTGTTCATGGTAAGGGACAAACTGCCCACGTTACAGTTGATTAAGAAAAGTTCCTATCACTATAGAACTTGAGTACCTTCCAACCTTTGAGCCCAGGCATGGGAAAGACGAAGAGAGGTAATCCAACCTCTCTTGTCTCAGTCCCACAGAGTGGCCTGTGTGACTTCCACCTTACCAAATTCATTGGTATGCCTACACCAGGTAGTTGCCATCACATGGAATTTGCCTAGCTGCTGGGTATATTAACTGACAAGTGACTCTGCGGATACACATCTGACTGCTAGGCTACAGCAATTTCTCTACACATGGACATTTCCTGGTATCTTGGGTACTACAACCTTGTTACTTTGAATGCAATGGATTTCTTCAATGGAACTCCAGCACTCCAGCACCACAGATCTCTTTGTGTTTCATCCACTTGGAGTTCATCAAGATTCCCAAATGTGAAGATTCATATTTTTTGTTGAATTTGGGAAGTTTGAAGCCATTGGTTCTTTGACTTTTATTTTCTGCTACTTTCTCTCCCTTCCTACTGGTACTCTCACTACACAAATATTGGAGAGCACATATCTCTGAGTTTCTGTTCACGTTTTCGTCATTCTTTTCCTCTCTATTCTTTGTCTATCTATACGTCTTCAAATTTACCAAATCTTTCTTCTGCAAGAGTCGATCTACTGTCAGGCCCAACTAGTGAGTTTCTTCTTTCAATTATTGTACTTTTCAATTCCAGAATTTACATTTTGTTCTTTAAAAAAATAATTTCTCTCTTTAGTGTTATTTTTATTTGATGTGACATTATCATCACAATTTCATTTATTTTTTTTAAATCATGGTTTCCATTAGTTCTTTGAACATATTATAATGGCCAATTTAGAGTCCTTGTTTAACTTGCCATCTCTTTGCTTTCACAGGGAGTTTAGTTGCTGCCTTTTTCCTTATGTATGTGTCATAATTCACTTTTTTTACATGCCTCAAGTTTTATTGGGAATTGGGAATTTTAGATATATATTACAGTAAGTCTGAGTACTAATAACCACCAGGACTTGGATACCGCAGGAGAAAAATGTCTACCATAGATTTCAAATGGTTTTTGAAAAGTGTTTTTACCAATTTCCACGGTGAGTGGATCCATGGAGTTTCTCAGGCTGTCATGCTGGAATTATAACCCTCTTATCATTTCCTTCTGATCCAAATCCCAATCAGTCCTACTCTTCCATCACCCTCTAAAACGTGTTCTGATGAAGATCAATAATGATATTGATTGCTAAATCAAATTGTCAATCAATTTTTGATTCTCATTTTATTTTACCTCTCAGTAGCATTTATAGAATTGAGTTACTCTCGGGGCGCCTGAGTGGCTTAGTCGGTTAAGCGTCCAACTTTGGCTCAGGTCATGATCTCCGGGTTTGTGAGTTCGAGCCCCGCGTCGGGCTCTGTGCTGACAGCTCGGAGCCTGGAGCCTGCTTGGATTCTGTGTCTCCTTCTCTCTCTGCACCCTGTCCCCCTCTGCCCCCACTGCTCTGTCTCTCTCTATCAAAAATAAATAAATGTAAAAACAAATTTTTTTAATAAAGAATTGAGTTACTCTCTTTTGTGGAAATATAAAAACAAACAATAAATTAAAAAAACACTTTTTAATTGCCTTAGGGATACCTTTTTACCCTTTCTAACTCACTTGTCTTTATCGTTGTTGTGGTTGATTTTCTTCTTCTTCTTTCTTCTTCTTCTTCTTCTTCTTCTTCTTCTTCTTCTTCTTCTTCTCCGTCTTCTTCTTCTCCTTCTTCTCCTTCTCCTTCTCCTTCTCCTTCTCCTTCTCCTTCTCCTTCTCCTTCTCCTTCTTCTTCTTTCTCCTTCCTTCTGCCTCTTCCTCCTTCTCTTTTTCCATTTTCAAACTTGTAAATGTTGGAAGGTCTAATTATTCCTTGGTTCTCTCATTTGTCTCTCTTTTTTTTTTTTTTATGTTTCAAGTTTCTCTTTTGTCTAAGTTCACTTCCTTGGCAAACCACAATATTGCTAAATCCAAAGGTATCATTCCAGGCAATAATTTTGCCCTGAACAGACTTTGTTATCAAATTGCCTAATAAGAAATCTCTACTTAGATGTCTATCACCAAAATTAGTATGTCTTATGCTGGACTCCTGATTTTCCCATACTCATGACCTCATCTAACACTTATTACCTTCCGAAAGTCCCGTCTCTAAATATCATCATATTGGGGATTAGGGCTTCAAGATATGGATTGGGGGGGGGACATATTTCTACCATGATCTTCTATTCATCATCTTGATTAGTCCTCTGCACCTTAATAATCTTGCCGTTCGTTCATTGAACACACTTCTGCCTCATAATATTCTTGTTCTTTGCCTGGGAATCTATTCATCCATAGTTCATTCCTTCAAGTCCTTCAATATTTGGCTCATCCCAGGATATAATTCCTTAAGTCTACCATTGAATTAAAACACCATTATTTTCCTACTCAATTTATTTTCTTTCATAGCACTAATCCCCTAGTAACATTCTACACATTTATAATTTTTTTTAATTTTATTTTTTATTTTGAAAATATACATCCAAATTAGTTAGCATATAGTGCAACAATGATTTCAGGAGTAGATTCCTTAGTGCCTCTTACCCATTTATCCCATCCACCCCCCCCCCACAACCCCTCCAGTAACCCTCAGTTTGTCCTCCATATTTATGATTCTCTTCTGTTTTGTCCCCCTCCCTGTTTTTATATGATTTTTGCTTCCATTCCTTATGTTCACCTGTTTTCTCTCTTAAAGTCATCATATGAGTGAAGTCATATGATTTTTATCTTTCTCTGACTAATTTCACTCAGCATAATATCCTCCAGTTCCATCCATGTAGTTGCAAATGGCAAGATTTCATTCTTTTTGATTGCTGAGTAATATTCCATTGTATGTATATACCACATCTTCTTTATCCATTCATCCATCGATGGACATTTGGGCTCTTTCCATACTTTGGCTATAGTTGATAACACTGCTATGAACATGGGGATACATGTGTCCTTTTAAACAGCACACCTGTATCCCTTGGATAAATGCCTAGTAGTGCAATTGCTGGGTCATAGGGTAGTTCTATTTTTAGTTTTTTGAGGAACCTCCATACTGTTTTCCAGAGTGGCTGCACAAGCTTGCATTGCCACCAACAATGCAAAAGAGATCCTCTTTCTCTGTATCCTCGCCAACATCTGTTGTTGCCTGAGTTGTTAATGTTAGCCATTCTGACAGGTGTAAGGTGGTATCTCATGGTGGTTTTGATTTGTATTTCCCTGATGATGAGTGATGTTGAGGATTTTTTCATGTTTCGGTTGGCCATCTGGATGTCTTCTTTGGAGAAGTGTCGATTCATGTCTTTTGCCCATTTCTTCACTGGATTATTTGTTTTTTGAGTGTTGAGTTTGATAAGTTCTTTATAGATTTTGGATACTAACCCTTTATCTGATATGTCATTTGCAAATATCATCTCCCATTCTGTCGGTTGCCTTTTAGTTTTGCTGATTGTTTTCCTTCGCTGTGCAGAAGCTTTCCATTTTGATGAGTTCCCAGTAGTTCATTTTTGCTTTTGTTTCCCTTGCCTCCAGAGGCGTGATGAGTAAGAAGTTGCTGCGGCCAAAATCCAAGAAGTTTTTGCCTGCTTTCTCCTCAAGGATTTTGATGGCCTCCTGTCTTACATTGAGGTCTTTCATCCATTTTGAGTTTATTTTTGTGTCTGGTGTAAGAAAATGGTCCAGGTTCATTGTTCTGCATGTCGCTGCCAGTTTTCCCAGCACCACTTGCTGAAGAGACTGTCTTTATTCCATTGGATATTCTTTCCTGCTTTGTCAAATATTAGTTGGCCATAAGTTTGTGGGTCCGTTTCTGGGTTCTCTATTCTGTTCCATTGTTCTGAGTGTCTGTTCTTGTGCCAGTACCATACTGTCATGATGATTACAGCTTTATAGTATAGCTTGAAGTCTGGGATTGTGATACCTCCTGCTTTGGTTTTCTTTTTCAAGATTGCTTTGGCTATTTGGAGTCTTTTCTGGTTCCATACAAATTTTAGGATCATTTGTTCTAGCTCTGTGAAGAATGCTGGTGTTACTTTGATAGGGATTGCATTGAATATGTAGATTGCTTTGGGTAGTATCGACATTTTAACAATATTTGTTCTTCCTATCCAGGAGCATGGAATCTTTTCCCATTTTTTTGTGTCTTCTTCAATTTCTTTCACAAGCGTTGTATAGTTTTCAGGGTACAGATTTTTCACCTCTTTGGTTAGATTTATTCCTAGGTATTTTATGGTTTTTTGTGCAACTGTAAATGGGACCGATTCCTTGATTTCTCTTTCTGTCGTTTCACTGTTGATGTATAGGAACGCAACTGACTTCTGTGCATTGATTTTATATCCTGCAACTTTGCTGGATTCATGAATCAATTCTAGCAGTTTTTTGGTGGAATCTTTTGGGTTTTCCATATAGAGTATCATGTCATCTGCAAAGAGTGAAAGTTTGATCATCTCCTGGCCGATTTGGATGCCTTTTCTTTCTTTGTGTTGTCTGATTGCAGAGGCTAAGACTTTCAATACTATGTTGAATAACAGTGGTGAGAGTGGACATCCCTGTCTTGTTCCTGACCTTTGGGGGAAAGCTCTCAGTTTTTCCCCTTTGAGTATGATATTAGGGTTGGGTCATTCATATATGGCTTTTATGATGTCGAGGTATGCTCCTTCTATTCCTACTTTCTGGAGGGTTTTTATCAAGAAAGGACGCTGTCTTTTGTCAAATGCTTTCTCTGCATCTATTGAGAAGATCATATGGTTCTTGTCCTTTCTTTTATTGGTGTGATGAATTACATTAATTATCTTGCGGATATTGAACCAGCCCTGCATCCCAGGTATAAATCCCACTTGGTTGTGGTGAATACTTTTTTAAATGTATTGTTGGATCCTGTTGGCTAATATCTTGTTGAGGATTTTTGCCTCCATGTTCATCAGGGAAATTGGTCTATCGTTCTCCTTTTTAGTATGGTCTCTGTCTGGTTTTGGAATCAAGGTAATGCTGGCTTCATAGGAAGAGTTTGGAAGTTTCCCTTCCATGTCTATTTTTTGGAACAGTTTCAAGAGAATAGGTGTTAACTCTTCCTTAAATGTTTGGTAGAATTCCCCTGGAAAGCCATCTGGCCCTGGACTCTTGTTTTTTGGCAGATTTTTGATTACTAATTCGATTTCTTTACTGGTTATGGTTCTGTTCAAATTTTCTATTTCTTCCTGTTTCAGTTTTGGTAGTGTATGTTTCTAGGAATTTGTCCATTTCTCCCAGATTGCCCATTTTATTGGCATATAATTGTTCATAATATTCTCTTATTGTTGTTTTTATTTCTGCTGTGTTGGTTGTGATCTCTCCTCTTTCATTCTTGATTTTATTTGGGTCCTTCCCTTTTTCTTTTTGATCAAACTGGCTAGTGGTTTATCAATTTTGTTAATTCTTTCAGAGAACTAGCTTCTGGTTTCATTAATCTGTTCTGGTTTTTTTTTTTTTTTTTTTTTTTTTGGTTTCGATAGCATTAATTTCTGCTGTAATCTTTATTATTTCCTGTCTTCTGCTGTTTTTGGGTTTTATTTGCTCTTCTTTTTCCAGCTCGTTAAGGCGTAAGATTAGGTTGTGTATCTGAGATCTTTCTTCCTTCTTTAGGAAGGGCTGGATTGCTATAGACTTCCCTCTTATGGCCACCTTTGCTGTGTCCCACAGGTTTGGGGCTGTGGTATTACCATTTTTATTGGCCTCTATGTACTTTTTAGTTTCCTCTTTTTCTTGGTTATCCCATTCATTCTTTAATAGGATGGTCTTTAGTCTCCATGTATTTGTTATCTTTCCAAATGTTTTCTTGTGGTTGATTTCGAGTTTCATAGCGTTGTGGTCTCAAAATATGCACGGTATGATCTCGATCTTTTTGTACTTACTTAGTGCTGATTTGTGTCCCAGTAGATGGTCTATTCTGGAGAACGTTGGATGTGCGCTGGAGAAGAATGTGTATTCTGCTGCTTTAGGATGAAATCTTCTGAATATATCAGTTAAGTCCATCTGGTGCAGTGTGTCACTCAAAGCCATTGTTTCCTTATTGATTTTTTGATTGGATGTTCTGTCCACTCCTGTGAGTGGGGTGTTGAAGTCTCCTATTATGGTATTACTATTGATGAGTTTCTTTATGTTTGCGATTAATTGATTTATACATTTGGGTTCATTCCACATTTGGCGCATAAATGTTTATAATTGTTAGGTCTTGGTGGATAAAAAAAATTAAAATAAAAAATATTAAAAATAAAGATTAAACACACACACACACACACACACACACACACACACATAATTCGAATAGACGATGCTAAATCCTAGGTGTATTTTGGTCTGGATGTTGAAAGTGCTTTGACAGATTAGAGAAAGAAAAGCGGGGGGGAAGAAATAAAGAAGAAATCGTTTGAGAATTTGGAAAAATGAATACACTGAAGTAGATTAAAATGAGATGATGGGGGTAAAATAGAATTTGAAAAAATATATACAAAAGTAAAGAATATAGTAGAAAAAATTAAAGAAAAATATTTTTAATAAATATTAAAAATAAATATGAATTTTTTCTTTTTCTGTAATTAAGAAAAAAGAAACAAAAAAGAGAAAAAAGAAAAAGAAAGAAAATTGTTTGAAAATTTGAAAAGGTGAATACACTGAAATAGACTGAAATAGACTGAATACAGTGAAATAGATTAAAATAAAATGATGGAAGTAAAATAGAATTTGAAAAAATTTACACAAAGTATAAAATATAGTAATAAAAATTAAAGAAAAATATTTTTAATAAAATTGAAAATAAAAGTGAATTTTTTTCTTTCTGTAGTCAAGAAAAAGAAAGGAAGCATAAAAGGGAAAAAAAAAAGAAAATTGAAAAGATGAACCTGCTAACAGATTGAAGTAGTACTGAAATTACTTCGTTTTCCCCTAGAAGTCAGTGTATGTAGCGCTTTATAGTCTATAAGCTGGCAGTGAGACTTGGGTTCTTGAAGAGAGAGGTTGGCCCAGTTGGGCGGGGCTCAGTGTAACAGCTCTGCTCTCCACTAGATGGCGCTGCTAGCCTACTGGGGTGGATTGTTGCGGTGCTCGTAGGTGCCTATGTGCATGCGCGGTAGTGGTGGACCTGGTGTCACCCAGCTACCCAGTCTGTTCTCCTGGATCAGCAATTGCACACCTGTCCTGTCTTTAGCTCTCATCCACTCCCTGCTTTTTCAGTCTCTGTGACTAGGCCCCAGGCAGTACCGCTGTCTCGAGTTTTGTCTAAGATGCGGCTGTTTTCCCCGGCCCCTTACTTCTGAAGGACTGGAGCGGCTTTGACCTGTTCCGCCCCTCTGCAGGAGGGTCTCACCCAGCAATGGTCTAATGGCTGCACCCAGGAACGCTTGCTGGACCCTGCTGCTGTCGATGTCTAGAGATTGCGGCCAGGTGCCAGCCAGAAAAAGTTCGCGAGATAGTGTAGCAGCAGCTTTTCAGGGATTATGGAAAATCACAACACACATCTGGCTCCAGGCTTCACCCTTAATGACCTTGTTCCAGCACGAGCCAATGTGGCTGCCTTCTAGGGTCTGCTGGGACCAGGTGCTTCAACAGTCTCTACCAAATGCCCTTCCAGCAGTGGACCCGCTTTTCCCCGTGTGGCCTGAGAACCTCCTGGACCCCACTCTGTTCCTGGGGATTCGCCCTTCCCACCAGAACACCACCAGGTATGAGCTGCAGAGTTGCAGCTTTTGGGCTCCCCTTGTTTACAGTCTTAATGGAATTTAAACCCTCTCCTTTCTTCTTTCTCCCTTTTTAGTTTAGTCCCTGCGGCTGTTTCCAATTGTCTACTTTCTCTCCAGCTGCTTTTGGGGAGGGGTGTTTTTTCAGTATTCTCCCCACCCCCCAGTCTCCGTCCTCTCTCTGCCTGCAAAAGTGGCTCCCTGCATGCCGCCGGCTTTTCCCTCCCCAAATTCACCTCTCTGCACCGCGTACCTGCTGAATTCTGTGGTTCAGGTTGTGCAGATTGTTGTGTTAATCCTCCAATCAGTTTTATAGGTGTGTAGGATGGTTTAGTGTTGGTCTGGCTGTATTTCATGGACGCGAGACACACAAAAAGCTTCCATGCTGTTCCACCATCTTGGCTCCTCCCCCACATTTATAAATTTTTAATGTTGTTTGTCTCTCATGAGAATTTAAATTCTATTAAAGCACAGATTTAATTTTTTTAAACTTACTGCTATATCTCAAAACTTCTACAGTCATGTATGACACACAGTTAAAAATATGTACTTCTAAATAAAATCAAATTACAATGCACTAATTTGGGTCACCTTGGGAAATACATAATTGAAATTATTAAAATTATAATTAAATATCAGTAACATAATCTGTTATTTAATATCTGTTTTTCCATTATTAGATTGTGAACTCTACAGAGTAATGATTTTTCTGAATTATTTAGTACTGAATTTTTTAGCAGTCTGAACAATGCTTAGAGCTAATCGTTGGAACTCAGTGAATGCTGTTTAATGTTTGTCTATCTATCTATCATTTATCTATCTCATCTATCTTACATAAAGATAGCTTGTTGCCAATAGGACTCCTATTTGTAGATTTTCCAGTTTGTACTGTAGGACTCTTATCTAAATTACTATGCATTATTTTGTATTATCTATGTGGTATCTCTATGTTAAAGCAATAGAAAATCTTAGAAACTAAATTATGGTAGGAAGAACTCTCTCTTTTAAACTTAAAAGATAGCATTTTAGAGCAATTCTAAATTCTTTTACAGAGGAAATCTCCTTTTTAAAAAACTCAACCACCTTAATAAAACTAGTTTGTCAAAATAAATGCCACCTGCAGCATTATATGTTGCATTCATTGAAATGATTCATTTGTGGGCAAATCAGTTGCTGTGTAATGTTTTACATAAAGTCTAGCACAGCTGGTTTTTAATTTGTCTATAAAGCAAAAATTCCCTTTGGAGTAAGTGTTTTCATTTGGATACGTAGATTTGCCATGTTTACAAACAGTATTTTCCTTACTTTATGGGCAAAGAAAAGTATAATAAGAGAGTCAATGTGCACACATACAAATACACATTAAGTAACTTCTAATTAGCTTGCTTCTTATTCTAAGTAAATAGATAATGTTCAAAAATAAACTAATGGCCAGAGCACTCCTAATAAAAAGAAGCATGTACTTATTTGATTTAACCTATATTTATATTGTGAGCATGGCCACACCAAAAAACACATTTGCATGGCACTTTAGAAGAAGACACTTCTACCTACTTAATATAAACGTGGTCAGATCATTATGACAAGAAATATTATTGTTATTTTATAAATGAACCGGAAGAAAACCAACAATATTAAACGATGTTTCCATTAATGCCAGTGTCATGAGTAAGGCCTTAGTTCTTTTTGTTGTAGTTCAACACTTTTTCTATTCCCTATATTGGTCTATCCTATTTTTATTTTATTTTATTTTTTTAATATGAAATTTATTGTCAAATTTGTTTCCATACAACACCCAGTGCTCATCCCAACAGGTGCCCTCCTCAATACCCATCACCCACCCCCGCTCCCTCCCACCCCCCATCAACCCTCAGTTTGTTCTCAGTTTTTAAGAGTCTCTTATGTTTTGTCTCCCTCCCTCCCTAACCTTTTTTTTTTTCTTCCCCTCCCCCATGGTCTTCTGTTAAGTTTGTCAGGATCCACATTTTTAGTATGTCATATACTTGACTTTGTTTTCATTGAGATGAATAGATGTTTATACTTGGTCTCTCAGACTTCCTTAGAGTCCAGACTGGTTTAAAACCCAATAAAGGCGAGCAAGGAATGAAGTGAATATAATTACAATCAAATATTAAGAAAGCCAAGATTCTGTTTTCATTGTCATATCTCATGAAATTTACTTATACTAAGAAGCTCACAATTTTATACTTGAACAATTGAGGTAAAGAGAAGACATGTTACTTTGAGGGTAGAATGCATTTCGGTTACAGAACACAGCCCTGTTTTATCAAAGACTAACTTAAATATAGCATCTTTAGTGACACAACTGTATTTTAAGGCTTAGCTTTTTGACTTTTTTTATATGTCATTTCTTATGCATAAATACATTTTAATAATTAAGATAAAATAATGTCACAAGGCAATCTCTATATTCTACAATGCTATTTTCGTATCTGTTGTTTCATCATGGGTGTTGAAATCTGTTTAACAGCAATCTATGTTTGTAAGAAGCCCGATAAGTGATGCTACTACAAGCTAAGTTATGAGAAGTGCTGATTTATGGTGTAGGGTAAAAATTTAGAACAAAGCACTCCCATAATTCAGTTGCTCAAAGATAACAGATATTTGCTTTTCCTTCAAATAGGAGTCCGGATGTAAGAGAATAGTACATATCAGTCCATGTATCATAGTTATAGGTGACTCTGCCCTAGGGCCCCAGTTGCTGTCTTTCTAAGGGTGTTGGAGGCTGGCTCACTAACAGGCGCATATATTTCAGCCCAAGGAAGTGGGAAAGGGAGGCCATGGAACTGTTAGTGAAAGTAATGCTTATAGCTCCAAAGATAAACCCCAAGATCTCAGTGAATTTGCCATTCTGAGTTTATTTCTTATTTACATGAAGTCCTAAACAGGTGTTCCTGCCCCATCGGTGGATCTCTTCTAGGAAGTTCTTCAAGGATCTGAGCCCCCTTTTTTGTGATTTCCTTATTGTCAACAAGTGAATTCCAGGTTTATCATGCTGGTCTTCCAGCTGATTGAGGGGGAAAGACCATGAAGTAGCAATTTGGGAGCTATTGGAGCAATGAGAGTGGCACAGATCATTTACAGAACATTCTATTCTCTAAAATGTAGCACATGGCAACACCTGACCTAAAGGGAGGGTTAGGAAATACAATCTAGCTGTATGCTATATGCTGGAAGGAAAGGAAATGTGTTCATTGAACAGCTACAAAGTTTATGCCAACTGGAACATAGTTGTCTTTTAAAGGTTGTAATGGGGAAGTTTCATTTTTAATTCCCTCTCACTTTTTACTGAGCTAAAATAATGTTAACCACATACTAACTTGAGCTGTAGGATCCAGGAATAGAAATGTCTTCTATGTGCTAGTTGCTGAGATTAAATTTGGCAGGCATTATTTTAAAGGACGGAAGAAAATAATTAATACTGGTGAAAATGTAGCGGTTTCTGCCACAACATTTCACACATAAAGTCTTCAAATATATTTGTTTAATTAAACTTAAATATTGATTATGGGTACAGAATTAACATATCGTTAATTTTCATTTAGCAAAATTTTCTGAAAAAATGAAGTGGTAATGGAAGTGTGTTTGTTTTTCTCTTCCATCTAGAGTTTGGTGTTTTATCTCTCAATCTTAACACCACGCTAAAGGACCTGATGGAGTCTTACTCTGTATTCAACAGTTATTATTAATTTAGTAAGAGGCTTATGATTCAATGGTTTAGAATTTTAAAGAAAGCATTTACTAAAACAGCACATAAGTTTAATTAAGTGCTTAGCCTTTATTGGGAATATGGCAGGTGTCCGTCTAAATAAATTTCTGTATAATTAATTAGCAGCTCTCTCTGTGTAATATTTAAGAATTAGCATAGCACTTGCTTAAGAATTCAGTCTTCATTAGGTGAATAGTTTGTTCTCAAAGGACATTACATCTCTAAAAAAGAAAAAAAACCTCTAACACTTAACTGGAATTAAACTATTGTTTGTCAGGAACACTGTGAAATATTTTCACATACAGTAGCTAATTTAATGATGTAATTGGAAGTAATGCCATTTCTGCAAGAAATGATTGAATAAAGGGGAATATAAAGAGGAGGCAGGATAAGATGAGAAACTAAGGAAGATGCGGGGGGATAAAACACAGAGGATGCAAGCCCAGAAAGACAGGCTTCTAAGTTGACTTCATTGAAAATGAGAATTGTTGGCATAAATCACAGAGCTGAGAATAATATTATATTGAATTCACACCAACCTCAAACTGACCCTCCACAACACCCAGTAGTTTTGTTTTTTTCTGATTAGCTCTTTGAAGCTGGTTTCCTCATTTTCAACAAAGGTTATTACACACATCTCCTAATGTGCCCGGATTTCTAATTCCACCTTGCTCCCTTTACTCCTCCTTCCAACTCATATCCTCAGCTCGTGCTTTATGTCTGTAAGATTATATAGAGAAGAACTTTTTCATCTCCCCAAGGTGTGCCTGAAACCATCTTCTGCCATGAATAAATTAGGTCTTCCAGCAAATGCTAATTCCTCTTTGATCCCTTTTCTCACACATCATTGTTCTCCTTAATCTCTCGAGCATACAGTTAATCCAAAAAATTGTTTCAAAGGAAAATTCTCCCTTAATTTCACAAAAGCTTTCAGCATCTACATCACTGTCACACGCTAGCCTCACATGAGCCTGGGTCCCCTGCCCCCTTCACTCTTCACCTCATTCCAACATGGCTTTCTCCTGCTCCATTCCACTGAGATTATCATTTCCATTGTTACAGATGAGTCTTTTGCTGTCCCATCCAAAGGTACATACCCTTTTATGTCTTCACTTTATTCAATTTTCAGAGAGATTAAATCCGGTGACTGCTTCTCCCTTTGTCAAATGAACTACTGTTGTTTTGATTCCTTGATAAGATTTACCCTTGGGTTTCTTCTTGTTTCTTTTTCTCTAGACTATTTTTTTCCCTAGACTTATTCTTTCCACATAATTCCTACATGTGGTAATTTGAATAACCTCCTTCTTCCTCATTGGATTCCAAATGAATTGAAAAATTAAAGAAGTGAGTTAAGTAATTGGGAGCAAAATATAGCATTTATGAATGATGAAATGGTCATTTAAAATTCTGACTTATGTCTGTGGGCTAGTGGTCTTCCTAATAACAGACCTCTAATATAAACAGAGCCACTCAGTCAATAACGGTGCAGAACCATTCTTTATCTTCCCTTATGGGGATTGGTTCTTCACCACATTGCTGAGAATAATAGAGTACATGCTCGTTTTAGAAGTTGGCTCCCAAGGAAAAGGGGAGACAAATGGATAGAGCTAGGCTTGAGTTGGATCATGATCCTAAACTGAATTTATGCAAGAATGAGAGGATGAATGAGGAATGAAGAGATACCAGAAGTCTTGTTTCCTCTTAATGTAGGGAAACCATTGTAAATGGGTATGAATGGCTACAGCCATTTCCAGTAATATTTAGGAACTCTAGAGTTTATATAAAGAAATACAAGTCATACATACTATGTGACAAGTATGTGACAATTCCACAAAACAGATGAGTTAGGCATCTGATCAGAAAGGCCTTCCTAGGCTACCCCATATAAAATAGCTTCCTTATTCTTTTACACATTACTTGTTTTCCTCTTATCCTCTTTACCAGCTGACACAGTTACTCTTTTATAGTTTGCCTAAAATACAAAGAAAAGTCCTTGAGTATAGGGTCTTTGCTTAGTTCAAGCTGCATCCCGGGTATCTACAATAGTAACCAGAATGTGGTAGGCATTATTGAATGAATAAATAAATGATACAAAAGCAAGATAAATACACAAAAGTGTCATATCAGTAGTATATGTAAAAATAAGTGAGGGTGATTAAGAGTCCTATAGTTGCTCATTGATGGAAGAGATTACTGCTCTCCAGGTTGATCAGAGAAGGCTTCAAGGAGATAAAATTGTGCTAAATAGGATGAGTGAAGAGAATAGCATGACCAAAAACAAAGTTTCAGAAAAAAAAATCACAGGACCTATTTTGGGTCTATGAAATTTATTAGGGTTGACATTAAGTGAACTTTCTCTATTCAGTACCATAATATAAAGAAACATCATGAACTATGTGGAAGATATAAAATGAGACATTTTATTTTTCAATTTATTTTTCTACTGAAATTCTGAAGGCACTGACTTTAATATTTAACTCTGTAACTTCCATGTTCTAGAGAAGAATATGTGGTGTGCGTGTCTACACATGCATGTGTGTGTATGCATGTTCATGTATAAAAATACACCTCCAAATAAACAGTATTTTAAGACTGTACACACTTATTCAAAACACACAAACCATATTTTTAAGCATGTTTTTTTCCCTTAACTTACTTCCAAAAATTACAAATGACTTTCTGCCTAATTTATTTTTTTTACTTTTATTTTTTAACATTTATTCATTTTTTTTGAGAGACAGAGAGAGACAGAGTGTGAGCAGTGGAAGGCCAGAGAGAGAGGGAGACACAGAATCTGAAGCAGGCTCCAGGCTCTAAGCTGTCAGCACAAAGCCCGACGTGGGGCTTGAACCCACAAACAGTGAGATCATGACGTAAGAGGAAGTCGGAGGCTCAACCCACTGAGCCATCCAGGCGCCCCTCTGCTTACCTTATATATTCTATTTTTCTTACTTTATTTATTTCTTAAAAGTTTGTTTATTTATCCCGAGAGAAACAGAGACAGCACAAGTGGGGGAAGGGCAGAGAGAGAGGGAGACAAAGGATCCAAAGCAGGCTGCATGCTGCCAGCTTGGACAGCGATGAGATCATGACTTGAGCCGAAACCAAGCGTCAAGACACTTAACTGATTGAGCCACTCAGGTGCCCCTATTTTTCTTACTTTAAGGTTCTCACCTTACTTTTAGCATAGTAAGTTCTTAACTTACTTTTAGCATAGTAAGTTTTGGTTTTTTGTTTTTTTTTTTAATTTTTTTGTGAAGCATCCTATGAGTAAAAGTGAGAGTAATCATATGCTATTTTATTTTCCATGATTCTGTTAATGGCAGTATAAACTAATGTATCCTGAAAAAAATATATAAAAATGGTCTATGCTTATTAGCTCTAAAATGGTTTGCAAAAAAATTAATGTGAGATTGGAAAAGTATTCTTTTCCTGCAAGAACAAAATTTCAAGAAAATAGAACAATCAAGAATAGCTTAGATAAGATTCCTGCTGTTTCTCTCTAGGAGATTCAATAATCTTCTGATTCTTTTCCTATAATATTGCACAAAATTGCTCATGTTAGGCAACTAGCAGGTATCAAAAGACTACAATTATGACAGAGATGGCTTTCTCTGGTCTATAGACTATGTATGATTTTTAATTTTGCATTTTATCCATATTGATTGGAACATGCGAATATTACCTATTTCGATAGCGCAGGTCATGAATGAAAATTACAATTGTTTTGAGTTAACTTACACATTTTCAAGCTTTTAGCTATAAATTTAAGACCTGAACTGTATTTTTTTTAAATACAGAACCTATCCAAAAGTCCCAGAAAGGTCAAATTCATTGGTCTTACCGATGACAGATATTTTAGTCAAACTAAAGAATGGAGTGCAGTTATAACCATTATATTTCAGCTGAGAACACTTTTGTAAAATCCACACCATTTGTGGCTCTCTGAAGATTTTGTCTGCACCAGAAAAGTAGCAAGGTCTAACCTAGAGGCCACTAGAGCAAGCATATTTTATCATTGCACACTGTGAAACCCTAGGCAAGCAGAAAGTTTTATAATTCTGATCTTTAAGAAATTGTGTCTGTATTTCTACTGGTCCTGAGGCAGGCATGATGATTTAGAGAATATTGTTTATGGAGATTTTCTATAATAAAGGGAGCATATACTTTTTTTTACTACACTTAGAATTATTAAGCATACTTTTTTTTTAGGTGAAGATGAAAATCTCTTCTGTAAATAATATTTTCAGTCAGCAATTGAGGAAAGAATAGCTGCAAAAGTCGATACACATTCAGAAGTGACAATAATATATCTGATCTGAAATTTATTTTTGCACATTTCATATGATTTCAATTTGATATTTTTTACTCTGTATTAAAAAATTCAGTATGGGGCACCTGGGTGGCTCAGTTGGTTAAGCGTCCGACTTCGGCTCAGGTCATGATCTCACAGTTCGTGAGTTTGAGCCCCGCATTGGGCTCTGTGCTGACAGCTCAGGGCCGGGAGCCTGCATCAGATTCTGTGTCTCTCTCCCCTCAGCTCCTCCCCTGCTCACACTCTGTCTCTCTCTCAAAATAAATAAAGACTAAAAAATTTTTTTAATTCAATATAATTTCATAATAATTATTATTAGTAGTTTATTTATTTATGGAGAGAGGGAGAGAGAGATAGAGCGCAGGGAAGGGGCAGAGAAAGAGAGAGACAGAGAATCCCAAGCAGGCTCCACAGTCAGTGCAAAGTTCAATGTGGGGCTGGAACTCACAAACTGCAAGATCATGACCGAAGCCAAAATCAACAGTCAAACACTCAACTGAGCCACTCGGGCATCCCCATAATAATTATTTTGATATCATCATTTGACTCATTGATTTTGCTCTGCAAATATTTTTTGTTGTTTGCATTTTTTTTAAAAAAAAATATTTATTTTGAGAGAGACCACATGAACAGGGGAGGGGCAGAGAGAGGGAGAGAGAGAGAATCCCAAGCAGGCTCTGCACTGTCAGCATGGAGCCCAATGTGGGGCTTGAACTCACAAACTGTGAGACCATGAACTGAGCTGAAATGGAGAGTTGGGTGCTTAACCAACTAAGCCACCCAGATGCCTCTGCTGCTTGCATTTTCTAAAATTATGAATAATCGTGCAATTAAAAATTTTATATTTAAATTTCCTTTGAGAATCTTTAGAATCTCTACTATCTCCTGGGTGTGTATACATGACAGAGAATAAAAAGAGCAAATTGAGCAAATAAAAGACCAAGAAAGAAAATGTTAAGCAAACATTAATATGAATCTTCCTTTTCCTATTCCTGTTTTTGTTCTGTACATTCTGTAATTAGTTTTATTTTTTCTTCTGTAAAATATTTGTCTACATGCTTACCTTCTTAGAGGTATTAACTAATATTAACTAAGCATATAAATAAATAATTAATTATTTAAATCTCATAATAATTTTCTATTTCTTTACATATTTAGTTTTCTTCATTCATTGAAGAGATCTATTTATTAATACAACAAATATTTACTGAGGACTCAGTAGGAGCCAAATTTAGTTCCTATTTTCAAAGTGCTTAAATTATATTAGGGATCTTTATCCAGTAGATGATAGTATATTTCAATGTTCAAGAAAACAATGATATGACACTAATTTCTATCAGATTAACCCCTCTTGTGTTTTCTTTGTTGTCTTACAAATATTTATTGAGTATCTACTATAAGAAGGGCATTCTCCCAAGCAGTGGAGATACATGAGGCCAACTCAGATCACCCAACAGAAATACCCTGCTGATTCAGAGCCTAGAGAGTTGTTGGCTTAAGCCCCTAAGATTTTGAGTGGTTTGTCAGATAACAATAAATAACTGATATAGGTCAGGACACAATGAGCATAATATACAAATGAATAAGAATACATCAGGAGAGTTATTCTCAAATATTTTGGAGCCAGAATTTCTGCACACTCATAAATAATTACAGATCACAAAAAATTTTGTCTGTTAATGATATCTATTGATATATACCATATTGGATATTTGAACAGACTTTTAAACTATGTGTATTTCTTAAAAGTAGCAATAAACAACACAGGACAGGCTAACAATATATTTTCATGGAAAAAACTGTATTTTCCAAATTCAAAATATAAAAATAATGAAAAAAGTGGCATTTTCTACAATTTTTGCAAATCTGACTACTGTTTTGCATATCTGACTGATTAGATAATAACTGGATTTATCTATCTGGCCCTTCACTCAACCTATTGTGATATGTCATTTTCCTTAAAGAAAATGACTGTGGATATATTCCTCTGATAATGCCAACACTCCATAACTATTAGTTTCTTAAAGCTTGCTTGCAGTGAGGTATCTGAAACCATATCAACAAATTCTCTATTTCTCTTACATTAAAATCCACTGGTGGTTCTTGTACTTTGAACAGATCTTTGAAACAAGCATGATTTTGTAACTTCATGTCCTGCCCATTAAGTATATACAGATTATTTCCTATATCGATACATTTCATTATACAATATAAAAAATCAGTACCAATTTCAACAGAAAAGCCATTAAATACTAAGACACTGATAGAAGTTTTCAAGAATTCTAATTTTTGTTTAAAATTTGAATTGCATTATTGGCAATCTACTGTTAATGTCTAGCATTAGGCTTTTTGATTATAAGTGTATGACTTATACAATGCATCTGTTTCAAAGACATTAATTTCAAATAAACATATTTCTAGCTGTATAACCGGCTATTAACAAAACAACTGATTAGGAAACATGGTGCTCCATCATGAAGTTCCCCTTTTATAAAGTCTTGGGTAACTGGATAACTGAATGCCTGAATGACCCCACTTTTCCCTTCTCACACCCTCATTCTAATTCTTATGGTTTAAATTTGTCAATAAGGAGGGAACCTGTGAATTTCCAGGTATCTCACCCTTAATCCCTAATAAAGGCAGAGTCCAGGTCTGTTTTCCTTCCCACTCTCTACCCGAAACTTTGCTGTGTGGCTCTTAGGTGTGTCACGTATCCTCCAGCACTTGTGAGTAATAAATCTTGCTCTTCAAAATTCACTCATGATTTTGCTAAGTTGTGTCCTGCAGTCACAAGGGTTGGTCGACCACATGGGCCCTGGTGGTGGTGGTGGTGGGGAGTATTTGTGGAGCTCGCGATGCATGAATGCAGGCCCAGGTAAGTGCCTTGGGCATCCCTAGCTAAGAACATCACTGTCAATAGGCTGAGATTCCATACAGCAGGTAAGAAATTCAGTCAGGTGTTTTCCTTTAAGTAACAGACTCACACACATCATTTTAAAGAAATATCTGGAAATACCCAAGTCTGAATAACCATAGTTTTTCCGTCACTTGCTCTTTCCAGTAAAATAAATATTCATTAAAATGTAACTGGTTCAGGGGCACTTGGGTAGCTCACTCAGTCTATTAAGTGTCCAACTCCTGATTTTGGCTCTGGCCAAGATCTCATGGTTTGTGAATTCAAACCCACATTGGGCTCAGCACTGGCAGTTTGAAGCCTGCTTGGTTCTCTTTCTCTCCCCCTCTCCGCCCCTCCTCTGCTCACAGTCTCTCTCCCTCTCTCTAAATAAGTAAGTAAATAAATAAAAATAAAGTAGCTAGTTCAATTGCATCACAAATAATTGCTCAATTGATTTTGGTTGAGATAAACTTTACACAGTAGAAGCGCTTTAAATACATTTTCTATTTCATCCTATAGAATATTCAAATAATGTGTGCTTTAGGATTCAGATACAGTAAAATTAATAATTGCTATCAGTTTATGAAGAATATTCTTAATTGAAACTAGCTTTAAAAAATTATATGTGCGTGGTGGTGAACAATACAATGACTTCTTGTTCATGTTGCCTGCTAGTCTGCTAGTACTGGGTAGTGTCATCCCTTGATTTGCGCCAAGATGCCAGCGGTTTTACCCATTATTGCTCTGACATCATTAATGCAAATGACACAGTGGAAAAGGCAAATAATATCATCATATTACTATGAAAGCAGTTTGGTGTTACAGATGACCTGTGAAGTTCTCAAGGACTCCCTGAGTGTTGCAGACCCTATTTAAAAATTTTTTAATAAAATAAATACATGAAAGTAAATAAGTGTGATGGGGACATTAGGAGTATTGGAAATGGGGATGATTTGTGATTTTGAATAGAGTTCCTTGTTTTGAGAATACTGAGAAGGTAATCTTTGAGTCATAAGAATGTCTGAGGGAAGAATTCACAAGGCAAAAAGCGTAACTAATGCTAATGCCCTAGGCATATTTCAAGGTCAGTCAAAAGGCAAGTCTGAGGAGATAGAGTTGAGTGAATAATGGTTAATTAGAGAGGTAACAAGGGAGGAAGATTATATAAAGCTTTGCAGGCCATAATAAGGATTTTTTTTATCTTTTTACAAAACAGAAACATACAAGGTTTTTAGGAGAGGAGTTACATAACTTGGTTTAGATTTTAAAGGAATCAGTCTAGCTGTAGAACAAAGACAGTAAGAGTGCATGGGTGAAAATGCATCAATGTTCTACAATGAGACTATTGTAGTAATCCGGATGACATATCATGATGGTTTGGACCATAATGGTAGCAGTTGGGGTAGGCAGAATAAAGTAGTTGAGTTATGGGTATGTTTGAAAGATAAGGCTATCAGGAATTTCTAATAGATTGCATGGATGGTGCAAGAAAAAGATTAGTCAAAAAAGATTGTAAAATTCTTGGCTGGAGCATATGAAATGACAATATTGCCATTACTCATTATAGTTACAACTGCAAATGTGTAAGTTTGAGGAAGACTAGTTTAGTTTTTAGATGCTACACGTGAAGTATCTTTTAGAGATATAACGTAAGATACTAGGTATTATGATTATGTATGTGAGGCTGGATTGAAGGGTGAGTTCATGCTAGAGATAAAAATAAAGTAGGTTCTTTGTCATCAGACTGGGCGAGATCACCAAGGCAGTCAGTGTAGATTGAAAGAGATGAGAAATCAATACCTAACTCAGGACTCTACCAACATTAAGAAGTTGAATAGAAGAGGTATAAGTGAGGAGACTAGAAGAAGCAGGCAGTGAAGTAGGGGTTAATTCAAGAGTAAAAAAATGTTCTTAAGGTCAAGTGAAAAATAGTAGAGCTGATTTCCTATGTCAAATTCTATTGACAGTAAGATGAGAACTGAAAAATGATGGTTGAATTTAATAATATGGAAACTAACGGTGACCTTGGTAAAGAGTTCTCTTGGGGTAGTGCAGATAAAATTCTGATTAAATTGGGTCCAAGAGAGAATAAGATCTTTAACATTAAGCTGAAAGGCTTAGTACAGAGAGAACAGAACACTTTGAAGCAAAACACAGTAGAGCCCTTTAAAAAAAATCTATACTTCAACATCATATTGAGTTTTGTTATATAAATCAAGGCAAATAGTATTCAATCAGACCAGTAGTAACTTTAGAATTACATGTCTGTTTAAAGTTTTAAAAATAGGAAAATAGGAAGCTCAGTAAGAAAATTATTATAGTTTTTATATACTATAAAATTTATAGTATGTTTAAAAAGGCACTCAACTCTCACAACATTATGGAAGCTATAGTTTATCAAGATATTTAAAGACATGAAAGAAATAAAACTATACTGTCATTGCCAAAAGGATATAATTTTTCATCATTTTTAACTTTTCTTTTGCCAGGGGAAAATCTTTTGTAATAGGTAAAAGAAGCACAGAGAACAAATTAAATCAATTTTCTTCAGATGGTTTTGTTTTTTTCTTAGTCTCTATGGTAAATATAGAGAAGACAGTAGAGTAACATTAAGGGTATTTCAATGTGCAGAAGACAGTAGAGTAACATTAAGGGTATTTCAATGTGCAATTATCACATTAAATATACTTCAAAGAAATTAAGCAGTCCAAACAGGGATATTATTATTGATATGTAATTTTCTCCTTCATACTTAGAGATTGTCTAACTTGTCCCACCATTCTTTAGTATTTTTAAACCTCTTAATTTATTTATGAATCCGTTTTTTTTTTTAAACTCTTACTCTCTGAGGCGCCAGGTTGCCTCAGTCAGTGAAGCAACAGGCTCTTGATTTCAGCTCAGGTCATGATCTCACAGTTCATGAGATTGAGCCCTGTGTGGGTATGCATACTGACAGCCAGAGCCTGCTTGGGATTCTCTATCTCTGTCTCTCTCTGCCCCTCCCCTGCTCGCTTGCTCTCTCTCTCTCAAAATAAATTAAAAAAACATAAGAAAGAAAGAAAGAAAGAAAGAAAGAAAGAAAGAAAGAAAGAAAGAAAGAAAGCTCTTACCGCTCTTACCCTCTACCAGGTACTTTTCCAGGAACTAGAAGAAAAGCAGGAAACAAAATTGCCAAAAGTGTATGCTTGCTGTGTATGTTGGTTTGCGATTTTAAACAAACAGGAGTAAAACCACATGGAAAAACACAATAACTTGACTGTGAAAACTTGAATGTGAAATAAAACACATTTTCCTCCAAGGTTTTAAAATAACCTACATTTTGGTAAATTCTTATCTGTGCTGTATCCCAGGTACATGACTTATCACATGTATTATTTCAAAATGACAAACTCTTCTTGAATAAAGCATGTCTAGGGGCGCCTGGGTGGCTCAGTCGGTTGAGTGTGCGACTTCGGCTCAGATCATGATCTTGCGGTTGGTGAGTTCGAACCCTGTGTCGGGCTCTGTGCTGACAGCTTGGAGCCTGGAGCCTGCTTCGGATTCTGTGTCTCACTCTCCCTCTGCCCCTCCCCCGCTCATGCTCTGTCTCACTCTCAAAAATGAATAAATGTTAAAAAAATTTTTTTAAATAAAGCATGTCTAATCCTCTTTAATTACAGTTGTAACATCTTTGGTCCCCATGTCTACTCCTGATGTGCTGTGACCGTTACAGAATTATAAAACTAAACTTGTACTTTAACCATATTTTGGCAACACAGCCAAAGAAAGATGGAATGGGATCTTGGAACAGATAAGAAATGGAGAACCAGGCTTGCAAATGGCTGGACACCACACATCTCTAAAAGATTAAGAAAAAGGGAGTGCAGAAACTATTTTGAGCTACAAGAGAAATTTGAGAAAATTATATTGATACAGCAACGACAGTATTTAAAGACAAAAATTGTGAAGATTGTAATAAATTATGATCATAAAAACATCTCAGTGGATAGGATGGGTATTAGGATGATCATAATATTCATGGATCTTCATGCAAGTACACAGATATGTAATATAGCAAAAAAAAAAAAACTACAACAAAAATGAAGGAATTGAACATGATTCTTTTAGAAAAAAAATAGATTGAGTAAACAACAGCAACAAAAGAATAGAATGAAGAGTATTTGAATGACGCAATCGAAAATCTTGACCTAATAGATGTGTATGGAACCATATACCCACAAGCCCAGCATTTGCATTATTTTTAAACATTTACAGAAATATTAATGAACAGCTTCCATGTATTAAGTCTTAAAAGAAGTCTCAGATAATTTAAAAAGAAAAAGCCTACCTCTACTAGATACTTTTCAAAGTGTGAAATATTAGCCAAAAATTTATTTCACCATTAAAACAAAATACACTTTCTAAATAATTCTTAGACAAGAAGAAAATAATAATTCATGTTATTTAATTATGTAAATATTACATATGTGGTATGATTAATTCAAGAAAATGTGTAAATTAGAAACAAAGAAAATGTATGAGGTTAGCATTTGGCTAATGCTAACAAAAGATTTATTTTAGGAGAACCTATTCTATAGAACAAACTCAAGGAAAAAGAAAATAATTCTAAATAGAAAATTGTAGTTACTGTTTAGTAAAACCCAATGCTAATCTTTTGGGCTACTGGCAAGTTTGATTGCTGATACATACACAACCTTAGAAAACAAAAATAGGTTGGGGCACCTGGGTGGCTCAAAGTCGAACCTGACTTCGGCTCAGGTCATAATCTCCTGGTTCATGAGTTTGAGCCCCACATCAGGCTCTGTGCTGACAGCTCTGAGCCTGGAGCCTGCTTCAGATTCTCTGTCTCCTGCTCTCTCTGCCCCTCCCCCACTCGCACTCTGTCTCTGTCTCTCTCAAAAATAAATAAACATTAAAAAAAATTTAAAAAAAAAGAAAACAAAAACAGGAAAATAAATTCAGATAGGGAGTAAATAGATAAAATTCTGAGAGTCTTTTGTACATAAATTTAGGCTAATCAACTAAAATGTTTAGATGAAATGAATTGTTTTCTAAAAACAAAAATACTCTACAGAGCAAGCCTTATAAGTAATTGACAAGGCAGACAAAAATCCCTTTCCTAAATAGATACAAGTCTTCGAAGATCTTATTGGCGAGTGTAACATTTCTGGAAAAGAATATAGAGAATATTGAACTCTCTCTAAACTATATAGCTGGAATGGGACAACAATTAACACAAAAATAAAAATTGCAATTAAAAAAAAATTTCTTTCTGAGGGTGTAATCAACTGAGTCACCTTAAACAAAAACATGTAGGCTCTAATAAGCAGTGGTTCTAACGTGGTAAGGGTCTGATCCCAGAGCTTTTAGCAGTAGGCACTTCAGATTCATGGAAGGAAGTCGGCATCTGTAATTTTTACATGCTTCTAAAGCAGTTCTGTATGTCTCCACAGTGCCCTAATTTGAATATTATGCTAATACAAGCAAATGGGAATTCCAGTGTTTTATTCACCACTAGCTACCCTAGCCAGTCATGACCTGGAATTAGGAATGTGATTGATTATAATCTGAGTCTAATTCTCAAACAAGGTGTTGTTTCCACTGTGTTGTTTGGAATAGTTTGTAAAAGTATGGAAAATACTTACATTAATGTTTTTCTTTACCTTTTTAGGTAAATTATTTTTATAAACACTTAAAATTGTTTTAAATAGTAAATAATAATTAATTTCATCTATTAAACTGGTCTAACTTGATGAGTGGATAGTTCTCTTGAGGGCTGTCCTTCTTCAGGAAAAAGAAGAAGGACACTGGGGAGAACGTATAATCCTCCGAGATGGGACATCATAAAATCGTAGTCTGTACCTCACTCGTGGATTGTTAGACTAAGAGCTGGTTCTTTCTCATGAATGCTGAGACCACCCCTGGGGAAACCTAGGATATTTTTTTTTCTTAATGTCAGTGCTAGAGTGACCTGGATATGTACTGGAAACTGCAAAGCTACATAGGCTGCCTACATAAGGGAGAAGACTAATTTTGTGTAGGCAGTAACTATAAGCCAAGGTCTAGGTTAGGGAGATAATGAAGATGAGGTAGGGTTTCTAAACTAAAAAACTCCTTTGTTTTAATGTTTATTTATTTTTGAGAGAGAGAAAGCGAGAGCACATGGGCGGGGAGGGGCAGAGAGAGAGGGGACAGAGGATCTGAAGCAGACTCTGTGCTGACAGCAGAGAGCCCAGTGACATGGGGCTCATACTCATGAGCCTGGAAGATCATGACCTGAGTGGAAGTCAGACGCTTAACCGACTGAGCCACCCAGGCGCCTCAACTAAAAAGCCCTTTGAAAAATGTTGCCTCCATCTCTTCATGTCAGGCCAAAATTGTCTTTCTAAGAAAGCCTATACACAGCGGTATGAAAAGAGCAATTCAGAGATATTTACAGATATTATGTTGAATGGGTTTTTTTGTAGACCTGCTTTACACATAACAATCCAAGTAGCCTTTATGTCCTGCCGTAAATTTTTCCAGTATTCCTCTTTAGCTTAGCTTTGGTATTTTTTACATGATGATTCTTATTTTCTTGATGCAGCTATGTAATTACTTTTCAGAAGCAAGAACACCAGGCCTGTTTTCTTATTTCTGTTGGGTTAGTGTTCATTTTGGCAGTTACTATAATTGCATATTACTGAATTCAGGAACACTGGCCAGAAAAATAAAATGGGAACTGGTGCAGCACTATTTTGATTCACATACTAGTTTCCCTATAAACGATTTCATGAGCAAAACACTCTGTCCAAAGGCTTCCAAAACCCCACAAAAGCAATGTGATCAAAAACATTTTTTTAACTCAAGACAAAACAAGTGGAAGAAAACTAAAACATAAAAGGAATAAAGCACTCTCCATAATTATACTTTCAAAAATGTTTCATTTCCCCCTAAATAGCACATATGTTTTCAATAGTACTTATTTTGAACGTTTAATGTTATTCATAGTTACTGAAGTATACTATTGTTAAGAATTAAATCCTATTACAGTAAGAAGAGCTCTCTTCTGTTAAACTAGTATGAATAAATCACAAATCAAACTTCTTGAATACATTAGTTATTATGATTGCGATTTTTACATATGCAAATTTCAAGAACAGTTTTTCTGAGACAGAGGATCTTCATCTCAAAAGTGACAGGGGAATGATTTATGAAAGCAAAGATTCTAGAAATGTAAATAGTTAATCTGTATTAACAAAGGAAAAGTAATATACCCAAATAGTTACAAAATTACCATTAGGATTTGAATAATAGCTCAGACCATTTGATTCTTCTTATTAAAGGAATAACAAGACTTAGTTTGTTAAAAAGTATTTATTATGCTGTTGCTTTGTATTAAGTTAATGTGAAAAGCTCAAACATAACATGGAATATTATTAATAATGCAACCACAAAATTATAAGATATATGATATGAGTGAGCAGAGTCTGATTTTTCTGTATGATCTTGTTGACATTTATTAGTTCAGGTGTCCATTCATCCTCTGTGATAGTAATTTATTGTCAAAATGTAGACTACACCCTTAAGCACTCAGTTTGCTAATTTCCCTGCTATAGTTATTCTTATATGGCTATTTTGTCATTACAAAAAATGCAGACAATGCTTATCAAATAAAAATTATTTAGATATACTGAATACATATGTAAAGTACATTAACATAAGTGGAGGAAAAGCAACATTTTCCTGTTGTTTCTTTTTTTACCTCATTTACCTGAATTTAAATAGATTTATTTCTTCATTTATACTTAATAAATAAAGAACAATCAGCAACATGTAATTCCACAGAAAAATCTCTAGTAAGTCAAAGGAATGTTGGTACTTACCATGTTTTCCAATCTTATATTTCATTGGTGGAAAATTTGTAATCCTGAATCATTTTAGAGTTGACGGTCAGCACTTAATATTGTTAGAACTATTCTCTAAATTGACTTGTTTAGATTAAGCATTAGCATTTATGATACAAATTAAAAAGAAATAATAAAATACACAATTTTATTGAAAACTGACTTGGGAAAATGTTTGGTTTATTTATGACAGTGGCTTATGTTTTTAATCAACTTTTTCTCAGGCTAATACTAAAATTATTTCATAATTCATCAGAAAATTTCTTGACAAAAAATAATTAAAGGATTGTTAGCAGAGGTTCAAATTGCTAGAGTAGAGAGGAAATCTTCATAGAATTAAAATGTTGCCAAACTTATCCACGAAGTAGACCAACTAGGACTATTAGGTCATTGTCACTTAGACCCAGGGGAGGCCTATAATACAGGTATTGTTGCACTTTGTGACAGAGAGTACAATTATGAAGAAGAAAAAACCCTCAATGCTTATAATTTAGGAATCAACTTGAAACCTAGTACTCGATCGAATTTATTACATAGCTTGAATAATCTCTATAATTACATGGTCAGTATTTGTCTCTGAATTTGTTCTAAGGTAATAGAGGTGTAACTACAGTGAAAAGTAAGAAGTCAGTCATACAAAGAGACTGAGGGAAAACAGACTAAGATGGCAAGTATTTTATCACACTAGCAGGGAAGAATTTCACTCTTTTGTAATATCTCACAGCCTTGCAAAACAAAAAGGAATAAGGCAAAATTAGGTATTCATTGTAACAATTATTAATCACCCTTTATAGGTCAGATGTTGTTTTAGTTTGGAATATATAAATGATGGGTTTCAAAGCAGGTGACCCCAAAAGGTGCTACTCTGGCAGATTGATTATTTTGAGCTAAAGTTACATAAGAAATAGTCCATGCAAGGACACTCTAACCCTCCTTTCTCCATGAATGTAGAAAATGAATCTCCCATGTGAAAGGGTGTCCTCCCAGTATAAAAAGGAAAGGAGACATCCTTACAACCAGAGAGAGAGAATTTGGAGCTAAGAAGGCTATATAAACAAGCCTTGTTTGTTACTTGTTACTTCCTCTCTAATTTCCTACCCTAAGCTCAAACTTCTTTGTCTTATCAATTCTTCACAAATTTATTGTTTCCTTGTCAAAAGGGTATAAAAGCTGTCTACTTTGGTCATTTCTTTGGGTCTTATATCTTTTAGACTCCCTTATGTATGAAATAAGATTAAATTTGTTTTTCTCCTGTTAATCACCCTTTTATTACAGGGGATATCTCTGCCAAGAACCTAGAAATGTAGAGGGAAATTTATTTTTCCTCCTCTGCATGAGTAAGCTTGTGATATTTTCCCAGCTGAAGTGTGCGTTTTGTCCAAGGGAACAGTCACTGAAGTGAATTACTGTAATAAAAGTCAACAGACTTCCAAGTAAAGATACAAACAAACAACTATGGAGCACATGCTGGGCGGAATTAAATTTTGACATTCATTTCCTAAGGAAAATTGATATTGGGGTAAAAATTTGAAAGATAAGATGGCATGCTGGGGAGTTATAAAAGTAGTATAGAGAAAGGCCTGAGAGGCAATATGTACAAAGGCAAGGTGGGAAGGCACTTCTCAATGGAACAAAATCTTCAGTGTAGATTGGCTATAGAGTGTTCGTGGTTAGAAGGAGAGAACCTGACACCCATTCAATCGTGTGATACACACACAAGAAGGCAAATATTCATCCTTTTACTATACACTGTTATGTGTTGTCAATTATACATAAGGGTGACACATTTATTTATATATGTGCAGCTTGGGCTAGTTTCTGGTAGAAGCTTTAAATATCAAGGATCAATAATTGATATGCATTGCTTTCACTTTTTTTTTTGCATTTGCTATCTGTGGAGCTCATATCTTTTTTTCTTTTTCAAGTTTTTATTTAAATTCTAGTTAACATACAGTGTAATATTAATTTCAGGTGTAGAATTTAGTGATTCGTCACTTACAAACAATACCCAGTGCTCATCATGAGTGCCCTGCAAAGCTCATTTTAATTCTTTTAGTTCAACTAATACTTTAGTTTTGTTTGGTTTCATTTACATTTATCCCTATATACACAATGACAAAAATCTATAATCATTTATAAAATATCACTAAAGAGGTGATGTTTGATCATTTATTTAATCAATAGAATTGTTAACTTGGGGTTAGTGGGATTAAAATGTGTTGTCTTCCTTTTATTTACTGTCCTTACAATATGGCAGAGAACGATAAATCAGTACCTTTCAGTATAGTTAAAGATATTACTGCTTCTGGGTAACTATATGTTGATGCAGATGTTAAATCTAATCTAATCTAAATTATATGTGGATATTAGTAATTAAGACATTAACACACTAGCTGTTACTTGGGATTGTGTTACTTATTTTTTATATTGGAAAAAATCATTTTTCATTAACTACAGAGTTAAATTTTATGTTTCTCAAAATAGGAAAAATAGACATAATCTGAGAGTAAATTTTGTGTTTATAGGTTCTAAGGGGATACAGTTTAGAACAGAGTAACTCAACTAGAATCTTCAATTATCTCAACACACTGAGACACTTTCTGCAAAAATGTACTAAATGTTGGGGCACCTGGGTGGCTCAGTCGGTTAAGCGTCTGACTTTGGCTCAGGTTATGATCTCACAGTTTGTGAGTTCGAGCCCCGCATTGGGCTCTGTGCTGACAGGTTGGAGCCTAGAGCCTGCTTAAGATTCTGTGTCTTCCTCTCTCTCTCTGCCCTTCCCCCGCCTAAACTCTGTCTCTCTCTTTCCCCAAAATAAATAGACATTTAAAACATGTGCCAAAATTCATTGACTCTGCTGCATATGCTGCAGTGTCCTACTCATATACGTGGCACTTTTCTGTGTACTCCATTGATTTTAAAGTGCTAGGAGCAGCATCTCTGTGTCTTACTTCCCAATGCTACTTCTAGAACCTTCTATTCTTCCTCAAATCATACAACTTTGAATCTGATGTCATCAGAATAAACCCATCCAGATGTTTTTAGACACCCAAGTTGGCCTTCTCATTCTAGGAGGATAAAAACCTTGATTAAAGTTCCAATTCCCAAATTTTGTGCTTTGATAATTCTTGATGATTTCAATATCCATGCAGATGAAAATTTCAAAACTCAGATCTCTCAACTCCTTTTTCATTCTGCCCTAGCCACTCATTCCCATGACTATACCTTAACTATCATACTGTCAGTAACAAATTGCACTTTCTCCATAATCAAAATTTAAGAACCCCACTCTTCAATTAGCGCCTCTATTATTTCCAGTTTCCTTTTCTAATATCTTGATCTCAATAGTCCTTTGACTCTCCAAAAACCTAAAATCATTAACACTACTGAATTTACATTGTTTATCACTGGGTACTTCTTTAATACCATCAAACACAATCTGATATGCTGTGTTTTCACTTTCATTCAGTGCAGATAGTTATTCACTATTTGTTTTATTCTCTGATATATGTCCTTTTTTAGGATTGTGCCATTTAGTTTTACAACATTTGAAGGTTTTTCTATATATTTTTCTGCTATTGATTTCTACTTAAATTATGTTGTAGTCAGAGCTCATATGTCACATGACCTAAATATTTTTATATTTAGTAAGAGTTGTTTTATACTTTAGAAAATAGTATATCTTGGTAAATGTTTTGGGTACATTTGAAAATGATGTGTAGTCTACTCTTGTTTGTTGGAGGCAGTGTTTTACAAATGTAAATTAGATAAAGCTGTTTGGTAGTGGATTTTAGATTTTTTTATATCCTTGCTGATTTTATGCCTACTTATTCTATTAATTATTGAGAGAAGGGTATTAACATATCTGATTATAGCTATGAATTGTTTACAGTTGTCAATTTGTTTCTCCTTGAAGAACTTTTGCTTCGTGGATTTAAACTCTGTTATTAGGTTCATGCATGTTCAGGATTGTTAAGTCTCTTGAAGAGCCAATCCATTTGTCATTATGAAATGATCTATTATTTATCGCTGGCAATATTCTTTGTTCTGAAATTGACTTTGACATTTTTTATATAAAGTCCAGCCTTCTTTGACCACTACTATCACAGTATATATTTTCCCATAACTTAAATCTTAACCTATGGATATCTTTATATGTGAAATGTTTTTTTCAACAAGCAGCATATAGTTGGATATTGCTTTTTTATCCAATGTGACATTCTCTGCCTTTTAGTTGCTGGGTCTCAGTCATCATATTTTATATGATTATTAATATTATGCTTAATGTATCATCTTACTATTTTTCCCAACTGATCTTTGTTTCCATATTCCACTTTTTTACCTATTAGTATTATACTGACTACTAGCAGAGGCCATGTGTAGTTATCTAAAATATTCCCCAGTTCGGCTTTCTCCATATCCTCAAGGTAAGAAATATGCTGATTTCTGCCCTGTTTCATCCTTTCTGTCCTGCCGCCTACAAATTCTCTCAAGATAATAAGCTGGGATAATTGTAGGGCTCACCTCATTTGTTTTCCATTTTTTCACATTGTTTCCCAATTTTATAATTTAACATAACCCTTACTTGTTCCTCTCCACCCTTTCAACCTATGTCCAGGCACTGTTTTATTTTTCCCCTCCCAAATTAGTTTTGGAAATACTATCTATATCTATATCTATATCTATATCTATATCTATATCTGTGTGTATATATGTATATATATCTATATATCTATATATCTATATATATCTATATCTATCTATATCTATCTATCTATATATAGATATATATATAGTATTACATACTGCTCAGCTAAAATTAAAATAAGACAATGGGAGTGCCTGAGTGGTTCAGTTGTCTAAGCTTCCAAGTCTTGGTTTTGGCTCAGGTCATGATCTTAGGGTTTGAGAGTTTGAGACCTATATTGGGCTCTGTGCTGACAGCTGCTTGGGATCTTTCTCTCCCTCTCTCTCTGCCCCTCCCTGTCTCACTCTCTATGTCTCTCTCAAAATAAGTAAATAAACTTAAAACACTTTTAAAAATAAAATAATGATTTAGTTTACTAATTTGTTTTCAAACACTCATTTGCTCTCCATTCTACACTTTCAGCCTTTTACCCTAATATCAACAGGTGTCTGTAGCCTTACATCTGCCTTAGATCTGCTCAGTACTTTAAGTTTGATTTTATTTTTGATAAGAATAAGCATATCTGTTGTCTAATGTTAAGATCCTGACTTTAGAATTTGAATACTGGCTTGAGACCTTGGGTAAGGCATTTAATCTTTCTACCCTCTCTTTCCTCCATAGTAAAACAGTGATCTAAATTGCACCTACTTGAGGTTGTTGTGAAATTAGATAAGTAAAAAACAACATGGAATATAGAAAAAATTAGTGTTACTCTTATTAAATAACTAAAAATTATTTTGATGATACTTAGAGAAAATGTATTCTTAATAATGGGTCAGATATGTTTATTTTATTAAACTGTATAAGAATAAACCACAGAACAAATTATCTATTCAGTCTAAAGTCCCATCTATCCTAGTGGTACCCAGAATTCATTTTTGAAAGAGCCATCCATAATAATTGCTCTGTATGAAGTAATGACCTTCATGACAGCCGACCTCAGTTCACTACCTCAAAAGAGAGTTTTTGGCCAATTTTCCTCAGTTCCAGTGACTGTAGGGAGATGATCACAGCAGGTTTGCAAATAAAAAACAAGATTTCTCTCTTCTTGGTCCATTACTTATAAAATTGAGATGTTAAAATGCTTTTGGAATCACTTGGACTAGCCCAGATGATGATGGCTTGAAGTTTTCTTGGAGTTTTTCATACATCATCTGCTCCAAAATGAAATAATGATTCCTAATGTAGTCCTCACTCAAGGCACAAACAAATATGTTACTAATGAGCATTTTCTTTAATGGAGTGGGTCTTATTATAGAGAAAAAAAGAAAAAAAAAGCTCATGATTCCTTGGCAAATCTACCTTAATACATGCTTTTGTGGATTCATAAGAATAATAATGATTTGTGCTCTGCAGAAACATATGCAATTAGATTTCTCAACACAAAGAGAACAAAACAACAAAAACTCAGCGTATCAGTGGATCTTCAACTGTGAATTGATAGTCAATTGATGTGTATAATTACACAAATTTTTTAAATAAAAATAACGTGGAACACGACTTGAGGTTGATAGTGGTGACTAAAGTTTTATTTTTGCATTTTAGTGAAGATCAATTGGAAATCTTTGATTATCAAGTCAAAATAGTAAGCAATAAATATCATAAGGAGTTGAGAAATCTAAATCTGTTGCAAACACATTATCAACAATTTTTCTTCTGAGGGAAACTTTCAAAATGTACCTAAAACATGCAAAAAGACACAGAGGGAGAGGGAGAGAGGGATATGAAGTATGGATTCTATCTAATGTTTATGTTATGTGTGTGTGTGTAGATAGCTGATGAATAAATGATGATGAAGGAAGGAAGGAAGGAAAGAAGGAAGGAATCAAGGAAAGGAAGGAAGGCAGGGATGGAGGGAGGGAGGAAGGAAGGAAAACAGGTTGGTGTTTATGCAAGTATGTGTGTGTGTGTGTGTGTGTGTGTGTGCATTTTAAATTAATAGTTTCATATTTTCAACATTTTCCAAACAGAAGCAAAGTTAAAGGTATCTTTAATGATTCCCTTCCTTCTTATTATTTGGCACTAATTAAGAAAGAATGATGGTTTCAGGTGTTCTAGTCATATTGGAGTAATTTTACGATTGAAAAAAGACACTGAAAAAGAACAAACACAGGAAAGAATTCCATGTGGAATATGCATCTGCTTATTTGTCTTAAATCCTGGATTTTAAGGTATCTTAGAACGTGTTAAAATTTTAGAACTTATCAAAATGAAGATCATTTTGTAACGAGGAAAGGAAGGAAATCGTTTGTTTAAATAGTTCTTTAGTTATTAATTGTTGATATTTTATCAGTGCTTTATATCAGAAAAGGATCACCTTTGACAAAAAAATCCTTATATTTCAAGAGAAAGATTTAAATGGCATTTATATATCATATAATTTCAATCAGTTTTAAGAACTAGGGTTAACTATATTCGTGCCAGTTATGGCACGAATCAGTCTTAAATACCAATAACACAGGTATGTGGGGCCAGTCCAGTGACCAGATTGTCCCCAGATTCATATTCCATCCCTTCAATGGAAGGCAAATTTTGGTGGCATGAACATTCATGATATATGAATTTTGTAAAATCTTATTGAATGAATAAAATTAATATCTCTAGGTCTCAGGATTTTACATTAGAATATAACATACCTGTCTTACTTTTGTACTGAAAATCAAATGAAAGCCAAATATCAAGAATGAAATATTCAAAATTCTCATTTTATCAGCCATATCTTGTTTCTCTTTTTGTCATGAAAACCTTATTCAACCCCAATCCAAGGAAATCTGCCTGACATGGGCAGCTGGAGACAGGGTCTTTTCATGGTATGGGAAATAACTGATGCTTGATATAACTATCTATTTTGAGTAAAATTAGGAAAAACAAAATTTGGCCTGTAAATTTTTTAATATGTAACCTGCTAATTCATCAATCCTGTTTTCATGGTCAAGATTCCATTTTTCAGGTTATCAGACTCAAGAGAGTAGGAGAGAGGGCTCTGTATAGCTGGGCCCACCAGTAAGAATAAAATCATATTGACCACGTATTACACAGAGTTAAATCTCTTAAATTTTAAGAGACTCTCTATTCTAGCATCTATAGAGCTTTGAATCTTTTGATAAACTACCACTAGATCCGAGAATACAGATATACTGTCTGGTGATCAGACTATACAGAGCAGGTGTTTGATGCCCGCCCTCCCTTCAAATAAGTTAGGAAATAAGATTTCAGTGTTTCAACTTTTGCCTCTAATAAAAGGGTTAATATTTTCATCCTTATATGTTGTTCTACCAAGATAACGTTTGATGTTTTTGGCATCTGAAAGTAAATATCTTAAGAGCATGGTATTTGCCATAGTATATCGAACATACGTTACTTCCAGCCTAAAAGTCCCGCATAAACCTATCTGTGGCTCCACTTGGGCGTTCAGCAAGATGTTCTACATCCCTTGTTTGCACAACAAGCGTCTATAAAAATAGCCTGCCAGGAACATGGACAAAATAGGTACATAGTACTTATGAGCATTCTACAGGCATCAGGCAAATGATTTAAATCTCTGTACTTAGCCTTTGTAACAACCTGCATGGAATGCTGGAGCCAAGATCTCATAACTACTGTTCCCAAATGAAAACAAGGCAAAACACTAAAAACTAAAAGTTTGGTTTTATTATAAATGTTTGTAAATTCATTTAGTAGGAAATCATGCTTTGAACTGCTACGTTAGTCTTCTTTTATCCAACCAAATGAAAATATCCACGTGCTCCCCTGCAGAAATATTAATAGGTTTGTTTATGAGGTGTAATATAGCCTGAAGTCTATGTTTTGTATTACTTATCAAATTAAAAAAATACATTAAAATACACATTTGGTCCCTTGGCTAGGGGTCATGGAATTGGGAGAATATACCTGTATTGCTCCTATGTCATTATCATTACAGTACATTAGTGAGAGAGTATGATTATAGACCAACCTATTAGTGGCTTATTCTACCTAGAAGATGTTGTAGAAACAGTAATTAATTATCAGCAGCAGCAGCAGTAGCAACAGTAACAGAGGCAAATTCTCACTTTAATGGAAATAAATGAGTTGTCTCTTGATGAACCAGAGAGTAATTCACCTCTTCTTAATTGTATATTTATGACAATAAGTTTTTAAAGAAAACTAGTTATATGTTCCTCTTCTGCTTCATCCTCTTTTCTGCTGAATAGAAATAAATTTGCTCACACATGTTAAGGAGTCTGAGGCAGGACAGTAAAGTCTAGCAGGTATTCAAGTCAGTTTTAGTGGGCTTTTCCTGGAATACCTGGTTTACTTTCTCTAGCAGATACTCTAAATTATAGAACCAATCTTATTATTATTTTTTTTAATTAGAGAAACTTGGTATTGAAGATACCTAGAGTAAAATTTCTGTCCAAATATAGCATCTTTTGGAAGATTTTTGGGAATAAATTCCAATTGGTTTTCATTTTGTTTTCCCTAAAAATATTCCCCTTTTATTTTATTTATTATTTATTTTTTTAAAACATAATTTATTGTCAGGTTAGCTAACATACAGTGTATGCATGTGCTTTTGGCTTCGGGAGTAGATTCCCATGATTCATCGCTTACATACAGCACTCAGTGCTCATCCCAACAAGTGCCTTCTTCAGTGCCCATCACCCATTTTCCCCTCCCCTCGGCCCCCCATCAACCCTCAGTTTGTTCTCTGTATTTAAGAGTCTCTTATGGTTTTCTGCCCTCTCAGTTTGAAACAATTTTTTCTCCTTTCCTTCCCCCATTGCCTTCTGTCAAGTTTCTCAAATTCCATATTTAAGTGAAAACATATGATATCTATCTTTCTTACTGACTTGTTTCACTTAGCATAATACCCTCCAGATCTATCCACGTTGTTGCAAGTGGCAAGATTTCATTCTTACTCATTGCCAAGTAGTGTTCCATTGTATATGTAAACCACATCTTCTTTGTCCATTCATCAGGTGATGGAAATTTGGACTCTTTCCATAATTTGGCTATTGTTGATACCACTGCTATAAACATTGGGGTACATGTGCCCCTATGAATCAGCACTCCTATATCCACTGGATAAATTCCTAGTAGTGCTATTGTTGGGTCATAGGGTAATTCTATTTTTAATTTTTTGAGGAACCTCCACACTGTTTTCCAGAGCAACTTCACCAGTTTGCATTCCCACCAACAGTGCAAGAGGGTTCCTATCTCTCCACATCCTTTGCAACATCTATTGTTTCCTGAGTTGTTAATTTTAGTCACTCTGACTGGTATGAGGTGGTATCTCAATATGGTTTTGATTTGTATTTCCCTGATGATGAGTGAGGTTGAGCATCTTTTCAGGTGTCTGTTGGCCATCTGTGTGTCTTCTTTCGAAAAGTGTCTATTCATGTCTTCTGCCCATTTCTTCACTGGATTATTTGTTTTTTGGGTGTTGAGTTTGGTATGTTCTTTATAGATTTTGGATACTAACCCTTTATCCGATATGTGATTTCAAAATATCACCTCCCATTCTGTTGGTTGCCTTTTCATTTTGTTGATTGCTTTCTTTGCTGTGCAGAAACTTTTTATCTTGATGAGGTCCAAATAGTTCATTTTTGCTTTTATTTCCCTTGCTATTGAGTAAGAAGTTGCTGTGGCTAAGGTCAAAGAGGTTGTTGCCTGTTTTCCCTTCTAGGGTTTTGATGGCTTCCCATCTGACATTTAAGTCTTTCATCCATTTTGAGTTTATTTTTGTGTATGTTGTAAGAAAGTTGTCCAGTTTCATTCTTCTGCATGTTGCTGTCTGGTTCTCCCCAGCACCGTTTGCTAAAGAGACTCTTTTTTCCCATCGGATATTCTTTCCTGCTTTGTCAAAGATTAGTTATCCATACATTTGTGGGTACAATTCTGGGTTCTCTATTCCATTGGTCTATATGCCTGTTTTTATGTGAATACCATACTGTTTTGATAATTACAGATTTGTAGTACAAGCGAAAGTGTGAGGCCTCCCACTTTGGTTTTCTTTTTCAACATTACTTTGGCTATTCAGGGTATTTTGTGGATCCATACAAATTTTAGGATTATGTGTTCCAGCTCTGAGAGTAATGCTGGTGCAATTTTGGTTGGAATTGCATAGAATGTGTAGATTGCTTTGGGGAGTATTGACATTTTAACAATATTTGTTCTTCCAATTCATGAGCATGGAGTGTTTTTCCATTTCTTTGTCTCTTCTTCAATTTCTTTCATAAGTTCTCTATAGTCTTCAACATACAGATATTTTACATCATTGTTTAGGTTTATTCCTAGGTATTTTATGATTCTCGTTGCAATTGTAAATGGGATTGATTTCTCTTTCTGTAGCTTCATTATTGGTGTTTAGAAATGCAATGATTTCTGGACATTGATTTTGTATCCTGGGACTTTGCTGAGTTCATGTATCAGTTCCAACAGCTTTTCAGTGGAGTGTTTTGGGTTTTCCATGTAGAGTATCATGTCCTCTGCGAAAAGCGAATGTTTGACTTCTTCTTTGCCAATTTAGATGCCTTTTATTTCATTTTGTTGTCTGATTGCTGAGGCTAGGACTTCCAACACTATGTTAAACAACAGTGATGAGAGTGGACATCACTGTCGTGTTCCTGATCTCAGGGAAAACCCTCAGTTTTTCCCCATTGAGGATGAAGAAGGGCATTATATCATAATTAAGGGGTCTATTCATCAAGAAGAGCTAACAATTGTAAATGTTTCTGCCCCCAGCTTGAGAGCACCCAAATTATAAATCAATCAATCACAAATATGAGCAATCTTATTGATAATAATATGGTAATTTCAGGTGACTTTAATACTCCACTTACAACAATGGACAGATCTTCTAGGCAGAAAATCAATTAAAAAAGCAATGGCTTTGAATGATACACTGGACCAGATGGACTTGACAGATATAGAATTTTTCATCCAAAGGCAACAGAATACACATTTTTCTTAAGTGCACATGGGGCATTCTCCAAAATATGTACATACTGGGTCACAAAATAGCCCTCAACAAATATAAAAGAATTGAGATCATACCATACATATTTTCAGGTCACGATGCTATGAAACTTGAAATCAACCACAAGAAAAAATTTGGAAAGCCTCTAAATGCATGGAGGTTAAAGAACATCCTACTGAAGAATGAATGGATTAACCAGGCATTTAAAGAAGATATTTAAAAATATAAATGGGAGCAAATGAAAATGAAAACATGACAGTCCAAACCCTTTGTCATATAGCAAAGGCAGTCCTAATAGGAAAATACATTACAGTTCAGGCCTATCTCAAGAAGCCAGAAAGATCCCAAATGCACAACTTAACCTCACACCTAAAGGAACTAGAAACAGCCAAGAAACCCCAAAGCCAGCCAAAGAAGAGAAATAATAAAGATTAGAGTGGAAATATACAATATAGAATAAAAAAAAAATAGAACAGATCAATGAATCTAAGAGTTGTTTTTTTTAAAATAAACAAAATTGATAATCTCCTAGCCAGACTTCTCAAAAAGAAAAGAGAACCCAAATAGATAAAATCATGAAAGAGGACAGATTACAACCAACACCACAGAAATCCAAACAATTATTAGAGAATACTATGAAAAAGTTATATGCCATCAAACTGGATAACCTGGAAGAAATGGACAAATTTCTAGACACCCACACACCGCCAAAACTCAAATGGGAAGAAATAGAAAATCTGAACAGACCCATAACCAGTGAAGAAATTGAAGCAGTTATCAAAAAACTCCCAACAAATAAGAGTCCTGGGCCAGATGGCTTCCTAGGGGAATTCTACTAGACACTTAAAGCAGACTTAATACCTATTCTTCTCAAGCTCTTCCAAAAATTAGAAATGGAAGGAAAGCTTCCAGACTCATTCTATGATGCCAGCATTACCTTGATTCCCAAACCAGACAGAGACCCAACTAAAAAGAATTACTGGCCAATATCTCTGATGAACATGGATGCAACAATTCTCAACAAGATACTAGCAGACCAAATTCAACAGGAAACAAAAAGAATTATTCACATGATCAAGTGGGATTCCTTCCTGGGCTGCAGGGCTGGTTCAATATTCACAAATCAATCAGTGTGATTCATCACATTAATAGAAGAGAGGATAAGAACCACATGATCCTGTCAATAGATGCAGAAGAAGTGTTTGACAAAATACAGCATCCTTTCAGGGCACCTGGGTGTCTCAGTCCGTTGAGAGTCCGACTTTGGCTCAGGTCATGATCTCGTGGTCTGTGAGTTCGAGCCCCACGTTGGGCTCTGTGGTGACAGCTCAGAGCCTGGACCCTGCTTCTGATTCTGTGTCCCCCTCTCTCTCTGCCCCTCCCCTGTTCATGCTCTGTCTCTCTCTCTGTCAAAAATAAATAAACATTAAAGAAAATACAGCATCCTTTCTTAATAAAAACCCTCAATAAAGTCGAGATAGAAGGAATATACCTTAACATCATAATTTTCCCCTTTTAAATCATTTCCCAAAGTTTATGTGTTTTTGTCATGTTGAATAGTATGGGATTTTTCAAGCTATCTTAAAATTTTGGGGGGACAAAGTAAGATGTGCTAAAAAGTAGTTCATATGTAATTTGTGTATGTTTTTCATTTAGTATCATAACAAAAATCTTGTGTGGTATTGAAAAGGTACATAAACATAGTCTTAGTTCAATGACTTTACAAGTTTACATTTCTCCATAATTCACTTTATCATTTACTATTTTAGTCCTTTGAGCTTATTTCCAATTCACTGTTATTAAAGATAATTATGTGATTAACACCATTGTGTGCAAAGTGTAGAATACGTTTTGTAGTACGTGTATTGATTTAGGAAAATAGAGTAGAGGATGTTGAAAGAGGGAAAGAAGGGGGTTTAATAAAAGGCAGTGTGTAAATTTTTCAAAATGATGTATGCTCAGAAGACATTAGACATTAGATTAAAATATATAAAATCTCTGGGGGCACATGCCTGTCTAGATATGGAGACAGATAAAGTAGGGAAAAAGGAGTGGTCCCAACATGCTCAGGCATGAAGCCTGACCAGCCAGAAACAAAATCATACTGTTTCTTTCACTGAGAGAAATGTTGAATTAAACCATGTTTGTAATTGTTTTTAATGACTTGTAAACATCTGACTTTAAACGTAGTTGTGTTAGACAAATTCAATCTATGTCTTCATACCTATGGTCACGAAATAAATCCATTCCAAAATTTTAGATCAGTCATTATTTTATATGCTAAAGTATTTATTTGATTTCTAAGAATTCCATAAATCATTAATGTTTGTAAAATATTTCAAATGCTGGAGAAGTATAAAATAATCAAGTAAATAAATCATACTACTATCTTTTAATACTACATTTCCCCGAGAAATTTATGTTCCTACTTAATGAAATTAGTTCCTATCTTCTTTCCTCCCTCTTAGACTTTAAATAATTCAATCTTCTGCTCCTACCCTGAGATTTGCCTCATAATTTGCTAAGAAAATTATACAAACAAGACTCCTAAAATGCTTCATATTTGCAATACCACATTACCTGCTCCTTTACTCATATTTCCTGCCTTCAATTCTCTTATAAGGAAAACTGTACTTCCTGCTCGCATGAAAGCCTTGTCCAAACCCTCAACTTTTTCTCTAATTCCCATATTCCCTAGGCTTCTTAAAGAATTAATTCCTGAAATAATCTTTACCCAGAATCTTAAATTTCTCCTACTGTACTAGATCATTCCTGTTAGCATTAAAACAAGTCTAGGAGCACTTGGGTGGCTCAGTGGGTTAAGGATCCTACTTTGGCTCAGGTCATGATCTCATGGTCCATGAGTTTGAGCCCGGCGACAGACTCTGGCCTGTCAGCACAGACCCTGCTTTGGATTCTGTGTCTCCCTCTCTCTCTACTCTTCCCCTGCTTGTGCTCTGTTTCTCCCTGTCACTCAAAAATAAATAAACATTTAAAAACAACAACAACAAAAGGAATATCTGTTCTTAAATGAAAACAAACAAAAGTAGAAAAAAATATTTAATTCCACATCTGTTCATATTTATCACCCCATTTTTCTTTCCCTTTCACAGTGAACATTTTAGAAATTATATTCTGTTATATTCTATATAAACGGACTCTAACTTTCTTACCTCCAGTTCTGTAGTCAGTTCCTATTGGACTTCTGCTCCTATGTTCCACTAGAACTGCTCTGGCTTAGCCAAAGCAGAGGTCACATGAAATGTTTCCTGATCTCAGTATTTAACATAGTTCCCTTCCTGATACACAAACTTCTCTTTGTCCCAAGGACAAAATACTTTTTTTTTTTTTTAACATTTATTTATTTTTGAGAGACAGAGAGAGGCAGAGCATGAGCAGGGGAGGTGGAGAGAGAGACACACACAGAATCTGAAGCAGGCTCCAGGCTCTGAGCTGTTTGTTAGCACAGAGCCTGATGCCGGACTCGAACTCACGAACAAGACCATGACCTGAGCTGAAGTCAGATGCTCAACCGACTGAGCCACCCAGGAGCCCCAAAATACTTTTTTTTTTAAATTTTCCATCAGGGTCACCCTATTGGCTCCTTCTTCTCTCCCTTACTTCTCATGTAGTAATTCACGGAGCTTAATTCTGCCCCCCACGACTTTGTTCTTAATATGTTATTGTTTGGTGATCTCCTCTAGCTCCATAAACATTAAATAGCATCCATGTGATAAAAACTCCTAAATTCATTTGTACAGGACACCCGGTATCCCAGGTTACAGGCACACGTATATGACATAGGTCTCTTAAATTTAATATGCCCTCTAGAAATATTATTATAAACTTAATAAGTCTTGGGGTGCCTGGGTGGCTCAGTCAGTTAAGCGTCTGACTTTGGATCAGGTCATGATCTCCTGGTTCGTGAGTTCAAGCCCCACATCAGGCTCTGTACTGACAGCTCAGGGCCTGGAACCTGCTTTTGACTCTGTGTCTCTCTGTCTCTCTACCCCCCCCCCCCCCCATCTCTCTCTCTCGCAAAAATAAATAAACATTAAAAAAATTTAAAAAAACGTCAAATTAATGAGTCTTGTATTCTTCTTGTAACCTGTTTCCCATCAAGGTGTTCCTTCAATCAACTCCATTTTACTGAATGTTACTATCCTCTACTGTTACTAAATCCCCAAACCTCAGAAGCACCCTTAATTATTTTCATTTCCTTAACACCCACATCTATTACATTAGGAAGTCCTATCACTTTCTCTCCAAAATAAAACTGGATTTTTCCAAATTCTATCCATTTCCAGGGGCAATATTCTAGTCCAAGTAATAATTGCCTCTACTTTCTTAGCTTGATTCCATGCTTTCCCATGTGTCCCTATGGCAGATTTTCCCTTTTAAATAGTCAATGTGATAATCCAAAATTATCCAAACTCAAATTAGATCATAAAATTTTCTTGCTTAAAAACCCTCATTGACTTCTCATTGCGCTTGAAAAATAGACACACTTTTACATAGTCATCAAGACACCACCTATATTTAGCCTCCTACTCAAATATATGCTTAGATTATTTTGTTCTCTTTCCCCAGATCTTAACACCTCTGTATTGCTGTTCTCATTTAGGACTCAACTCAAAGTTCACCTGGGCATGGCCGGGACTGTCAGAGAAAGTTTTCGTAAAGCTAACGGTGAACAAGAAACAAAGTTGGATGTCCATAACTATGGCTGGGTATACACTTTTTTCTTGGTCTTCAGAGGAATCTTTGATTTGTTCTAAAACAACACTCAAAGACAGGAAAGTTCACAGGCATAAGCACTTCTGAGTTGGCAGAATTTTTCCTCACTTGGCTCCTGCAGCACTGAATTTCCAATCTGTCTCTGTTAGCCATGTACACCCATATCATCATTTTTCTTGCAGCCGAATTGACTTGCATACATTCTTAATACTTGAATATTAAATATAAGCAAAAGTAAACTCAACTGAATTAAAAATCATTGTTCCTTCTAACCCCTAAATCAGCATTAGTGTAAGAGACCTAGCCTACCCCACCCTATCTTACATGGAATAAGGTCTCTGAGACAGGAGGAAAGGGCCTAACCGTCCGAACGCCCCTGCTTAATTCTCTGCCCACCAATTTTCTCCATCTTTTACTTCAGTGTCATTTTCTGGTGACACTTACCAGTATCTGAACATGGATTATGTATACACTTACTTACGTATTTATCATCTCTCTCTCGTGCACACAAAAGTTAAGTTCTGTTAAAGCAGAGATTCCTATCTTATTCCTTTTATATTCCTGGTTTGATAGACTATAGTAACTCATAATAAGTAGATGTTCACTATGTTTTACTGAAGGAATAAATATAGCTAAATTCATAATACCTTCCAGAGGCTCTCACTTGTTATTCTTGGTTAACATATAAAAAAGATAAAGTATTTAATGCTGTATAATGTGATAATTACTTATGCATCTTCCTTCCATTTTCTCTAGCATGTTTACAATTTTATTCACCTGCATTCATTATACTGATTAATGTACTTGTAGTAAAATAGGTCTCTATGGATGAATAAATTTCATGCTGGTTATCATAATTGAGAACTATAATTGGATCATAAAAATTATCATTTATGTGGAGAGATATATTTGGACAACATACCCTTAAACCAAAGTAATAATAATAAGATCAGAGAAGTAAATAAATGAAATAAATGTGTAATTTGCATATAACATTTATTATTTGCATAGAACAATGCCCTGTCATTGGTGTAATTAAAAATAAAAAAACATTTGATTATAACTCAGGAATTAGGCACATATCCAGATTTTAATCTATTAATCAATGAAAATGGGGAAACATTTTTAAAATATTTATTAGGGAACTTTAATCAAAGCCACAGACATTTTTATCTGTTTGTGGCAGTGCACAGAGAAAGAGAGTAACAGTATAAAACATGCTAATTAAACACCTTGGAGGTAAATATTATTTCACTTTTATATATTTTTTAATTGGAAGGCTAACTGATCTCAAGACAACACATCTGGTAAGTGACAGAGTCAGAATATGACCTCAGGCTCATCTTTTTTCTTTCCTGATGCTTCCCACACATGGCCTATGGCATTATAGTAAATGACCAGGGCATTTTCACCTACATTTCAACATTGCATCCAGAGTTATAAGACAAAAACTGCTTTGAGTTAGAATTTAACTAGAACTTATAAATATTTTACTAATGTTAAATCTGATCTCTCTTTTGAAATATGTCCTCTTTAAAAGAATGGCATTTAGAATTTATTTCAGATCTTTAGATGTTTTATAAAATAGCTCGTGAAGACAGAGCATGCTGTATCAGCAGGCATGATAGCATAGAAAGTATTTTTAAAATTGTAAATAGATTTCTATTACATCCTGATCAGTTACTCACCAGTAGTTTTGGCATTCTAGTAACATACAGTTGTATAGGAATAATAACTTACCACTTAATGTGACATTCAATACCACATTCTGGAATCGATTAATGGTTACAGTCAGTCAGGTATTCACTGGGAATCATTTCTGTTATCTATCTGAGCTCTTCTGTATCCTTCCCAATATATACAGTATGATTATGTCGTATGAGATGCAGATAGGGCTAGCCACTTAGTGGTGTTTCACAAATTAAATGTTGTTGTACACTTCCTCTTCACTCAAACTGATTGTAGAAATTCCTAATGAACTACTGGGCAAATGTAAACCTGTGATAATTCTTATTTTTGTGGATACAAAACAATTTAAAAAGCTAGAAGAAAAGTAACTTTTTTCCCCTTTTTTAAAAGATGTTTATTTTTTTAATGTTTATTTATTTTGAGGGAAAGAGAGAGGGAGTGCGAGTGGGAGAGGGGCAGAGAGAGAAAGGGGGAGAGAGAATCCCAAACAGGCTCCACACTGTTGGTGTCCCACTGTTGAACCACTAAACGCGAGATCATGACCTCAGCCCAAATCAAGATTTAGTAACTCAACTAGCTTAGCCACCCAGGTGTCCCAAGTTTATTTTTTAAATTTGAACTTCATACAATTTTTGGAAGTATTATTTCTTAAAACTGTCTACTTAAGACTGCATTCATTCAAAAACAAATGTTTCATTGAAATTTAATGTACAGGAAAGAACAAGAATCATGAATGTACAGATAAATAAATACTTACCCAATAAACATAGCCATGTAGCCACCACCAGGTCAAGAAATAGAATCTTCCCAGAACCTCAGAGCCAGCTTTCAGGCCCTCTTCAAATCATGAGCTTCTCACTTATTCCCAAAAGTAAACATTGCTCTGAATTTTAACCCACTATAATGTCCCTGTTTTTGAAATTTACATAAATCAAATATTAAAAAATGTATTCTTTTGTGCCTATTTTGCTCCAAACTATGTGTTTGAAATTTATCTTGTTCTTGTACATAATTATAGTATTTTGTTTTATTCATTTATTTACACTAGTGTTGATAGATATTTGAGTTGTGTGCTACTTTGGGCTATTAAAAATAATGTGATATAATATTAAAAACAATTTGAATATAATATACATTACATATAATACATGTAATCTGTTGCTCATATGTACATTTCTCTTTTGCATAAATCTATGAGTGGATTGCTGGATCATAGAAGATGTATATGTTTAAATTCATTAGATACTTTCATAGTTTTCTAAAGTGGTTGCATAAATTTACACCCTGACTAGCAACAGTAAGGGTTCTGGTTCCACATTTCAGGAATATTTTGTAGTGTTCTTTTAAATTTAGTCCTCCTGGTGAATTTATGGTAGCATCTCACTAGGTGCTAATTTGCATTTCCCTAATGACTGACTAATAAAGTTCAGCATTTTCATATGTTTAGCGAGCATTTGGATACTTTGATTTAGAAATCTGTATTTGATTTTCATATTCATTCTGTTTTGTCAAGGCATCTGTCTTTTTCTTATTATTTTAAAGAAAGTAGTTCTTTCTATTGTCCAAATGAAAGTCTTTTCTCAGCTAAATTTGCTGCTAGTATCTTCTTCCATTTTATGGCTTGCATTTTCACTCTTTAACATTTTGCTTGATAAATACAATTCTTAATTTTAAAACCATAATCAATCAATAATTTAATAATTTTAGTAATCGAAATTAATTTATTGATAAGTTGATTGTATCCTTTTAAAGAAATCATTCCCTTCTCCAAGGTCATGAAAATATTACCTTACATTGTCTTATGGAAAGTTTCTTATCAAACCTCTACAGCTTGATCTATATTCCTCTGGAAATGGCGTTTGTATATGGTGTGAGATAGAGGTTATATGTGTACTTTTCCATATGTGTACCCAAAATGTTAACCTCAGTGTTAATCCAGAATTGCAAATTAAATAATTCTTTGCCTGATTAGTAACATAAAATGCACATAAAATGTGCATGCTGATCATGCACAAATTGGTGTAAACCATATTTCTTGGCTGGGCAATAAATTTATGCATTATTTGAATGAGAAATTTTACCGAAAGTTTTTAAAAATGCTCTGACCCTTTGACTCAATTTTATATTAAGAAAATACTTTAAAATTTTGTTCTTGTTACAATTTAAGAGTTTGATATGTAGCAGCTCTTTGTGGAGTGTGGAATTATAGATGATCATGAATTGCTGTATTTGCTGAACAGCCATACTTGCAAATATTTTTATTATGCGAATTAAATCTAAACTAGTAAAACAAAAATATGTTGAAACATCAAAGATTTAATTCAAGAATATTCTAAATCAGGACTGTCCTAGGAAATGACTCTTAGAAAAAATGAAAAGTAATTACAGTTTACAATGTTTATTAAGACTAAAAAAGAATGATTAAGTATCATTCTTGTGACTCAAGGGTTTTTTTGAGCCCTATTTTGTTAGTTTACTATACTACTTTTATGTTCACTTTAGTGTTTATATGTATTTAGTGTGCACAAAATATTTTGTTCTCATAGAATATGTTTCAACTGTTTAATTTATAATATAGCTAAGTACTTCCCATGGGATTTCTTTTCATAAATCAAATTTGATTTTCAGATTTTGTTTTTATTTTTCCCACAAGTAAACTTTCTGTGTAACCCAAACCCAATTGTGAAAAATGTCTGTTGAGTGCAGAGAAGAACAAACTATATATATTTATCTCGCTTTAGAGGGATTCTAATGGTTTATTTATTAATACATAGAAATAAAAACTTCAATAAAAATTTTGCTTACTGAAGAATTTCTCAGAGTATTTTCACTCTGACAAATATTTCTCTTTAGGTCATAGAAATATCTAATTGTGGGTACACATATGAAAAACATTGCACTTGACCAATGGTAGAAATTGGACACATTCTATTTTTGTTATGCTTTGTATTCAAAAGGTCTTGTTTAATATTCATAAATATTCACTGTAGGTGCTCTTGAAAATACTGATTTTGAATGCTTGCTACTCTGTTCCTGAATATCTAGAGTAAATTATATGGTGATTATCACCTATTGTCTTGAAACAGATTTAAGTGTGATTTAAATGAATTTTGGTTAAGTGTTATTAAAGATAAAAAAAATATAAAAAGAAAATACTACATCTGAATGCCTTTTTAAATAAATGTTTTATTTTAGAATAGTGTTAGATTTACATACAAATTGTGAAGATTTCAGAAAGTTCCCATATAGTCCACACCCAGTTTCCCCATTGATATCCTACGTTAGTATGGTACATTCATCACATTTAATGAGCCAATATTGATACAGTATTATTATTAAAGTCTGCACTTATTTCAGATTTCCTTAGTTTTTATCTAGTGTCACTTTTCTGTTCCAGGATCCCATCTAGGTACAACAGTGTATTTAATAGTCTTTTATTCTTAGGCTTCTCTTATCTGTGACAGTCCTCAGACTTCTCTTGTTTTTTTGAGATCTCGACAGTTTGAAGAGTACATCAAGCATTTTGCAGGATGTTTTCAATTAGAAATTGTTGTTTTTATCATGACTAGATGGGGGTTGCATATCTTGTTCTAAATCATGAGTTCAGAGCAAATCCACCAGTGCCATTTCCCACCTGTGCCTGACTGGGGAAATAGCGTGATGGATAGAGTGCTGCAAGGGCAGCTCAGCTTCAGGGTGCGTTAGCCTCTCCCTTGGGTTGTAAAACCTTGGATTGTGAGTAACTTGTTCTGTGAGTGTTCTGTAAGAGGAGCGAACATTTCTAGTAAATTTTAACTTGACAAACGAGTGATGTCTTGCAATACTAGTAGTATGGTGAATGATCGTCGTACTACACGATCACAACTGAGCCAGTGGTTCTTCTCTCTCTCTCTCTCTCTCTCTCTCTCTCTCTCTCTCTCTCTCTCTCACACACACACACACACACACACACACACACACACACTGCGGGATTGTGGGTGGTTGTCTCCCATGCTTGGATGCTTGGTCTCAGGCCATGATATTTGGCAGGTATCAGTGATTTTTCAGAACGTTGGAAGGTGCTCACAACTGGCACTGGTTTATTTTTTGTCACTTTAGGGCACCTGTGGACAGTCCTTTGCTTTTTCATACAAGAGTAAGCTTAGGAATGCCTTGCTTCTTTCTAGGTCAAGCTGCCTACAGATATAGACCCTTTCCCCTGGTGCCTTATTTCCAGTGTACATTAAATGTAGTATATGAGAAGACTTTATTAATACTGTACTGTAGTCAATATCCAACAGTGATAATGAAAGTCGTCCTACACAATAACCCTCCTCTCTCTTGTCTCCCTCACACCAATCACAAAGGTTTTCAAAAGTAAGTGCAGGTTAATTTGTTTATTTTTCTTTATATTTTGTATTTCTTTATTATTTTGTATTATAGTATTGTAATCATTTTATATGAATATTTTTGGGTTGTAGAACGAATCATCTGAGTTTCCATTTTTTCTTATGGGGAAATTCACTTTGACAAACAAATGCTTTGGATGACAAACGTGTTTCCAAAACAAATTGTGCTCACAAACCAAGGTTTTATTATCTTTGGGTCAAGCTAAGAACTTCCATGTGAAGGTTATTGAAAGGAAAAACAATGTCGATGTTGGAAGAAGTTTTACACATTAGCTGAGGTACATTGTTTAAAAGACATTAACGTTTCAGGGCTTTAAAGGAGACTAAAATACTAGGTCCCCGACTGATATTTCAAGATATGCCAAAACACAAATATTGCAGAGTATGTTCTGCAGAGTGTACGTAATATACCTGTGTAAGCAAAGGGTATAGTATAGTGAAAGAAAGTGAGTGCAAGTGTAAGCAGTACAAGGGACATTCTGTACTGTGACCTCCTCAGTGTTCTTTTTTGTGCCAGTCTCTGGCTTGAACTTTTGATATTTGTGCAAGGGATCTTGGCTTTGGGGGGATCTCCCTGGAAAAAACTTTCAGTAGCCCTTTCAATGATCAAGCCAAGCATTTCAAACTGTTAGCAAACCATTAGTAAAAAAACCAAAAACCAAAAACCAAAAAAGCCCTTGTGGTAACTATTGTATATTACACACCTAAAGCAGCACATGCATTCCACTGCCCTTATTTTGTCCAAGACTTAAAAACCAGACATTCTGATGTCTCCAGAGACAAAGAGCATTTCCATTCCAACTGCAAATCAATTGTATCTCCAAATATCAAATTACAATATTGCTGAACTGTTTTTCACAATTTAAATGCGCATTAATATTTATAAAAGGGACAGTTCATGTCAAATAGGCAGGTAGTGAAATTCCTCAGTACTTCACACAATTTGGAAAGCCCAGGAGTAAAAGTTCTTGAAAAAAGAACAGTGTTCCTTTGGGGCGCCTGAGCGCCTCAGTCAGTTGAGCGTCAGAATTCAGCTCAGGTCAGGATCTCATGGTTTGTGGGTTCAAGTCCTGCGTCAGGCTCTAAGCTGTCAGTTCAGAGCCTGCTTTGCATCTTCTGTACCCCTTTATTTCTGCCCCTCTTTGGCCCATGCTCTGTCTCTCAAGAATAAATAAACATTAAAGGAGAGAGAGAGAGAGAGCAAGAGAGAGAACAATATTCCTTTTACACAATGGCATGTGAGTTTAGAGTTACTCTCCTTGACCTCTTCCAATTTGCTCAATGCATGTTCCTCCACCAGAATCTTGTTAGCTGTCCTATATGCTCCATTCTCTTATTTACAAAATGTAGGCTAGGATTCCCCGGCAGAAAAACTTACTATAGTTACATTGGAACTTTTAGACCATTCTTACAATATTTTATTTTAGATCTGCTTAAAGATAGAATGGGTTTCAAGAGAAAGGTAATATGAAAAGTTGCCTAGAAAGCGTCAACCAACACAGGAGAAAATGTCGCCTGAAAATAATATTTTAAATATTAGAAATATTTTGGAACCATATATTTTATAATATATTCATGAGCATGTCCTTTCTTGTATTCCACTCCTGCTGACTTGTTGATTAAGCTTACTGTTCATAAACCAGTTGAATGAAAATGAAGAGTGAAGCTGGTTATCTCTCTCTCTCTCTGCTGCTAGAACTAACAGAATAGTATTTCTCTATGCTTTGTATTTGATGTTGGGTAATTTTGAAAAATTATTAAAGTTTTATGTGTGTTTGGATACATGAGTGTACACGTGTGTGTATATTGATAAATATATGAATATATATATCTCTTCATTATGAGCTTAAGACTTTCAAAAGACCCAGAGAGCTACCCAAGAATACTCATGAAAAATTACTTTGTTCTATATTTTTATTAAAATTGATATAAATAATATATTACTTTCACAACATACATATATATATATAAAATATATTTATGTTCTGTATCACAAATTATAATTGCTATCTTTTCAAAAGAACATTGCATACCTAAAAAAATACAGATACTATTTTGAAAAAACTAACTCTATCAATAAATACTCGTAGCTAAGCCAGCACATGCTGGAAATAGAGTCTCTATAAACATCTCAGGGCAGAAACCAATGGCAGCTATTATACAGAAATTTTTACTTAGGATATAGGAGTCAAAATATACTTTCCAGTAAAAAAATAAGTACTGTATGCTTTAGTTTTACATAATAACATTCACTGATATATCAGCAATAATTTCAGAAGAGTTAACAATAACATGCTCACAAAACATGGCCATAAAATATATTAACACAGTCATAAACATGCAAGGAGAAAAATTGTGAAAAAGTGGATAATCTCTACAAAATGCCAATGGAAAATATAGCCTAAGAAATATATTTCTTTAATAAAGCCCTTAGGTCCAAATCCTATTTTGTACTACTTCCATGAAGCCTTTAAATTTTTTTTATTTTACTTTTTTATTATGCTCATAACATCTAAATTTTTATGATATTGCATAGCATGCTATATCTGAGCAATGATTTGCCAGACATCATAGCTCTTTTCTGTAATGACCTAGTTCCCACACTAATGGTGTTCTCTTTTCCTTTGAGTTCCTGTAACTTACTCAAGAGCAATTCATACTGAGAAAAGATGAATGAAATATGAAGGAAATAACAGGTGAAACATGGGAATTGAAAATGATCTTTGTTATGCCTTATCTATGCAAGTGTTCAGTCTGAATTAAGGTAGTGTGCTTGATGTTATACTAAGGCTTTCACTGAAATACACCTGAACAGAATAAATCTCCTATGAAGAACCTTGCAGGAGTTCAAAAACCAAAAATCCCTTGGATTGGGTGTTATGAAAGAGTAACGTCATGGTAATTTTCAAAATTAGATGCATTCAGATTAGCCTTGATTAGGACTTTAAAGTTAAAAACTCTTAGATAAAATAACTCAAATACCAACTGAATTACCATATAGCAGGTTAAAAATTGCTACCAGATAATGTCCAGATATTTTTAGATGGTGTCAGAGCCATGACCTTGCAAAACATAAATGTGCATATTGCAAAAAATCCCTAGTTTATTCTTAATCTCCTGAGATGAACAAGTTTCTAATAGAACCAATGTATACAATGTAATAAGTAAATGATAGTTGCAATGAGTTTGGAAATTTTTTTATTTATTGTTTCCCAATTTTAATTAGAACTGTACGGTTTTTGAATTCCTAATTATAAAACAAAACTAAATGTGATTTGACTTTCAGTTGTAAGCCTTTTGAGGCCCTTTAAATCATCTTTATCTAAGAAAAGAAAGTCCTGAGCAACAGTAATATAAAACAAGCCCTCAATGTTATCAGTGGTGCAAGAGTCACTGAGTTAATCAAAAGCAATTAGCTTTCCTCTCAGAAGTGTGGTGTTAAGATACACTTAAATTGAAGCATTATGTTCTGGTAATATGAAACTCTTTAGTCTCATTTAGTAATGATTTTCCTTGCATTTAAATCATGGTAACACTGTTTATACTGACCTTATCAGGCATAAAATGAGATGACCTCCTTGAGGTAATAAAGGGTCTGGTTTGGCTAAACTCTCATACTACCATTGTTTCTCCTTTGTGCTCACACTCTGGTCTTGTTCTACAAAGGGCTTTTTACCTGTATGATCATAACATGTAATGGTTTTGGTTGAGATGGCCCTCTATTTTAAGTGACCCATGAGCTTACAGATTAGGAACTTGATTTTAAATACAACTATGTCTGTTGATGACTTCTGATGGGGTCATTGGACTGACAGATTAAGGGAAGTTAAAAGTAGGGCTGGTATTTTAATTTTAGCAGGACTTTTGACCACAGTTTCCTATTAATTAAAATGGTGAACTGTGGATTAGATAATACTTTGAAAAACTTTTGGTTAGATAATACTTTGAAAACTTTACATATATATATACATATATATATACATATATATATACATATATATGTATATATATATGTAAAGAATGCTCATTAAAGAATAAATATCATTGTATTGGTTAAGCTTTTTTTATTGTTGTTGTTGCCAACCGCAGGGACCGAATTCAGCTAACTGAAGGATACTTTGTATCCAATGTGGACATCAGTGGCTAGGAAGCAATGGATAAACTCTCTAGCTCCATCTCTGATCATACATCATTAACAATTATTGAAAAGAAATTACAATGAAATAAGCTTCTCTCAGCATAAGAGAATTTCCAAAGAAATCAAATTACAATAGTTTAGTAGGAGTGAGATAAAATCGTATGCCCCATGCCATGTATGAAGAGTTGGATAGAAGTTCATTGTCAGAGATGCAGCTAAATCAACTTTATTTACTTTATACCGGTTGGGTTTTCTCCATTGCTCAATGATATATTTTAGATATTCAATTAAAAATTCCAGATATTAGAGCACCCGAGTGGCTCAGTCGGTTAAGCCTCTGACTCTTGATTTTGGCTCAGGTCATGATCTCAAGGTGGTGGGATCAAGTCCCATATTAGGCTCTGTGCTGACAGTGAGGAGCCTGCTTGGGATAATCTCTCTCCCTCTCTCTGCCCCTCCCCTGCTTATGTTCTCTCTCTCCCTCTAAAAATTATATAAACGTTAAAAATAATCTACAGATATTAATAAAATTGCTCTCATTGTATTTCAGTGACCCCAAATAATAAAGATGGCAAATACTTCTCTCTCTCTCTCCCTATATATATATATATTTACATATTATTTATATAATATAATACATATTATATATGCATATTTACATATTTACATATCATACATACATGTAATACATGCATGTAATATAATATATATTATGTATGTATATTTACATATTTAAATATCATACGTACATACATGTAATACATACATGTAATATAATACATATTATATATGTATATTTATGTATATAAATATATGTCATCATTTAAAAAAACCTAAGCGATAGTAATTATGATGATCTTTATTTTACAGATAGGTAAATGGAAGCTCATGGAATATGAGTAAACTGACCAAGGTCACACCACTAATGAGAGGAAGAATCAAGATTCTGTTATAATTAGGCTGGCTCCACATTCCATTTCCTTTACCATTATGTTATACTGCCTCTCAGAATAAATTAAGAACTGATACTGCTTCTTAAGAAATAATTAGAATTTGGAGTGAAAAGCAAAATAAATATATTGTATAAATCTGATATTTCATATCAAAATGTTAATATTTCCTGTAAAAAAAAAAGAGTAGTTGTTAGGAAGACAAAATTATAACCACTGCAAATCACTGTAATCTACAGATATGTACATGACGATCTAGGTGAGCAAATCTGACTAAAGACGACTAAGGCTGTTACTGTTTAAGGGGTGTATTCAGGACACACAAAGCAGAATTTGAAAAGAAATGCAGTTATAGGTCCAATTTAAAATACAACAGCGAATGATTTACAATTATTCTAGATGAAACACTATTCTATTCTATTTTATTTTATTTTTTTACATTTATTTATTTTTGAGAAACAGAGTAAGACAAAGTGTGAGCAGGGGAGGGGCAGAGAGAGAAGGAGACACAGAATCTGAAGCAGGCTCCAGGCGCTGAGCAAGTGGTCAGCACAGAGCCTGATGTGGGGCTTGAAGCCACGAACTGTGAGATCATGACCTGAGCCAAAGTCGGGCGCTCAACCGACTGAGTTACCCAGGCGCCCCCACACTATTTTATTTTATACTGAGCAGTCGCATGAACTCATATGGGAAAGATTTGGCGGACATTACGTTTTACCGGGTGCACAGGGATAAGATGGAAGCAAAATCTGGAATTGGCAGAGCAATTCGGTTGAGGTCACAGTAGTAGATTGTGACAAGCTAGCATCTAGTCTTAAACTAGCTGAAGTCATGAGTCATAAACAGCCTGGACAGTGCAATTCTCAGCAATAGGTTAGGGATATATATAGGATAAAATGTCAGACAGGACTTGATAAGCAATATTTCAGAATGTCTAAAGACTGCAGCAGACTCTCTCCATATAATCCAGTTTTCAAGCTAATCGTGTGCCAGCTTTGCTGAAGGTAATGAAATGTCCTTGTCCATATAGAGTCTTAATCACCTGGGCTTAAAGGTAGAGCACAGTGTCTGGAAAAATGCTTGGTATATAATAACAAGTTAAGACTAAATGACAAAGCAAGTACTTCCAACAGGCTCTGCTGAGTTGGTCTTTAGCAATCCTGTTCTATTAAAAAAATAATCACACCATAATATAAAGATGTAAACTATACAGTCCAATTCTTGGTAGTATATCAGTTTGTCAGTCACTCAACTGTATTTTACATATACTTTAAATCAAGCCCTGGAGACATAATAGTGACCAAGAAAGACAGACCCCAACATTCACAAGATTATCCATCAGTGGGTTGGTGTGGGAACAATATTATTGCTGACTTATGGTGGTTAATGTCATAGTAACTAAAGACTGGCTCAACATTGTAAGATTTTATATGAGGAAATCCATCAGCAAATGTATGTATGTATGTATGTATGTTATAGGTATGTATGTAAGCTACATATTATATAAACAAGTAATTGCAGATTTCTGGTTAAACATGGTGAATTGACTACATGTGTGTATCTCCATACTTTCCTGAATTCTCAGAAAAATGAGAGTAAAGATATGAAAATTTAATCTTAAGGAGGCAAAGGAATGGAGAGGAGGCAACAGAGGAAGAGAAATACCAAAAAAAAAATTGGCAAGATGAACAGTTATTATAACAGTGAAAGCTAAAACATAAGTCCTTGAAGATGGGTAAATCAACAAAAAGCAAGTTAATTCATATTGTAGAAAACTGGAAAGGTCAGGAATACCAAAAGTTAGGAGTGAGACTGAGAACTTGCTGAAATACATTTGCTTAAAGACATTTAGATTCAGGGGAGCCTGGGTGGCTCAGTTGGTTAAGCATCCAACTTCCGCTCAGGTCAAGATTGCACAGTTTATGGTTTCGAGTCCCCCGTGGGGCTCTGCGCTGACAGCTCGAAGGAGCCTGTTTGGGATTCTGTCTCTCCCTCTCTCTCTCTCTCTGCCTTTTCCTTATGTGTGTGTGCTCTCTCTCAAAAATAAATAAATAAACATTAAAAAAAAAATTTAGATTCAGTTAGACCCTGCACTTCCAACACCCTGCTCCCCCCCCCCCCCCAGATGTGCCACTCATCTCAGTAGGGAGACAGAAGAAAACTCCTGGGCAAAAATTGACAAAGGCACTCACTCCAGAATGTTGAACATACCTGAGAACAGGATTTAGGTGTTCTACTGAACAGGGAAGTGTTACAGCCTCTGTCCTCTGCACCAATTGCAGGACTGTGAAAGCTAGGCTTCTCTGCCTTGTATACTACAATCTTTTGATGCCCACATAGGTGAGTGAGGCAGCATTTAGAACAGGTGTTAACACTACAGGTTTGACCCTTGCTGGATCACTTTATCCTCAAGGCCCACAATCTGTATTTCCTATCCAAAAATACAGAGTATCTAACCATCTTTTCACTGATCTAAAATTTCTAATGAGAGCCAGAAATCACCATGTTTTTTAAGCAAAGTCTTAACATGAAAGAGAGTACTAAACTAAAGGGAAAGAACAGCAATTTAGAGGAAACAAATAAGAAAAGGAGCAGGAGAATCACTAATGAACTAAAATTAGTATCCTTCAGAGACAAGAGAAAACATTACCTCCATAAATAGGGACATGATGTTACAAAAGGAAACAATCCAAGAATATGAGATTTCAGAAGTTTTTCAGAGTGAAAAAGCTGGTCACAAACTAGTGATTAGAAATCAGAATGACATTGGACTTCTCAGCAGCTACATTAGATTACAGAAGACAAAGAGAACTAACTTTACAATCTGGAAGAAAAAAAAAACCTTGACAATTTTGAATTATATACTCAGTCTCTCAATGTGGATGTAGAATACAGACATTACTCTTAAGTTGCCAATACTCTTAAATTTTATCCGTCATTTCATTTTTATTATTTTTTTTAAGTTTACTTATTTTTTAGAGATAGAGTGAGTACAAGCAGGGGAAGGGCAGAGAGAAAGAGAGAGAGGGAGACACAGAATCCAAAGCAGACTCCAGGCTCTGAGCTGTCAGGGCAGAGCCCAATGTGGGGCTCTAACTCACAAAGCATGAGATTATAACCTGAGGCTGAAGTTGACCACTTAACCGACTGAACCACTCAGATTCCCATTCTCCATCATTTTTTCTTTTCTTTTCTTTTCTTTTCTTTTCTTTTCTTTTCTTTTCTTTTCTTTTCTTTTCTTTTCTTTTCCTTTTTTTCTTTCTTTCTTTCTTTCTTTCTTTCTTTCTTTCTTTCTTTCTTTCTTTCTTTCTTTCTTTCTTTCAGGTTTATTCATTTCTGAGAGAGACAGAGCATGAGCAGGGGAGGGACAGAGAGAGGAGGAGGCACAGAATCTGGAGTAGGCTCCAGGCTCTGAGCTGTCAGCAAAGAGCCCGTCACAGGGATGGAACCCACAAACCCCAAAATCATGACTTGAGCCAAAGTCGGCCACTTAACTGACTGAGCCACCCAGGTGCCCCACTTCCCCATCCTTTTTAAGAAGCTTCTCTACAGTGAGATCTAAGGAAGAGAGTAAATCAAGAGCTGTTCAACCCAGGAGCTGGAGGAATGTCTAGGATGACGACAGAGCAGAAAGTACAAAAACCAGAAGTCCTGGGGCATGGGTCTCTATAAGCCATATCTTCAAAATAAAAATGTACAAATGAAAAACTGATAGATTACCTGAAGTATGTGTTAACATTGAGGGAGGTTCTATATAATTTTTGGCTTGAGAAGAAATCATAATGGATATATTAACAAATATTCAAATATAAATAAGCAATTATTAATTCTGGGTAACAAATAATAACACAATAATACAATGTTAGTGTGGAATTTATTTCTGGCATTGTAATATAAATAGTGACAAACTTGTGATGTAATAACTACAGGAAGAAAAGAAAGAAAGAAAATGCTTTTGTGAACAGGTATGATTGTGTGTGAGAGTGCGTTCTGTCTATATTGTAAATCTCCTTGGTGAAGAGAATACTGTAAGAATGTTTAAATTTAATCTTCCATAGAGGAAAGGCAATAGTGCCTCAAATTGAAAAATCAAGACAGAGCAGAATATGAGTAATATTGAATATTTATAGGTAGGTAAAAGGTGGCTAAAATAATTAAGGTGATTGCTTCTGGGAGTGTTGTTTGGATATGGGATGGAGTTTTCATTATAAATTTGGCAATACTATATTCTTTTAAAAATCATGTGGGGGGTGACTGGGTGGCTCAACCGGTTGAGCATCCGACTTTGGCTCAGGTTGTATCTCACGGTTTGTGAGTTCTAGCCCCACATCAGACTCTGTGCTGATAGCTCAGAGCCTGGAGCCTGCTTCTAATTCTGTGTCTCCCTCTCTCCCTGCTCCTCCCCTGTCTCTCTCTCAAAAAATAGATAAAGATTAAAAAAATTTTAAAAAATCATGAGAATATGTTATTTTGATAAAAGCAATTTTTAAAAATAGCATAAAATACGTTGAAATTTGTTGAAAGAAAAAACACTGAGTCAAGTGATCACCCAATGCTTATTAAGACTCTATATGACACAGATTCATTTTCACAAATGTGATCATACATCAGAAAGTTAAACAGCTACTGGCTCCTTCAGGGAAGAATTAAGGGTAAGAAGTAGGATTTTGGCATAAATATTATTTTCTCTAGGAAAACTCTCCTGAACCCATAAATGTTGGTTCAGTGGTTGTTGTATATGCTCTCATAACATACTTCCCATTCCCGTCATAGTCCATACACAGACTAGTATGACTAGTCTGTTGTCTGCCTGCCACCAGACTGAATCTCAGCAAGGGTAGGAACTGTGTCATGTTAGTCCTGATATCCCCACCACTTGAGAAGCAGCTGTTAGAGCACTGGCCCTCTATATATTTGTTGAATTAATGTTGAATGAATAAGATGTCCCTCTTTAATAGAAATGTTTTGTCTGGTTGAAGAGATCGAAACTATAAATTCAGTCATTAGATCTGTTGCCCCAAATGGCACCACTTAAGGATTCAAGTCAGTAAACCAAGACTTGATAACTAACCTAACTGCAGTCATCCTCTCAGAAATGTAGCCTTTAACCAGTCAACAGGGGAATTTCCTGGTCAGCATTAGGGAATTTACTGATGGACCCCTTCTGTTCCCCCTGGGAGGGCAAACTTGCCTAAACCTTATAACCTGCTTATAACTTTCTTTTTTCTTCTCCCTCTCTAACTTTAGAAACCTTCCTTCTCTGTAGCCCTTGGGATCCTCTATAGCCTGATGGGATGCTTCCCAATTTATGAATTGATTAATAGAGCCAATGAGATCTTTAAAATTTACTATATTCAATTTTTGTAATGGAACAGGTTTTGGAGTCATTGACTTTTGCTCATTTTTTAGTCTTCTGGATTGGAAGCTACTTGATAATCTAAAATTATTTTGAAAGGTATTCTCATCACTGCCTCCTGGCACATTTTAGGCACATTTACAAATCGGTGGCCATTTTTGAATTTGCATCATAGTCCTAATTTCATTAATTTTTATTAGGAAGCATGGACTCAAGAACAAAATGTAATAATATTGGTTTAAAAAGGGCAAAAAACCCATTCATTACTCTTTGATTAAATTTCTAATCAGGATTCATGTCCAGTTTCTTCCAAGTTACACTAGAACATAGCAAATAAAAAACAAATCACTAAGCCTGGCAATATTTAAAGCATGAATGTCACTTTCCAAATTCATTATTTTCTTTTCCTCAAGGCAACAGACAGCTTAGCTTTCATGGCAAGAAAAATAGTTCCTCTGTGGTCATTTCTATGCATTAAAAGATTTTAAATTTTCTAAGACATTATTCCAGCTTGATCTAACAAATGCTGATGGCAAAGACAGACTATTTACAGTATACTTTTTCTCCAACTGGATGGCTTTTACTATATTATTCTAATACCTGTCAGTACATCTGATAATAGGAGAGTCTTTCTGCCTTTAAATGTTGTTTATTTCACTAATGTAATATATGACATGGACCTTCGTTTTTGAAAACTGCATCAATATCTTCCCTTGAAGGAAGGTGAACAGAAAAGAAAGAAGCAATGTTTATTCCCTTCCATTGCCTGAGATCCCTGTTAGAATCATACTGCTAGGTGCATCCCATAAATGATCCAAAGACAGTTTAATGTTGCAATTTTCTGCAATACTATTAAATATTATGATAGTGTCCTATTCACTTAATCTAATAAAACTGATCTCTAACATTATATTTTTAATTTAAAGGAGTAGGTCACATTTTATGACTAGAATAGAAAAAGAAGCATTTATCTGAATCCTTTAAACTTATTTAACTGAATATGAATAGACAAATCCTCAAATTGCTAGTGATTTTTCCCTAGCAATTTTTTTTAAGTTGATTTGTTTGAAAGAGAGAGAGAGAGTGTGCCTGAGTGGGGGAAGAGCAGGGAGAGAGAGAATCCCAAGCAGGCTCCTCACTGTCAGAGAGGAGCCCTACCTGGGATTCTAACTCACGAATCATGAGATCATGACCTGAGCTGGAATCAAGAGTCAGACGCTTCACTGACTGAGCCACCCAGGACCCCCAATCTAGCATTTTGAATACAGACATTTTTTTAAAGTTTTTAAAGTTTTATTATTTAGTTTTAATTCTGTAATGTTTACCTCAAACTTCTTATACAATTTTCTGGGTTATAAATATATAATTGTTCTCCCTAGTTTTGGACTTCAAAGAATAGTTGAAATATTTCCACAGAGTTGCGACAAGACTAATAAAATAGGTCTGACTCCAACAAATGAATCTTCTAGCATTTAAATATGTAACGTCTCTCAGGGATGCCTGGGTGGCTCAGTTGGTTAAGTATCTGACTTCAGCTCAGATCTTGATCTCAAGGTTTGTGAGTTAGAGCTTCACATCAGGTTGTCTGCTGTTAGCACAGGGCTGGCTTAGGATCCTGTCTCTCTCTCTCTGCCCTACTCACTCTCTCTCTCTTTCTCAAAAATTACAATTGGACATTAAAAAAATAAATAAGTATGTAACATCTCTCAACTTTAAACAGATTCACTCAAACAATTCTCACAATTAGTGTATGCCATAGATGTATTTTATTATTTTCCCCATTTTGCTGAATTTTTTAAAGGTTCAGGAATTTCTCCAAGGCCTTGAAGCTAAGTATGAAGTTAAGATTCTAGTCGAATAAGTTTAACTCTAGCATGCAGGTACTTAACCTTTATGCTATTTGGTGTAAAATGTTACATCTGTATAATGTTCATCTGTAAAGTGTATAGTAATTATTTCTTATGAGCTTTAGAATGTCTTTGCTTCCAAAAAAGTACAAAAGAAAGTGGGCTGGTAAAATTTTATCTCTTTTTAATTTAGTGACTAATGTATTCCCCACACATGTATATTCAGATTATCTGGAAGATTAGGTTACTATTAGGGAACACTCCTAACCCAGTGCCTGTGCTCAAGTTGGCATTTGATTTACAATGGAATAATTACGTGATCCTGCAAAACTACTTCAGTGTTGGGCTAATTTTAGCAATGTTCTTCCAAGGAGCACATGCTGACCCCTGAGGACATCTAGATACAGTCCAGGGAATCACCAACCCCTGTGAAAAATCTAGCTGCAAGTGAATAAAACAACAGCCCCAAACTAAGTTCTTTATTTTGCTTTGAGACATTTCCAATCTGCTTGAGAAAACAAGACATGCATTCATTAATCTAAGAGACAACCTAAGTTGTAATCTAACTAACGTGGAAACTCTTTGGTGAGTTACAAATAAAAACTAGACCTGGTGGAGTGGTCACACAAAGGAAACGTTATTTGTAGCAAATCAGGAGATCACCGGGAATGACTACCAAAGCCTTGACTCCCAGAGCAAGGGTGTGGTCCTTTTATTTAGGGTTAGGATGATATTCTGAAAGGGGACCTTTGTCCTTGCTTGTAAAAGTGGCAAGAGATGGCACAGGTGTGCTTAGAACTTATACTGGCATCCTCTATTAATAGGTCAATGATGCTTGTGCTCCTCTCAGGGTGGAGACTTTAACATTATAATGAAGCAGAGGTCACTGTACTTCCAGAGGAAGGGCTCTGCGCTGCTCCCAGAGCCAATATAAATCAAATGGGGTCTTGGGCTCCTCATCTCGGTGAGGAATGAAAGCCTTTGCTTACTTTGGAAACAGCACAAGGACTTTCTACCACTGATTTATTGTCTCTGATGCATTGGGGTACAGACTGTTACTTTTTGCATTACCTTTGTTCCCCTAAAATCCTTAACTACTGAGGTTTTTGCATTTCTTTGCAATTCTGACACCTCCTTCCAAGTAAAGGAAGTGTACTTGGTCTAGTAGGGCAGAGATCATGAAAATAGCTAGGGGCCTAAAATAACTTCTCTTGAGTCAGGAAAGCTATTTATCTCATGTTTTTTTCTGGGGACCCCTAACTCTTCCTGCTTACAAATCAAGACACACTGGAGTCATAAAAATTGAGAGAAGGAAAAAGATATTTCTGAGTTGAATAGTGTTTAGTAATATACATGATGCCATACATATATTTACATATGAAGGCACTGACAAAAAATAATTGTTGGATGACATTGTGAATGCACTAAATGCCCTTGAATTGTAGATTTTAAAGTGGTTAATTTTATGTATGTCAATTTTATCTCAATAAATATTTAAGTTCCATATATTATTTATTACATGTTGAATGAATAGAAAGTCAGTCATTTTCAGATAGGTCTTAGGATATAGAAAAATTATTTCCATTGAATTCAACTACAATACAACATATGTTCAACATAATAAAAAATGTTAATGCATTAAGAATAAAAAATAAAAATCACTCATTCTCATGACTGATGAAGAATTAATTTAGCAACTGAGAGTATTTCCTCTAAACTTTCTTTTCTATGCACTGAAAATTTTTACATGGTTAGAAATATGTTGTTTATGGGTTTCTGACTTAATTTATTCCTTTAGTATTACATCCCTGTCAGTTTCCCAAGCCCATACTACTATATTATAATAATAATTTTTTTAATGTTTATTTTTGGGAGAGAGAGAGGGAGAGGGGGAGGGGCAGAGAGAGGGGGACAGAGAATCTGAAGCTGGTTCTGCGCTGACAGAAGAGAGCTCTATGCCGGGCTCTAAGTCACAAGCCATGAGATCCTGACCTGAGCCAAAGTCTGACCCTCAGGCACCCCAATATATTATAATTATTTTAATCGTGTTTATATTTATTTAGCCTCAAACCTATAGACTACAAAAGTTTATTATGCTAACATCATAGTTTGAATAAGATTCTTGAAAATATTAAACTTCTTATATACCTTTAATTACTTTTAACTTTTTTCCAGAAGGAAAATTATCAACTTAAAGAATATGACTTTTTCTGGATACAACTAAGGTTTTTGAGAACTAATTTGTACTTCCATGAGCAGCGTTTTTTTTTCCCCTCTCAACAAAGCTAACAAAATGTGAATATTATCAGATTTTAAATTGTTAATTTGATTCTCATGGATTTTGTTTTTATTTTTATCTACTTATTTTCAAATAAAATTTACATTTTTAATGAATGTGGGCTTTTGTTTCCATTCTAATTTTTTGTTTCTATTCTTTGCCACTTTTCCTATTTGGTTTATGATATTTTTAACGACCTATAAGTACGTTTCAATTAAGGGTGGTAATTTTATAATTTCTTTATTTTCATCTATACCTGGATAAAATAATGTGCATGCGAGTTATTCTATTCCATTAAATACCTTCCTAGGCTTTTTAAACTTTCAATATCACACACATTTTCTATTTTTTCTATATTGGTTCTCTTCTTCCATATATGCGTGTATGTATTGTCTTTCTCAACTTTACCTTATTGTCTCAAGATGGAGACTCTGGTATCCTTATCTTTTGAAACTTCTCTTTTGTTTGCTGTAATTTTATCCCATGATTGTACTTAATGCACACTTATTGTTGAAACAACAAATAATGGTTACGTGTTTCTATTCCTAACTTTTAATATTACTGGTAAGGATTTCATACGTGTGTGTGTGTGTGTGTGTGTGTGTGTGTGTGTGTGTGTTGTGTTGTGTAAGAATAAATGGAATTCTATGTGTTTTAAACATATAGATGCTTTGTCCAAAAGGTGGAGAATATGTTAATATAAAATACAAATTATTGCCTTTCTAAACAATTGATTTCTATTGAGTCAATAGGATTTTGTTTTATGTCTCATAAAAAAGATATGTTGTTTTCCTTTATAAGAAGAATGACCATTTAGGCTATCATCAAAACTGGGACACTTTTAAAAGCAGAAGGAGGCACTGTTAATACTTTCACTTGAAAACAATAAACTGAGACTGTCCCAGGAAAACTAGATGACAAGACATGACTTCACTGCCATATTCTGACACTTAATGTCTGCCATGGTGCTATTTTTCTCAACCTTGTGGAGAGTTAACCAATAGTGGTTAATTAGACAATTTGCAATCTCTGTAGCCATATATGATCAAAGCCAGTACCTCAGTGACAAGTTGCTCAATACAGCAATCTAGACTGTTATTTTTTATGGACAAATACATTAAATGTACAAATGCATAAGTGGATGTTATACAGACGGAAAGTTAAATAAATAACAATATTTTAAGAATCATGTATTTAAACACCATTTACCTAATATACTCAGGGTCATCTGTAAATCAGCAAGCCAGATTTATTATCCTATTTTTCATACATGTAAGTCATTTGCAAGACAAGCAGAACTAATCACATTTAAAAGGTATTCAGAGTTTGTATCAAAAAATTAGATTGTAAACTAAACATTAAAAACTGATTTTACAAATAAGAGTCTAAATGAAAAAAAATTAGCTACCATCTCAGTAAGATGGGCTGATGCAAGCTTAGTCTCAAAAAAGTGAGTATCTATTTCAACATTGTTATCAAGTTCTTTGTTATTGTTAATCTGTTTACCTAACCTGTGGGAGCAGGCATTTATAATTTAACCAAAGTCAGTTTTTTTTTCAGCATATTTATATAAAGCTAATCTTTTCAACCGGTTCAACTGCACTTTGGAAACACAAAAATATAAAATATTTGTTAAATAATAATTTAACATCATTAAAATCTAGGAGATTGGCTGGGTAGTTTCAAATGCTGAATCGTTTGAGGTGAATTGATTTTCCAACAGAGACAATGATTTCTTAGATATACAACATTCAGAGATATAAGACAGATATTTTGAAATATTGAGTTTCAAACTAGGAACTTTTAATGGTTTCCCTGAAATATAATTTAATGTGAAATAAAAGTTTTAAAATGAAAATGAAAAATCTTAAAAATCATTAAGAGTTATATTTTTCCCCATTCCCTCTGTTCTCAAAAAGACACTCCAATTATTTTTAGCTCTGTGATTGATGAAAAAAACACTGGAAAAGTAAGGTGAAAACTTTATATATTCTTCAAAGAGAGTCATTATTCAACCATGAGGAATATTAAACCTTGATAAAGAGATCAATTACAAATAGCTCTGTATGTTCACTCAAATTTGTATGTTCCCAGTAATGAGCTGCATATCACCATTAGAAAGGTTGGACATAAATCACTGAGATTTGCTACAGTGAAATCTGAGGAACAGATTATTATTATTATTATTTGCCTTAGGTGTGCAATATAATGATTTCGATTTGTTTCAAGATACATAGAGAACATAAATCATAAGTTTATAGGAAGTTACTTTTTTGCTCATTTTTATTTGTACTTTTAAACTTTGAGGCTTTTCTAGAAGAAGCAGACAACACAGTCCAATACAAATGGTATTCTTTTCTCTGACCAATGAATCTTAATGTCTATAAAAGTTTATTTTCATTAGAATGAAAACACCAACCCTCCTCAAAGCAGTAATCTAATATTTTTATCTAATTGTCCCATTTCATTCAATTATATGAGGATAAAATACTGTGTGCTTAAAAATATATTCATGCTGACAACACTTCTGAAGTTGAATTTTTCCCACCGAAATAACTGAGTTGCCTCCCAGGGACTTTCAATAATCTATATATAGATAATGCCTTGCAGAAATCTTCTGAAGGCACATGCTTTGGGCTCATACAGTAATGTCAAATCTCGAGAACATCATGATTGGAGCCTTAGAGAAAACTGTTTCCCTTCAAAAATTCAGCAACCTAGCTTTTCATTTTTCTTTTACTTTGTTTTTGTTTTTGACTTCAAAGCAAAATTTAATATCCTTTTATAAGAACGTTAGAATATTTTTCAGAAGTGACAGGATTGTATGCTACAATAGCTTGGCATGAGAAAGTAACTTAGAAAATAAATTTAGGAGTGTGATTTTTTTTTTCCAATTACATAAATTGGGGAATCGATGTGGCAGGGTAGTGAGTAGATATCTGTATAGATTGTTTATAATACTATCAGTTAGATGTACTATGTAAAGTCAAGCACTGCCCTATTTAAATACATTTATAATGTGGTTACACATTTATTTTTAATCCTACTGGATTTGGATTTAACCACTGCATAAATATTGGACAATGTGAGCCATCGTTTATTCAGGTTGTTTATTAGAAAAGAAAATGATTTGAAGAAAGGGGAAGGGATGAAAATCGTACATGTTCTAACAATGATCCACAAAGCTTCTTTAATCTTCTTAAATATTTAAAGTAGTCCATTGTAAGAATCTGTACTGATGATTTTTCTTAGATATATATGCTTAAATCTTATAAATCAGGATATATTACTTATGCTGATATATAAAATCCATCCCGCTTTCAAATTAGTGTATAATAATGAATCAAAGTATGCTTCTTATAGAACAGTGGTCTCCTTAGTGATTCTTTATACAGATTTTTGATATGACTTGTTTATTTTCTTAAATGAGGAAAAGAGAAGCAAAGCCAATAATTGATTCTCACCCATTACAAATTCATTTTTAGAAAGCACCATCATTCTCAATTTTTTTGTTTTCCATTTGCGAATTATTGAAAGTAATAACAAAAGCTTTCTGTATACATGTTTACTATCTGGTACATTTATTACTAAATGTATACATGTATACATTTGGGGGGAAGGCTCACTGAATTACTCTATGTATGTATGCAACGTCAATGTTAGTTCTGTTTCCCAAGAAAAGTCCCTAAACAATATCTGTTTTTCAACCTTATGGAACTAATTTGGTCTCACCTAGAGAACTTATATTTCTTGTTTTCATGCCCTCCTTTAGTCCAGCTATCTAGGTACCAAGCATTTTTCACCTCCCCGGAACTTGGAAGTCATTCCCAAATTCATAGCAGACCTATGATTTCACATTTATTTTCTTTCTAATTTGTTAAGGACTATTTTTAGTAGGTTCTTAAAAATATTCATTGGATGAAGTTTTGAATATTGAGTAACTTAAGAACTCTTTATGAGACATATATTTACTTATACCAACATTTTAAGATTTATACAAAGAGTGAAATTTATACAAAATGATAGAAATGAATTAGATGACTTAAAGTGACTTACATTAACGAAATTCTAGAAAACGTTAAATATAATTCAATCTTCATTTCTGGGCTCACCCTATTAATGAATATGGGAACAAGGACAGAAGTAAAGCTATCATTTGGAGAAACTATGACTTACAATGTAAAGGCTTATTTAATATATTTTGCAAACATTTATAGACTTCTCTTGGTTTGAAATAATTTCTCTTATTCCTTTTGTTAGAATGCTAATTTTTATTTCTACTTCTTACACATTTTATTAGTTGGGGTCAAAAATATGTATGGGGAAAATTGGCTTATTTAATTAATGGATGATTCATTTGACTAATTCTCATTTTGCTACTGCCAATCTCATTTCAGAGATAACATTACTTTTCTCATCATTTACTCCTGACTGGTTTCTATTATGTATAACAATCTCTCCCCTAACATTATCAATCTTTATTCTGCTCTATAGTGACATAATCTGAAAATTAACTATGATGCCTAAAATTATGTCAGAAAAAGATGAAAATATCATATATAGGGAAAATATTAAAAAAATATTTTAAAAATCCAATATACCGAGAAACTGTATGTGTATCTAAAGTGATATGTATAGTCAAGGTTATCCCTTAATTAAACTGAAGTATGACATTTGTTCTTGGTGCTTTTCTTTATTTTCTGTACTTTCTTCTACACTGTATTACAAAAGATTTTACTTTCTCAGTTATGAGGCCGTTCCTCTTTTTTCTCTTCCTCCCTCCTTTTCTGCCTCCTTTCCTTTCTTCTCTCTTTTTTTCTTTCTCTCTAGGGTTATATCTTTTCTTATAGCCCATCAGGCTCTAGAAAACTTTTGAGGTAACTAATGATAAGATCACATGACTAAAACCCCTCTTTTTTGAAAACTACATTATATAAAAATTTATGATGGATACAAATTTATTTGGAGGATTAAGTATGAGAGCAGACTTATGTAAAACTAAAGGAATTTTTTTTTTATGCTCACCCAATATAACAACAAAATCACATACTAAATAGGGGGATAATTAATTAGTAGTGTTTTATGGCTCATTAATTAGAATTGTTGGAAGTATACTGTTAGCTTTATTTATCATAGTCACATTTGACTAGTTTTTAGAAACTTTATTTCATACAGCTTTAATGTGATCAACTAAACTACTTTTGTTTGCTTTTCTAGAGGTTTGGTTTTTTTTTTTTTTTAACATTTTCAATGTTAGATTTTTTATTTTAACTTTTACTTCATAATCATTCAGAATGGTTCAGAATGGCTAGCAAACAATAGGATCTTGATCAAAAATCTTCTCGTATAAGATTCCCACATCTTCTGTGGGAAGTTATACGTAGGCAAATCCATGTATATCACAGTTTTTCCTAAGGGAAATTTGTGATTGAGGAAGGATTCTTCTGTTACACAGCTTCTCAGTGCTGTAAACTGAAGTGTTCTTAGTATATTCCCTTTAAGCAACACAACATGCTCAGAATCTTTCTCACAGATTTCTTTACAGATTTATGACTTAACTTGATAAACTAATCCCATGTGAATTCCATCTCCATTACATAACACTCAGCCATAGGCCATCGTTTTTTCTTAGCACCCAGGATGAAACTTACATAGTTTTCAGGTTTTAGCAGAAGAAATTCTCTGATAGACATATTTGGGCAAAATAATTTGAGTGTGATCTTTGTTGACTTTCAAATCACATTACCAAATTGTATTCTTTATTTTTTCATTAGGGCCGTCTATCCACTATTGTTCCCAAAGATACAATGATACCACTGACTTCAAATTGAAAGTGATTGATCTCAGCCTGATAATGTCCTAACTTAATTTCAATTTTCATAAAAGGCCTAAATATTGTTTAAATAAGTAAAACTTATCTCCTAAATAGCATTGTGAAAATTAATGTTTTTTAAAAAAGGGTAATTTAAATTCCATTAGAGGGATATCATTCATTCAGAAAGCATTTATTCCCTATCAGGTGAATTGCCACTTCTGCCTCTTTAGACAGCAACTAATTTCTTATAGATTTCAATTTATTATAGTTTTTATGTGCCTGAGATTTGGAAATTAAAATAATCAGGATGAAAACATTCTGTCCTCTCTAGGTAAAAACAACAACAACAACAAAAAAAACATCCAAATATAAATTAGGTATATATCCTTTTTTTAAAAAGTTTACTTATTTATTTTGAGAGAGAGAGTGATAGAGAGAGAATCTGAATTGCAGTGTAGAGCTTGATGCAGGGCTCAATCCCGCCAACCGTGAGATCATGACCTGAACCGAAATCAAGTGTCAGACGCTTAAGTGACTGAGTCACCCAGGTGCCTCTAAATTAGATATACATCCTATATAAAGCATGTTTATATGAAAAAAATCATATGCCAGCAACAGGTATGTGACTAAATATTTTATTGCTAGTTCCAATATGTCCTATATAAACCTTACATAGACTCTCAAACACACATACACACACACAAGAAAGAAATTTGTTCTACATGGGCCAATCTAGATTTAAATTGTAGTTGAATTTTACAATATAAGGGCAGTAGAATTTTGGATTGGCAGAAACATTTAACTATGTATTGTACTAATCCTTACTGATGAAATCCATTTGTATGCAGCCCTAAAGAACACTGAATGCAAATCTCATATTTAATCCTCTGAAAGAGCTCAAGGGTAATTGTACTGAAAAGAATACTTACTCTGAAGTATGACTCATTACTTGATTTTATTTTCTTCATTGTCTTGGGTACAAATTATATGTTGATTTCATATTCTTTCTCGTCATATATTTCACATGCTTTCTTTGCAGATGATGCTTTAAGAAAATTGAGCTTTAAAGTACTTGGATATGATTTGTATTTAAAAATATGACTGATATTAAAGCTGTGCCTCTTAAAGCCAAATTGTCATGTGCAAAATGATCTTTTAAAACATGAAATTGTCTTTGTGCCTTATGTGTATACCTAGATTTCTAATTGTGAACATAATTTTTCAGTTGTATATTATTTTTTGAGCATAACTGTAGTAGAATATCATAATTAGTTTTTCTATTTCTTAGAGTCACTTGAGGATTTTTTCAGAATTCTGAAATATTGGAAATGCAATTTGTCTACCAAATGAGTTACTAAGAACATAGTATTATTTTATATCTTTCTCAAACATGAAATTCCATAGCAGTGAGGGCTTCTTGACTTGGTGTATCAGCAAAGGTGATCTTGCAAAGAGTAGCACATGGTTACGAGTCATATGTCATATATCTGTGTGTTTGTCAAGTGGTTTCAAAGCATCTTAACAAAAGAAGCATCTATTCAAAAATAAAGCAGTGATTCAGTTTTATTCATTATTTCCCCTACCTACAGAGTAGAGATCCATTTTATTATCTAGTATTCGAATAACAACCATTTAGCTGCTGATACTGAAATATGGGGACTACATAGTTCATGCTTGAGATAACATCTTGGTTCAATGGGAGCAACAGTGAGTCCAAGGGGGAAATGGTGGGCTGGATGAACTTGTAAGCCACTCTATTTGGGTAACCGAGAAGAAAGCCTATCAACAAATGCTGGTCACCTTTTATTACATGTTTTCGAGTTGTGCATTCCTAGAATTTTCTAGTCCTGGAAATAAAGACAATATAATAGTTTCATTTCTTAACCCTTGTTTTGCCCACTTTTTCTCAAAATATGGTCCACAGATAATATTTATCAGAATCACCTGGAATTTTTTGTCCATAATGATGTTTCCTGGAGCTTCACTGTACTGAATTATAGTACTCCAAATGTACTGAATTAGTAACTCTGAAGAAAGGAGCCAGGACTCTGAATTTTGAATTAACACCTCTGGTGATACCTATGCATAATGAAATTTTCAAACAACTGCTCCAATATATCAGTCCAGACACCTCCTGACTATCAAAATATACAGACTAATTTTAGACCTAGTGTGTGGGGATGAATTCCAAGAATTCCATGACTAATATCCATTTTTCTTTATCATTAGGAAAAGTCTTTTGACAATCTTTGACCCAGGTCGGAAAATTCTACACTATTCCTATGACCAGGTCTACATCTTATATTTAAATTCTGTCAGGAGGTCCTTGATTTACCCCTCAATTACCAAGTCCCTGGCTTATTCTTTTTATTCCTTTTGGGGAGCAGTGACAATCCTTAATCTTATGAATGTAGATCAATATGATTGATTATTTTTTCTACCTAATGCCTTATTATAGCATATTTTATTAGCTGACTCTGAACGCTTATATATTTAATATTTCAAGAGTATTCATTATTGTATTTCCCATGTCTGATAGGATGCATAGTTGTAAATCCTTACTGAATCTCCATTTTATTGACCACATATTGCATGGTGGACAACCTATTAACACTTACTCCTTTACTCTGGGGATATTGTACTCCACATTTCTAACTGGTCTTTCACTGACTGCAGCTCTCTCCGTGGACATATTGTACCCTATAGGATGCAGGTTTTTCTTTAATGTTCAACCCTTCTCCCCTATTCCAATCATACAAATCCTCTAGCACACAAAGACACTACTTGCAGCCAAAAGAGACCTACCCAGACATACGCCATTATCTTGTAGGTTGGGTGATCATTTAACACTTCTATTAGATGTATTGCTTCCATGTATTAATACACACCTACTGTATAACTTTGTGTTCTCATCAGCTCCTTCCTGGATTAGGGCAATATCTGCTTCTTGTGTGCACCCTGTCTCCACAGTGGCTTCTCTAGCTTACCTACCTTTGCATAGGTTGATTGTTATCCTGGAATGATCCCTTTTAACAGAACACTCATCCTTATGGGCTAGTACTTTTAAAAAGAAAGGAAGTTGAAAAAAAAAAAGAAAAACTTGAGAAATAGAATTAACTATGACTATAAAAAAGGGTTGAGACAAAACCAGTGTGCCAACATACTTTTCTTAATCGGAATTTTATTCTGATGTTAGTTATTTATGTACCTTTGTCCTATGAAACTCTGAGAAGCTGAGGACAAGGATTGTTTCTTACCTGCTTTTACATTTGCAAGTCCTCACTCAATGACTAAATCCTGAATGAATGCATTTTAGCATATAATATTCAGTAAAACCATTATTATTTATTAGTTTATAAGAACAAATACATAAAATCAATCAGATTTATTAACATTTTCTCTGCATCATTAATTTTCTTTCATCCCCAAATCCAACACTGTATCAATGATCTGATACTTGTGCTTTGCAAAATGAATATTCTGTTTAACCATACTTGGTTCAGATAGACATTCCCCCCATGATCATGGCATCTTGCCATTTTTCTAATCTTCACTGTTACATGATTATTTGGATATCCCACTATTGTAGACTCTCCAAGTACTTTTTTTTCTGGTTGGTTATTTCAATTTTTTAGATTTAGTTGTAACTAAAGACTTCTCATATTTTAAGTCTTATTTTTAAATACCAGTGTTCTCTGACTTCTTATAGAACCTGGGGTTCTATAATCCATAACTTTTTCTGAGAGAATCTTCTCTAACCATTAAATTCTAAATATGTAAATTAAAACACACCTTGTTGAATTAGAGTAAGGTGATACATTTATCACTTCTTCCTAAAATAATATTCAAAACCTGTTAACATGATGTTAATTTCCAACGTGAATAATTACATCATCCTTTAAAAAAAAAAAGCCAAGCACGAATTCCGTTTAATTGGAACTGTTTATTATTGAAATGAGTTTCCAGAGAACAAAAGGGGAAAAAATAAGCCACAGATAAGTAAACCAAGGCAGTTTATTAAATCTAAAAGTTAGTTTTCAACAACCTTGGAAAGTACGATCAAGGAAGTATGGATATTACCTAAAAGGGTATTAAAAGTTGCATGTATGTGTCTGTCCTCAGTATTCATGTGACTAGGACCTAATGTCAGTGGACCTTTTGTTTCTCTGGCATGTTCCCTGTGGCGCTCATGTACCACTTGACAGTCACTGAGGTTCTGCGTCTTCAGCATCCTGTGTTGATTCCAGTTCTCCTGAGGCTCATTTGTGCTACCACCACCCTGCTTCATTTTAGAGCATCATCCTTCACGTGGCCCTTCCTGAACTTCTTTTGCAGAATACAGCTTTAGAATTTCATAACATAGTGCAAATCATATTCTAACTATCAAAAGTGATTCACACTTTCAGTATTTCAGCCCCTTTCCATAAAGAAATGGGGACCTCCTCTTGATTTCTCTTGTTAATAGACCAGGAAAGATTTTAACTAAGTGGTCTGCTAATGAAATTTGCCTCTCTACATGTTATCCAGTCTGTCTGGAAAATGCTATAATTTTTCCTTTATATCCATTCTATATGAGTTTCTGACTAGTTAGGGAAGTACTTGGCAAGTTTGGCATAGTCTTTAAGATCTGACCTTGTTGTAGAAACCAGTCCCTGGCATTTTTGACTTTGCCCAGGGGACAGTGTTTTGTGGAGAGTCATTGAGAACTTATGTAAATATAAAGCTCTCAGCCTGCCTGATAATCAGGATATAGCAATAGCATATCTATAAGTTATTGCCCATTTTGTGGCCTTATTAATGAAGTCCGAGCCTTTAGGAGGCACAGAACAGATACTTAAAATAAAAATAAAGGAAGACTTGACAACGTGTCACCTTGAACTACAAGTTGAACTTTGCTTTGGTATGATTTAGGATATCAGCATCTCTCACTTTTTGCAGTAGACTTTTAAATGTTTTTCTTCAATTATTCATTCGAGAAAAGATTACTGAATGCCAATTATATGCTAGATATTGTTCTATGCATTGGGAATACATTAGTGAACAAAAGAGATAAAATCATTTACTCATGAAGCTTACATAACTAGAGGGAGTAGAATGATGATATAAAATAAACATAACAATTAAGTAAATTATACAACATTTTAGAGATCGAAATGAGATTAAAATAATAAAAGAGAACAGGGTACAATTCCTCCATTATGCTGGCTGGGAAAGAAGGCTGCAATGTTGAATAGAGTAGTTGGAATAGACCCTGAGAGAAGGTAAAATTGATCTAAGACTTGAAGAGGGAAAGAGTTTATACTTATGATGTCTGAGAAAAAAACAGTCCAATCAAAGGAAACAGCCGGTGACCAGGCCTGAAATACTGTATATTAAGGGATCCAGTATGGCTGGAGCACAGTAAGCAGGGAGGAGAGCAGTATGATTTGGGGAAAAAAGAGATAAAAGAATTAGAGACATTTTTGCAGAAGTTTACCACCGTGCTAATGATAACCAAAGGTGTTTAAATGATATCCATTATTAGAAAGAAACCCCTGGATGTTAGAGAGTATACCAGTTTTCTACGATGGTTGCAACAAATTACTACAGAATCAGTGGCTTTAAACAACAGATATTTATTTTTTCAATGTTCTGTTGGCCACAGTCTGAAATCAGTGTCATGGAGCCTAAATCAAGGTGTCATCCTCTTTCCGTTTCTGTAGCTGCTGCCACTCCTTGGTTTGTGGCCACATCACTCCAGTCTTCAGAGCCAGCCTCTGTCAAATTCCCTTATCTGTCTTCACATACATGGCTTCTCCTTTGTGTATGTCAGTCCTTCCCTCTTGTAAGGACACTTACGATGGCCTTCAGAGCCTACCCAGATAATCCAGAACAATCTTCCCATCTCAAACTCGTTAATTTAATCACATGTGGGAGATCTTTTTTCCACCTAAGATAACATTTACAAGTTCCATAGATTAGGGGTTATTCTTTTTAGTGGCCATTATTTAGCCTACTGTAAGGAGTTATGGAATCAAGCTATGCCTGCAATATTAAAAAGAAGAAAATTACCCTAAATTTCACCTATAAATGTACTGAGACTGCTTTGTCGTAACTAACCTGAAATCCTACTTGCCTTAAGGTAAATATTATCAGCCTTAGAAACTCTAGTAATTTTATGTTTGATTGATCACATGGCATTGCTGCCTAATAAAGGGGATTAAACAACATTTAGCAGAAGACAAGCTTTGCTTTATAGAATCCCAAATTACCATGACTTCTAACCAGTTTGTCAGTGGTTCCTCCCCTGCTCATCAAAAAAAAAAAAAAAAAAAAAAAAGCATGTGAAGTATAAGTTTATATTGGGAACACTTTTCAATAGATATAGTGAGGGAATTATGTATTTAACCTTTCTTGTTCTTGTAAACTCCTACAATTTAATCTTCCTTATCCAAGCATATGCATTGAAGAATTTAAGATTTTGCTAATTTTGTAGGCCTTGGGTTTAAAAGGCTTACATCCTAGGGCTTAGACCATATATACTACATATCCTTCCTCATGGACCCTACATCTGGAAGCATATGCTGTGATTTCATTTATTTTTAAGCAGAAATTATTCTAACTCAAATAAATACAGCATTATACAGATGAATGTGTTATGCAAACCATCCTGCTTTGAAGTACTTCTGAAATGAATGAACAAAGGAACAAACTTAGAAGGTACTGCTGATTCTATTTTTATATTGGACTTTCACAAGATTCCTCTCTTCTCAAGAAAGCCTAGCAATGTTCCAAGAAAAGCTTGATTATTCATGGAGACAGTCCAGAATTTAGAGCTACTACCAGAAGAAATTAGTGTTTTCTACTTTGGTAGGAACTTCAGTCTTCTGTCTTGACGTGGTACCTCCATGGCACCTATGCCCATATACAGGATATATAAGGTGTAGGCTATTGTGTTCACCAAGCCCCACCTGGAACCCTGAGGCCATCAATGACTTTGAAAGGTGTCTTCTGGAGATTAAGCTCTCTGGCCCCATGTCCTTGGCTCTGGAGCCATTAGTTCTCTATACTTTGCAAGCATGCACTCTGAGCACAGGCCTGTCCTTTCTGCTCGGCTTTCCAGAAACTTCACAGTGTAGCTAGTGGGCCACAGGAAGAAATTTTTCTCTGAACTTTAAAATTTTAAATGTAATATGTCATACTATTTAAATGTAGTATGTCGTATTATTCAATAACTGCGTTATTTTGATTGTAAAACTCTTGAAATGTTACTTCCTTCTGTAAGACTATATCTAAATTAAAAGGTGGTGGGAGCTAACTCTGATCCTCCTTACTATACTTTTATGAAATATGTTTCATTTTCTCCTTTATTAGTAAGTTACATCAATGCTTGCCTTTCTTTAATCATTTCAGCAGGTTTTTTAGGGGTAATGGGGGTTTAATTCTACATTTCTGCAATCTTGACAATTCTTACTGAGTTGTGTGTGTGTGACAAGAATATAGATATATTTCTTTTACATCATGCAGTTTCTAGCACAAAGGGACACTTAAAAAAATTGCTTCCTGATAACAGTGATTTTGCAAAGAAGCAGCCATTTGATTGAAGTACATGTAAATTCCACTTCAGTTATCAGAACTAGAGATTTAAATGTAATCATTTTAAATGAATACAAATTCTTGGAAAATTCAAAATAGCAAATGAATGACTAGTACTATCACATTGGAAAATTATGTGGTATAAAATTGATGTTTATGGCAGCTTTCAGAATATAATTGCAAAGTCAGTAGATGGCACTATTTGTTTTATTAATAACCACTGACCACTCCCTTTACTTTCATAAAAGGCATCAATGATAGTTTAGGTTTAACTATTTTAACAGAATTCCAAAGTTGTTTTTATCTATCTTACCAAATGAATCATTTTGATTACCTATTATGATGGCTTTTTTTTTTTGCTTTAATTGTAGCATAGAACAGTTTTGAATAAGGGTGTGAACATTTTTTCCCCCAGTGCTACCACTTTTAACCTGAAATGAATTTTCAATCAGACAGAAACCAAGAAAAGGTTATTACAAACATATTTCTTTTATTAAAGAAACATATTTCTTCTATAAAAAATATTTTATTTTTTTTGCTATCTATAAGAGATGGTAAACTGAGAATCTGAGATAGATTATCTAACATGTTCTGATTTGACAGAATTCATTTCAACCTCAGAATCTGGACATTCACACAAAATCTGTATTGATTAAACAACAAAACAAAATACAACCCAAAATTTGGGCAAGTGCAATGATGGTGCACTTCATAAAAGACAACTCTGTAGAGGAATCAGAACAAATTGCTTTTATAAAGAGTAGAAGAATGTGAGAAACCAGAGGACCCATCACATAATAAGCAAAATGCTGTTATTTTATATGAATGTAACAGTAACTGATGTAAATCTAACATATGATGGTTAATTTTATGTGTTAACTTGGTGAGGCTTTGGTCCTAGTTGTTTGGTCAAAAACTAGTCTAAATGCTGCTGTAAACATATTTTGTAGATGGGGTTAACATTTATAATCCGTTGACTTTAAGAAAATTCCCATCAGTAATAAGGACGGGCCTTATCCAACCACCTGAAGGCATTTAGAGTCAAAACTGAGGTTTCCCAGAGAAAAAGGAATTCTGACTTAAAACTGTAACCTAGAAATGCTGCCTGAGTTCCCAGCTACCACACTCCCATATAGATTTCATACTTGCCTGTCCCCACAGCTGTGTGAACAATTCCTTAAAATCAATCTCTCTATGTCTTTCTTTAATTATCTATTTTTATTGTTTCTGTTTCTCTGAAGAACCCTGATGGATACATAACATAAACAGAAATTTGTGTTAATTCAATTATAAAACTGAAGAAGACATTGTATCTACGAAATGAGAGCTGGTAATAGTAATGGGAAAAACTACCTGCTGGCCAAAAAAACAAAAAACAAAAAACAAAAAAACCCCCCAAAAACAAATTGCTAAATTTGAAACAATAACAAAGGAAGAAAGCCACTCAATTATTAATAACACAAAAAGTCAAATCAGGGGGAAGAACAGGCATTAAAGTTTTCCTTAAAACTCATTAGAAATGGAAATGGAGGTTATAAAATTATTAAAAAAAGTGAGACACAGAGAGATCTAGGAGTTCCAGTGTGTGAGTGATAAGATTGTCAAAATGAAACAACTCATTGACTATCAAGAAAAAATTATGTTAGTGAAACCAGATCAAAAGATGGCCTAGAGTCAATGAGGAACAGAACATTATTTACCTGCAGTGGAACCAACAGCAAACAATCTCAGAACTCTCAACAATACTGAGTGCCCAAGGATAAGAAGAAAAACTGCAGAATATTAATGTGTAAAAGATAGTGGGGCCAAGAATTCTATAACCGAACAAAGTATCATTCATGTTCAAGAGCAAAGTAAAGATAGTCTCACCTATGCAAGGCACAGAAGAAGACCCTCAATTGATTCTTTTGTCACACCTGTTCTTTTGGGTATCCTTGCACTCTTGCTTGGTTTCTCCAAATGAACCAGTGTTTCTCATCTGTTTCTTGAATTTGTGCTTATTGCTTCCTCTGTCTGGAACACTCTTCTTTCTTCCTCCACTTTGTATAGCCTTGCTATTTTCAGATCCCACGTTCAAAAAGAAAAAAAAAAAGAGTTTTGATTCCTGTTCACAGAAGCCTACTTCCTCTGAGCCTCTAAAACCAAATGAGCTATTCCTCTTCTGTGCTCCTCTCTATTTTTTCCCTTTTCATTTTTTTTTTTACTGAGGTATAATTTATATACAGTAAAATGGGCCCATTTGTGTAAGTTTTGAGAAATCGATATATTCAAGTGAATGTCATAACTATCAAAATACAGAACATTTCCATCACATCCCAAAATTTCCTTATGCCTGTACTCAGGTAATCCCTCACCCTCATTTCAGGCAATCACTGGTTTACTTTCCTTCACATAGATTAGCTTTATCTTTTCTAGACTTTCATGTAAATGGAAACACACAGCATGTATTCTTTTGTATCTGGCTTTTTTTGGCTCAGCTATGTTGTCTTATCAGTGGTACATTTCTTTTATTGCTGAGTAGTATTCCACTGAATGAATGTACCACGATATGTTTACACATTTACAAATGTTTATCCATTTACAAATCCATTTTGTTTGTCACGAATAAAGATCAGAAACATTTGCGTTTGTGTAGTCTTTTTTATGTACATGTACTCTCATTTCTTGTGAGTAGATAGTTAGGAGTGGAACTGTTGGTCTTATGGTTAAGTGTAGTTTTTCTTCTCTTTACTTACAGCTACCCTATGCCATTCTGTTTTAGATGTGTCTTGTAAATACTGTTGAGCAATATGGTTTTTAAAATATCAAATCTGAGGGGCGCCTAGGTGGCTCAGTCAGTCAAGTGGCCAACTCTTCGGTTTTAGCTCAGGTCATAATCTCACAGTTTGTGAGTTCGAGCCCTGCCTCAGACTCTGCTGGCAGTGCAGAGCCTGCTTGGGATATTCTCTCTCTCTCTCTCTCTCTCTCTCTCTCTCTCTCTCATTCTCTCTCTGCCCCTCCCCAACTCACACTGTCTCTGCCTCTCTCAAAATAAATAAATAAACTTAAAAAATCTTTTAAAATATCACATCTGAGCACTTGTCATTTAACAAGAGAATTTAACTTAGTCATAGTCATTGAGACTGCTGTGTTTAAGTTTATTCCTACCATCTTATGTTCCTGTTTACCATCATTTTCTCTTCCCTCCCCCTTTCTGCATTTCTTTTCCTTTAAATTGTTTTTAAATTTACATACAGTGAAATATACAGATCTCCAAGATCTCTGGTAGCGCAGTTTAATATGTTTTGACAAACTCTGCTTTAAAAAAAAATTAGATTTCTCTTTTCCACTTCTCCCTGTTGGTTAAGGAGACATACATCCTATATTAGTAAGGATTAGGTTTGACTGAACAATGAAAGCAAAATCCATGTAGACTTTTCCAACGTGGTGGCAAATGTGGTTACTCAATTTTAAAGCTCATTTTACCTTAGTTCTCTCACAGGAGAATACATCAACTGCCCAGTAAAATCTCTGGTTAAGACTAATTGTCTTGACTTCCAACCACCCAGGTGAAAACTAACGACCATGGCAAAGGGAATAAGAATGTCCTGATTGGTCCAGCCAGGAGCATGTGTCCATCCATATTATGGATTGGGGAGGAGTGAGCGATAATCCAGTCCGATGACACTTATTTTCCCTAGAAGGAATTCTGTTACTAGAAAAAGAAAGGCATCGTTTTCAAACCTTCTATCCATTAATATATGAATATTCTTAGATAAACAATGATATGCTTTTGTGGTTTAAAACAGACTTCGTACTATACCTGTTTTTACAACTTTTCTTTCTCCTGGCAATATCTCCTAGAGTTATTCTCATGGAAATAATCCGGCTGTATCTCATTCTTTTTAACTGCTTATGACATGCCACAGACATAGTTCAAACCTTTTTGATGAATATATAGGTTGTTTTGATTTTTTTTTTTTTTTTTTTTTGTATCACAAATAGCAGCACAATGAACACTCTTCCATACGCTTCCTTGGGTATAGGTGTGACTGCTTCTTTACACATTTCCATCACACTCTTCATGCTGAAGTATTTTAAAGTAAGTTACCTTAGGATGACTATACATAACCAAGAAATAGAAATGAGTTCGCAGAACATCTGTCATTTTTATTTTAATGAATCTTGCCAAACTGTGGTCTAAAATAGTTCTATCTATTTGTACTCCTCTGAGTATCACATGGATACCTATTTCCCCAAATCTTTGCCACTTCTTGTTATATATACTGGATAATCTTGTGCTCAGTCATTTGTCTTAATTTGGGTGGGCACTTTGCACAGAAATCCGTAATTGTGGTATTTTCAAATTTACAAATCTTTTATGTTTTTGCATTCTGCTTCTTTTTTAAGGAAGCTTTCTCTATCTAAAAGTCATAAATAGTTGTTCTATATGTTTTCCAAATACGTTCATATTTTTTTAAAAAGTTGAAGTTATTGATCCATTTGAAATATATTCTCATGAATGGTGAAAATTATGAATCTAAATATTTTTTAGATAAATAGCCAGCTTGTCATTATAATAGTATAGTAATCACCAATATTTACTGAACACCACTTGTGCTGTTCGCTTTTCAATTTAAACCCATCTTATTGGCCTTGTTTTTGCCCAATTCATATAGATATTAATTGGCAGATTCAGAATTCTATCCCTCATAGAATTACTATATACTATTTGACTTTCTCATCCAGTTTCCTCTTCCCACATATTTAAAGCACTATCTTTGTAATTTATCAATTCACCATAAATACATAGATTTGTTTATAGAATTTCTATTCTCTTTCAGCAATCTATTTGTCTACTCTCCTACGTGTTTAAAAATTCTAATCTGATCATGTTATACACTCTGCTTACAATTTTAACAACTCCCTATGGGTCTCAAGATCAAGTAAATATCCTTTGCCATCCCTCCCTCCTCCTGCCTCTGGAATCTAAGATATGGGTATAGACTGCTTTTCTGTCTTCTAGTCATAAAAACCTTCTGGTGGCTATCTGAACAGAACAAGCACATTTATTCAATGAAACACTCATGTCTCCATGCCTTTGTTCAGGCAGCTTCTTATCCTTCATCTTTTATGCCTCATTTACTGTCCAAGCACCTATTAATTTTTAAACATTAATTCAAACATCGTTACCTCTAGACTTTCTTCACTCTACATCCCAATCAAGTAGAAATATACCATTCTTTCCTCCTATGTATCCTCCACCTTCTCCTGAGTACTGTATTTATTCATTTACATACTTCTCTTCCCAACATAATGAGTGTCTTGAAGACAAGACTATATCTTACTGAGTACATAATAAGGACTGGATAAATATTGTTGAGTAGGTTAATATAAAACAAAGATCATCAAATTCTGTGAGCAATCATCAGAGCATCTGATTTGTAAAATGACACAGCAAATTTTCAAATGAAGCAAAATATCCTTTCAAACAGCATCAAGAAGTGAGTGAACTTAACCATACTCAATTAGCTCATGACAAAGCGAATGGGTGACTGGAATGATAATTCACACTGCAGCTTGTTTAATGAACTAGTAAAAAGAAAGTCAGTCAAAGGAAACAGACAACTTTATCTTGGAAGAATTGGAACCAAGGGGCTCTATTATCATCTGGCATTCACTTGATGCTGTTCCTATGTTTAGAAATGTACATGAAGGGACTCCAGAGATATTCCAGATTCTTCACTTAAGGTCCTGGTCCTGAGATGACAATGTGACCCTTGTTCTGAGTCACCCTCTGTGTCAAGCATTCAACCTCATTGGTTCCTTTGTCCATGCACGATAATGATTTAGACCTTGGATCCATGGCAGCCCATAAAGGCATTGATATTTCTTCCCTCTTCTCCTCAAGATCAGGCATTGTACAATCATATAAATGATGTAAGTATACAAGTCATAAGAATACAAGTGATATGCTTAGCATATAGACAATCCATTATTGACTGCACTAGTCCTGTTTGGCTTTGATGGAACAGTTGTGAAAGTTGATGTGAACTAGGACTAATATGATGTGAACTAATATTGGAAGAAAAAGCAGGAAGATTGTTGGGGGACTTTACTTTCACAGGGATCTTTATATCTCCCCATTTTAGGTTTTATTCTTAAGTATTTGCCTCATGGTCGTATACTTCCTTGCTACCTTTTTTTCCCACCTGTTTATGCCACACTCCTGTGTTTCTTCCAGACCTATAACATTTAAAATTATCCTACATTTTAGCAGTTAGCATGTTACATAGTAATTGACTTTTTTCCCTATTTCTTCAAGCCAGGGTAACCTTCTATTGTCGTATGCCTGGAAACTAGTGAAATAACTGTCACTCAGCAGGTGTCTATCTGAATTAATTTACCTTATGAAAAACTGAATGTATGGAAGGTGATATAATCTTACTGGTTAATATTAGAATACAAAGAAAACCTTCACAAATGCAGATGCAATGTTACTAAAAACTTGGTAAGAAGAAGAGAATATAGGTATAGGCAAATTGCCATTAATATTATTAATAGGTTCATATCTATTTTTGTAGGGGTCAGAGTAAGAGACTGGATGTGAAGGTCTAGATGTGTTGTGTACACACTTAAGGCTGAACGCAGCCACCTTTGTGTTTTGTTCCAACATCTATAGTTTTCTATAAAGATTTTAAAAATCTATGTAGTCTCAGTTAGCCTCCTAGAAGAGTCCAGATCTTGTTACCATTACATGGTTTGTGATTCACCTATTCACTTCTGGAAGCCAAGGACAAGGTTGGACACAAGCAGTTGTCGCGTATAGTGTATGACTTTGTTGTCTTTCAGATCACTCAACTATAGAAGCCTCAAAAGGAAACAAACAAACAAACAAACAAACAAAAAACTAAATTGGTCAAGTATAGAGAAAAAAGGGCCATGTTTTTTTCTTTGTAAAGGGTTAAAAGCTAGATCCTAAAACCCTGTCTCTAGAGCTAAGAGCAAAGACAACATAGCATACTTTAAGAAGAGTAATTACAACAATTCGATAACTTTGGTCTTCCCATGTACTAGGTATGAGGAACTGTTTGATTTGTAATCACAGTAAATCTGTAAGTACTGATAATATTCTCAGTTAACACATGAGAAAACACAGTCATCAAGTAAGTTAAACTCAGAGCATGTGACCATCACAAGTGGGGGCTAATGCTCATATTCAGGCACTTTCACCCCAAGACCACAAGATCAATAACCATGCATTATTGCTCTCCAAAAGTAAAGGTATATCATGGAAAATCCATGCTAACAAATAGAGAAGTGTACAGAATTACATTATTAATTCATGTGATGAATTACCAAAATTCATGATTTTTAGAATATGTCTAGACTATAGAAATAGAACTTAAATATAAAATCTACAATAGAATTGTCTAATTGTCTTTAAAAAGGTAGAAAAACAGTATGACAAGACTAGAAGATAAAATAAAAAGGCTGTTTTATATTTTAAAACTCTCTAAGCAGTTATAGTTTTAACAGAAGTTTCTTCAAAATATTCAGGGTTTTAACATTCAAGGTACAATTAATTTACTTGTTGTTGAAATTCTATCAGAGCAAATAAGACAAGTGAGAACTTCTAACTGAATTTCATAAAGTCAGCAAATGTGGCAATGATAGAGCATTAAAAAAACAACAACAACATTTCCTATGGGAGAGAAGTGGAAGAGGCTTTAAGAAATATTTTTTAAAAAAGTAAAAAATTAATCTAGTTTGCTATCTCTCCTTTACTTCTTAAACACTTACCTTTTGCTCCTTGTACCTCGTTCCAACACTACTCCCCACTTAATTTGAGGGTTTCAATATCTGTGCTAAATTGTCTGTTGGGGTATAAGACAGCCCCCTTCTATCCTTTTATCACAAGGACTAAAAAGCCTGCTAACTGCATATCTGCCACTGACATGTAAGGTTGGAAAGGGAAAAGAAGCAGGAGCCAGTATGACTCCATTGGCAACAATGACTAGATTCCTGGCCTTTCAAAAATGGTAGACATAAACTTTTGCTTTTAGGACTGGATTATCTGCTTCAGGGCTGCAGCCACTGAGGTTTTTGGTGAAAATTTCCTGTGATTCTAGCACTTCTGGGCTTCTGAAATGGTCAAGCTCTTCCAACAGTTTTGTATGCTCCTAATTCTGTTTTAAATCAGTTCTAGCCTAAAATATCTAGAGTGATTTTTTTTTATTGTTGTTGCTATACTCATGACTGTTATTTGCCCATGAAGTGGTCTTTGCTAAAAGATCTTAAAATATATTTTGAGAAGGTATATGATCTATTAATATTTGAAGGTAATAATGATCTCATCATTAGTCAGGAGTAAATATTGATAATCCATGACATGTTATATAAAAATAGCTCATTCAATTATTGGCTATATTTACCTGCAATAAAGTGTCAATTAAAGGCAAGGATTTTGAAGATAAATGCAATATTATTGGGGAAAAGACTACAAGAACTTGTGCATTGGCTGAAATTTCTCATTATACAAGAGAACTTACAGGAAATAAATAACATTCCTGGATCGTACCCTGTATAATAAACTGTTAAGTGTAAGTAAAGAGTGTTTCTGGATTTTGTGATCCTTTCTAGCAAATTATCAGACTGGAGGAAGGCATCATGGGAATCTCAACTTATAGACAGTCAAAAATACAGGAGGTTCAAGAGTACTGAATGGTGTCTGAAGTGGGAGACAGTCTTTGGAGACTGAGAGTTTTACCTGTAGGGTCTGCACTAACTCTGGGTAGTTAATGCCAGAATTAAATGGAATTTGTTGGACACCCAGTTGGTGTCTGGACAACTGGAGAATTGGTTGATGTGAGCAAAACAAAAAAGGCAACGACACAACCATTTGCTGTAAGAATTGTTGTGAGCAAAACCAGACTGAATTATATCTTATAAGATGTGTTCTATTCTCTGACCTGACTCTTAGAGGATGTTGCTTCTCCCATAGCTATGGACCTAGATAGAATAGCAGTAGCTCCCTCACAATTACACTAATATGTCACAAAATTTTGTGTTCCAATTTTGCAGTTTTGCTTTCTACTAGTTTATCATCCTTGAGTGACAAGGGAAAGATAATTCCCTTTGGGGACATAATGGTTCCATTTGAGGGCAAGTTAAGCTTTTGTATGGATGTTTTATGCTTCTCATTCCTCTAAACAAATAGACCAAAAAGAAGATTAGGTTACTGAACAGGCTGAGATGACTATTCAGATAGTCCCTTATACCATATGGGTATACAGGGTTTTCAACCAAGAGTATTACTTCATAGCAAGTGTTCATTATTAATCACAGTCTATAGCAACCCAACACATCCAGGAATGTGTCAGAAGTTTCATGAACGTGTGGTATGATTTAAAAACATAATGAACTGTGGTGTCCATGGCAAAAGAACGATTGAATGAATGGTGGAAGTTATCAAATTCAACAGTAGTCTAGTGGCCAGTTGTAGAAACAAATACTGTAGTAGTTATGTATGTTTACCTGTGTTATTTCATTTGTAAATAACAAACTGACTTGTACACAATTGACTATTTTCCTCTTCTCCTACTATAACTGTTTCCTATCAAAGATGTTGCTTGTGAACAATCATACAATTAAGTCTTAAATTATACAATTTTAAAAAATTGTGCCTAAAGAATGGTCATAACTCAGGTGGATATAATTACAAATGGAAGTGCTTTTCTTCCTTTTGTTCTATGTGAAGGGATTTGTTGTAACAAACATAGTTGTATCACACTATGTGGAAGTGTGATGCTGTAGTTTGGATTTAGTTTAGTATCATAGAGTGTAGTATTCTGGATATTTATTAGGAAAGATTTTTTGGATCAACATCTATGGAAGAGAAAGGGAAGAAACAAGATGGGTCAGAGGGAAAAGTTGAGCTGCAATGGTCAGAGGTCAGCTCCCAATGGGAATTCTGGATCTGAATGGCCTATCAGGATCAATACAGGTTGGCTCACGATTGCCTGGACTTTCTATCTCTGTGACAAATCCCCGGGTGTGCACCATCCCTGGATGGACAAGATATTGAGTGAGGCAACTCTCTGCCACAGAGGCAATCCCTTGAAGGCCTTGCAACACTCCCAGCATCCAGGGCAACAAAGTTTGCCTTTGAGGTGAAGGAGATCTGAGTAACATATCTCCACTCCACGTGCACCACGTAGGCTGTTGCTGGTGTGGTTGTTTAAATTTAAATATGGGTTCAAGGGTATGATGTAAACATTGCCAAAGGGGTAAACTGTACTTATTTTTCTATCGGCAACTTAGCACCATTTATTCTTCGTGCTTTCTTATCTGTTGCTGGATCTGGAAGCTTAAGAACTACATTCTGCCAAGTTGGGAAAATTGTGTGAGAATTTGAATGTGGAAGAGAAGCAGAAGCAATCATAGCTTCTATGTCTGCAGCAGACAGATGGGTGGATTTTGTAGGATGTAAGGTTTTGCCAGTGGCTCCCAGCTATTTTCCTGAAAAATACCCACTTTTGTACAGCAGATGACTGAGAATATTGGTGAGAATTGCCTGTGATTCCTGACTTTTTTTGATTTCTTGATGCTTCCTTCCCCAATCCATCCCATAATGCTGCAAGTTCCTATTTCTCTGTATCTTCAAGTTTGCTTAAACTAGACCAGGTTTGCTTCCACCTGAGTGACTCATGTTTTGTCATCAACTGCAAACTTTCCACAGTATTAATACAAAGCAGCTCATTTTCTGACAACAAATTCCTCAATTTCCAGCTGTGTTCTTCTAGTTACAGTGCAGTGACTCCAACTAATCATTGAAGTAAACAGAATCTACAATCTCTGGTTTTACCACAACTCACTTATATCCTTACATTTTACTTAATTAGTTAAGAACACAGTCCATTGTTAGAAGCCTTCACTTGCTTTTGCCTTCAGCTCTCTCACTCCTCTCTTACTTAAAAATCCCAAACCTGATTGAATCTACTTCTTCTGGAGGAAATCCACATTAAATCAGATCAAATCCATGACCAATAGCCTCAAATATATTCTTACCATTACTGGTAAATCCTACTGCATTTCCCAATTTACTCTCTCAATCTTCTGTGCTATTATTTTATAATTTCTGTTCTTCCTTAGAATCTGACATCGTTTCTCATCTGTCATTCTTCACAGAAAAGGTAGGCAGTTTAAAGAGAATTTTTCCACCTGCTTCCAACATCCCCCAGACACTGTGATCTGGGACCCTAAATACTTCCTATCCTCTGGTTACTATGGATGAACTGTTTATTTTGTTTTATTTTTTTAAATTTTTTTTTCAACGTTTTTAATTTATTTTTGGGACAGAGAGAGACAGAGCATGAACGGGGGAGGGGCAGAGAGAGAGGGAGACACAGAATCGGAAACAGGCTCCAGGCTCCGAGCCATCAGCCCAGAGCCTGACGCGGGGCTCGAACTCGCGGACCGTGAGATCGTGACCTGGCTGAAGTCGGACGCTTAACCGACTGCGCCACCCAGGCGCCCCGAACTGTTTATTTTTTGATCAAAGGCAGGACATATCATTTGTGCTCCAGATTCCATCTCTCCCACTTACTCATGACCATTGCTTCATAAAATTCACTGTCTCTGTTCTGTGTCATTGTTTTTCTCTTTATGAGAATGACACTCACAAGGATCATGCACAACAGCATGACAAATGGCTTTAATTTTTCCCATCATAAAAACACTAATACTCTTTACCTCTCTACAGTCTTCCTGGTCCCACTCCATTGTTCTGCTTCTATTGACAAAAACCCTCTTGTGTCTAATTCCTTTCCTCCTTTCAGCGAGGGAAGGGGGGGATGGTTGGGAGTTGAATGAGAGAGAAAGAGGTGGGGGTGAGAGAGAGAGAGAGAGAGACAGAGAGAATGGTCACAAACAACTTCCATGTTGTTAAATCCAATGATCATTTCTCAGTCCTATTTATATTTGTCTTATCTGCTACAATTGCAACAATCAATTTATCCCTGTTCAGTGAAACACTGTCTATACTTGCCTTCTAGGAAACACTCTTCTCCCTACAGGAGGCTTTTTTTTTTTTTTTTTTTTTTTTTTTTTTTTAATAAAGGCAGACTGCCACATGTAGCACCTCATTTGATTGTCTCCGGAGTCTTAGAAACTTGACTATCCTACCTTTTCCTACAAATGGACCTTCAGAGCTTGTTTGGACTTTCGAGCAGGGCAACACAGCTTTTTGTATATCTTTGATCAAACCACAGTCCTCCTCTTCCATTGAGTGTGCAACTTTGGGAGAGAAGCATGTGGAGTGGTGAGGGAGGAAGGGGACACCCGCCTAGCCAAACAGATCAGCCAAATCAAACCTAGCAATCCATTAGGTGACAGATGTCACAGCCAGATCGGCCTTACATGCTATGAGATTCTTTAAACATTCATAACTCCTGTATACCTACACTGTTACTGTGATGATGTCTTCAGATTTGAACACTGTCTATATGGAAATGACTCTCACATTTAAATCTCCTGCTCAGACCTCTTCCTTGAGCTGTGTCTAGCTGACCACAATGCATCTCCATTTGGATGAGAAGCTTCTCAAACTTATTTGTCCACAACTGAACTGATCCCCACCTGTGACAAACTTGCTTTTTCACTCTCCTTTCTTCCATTAGAGTAACTGTCAGCTGTATCCTATCTAGTTGCTCATGCCAAAAACTTAGTTTTCTTTGACTTCCTCTTTTTTTTCTTTCTTTCATGCAACACCAAGTACAATCTCTTGGCAAATTCTGTCAGTTTTATTTACAGAATGTATTTCTATCCTAACACTTCTCAACATCTCTACCTCCACCATCTCTGCCAAGACTTCGTCTCTTACTTGGATTATTGCAATGGCTTTGCCTTTGCTTCCCTTTCATCTCTTTCCAGCAATCTTTTAAAAATATAATGCAAATAAGGCCCTCGTTTAATCAAATTCCTATCAATGATTTTGAATCTATACAGCTTGTTCTTTATTTTAAATTTTTTTAATGTTTATTTATTTTTTAAGAGAGAGAGAGAGACAGAATGCAAGCAGGGGAGGTGCAGAAAAAGAAGGAGGCACAGAATCAGAAGCAGGCTCCAGGCTCTGAGCGGTCAGCACAGAGCCTGGTACAAGGCTCAACTCACAGAGGACGTGATCATGACCTGAGCTGAAGTAAGACGCTTAATCGACTGCGCCACCCAGGTGCCCCCGAATCTATACAGCTTCTTAATGGGCTGTACTTGATAATCTACCCCCCCCCCCCCGCCCCATTTTAAATTACTTCTTTTGACTTCATCTTTCACTCCCCTATTCTAACTCAGGGGCCTCTTTACTGTTCTCAGAATGAACCAGTACACATTATTTCCTTTTGTGCTTTCTCTGCTTGAGAGACATCTTTCCCAGTTCTCGTATGGCTCATTCTATCACCTCTACATGCAAATATTTCCTTCTCAGTCATATTCTCTCTGTACATTCCGTTTAAAACAAGGAAGCACATGCCACTTCTGGTAATTTCCATTTCTTTCCGCTCTTTTCTTCTTCTGCACAGCATTTAGTACCAGATGATCAACTATCATTTGACTTACTTATTGGTAGTATCACTCCCCTAGAATATAAGCAACATGAGGGCAGGGATTTTCATCTTTTTTCCCCCCACTGTTATATTCTTATCACACATATATTATTGCCTTTAACCATAATGAGTTCACAACAAATATTTACTAAATGAATGACTTTGTAAAATAAATATATCAAAGGATAAAACTACTAGATTATATTAATTTATTACCAAAAAACTCATTTGATGGCATTCAAAATATATTTTAATTTTGAAAAATAATCCCAAGCAAACTGAATAATAATAATCAATTCTAAGATACTGATAATACCTATCTCAAACTGATATGTAATGTAAAAAAGAAATAGACAATGTAAGTCAGTAGTTTATCACTTCTACTAACTTTGCTCCAAAAAATTCTCCCCAATTCAAAAGGAGAAAAATTAACTGAACTAAATACAAATAATGAAATGACAAAACAATCCCTGAATAATAAAGGAATAATCCTATTAACTTTGTAACAATTTACCTAGAAAAAGTGAGACTAGGAACCAAATTATTAATAAATAACACCCAAACAAACTATACAAATAGAATTTAAATCCAGGCATTTTTATTCTAAAGCCCAAACTTGTATTCACTACACAATATTCTCTTGCCCTTAGAACTTTTGAAAGGAACCTTAATACCCGGTGATAAGACCTCATTAAATGAGGTATTTAACTGTATTTATAAATAATATGATAAAAATAATCCTTTTAAAGAATAGGATATATAAGAAAATAAAAAGTGAAAATAGATTAGAAAAACATAATGTCAGTATGACCAAATTTGTTATAAAATAGTTGTTTAAGACTTGAAGAAATTATATGAGATATTAATAGCACTGTCCTCTGGTTGGTGAAGTTACTGTTAATTTTTGTATTTAATTTTTAAAATTAGGATTTTAAAATTTTCTAATATGAATAGTCATTATTTTTAACTTCATAAATATAAATAGTACATTGTATTAGCCAAAATTTAAAGTTACTTTCTAAGCTCCCAGAAAACTTAGAGAAAAATCAGTTCCCAGATAATTCAGTAATCTGTTCATCTCTCTGTAGATAGTTTTGTTTCTGTGTGGCAATAAATATAAAATTTTACAATATGCATTCAGATGTAAGTTGCTTTAGATTCTGTTAAGTGTGGTTAGGGGAAGATAAAATATAGACCATACTAATAGATATAACACTCTTGCTGGCCCTGCAATCATATCAACAGATTCATGTACCACCAATTGTGTGTTAAGCACATAAAAATTGTCGGCTCTGTGTCTTATCTATTGAAAGGGCTATTGCTAACCATACCACATATTTCCTGGACATCTTTCTTATCATCTAGATAGTGTGTACACAGAGAATGCAAACTAATTTTAATGTGCACTGAAGCAAAATATTACCCAGGAAGGTGAAGCTACTAAAATATATAGCATATAAATTGTTTGCAGGCATTCATGACTTTATGATTATCAGGCATTCTGGATGTTCCACGCTACTGCACCTTCCCATTAGTATAGATAACTGAGAGATGAGCATTATGTTGGTACAAAATAAAAAAGAACTGACTTGTACTTCCATCTCATCGAAGCAATAGTTATACTTACTTCAAGGTATTCAGAAGGAAGAAAGTCCACTTTTTTTTAACGGATTCTACCACACACCTAGTGTATTTGACCATGACTATGCCTAAAATTGCATAAGTGCTCCCAAAGCACCCAGGAATTTCCCTATAATTTTTTTTAATATATATTTTCTCCCATGAGATTATAGGTTTATCTGCTTTGTATCTGAGGTCTCTGAGAAAATGCCACAGTGTTTGGAACAAAGAGTGCACAATAAATACATGTTGAAATATACCTCTCCACACTCATGTGCACACGTGCACACACACTCTCCAAGGTCATCATGTGTTTTACAGAATTATTCAAGAAATTTATGTGCTTTTATTTTTTGAAACAAAAAAAAAAAACTGAACCACTTTTCTCTTTCTTTCTTTCTTTCTTTCTTTCTTTCTTTCTTTCTTTCTTTCTTCCTTTCATTCTTTATTGTTTTTTTTTTTTTCTCAGAGGGAGAGAGAAACCCAAGTGGGGCCCAACAAGGGGCTTGATCCCATGACCTTTGGATCATGATTTCAGCCAAAATCAACCGATTTTGTCTCAACCGATGAGTCACCAGGTGCCACATTGAGCTACTTCTTTAGATATTTTAAATGTTTATTTATTTTTGAGAGAGAGAGAGACAGAGTGGGCACAGGGGGAGAGGCAGAGAGAAAGGGAAACAGAACTCAAAGCAGGCTCCAGACTCTTGAGCTGTCAGCACAGTGGGGTTTAAACTCACAAACCTGAGATCATGACCTGAGTCAAAGTGGGTGGCTTAACCAACTGAGCCACCCAACTCCCCTTCTTTAGTTTTTTTTAAATTAATTAATTTTGAGAGAGAGAGGGAGCATGAGTGGGGGAGGGGCAGAGACAGAGGGAGAGAGAGAATCCCAGTCAGGCTTTGCACTATCAGTGAGGAGTCTGACGTGGGGCTTGAACTCACCAACTCACGTGAGACTATGACCTGAGCCGAAATCAAGGGTCAGTCGACTAAGGGACTGAGCCACCCAGACATCCTTAAATTACTTCTTAAAAATTGCTACCCTTGCTAAAATGTAGAACATAATAAAATGGTTTATATTAATATCATTGTTCTCTGAGGAGAGAATATTTTCCTTACCTCTTTAAAAACAATAATGTGGGATTCATGGAATGATTTTGTAATGCAAATAATCTGTATCTTAAACCAACCACTGATACCCTCAATAGCATTTCTAAAATAGAGCTAAATATCTTTTCCTTCAAAAGTAGTTCATGAATTAATGTTTCATTTGCTTAGCACTGAGTCCTGTATACAACCTTCCTTGGATTAAAGTAATTTTAAACCCTGGCCTGGGGACCATTGGATCAGGCAAAATGAAAACAATATTTGAGGTGGGAAGGATGTACACAGCAGTTGTAATGTGCATTCTTCCAAACCCTAACTTCCACTTTCCAATTTTAGAAGTTTACTAGCCAGTTTTCTGCCTTAGTTACTCTTGTATTCGGTTATAGTGTACTTGTTTAGCCTTAAAACCTTTTAACACTTACTTTGAGTAACAATTTTCTTGTTTGCCTACTTCAATTTGAAATGAGACCATTGCTCTGAGGGTGATAAGGACTATGGCATCAGTAGGTAATGCTTTTTTTCCTCGCCAATTTCTGTGCATTGTGGCAGTGAAATGCATATTTTGAGGTAGGCCTAAGGCTAGAGAATGCCAAAACTTTAAGTATAGATTATTTCTGTTACCGAGTAAGTGACCCTATAGTAGGATAAGACTCAAATCATGTTTATGGTCCCAAGACTGTAGGAGGTCAAATTAATTCACCTACCAGGTCGACGCCAGCATTTGTCCCTAGAGAATTTTTCTCCACCACCACTTTCATAGCATTTATTTCTTGCTGTCACTGGGTGCAGTTCCTTGTCACATTTGTCATTTCATCAGTGCAAGAGGAATATGCTCCTTCATAGCTCTTTGATGCATGACCTGAACACTTATATGCCTGCTTATTTTTATGAACTCAGGAAACTGATTATAGACAGAAATGTCTACCATAAGATGTCAATCCCTATCTAAGCTGACACCTGGAGGCCTGACTTCTCTCCTTCTTTCCTTCTCCTTCCTTCTCTTTCTCCTACCTGTTTTTCCCTTTTCATGGGCATCTACATAATAAACATTAATTATTTCTCTAAATTCCCCCCAATATTTCCATAACTGAATGTTCCATACTGTGTTGGGTTTGTTTTTGGTTCTTGCTTTTTCACCATAACTGGGTGTTTTTACCATAGCAGAATGATCAATTCAAGGGCATTTTTGTTTTTAATGTCCAAGACTATAGAATCAATTTATTTGACTACATAACAAAGCTATGGGCTACAGATCAAGAATGTGAGTATTCAAATATCTCACAGAGGGTGAGAGCTCCAATCCCACTGTTATATATGCAGCTTTCATCTCCTGCCTTGCCTATTTCCATCAAGAATTAACTATAGTAAGAGCATATTCTTGCTGGTTTCCAAATAACAATGCAACCTTCAATACAGGGAATCCCATCAATAGACCAGATTGCCTGCTTTAGTGTGGCTGGGAGAGATCAGTGATTTAGGCCACACAGCTATCAGTGCAGGGAGATCTTGTAAGACCTCTCTATTCTTGACACTATGGACAAATAATACAAATGCTTTGTGAACCTCTCTAAATAGTGTTCCTGAATATATGACTTCCATTTCATGATTCAACCTTTTGATCCATTGTTATGAGGCCCTCTTCCTATTTGAAATTCTCTCTGATACCACTTAAGGCAGGATTAGAATTCTTAGCCTAAAAATCATCTGATGTCCATCAGGGATGGTTTGGATCAAAGTGCAGTAGTAATAAGCAAGAAATTGTCTTTTAAGTAGACTATAATAAACATCCAGATTTCCAGTTCAAAACACAGAAACATTTTCACCTAGAAGACCTACTGATTTCTACCAAAGATCCCAGTTTGTATAAGTTCTGATATTTCTAATATCAACAAGAATTTAGATAATAAGGACCTCATATAATAGACTTTTCCACTGTCCTCTCTATAAATGTTAATCAAATATATAAAGCTATTCCAGGTCACTTTGGCTTGTGGCCCATCCTGTAAGTCTTTAGCATATAGGTGCAACTGAAACAAGTGGAGAAACCAACTTATTTAGTCCTGGGTAGTCAATGTTAAGTTCCAGGAATGATTGCCTTACACACTGGCTGGTCTCAACCATTTCTTTAATCAGAGCAAGGATCTCTTGTTTCTTGTTGCCCTCCTGGAATTCTGAATTGCTTTAATATTTACTAACAAAGAGAGATTAAGCAGTTTTAACTTTCACATTTAGCATGGTAAATTGAAAGTGAGTGAAAAGAGTTTTGGTTAACATGCTTAATAAAAAGAGTAAAGGAAACATACTCCATTCATACATAATATCTGTATTATTTACTTAGTTAAAGGCAGTGGCATCATTGGAAATATTCCAATTCCTAACTTAATTCCCACCTTGGTTTCTTCCATCCCTGCATCTCCACACTGACCTGGTTTCATATTAAGACCTTTTAAGTTACCCCTCCTATCTCACATAGGAGCTGAGCTCCCAGTTTTAAAAATCCTAAGAAATTTTTCCTTGTAGGTTCAGGCCAATCTATCCTTGTACATAGACTGAAAACTCCCTTCCCCCATGGTTGTTGAGCAATCTCATGTCAACCTCAAACTTGTTTTGTTGTTGCTTGCTTCTTTATTCAGTTTTCTTAAAAATGTGGTTTCTCTAGATCAGGATCCTTGTCATTGGATTTGAATTCCTCCAGACTAAAGTAAATAGAACAAATTTACCATGGCACTTTAAGAGCTAAGAGTGGGGCTCAGAAACTATGTACTTCATAGTGAAAATCCCATCATTTCCATTTTTGTCCCTGTTATTCAGAAACCAACTAAATAATCATCTAAGCCAACTTCACCAGATGGGCTGGTTATAATTTTGTTCTCTGTCATTTTATTGCTCCCTTTCCTGACTTCTTTCTTTTGTATGGCATCAATCTTTCTTTCCATCATGCAGCCCTATGCACATAAATAAAGGAGCAGTAAAGTCACTTCCTCTTGCATATTTTCTTGGCTTCATAAGCACAGTCTTTCCATAAGGCATACACATTTAATGAGGCCCCAGTCTGCCACCTCACTGCCCTGTTATCGTTTTTGACAATGGTATTGAAGTGGGTGGGTACTTTTGCTTCTCATGAAAGCCATCAAGGGTCTGTAGCACATGTAACAACTTTGCACTTTGTAAGAGAGTGTTATGTGTATGGTGTAGGGATGGGGATGAAACAATTACCTCTTCAGAGATGGTTTTCGAACCCCACTTAATTCATTGCAGTTGAGCCACTGTCATACTATCTCAATGAGTCTGCTCACAAAAGGTTGTTGCCACATCTTGATTGGTAATCTACCCAAATAGTCTCTTTCATTTAGTAGTATCCGGAATTAGTAATGTGCCATCTTGATTGCCAATTCTAAACATCCGCACTAATAATGACTCACTAGGCTACTGTGGGTCTTTCTTTCTTATGTCCCAACTCGATAACAAAATACCATTATGATTCAGTAGTTCTTCTTTGTCTCTAACTACCTGTATAGCTTTTATTATAACCAGTGGCTTTAATAGGGTTATTTCGAAAGTGAACACAATATTTTTCCAGGTACAACAGAAGCACATAAAGCTCTTCCAGTGACAAGAAAAACCAGTGTTATGGTCACCATCTCCTCTTTAGTTAATGTGATGGTTTTCATCAGGACTGCTAGCACAGTAGAGAACAGAATTGTTCACTGTCTTCCCTTTTGCTTGCACTGCCTGGTCTAAGCAGTTTCTTCAGGTCAATCTAAATATAATTCTTCCATATTCTATTGATTAAATTTATGCCCATAATCTACCTCAACATTTTTTATTTTCATATCAAGGATGATTGGCAATCATACTGGCTGGCATCTTGGCATCATGCTTTTATATTTTATTCTTTTTCTTGAGAGAAAGGACAAAATTTTTATGATTTGTGGGTTGAAAGCCAATCTAGGTCACAAAATTAATAAAGAACTAAATTATCAAATCAGACTTACATGAATTAGATGCTCCTTAGTATCAGGTTTTATTTATAATATCAAAGATATAACCAATCAAGAAACACAGACAAAGCTGTGATTTCATTTTAGTAGACTTGAACAACATAGTTAACACATGTAACTAACTGACATATGCAATCCTTTCCTGACATCTAAGAGAACTCATTATTTTTGAATACACACAGAACTTTTACAAGACTTGACTGCATACTGGACCAAGAATCCAGTTTTGCCAGATTGTAAAGAATCTGTATCATGCACACTTCAATCTTTGACTACAGTACAGTTAAGTTTTAAAAAAGCAATAGAAGGGAAAATATAAGTCCAATATTTAGAAAATTTAAAACATAATTCTAAATAACTCATAACTAAACAAATAATTTTTTTTTTAAAATTAAAACAGTAATTAACATAGAGAAAAATGTAGTTTAAATGTTTGTGCATAAGGAAGGAGTTAATGATATAGATGAGAACTACGCAAGAAAAAGTATCAACAAAAGTGAGAGTGGCTTTTTGAAAATAGGTAAACCTGTGGTGTAATTGACTAAGAAAAATTAAGATACCAATGAATAATTAAAAGGATTAAAAAAGGGATATAGCTAAATCAATGCTAGAGATTAAAACAATAAAAATTCACACTAATAATTTTGTTGTTGATAAATTTCAACCTCCGTGTTTCCCTGAAGATGGCAAAGGAAAAAGAAAGACTCTTAAATATATATTACTAACACAATTGAGTATGCGTATTGAAAAGTTAAATTAAATTCCTCCATCAGATCACACACAAATACTGAGTTCCCATTGATTAAAATCTTAATTGTAGGAAGCAAATTAATAAATCATTTAGAATAAAATCTAGAAAATACAGTTAAGGCATATATTGGCATATAAAAATCATTCATCCCAAAACTTCTAGCTTAGAATTATAAGACATTAAACATGCAGAGAACCAAGCCTTTGTGCAGTTGAATATCCACTCTGAGACTTCTCACTGCCCTTCATTTTTTGAATGTTTCAGCTTCTATCTTGATGTCAACTTTCATGTTTAATGGGTTATTTTAGTTAATTTAGTTTAGTTTGAAGTTTTTATTTATTTATTTTGAGTGGGGGGAGGACAAGAGAGGGGAAGAGAGAAATATCAAGCAGACTCCATGCCACCAGCACAGAGCCCAATTTGGGGCTCGAACTTATGATCCATGAGATCATAACCTAAGGGAAACCAGGAATTGGATGCTTAACCGACTGAGCCACCCAGGTGTTCCTAATGGATGATTTTTAATAACCATTCAAATTATGTGTTTTTATTACCTAAGTCTTATTTTCTCATTTCCCTAACTTTTCTCCATCAACAATCTTGACCTGAATGCTCCTTAGCCTGTCACTTCCATCGTCATATCCTGGACTATTATTTTATGACTAGTAGCTACAATTTCAGACACACCACTCTGGCCTCTAACTCTGTATCCAGCAATTGACTCCACTTGGCAGGAACCTAAAATCCATTCATCCCCTCTACCTTTCCACATCCTTTTGTACCATCACGATTTCACTCCCCTTTTGAAACCAAGTTTTATAGACAACAATGATTGTCTTTCACATGCTTATATTTTCATCCATGGACACTCTCTCACTCTCTTACTCTTTAGCAATGATACTTCCCTAATTAAATTCAAAAGTAGCTTCCTTTACTCTGGCAATTGTGCAGCAAGTGTAACTCAAAAAAAAAAATAAGTCATCTGAAATTCATGATTATCCTCAAGTGGGTCCTTTATTTTATTCATCCAACATGGCACATCACTCCAGTACATCACTCTTCTCTTCTAGATGACTTTCAATCCTTCTCTCCCTTCAAACATCCAATACCTCGGGGTGCCCGGGTGGCTCAGTCAGTTGAGCATCTGACTTCGGCTCAGGTCATGATCTCACAGCTTGTGAGTTCGAGCCCCGCATCGGGCTCTGTGCTAACAGCACAGAGCCTGGAGCCTGCTTCAGATTGTGTCTCCCTCTCTCTCTGCCCCATCCCTACTCATGCTGTGTCCCTCTCTGTCTTAAAAATAAAATAAAAACATTAAAAATTAAAAAAAAAAACATCTAATACCTCTTCCACATTTTCAGTTGGTTTGGAACATTGGTTCCTATCCACTGAAGAAAACCCCCTGTAAAAAATGATAGTCTACAAGTTACCACCTGCATCCATAGCCTTATAACCTGCCTTCTGTCTTTTTAATATTAATCAGATAACAAAGCTCATGGCAAAAGCCCAATCTTCCACATTTTGATCAGGTCATATAATTTTAACCTATTCAAATATTTTGCTCTACAATTTTCCCTTCTCTTCTTTGGGACATCATTTTCCCCTTTCTGGTTTTTTCGTATCAGCTGTTTATCTTCTTATATGAAAAGAATCTTTTCTTGAGCACATATTTTCTTCCATTTGCCACTTAATTTTCTATTCCTCTTTTTTAAATATTTGTTTATTTCTGAGAGAGAGAGAGAGAGAGAGAGAGAGAGAGAGGAAGACACAGAATCTGAAGCAAACTCCAGCCTCTGAACTGTCAGCACAGAGTCAGATGAGGGTCTCGAACTCATGGATCATGAGATCATGACCTGAGCCTAACTGGGACCCTTAACTGACTGAGCCACCCAGACACCTCTTTCCACTCCTCTTTATAGCAAAACTGCCTGGTAGAGTTTTCCCTAATTTCTGTCATCAAATTCTGTTTCTCCTCATTTCTCAAAACCCACCATAACCAGGGCTTAGTCATCACCGATATATCACTGGCCTAACCTGCAAGTAATATCTCCAAACTAGCCACTTCTCATCTGCCATATAATGATGAGTCTGGATTGTCTCTGGAGTGTTGCAACATTTTTCTAACTGGTCATTTACCTCTGCACTCCTTCCATGCATCCTCCAAATGACAACCAGAGTTAAAATGTAAGTCTGCTAAAAACCCATCAACTGCTTCCATGTCTCTTGGAGAAGAGTTAACACGCTTATAAAGATCTATGAAACCCAGTATGCCTCATACACAGATATATAGGAATCATACACAAGAATGTTCTAAATCAGTATTATCTGTAATCTTAGATACTGGGAAAATGGGATGGTCTTTAGAAATCTACATTATTACTCCCTGTTGCTTCAGAAAAAGAAATCATTGTGTTTAGTAAATCGGAAAGGTATTTGTCATATTTAATCCAACCCAATATTGGAGGTGAAATAATAAGAGAGTAGAATCTCTAAGCTGTTGCATCCAGTGTTAATAATTCAAGAAGAAACGTGGTGGAATGAAGGTCAAACCTCTTTTTATCTCTGGTTGAGTCTGGCTTACTATTCCTATTGTAACAAAAAATGTATTATATAATCATGTTCACCATAATTAGAGTAGACATGACACTGGAGGAGAACAAATTATACTAAAAGAAACAGAATCAAGAGTATCCAGTTTTGTGTGCACTGTCATATTAAATTTGTATCTTCTTCCCTTCCTTTCAGTCTATCCCAATATGATATTTTAAATACAGTAAGTATTCAAGGCACTTTTAAAAGAAAATAAATTCTCTGGGTCGCCTCATACATCAGTTGCCAGCATTGAATATTTCTAAGCTCTACATCATGCAGCTTACTTTGTTAGAACTAGAAGTATAATGTTTAGAGTCAATAGACATAGACCTGAATCTTTGTTCTGAAATGTGCTAGTCATGTTATCTGCTTTCTTTGGACCTCTATGACTTCACTTGTAAACTCATCTACATTACAGTAATTGAGGGACGCCTGAGTGGCTCAGTTAGTTAGGCGACCAACTTTGGCTGGGGTCATGATCTCCCGGTTCCTGGGTTTGGGCCCCACGTCGGGCTTTGTGTTGACAGCTTGGAGCCTGGAGCCTGCTGCGGATTCTGTGTCTCCCTCTCTCTGCTCATGCTCTGTCTCTCTCTCAAAAATAAATAAACATTAAAATTAGAGAAAATAAATAAAAAGAGAGTATTTAAAAAAATACATTACATTGTTGGACATTGAAAGATTGGTGGACAGTATATGACTGGCAAACAGTAAGTACCCCCAAATTGTAGCTTCTACAGCCATTTATAAATATGAAAAAAAAATGTCTCTTTCACACAGAAGAAGCCATGCTTTCCTTTCCCCACCTTTAGCTTGTACTTTTTACAGACCCACCAGATACTATTTTAAATTTTTAATATGAAAAAACAAATTTAACATGACCTTCTGTGTTAGTGCATTGCATTTTGAGCACTATATACAATATCATTTCTATTCCTTTTTTCCCGCCATTACATTGCCCTATGATAGCGTTTTTTGGTTTTGTTTTAGTGGTCATGATATAATAAAGTAAAAAAGGCATTAAATGTTGATATATGTAAGTACTAAATTACTGATAGCTACTATTATTATATCCATAGGATTCATTTGTAAGACATGATATCAAGATAGTCAACCAAACACTAAACTTGAAATTACAAAGTATACAAGGAATAGAGTATTCTATTAGAGTATTAATAGAGTAAATAGAGTATTCATTTGTCTCTGTTACATAACAAAATCAAAGCACATTTTATTTCCCAGGGTTATATTTACATAAGTTATTGACATATTTTGCTTTTAAGATAAATCTTAGGTACATGACACTTCAAAAGCATGGAACAGCAATGTTACTAGAAAAAAAGTTCATAGTTACCATCAGGGATTTCACATAAGAATTTGTTCTAATCATTAAATAACAGTTATTTGATCTACTTTAGGTTTACTTACAATATCTTTAAAAATTTTATCCTTTATATGTCTCAAAAATAAACACAAACATGCAAGATAATATTATAGATTGTATTACACATGTTTTTTAAACCGTATATATCAATTGTATATACATTTATATGTATATATGTAATATAGTACATTTATATAGTATTTATGTAATATATGGAAAGTATACATATACAGTTATATATAAATTTTAAATGCCTAAGTATCAAATTATTCACATTTTTATGACTTTTATAAAGTATCTTGGCACATATTATATGGTCAAATATAGTTCTTATGTTAGATGTGGTGAAATAATAATTTGGGGAAATAAATTCCATGCTTATATACATAATACTTATATATGCATTCATGCTTATGTATTTAAAATTAATTAGAAAACAAGGTTACACATTCTTTTCTCAGTTATTCCAGTTAAACCACTGCTACTATTTGAGAGAAAAAGTTCTTTTTTTTTAGTTTATGGAAAAGTGTATCATAGCATAAAAATACATATTGTTTATATGGCTTTAGAATAAACGATGGTGACTTTCATACACCATTTAGAAATGGTTCCAACCACTTGCATCCTGAGTTTATTCATGAAACACATACAGTTCCTGCACTATATTTTCTCCTTCTTCCTTCTCCATAGGGGCAAAAGGACTATAAATTTACCATCTGCTCTAAGACTTTTTGGCCGTAAAGACTGCAGTTAAAACCATGCTAATAGCTCAGTTCAGACAAGAATGATTCCTTAATTTTCATTTCTTATAGAGTAAGTTAATTAAATCCATTAAAACCATTTTTATCACTCCATAAGGCTACTCAGGTTTTTGTTTGCTTCCATTTAAAATTCTAAACGAAATTCTATATATCCGTTATCTTCATAATTTCATCCCTACAAAGCCTATTTTTTGTGACATTCTGGCTTATTTAACAGTTAATATAAGTTTTAAATGGTTTATTTTAGAGAGGTAGGTTGTTACTAAGGTTAAAGTTTTATTGATATTGAATCCAAAAACATATCATTGAGGAAAATAACTCACCTAGGGGTCTGTTTCTTTCGTCCAGTACCAAGGTGAAGGCCTGTATATAATGGAGTATACAGAGGACCCCAGAGATGAAAAATAAAATTCTGGAGCTGCTTAATCTTTATTGTGACAAAATCCATAAGATGCACAAAAATACACTATAACAAGTATACTATAGGGCACACTTATAAATCCCTTCAGGGAAAATACCATCAGGCTTGTGTCCTCAGTTTCCGGTTTAGTGTTAAGCACAGAGTAACATGCTTATGCTTTCAGTTTTGAGCAAAGTGCTTCGGGGAGATAGAAGAGGGACAAAATATGTTTGGGAGCATTGGGAAAGGTTTATTGGAGGAGTCCTTAGTGATTAATAAAATTTGTCAGGCTGAAAAATAAAGGAATGCAGATATGTCAAAAAACCCAGCAGGTTATTCATGTAGTGATTCCCTAAACCCATGAGTGACTCAAAAGTTAATGAATAATTCTGTAGAATATTCTAACATTTCAAACCAAAACTTCCTTCATTTATTTAGCTGACAGGTATTTATTGATTGCTGAATATGTGCCTGGTGGTATTTAACTTGTATTGAGTCTATCATGTAGTGAGAAAGAATAAAAGGGAGGTAGAGTGTGCGATATAGGCAAGGATAAGGTGACATAAGAACACATAAAGGAGAATCCATTGAAGTTCTGACGTTTAGGACAATCTCTCAGTAAAAACAGATATTTAAATTAAATACCTTTTAAAATTATTAAATGCAAAATAATACACAAGGTTTGATTCCACTTGTATAAAGTTCAAAAAAGATGAAGGAAACTTTTTTTTTTTTTTTTAGGGAGGCATATTTGTGTAGTAAAACTGTAAAACAAAGCAAGGAAGGAAATGATTACCACGAAACTCAGGATACAAGTTTTCTGTAGCCTTGAGGGAGAGGTCTGTGATTGAACAGGAAACATGGAACCAGGGGGTGAGCATGGGGGCTTTTAGACTGTTGGCAATGTTCTATTTCTTGACTTAGGTAATGTTGCACATGTTTTCATTAATAGTGATTGATTATACTTCATGTTTATGCTGTATGTGTTTTATGTATTTTTTTAAATCTTTCCAAAAAAATTTAAAGATAGAACATATAGAAGGCAGAAATCGAAACAAATCCAAGTCCAGTTATATTAGTAATCCCAAAGTAATGGTACTAAAATTTCTACATTAAAAAAATTCAGCCATATATTTTTTCTTCAAGAGATACTCCAATACATGTAAACATGAAAAGTTGAAGTTATAATGTTGGGAACATACAAAGATTGCAAGTTATAATAAAAAAGGAGTGGGAATAGATATACCATATAAAATAGATTTTCAAAAACAATGCCTCCTTAATGACAAAGTTACTACTATACATTTTATAAAATATTTTACTCACCAGAAAGATATAACTACCCCAGGATGATGTGACCATAAAAGAAAAATCACAAATAAAAGAAATATAAATAGACCTACCATCAAAAAAGAAATGGAAAATTACAATAGGGTAAGAGGTTCCTATTAATTTCTGTCAATCATTGATGATGTAAGAGCAAATACAGGTAAAAACAAGAGACTTATTCCTCCTGTTGAAAATAAGGGAGGAGACTTCCCCTTCCTTTCTCTTAGAATATTTTTTTTTAAATTATAGTTGTGTAAATAAAGTCTTTTGAAAAGTTAAATAAACCTCTTTTCAGCGTTTCTCAAGGACCCAGGAACTATCTGTTTGAGATGTTAATTATCAGGGAAGAAAGTGAATCTACCTCCCAGTGTCTGTGGGAAGGTAGGAGTCAAACTTAGACCTCATTCCAAACCACCTCCTGTCATAAAGATATCCACCTCTGGATAAAGTCAATTAGCGAACACAGGTGGTCTTCTTAGTTACCAGGTAAACCAGGATGAGTCACACGGTGACAAACGGTGACGGAAAATCCTCTTACTTGAGGACTAGTAAGTTATTTATTTTGAGAACCCATATGTAATGAGTTGTGTCTGCTTGGCATAAAGAAGTCACCTTGCTTTCTGTCTTTGTAATCTCTCTCATTTTTTTAAATTTTTAGTGTTAATTTACTTTTGAGAGAGAGAGAGAGAGAGAGAGACAGAGTGCGAGTAGGGGAGGGAAGGAGAGAGAGAGGAGGGAGACACAGAATCCAAAGCAGGTTCCAGGCTCTGAGCTGTCAGCACAGACCCCAACATAGGACTCAAACCCATGAACTGTGAGATCATGAACTGAGCCAAAGTCGGATGCTTAACTGACTGAGCCACCCAAGCACTCCTGTTTTTACAATCTCTTAATGAACTTCTATGATGAACATCATGATTGCTTTAATGCTGATTCAATAATTACACTGACATTTTTTTCTCTTCCATCTTGGTAAAAAGATTTCCTGGGATGGGAGGAAATTTTGCTTTTAATTATATTTCTCCAGATACTTGTAAGAAGCCTTAAATAGCAATAGATATCAAAACCAAAGGGATTAAAAACACCCATAAATTTGGGAATTTAAGATAAACACAAATAACTCCAGTATCAAAGAAGAAATCATAACAAAAATAATAAAGTTAGAGCTAAATTTTAATGAAAACACTTCTTATCAAAATGTGAGGTTCAATGCAAGTGATTTTGAAAGGGAAATATGTAGTTTGTAGAAATAAATGGAGACCAACTAAATGAGAACAAGCAAAGGTTATTTATTCAGAGCTTGCTGTAGCAAGGAAGTCAGCTACCATCACTTACATCTTGGCAGGGACTCAAATGCAGGAGAAGAATGGGAAAGCTTTAGCGTGATCCTGTAATTTTTGCCTTCTGGAAAAGTAGAGCCAAGAAAAAAAAAAAGTAATATATCACAGCAACATTATGTTTATGACAGGAATGCAAGTCAGTTAACAATTAGCATATATATATATCTATATATATATATATATATATAGATATATATATATAAAACTAGAGGTAAAAACAATATGATCAACTCAAGTGATGTGGAGAGAGCAATTTAAGAAAAAGCACACCTTGTAATGATAGAAGCTATTTAACCACTAGGGAGAGTAGGGAATTTTCTTATCTACTATAATCCTCCAGTCAACGTTCTGCTTGTAATATTGAATCATTAGTAGCTTTCCTTTACACACCCATATGTACTATATAATATTGTACGGGAAATATAACGATTGAAAATATAAAAACCAAAACATACATATAGGAGATACAAAAACCAACAGAAAACACATGAGGATGTTTAGAAAAATTAAAAGGGTTTAGTTAGGTATATTTCTGTTAAGAGCAATATATAAAAATGAAATGTTTATACTGTGACCACAAATACTTAAAAACATGACTTTTTAAAGAGACATCACTTATTGTTGATACAATTACAATGCAAATACAGTAAAATAACTTGCCTAAGGATGAATGTAACAATAGATACGCGAGACTTTTACAGAGAAGTTTATAAAACTTCACTGAACAGCATTAAGAAAACAACAAATCAGAGACAAACTATAGTCAGGAAAACTCATTTATAAAAATGATACTAAGGGTGCCTGGGTGGCTCTGTCGGTTAAGCGGCTGACTTCGGCTCAGGTCATGATCTCGCCATCAGTGAGTTCAAGCCCTGCGTCCGGCTCTGTGCTGACAGCTCAGAGCCCGGAGCCTGTTTCTGATTCTGTGTCTCCCTCTCTCTCTCTGACCCTCCCCTATTCATGCTCTGTCTCTCTCTGTCTCAAAAATAAATAAACTTAAAAAAAAAACAACCCTCAAGGGGTAGGTGTTTAAAAAAAAAAAAAATGATACTAGTCTTCCTGAAATTGATCTGTAGATTCAGATCTTATTTTTTCTGTATCTTGAAACATTTAGCTCTTTCATTGACCTAGGAATTTCATTACTCATCATTATTCCCAACTTACACAATAAATGACTTTATAAACAGCAAATGGAAGAATGATGGTAACACAGAAACAGATAGTATAGAAGTGAAGCTAATTATTGCTATTATATCAACTTTTAGTTTTCTTATTGTGTTGTTCACAGTATTGCACCATCTTGACAGAAAAATTGAGAGTTTATGTTTGTAGTCTTTTTTAGTTATTTATTTTATTTTAGCTTTCATTGGACACTGTTGAGAATTTTTATTTATGTATTTTTTGTTTTCATCCCACATGGACAATAAGAAGAAAATTAATGGAGGAAGAATTTTTAAAAATTATGAAATGAATCAGAAAATGAATGGAAAGAGACGAATAGTAGCAAACTAGATGCTAACGATGATGGTGAACTTGACTTTGTAAACAAAATCTGAGTCTTCAGTTAATAATAACCTAAGTGGATTTTATTCAAATAAACAAGCATTAATCAGTAAACAACTATTTATAAAAACAAAGGGAAAGAAGGCATCTCACACAGTCAGTCGTTGAACAGCAAGGACTCTATCGGTTAACTTTTGGGACAAGAACTTAGATCATTCCATTTTGCTAAAGATGTAAAATACTTTCACTTTCTATGATGTCTATGTACCAAAATTGATGTGGTGCAGTTTGTAAGTAGACAAATGTTGCAGGCAGGAGTGTACAAAAAGGTTATTGAAAGGAGATAGATGATGTAGAAATTAAAAATATATATATTGGGCTAATCATTCATAGCAATTATTTGCAGTCATACGAAGTTGGCCTTCAAAACCAGTAAAACATGGATCAAAAATTTGGTTGTGCTTTGTTTAAATTTCTATTAAAAATTCTAATACAGTTGCTTGTTACTGTTGGAAAAATACTTGTAAAATCTTTAAAAAAATTTTTTAAAGATAATTTAAAATGTTAACTGGATCCAATTAGTTAACAGTGTTAACTATTTTCCCAGTTAAGCTGAGGATGAATAACCAAGGATCTGTAAATTAACACCAGTATGTGGTAGCATTTTGCACTGATTTAGACCATACCAAGTTTTGGGAGGTTGTGGAGTTACATAAGTACACACAAGGCTTGTGGAATATAAATCAGATGACTGTCTTGCAAAAACAATTTGCAATTATATTTAAAGCTTCAGATACACCACGAGTTAGCAGTTCCTCACCTAAATGTGTATCTGAAAGAAACTCTTGCCTGTATTTAGCAGACAACATATGCAAGAGAGCTTATAGCAGCTATTTTCATAAAAGCCGATGATTTTGTTAATTAATTAATTTTAGAAGAGTCACACAGCAGGATATTCTGCAAGAGTGAAACTGTATTGAACTGCATCATAAGTGACAACATGGGACAGAGCTGAGAAAGGTAATGCAAGGGAGAAAACATTCATATAAAGATGATTACATTTTAGGATATCCCTTCAGAGCTCAAAAACAATCAGGACTAAATTAATATTATTCAGATGTGTGTGCATGTGTATAGAACTAGCCCAACAAAACATAAAGCTGATAAACACATTACTGTTCAGGTATGTGACAGTTTTTTCTTTTTTTTTTTTAAGTTTTCTTTTTTCTTTAAGTTTTTTAATTTTGAAAGAGAGAGAGAGTGAGGTAGTGGGACAGAGAGAAGGAGAGAGAGAATCCCAAGCAGGCTCCTTGCTGACAGTGCAGAGCCTGATGTGGGGCTCGAACTCATGAACCATGAGATCATGACCTAAGCCAAAATCAAGATCAGATGCTTAACTGACTAAGCCACCCAGTCACCCCAGGTATGTGGCAGTTTTGAGGTGTTTCAGGAAGATGGGTTGGGAAGAAGCACATAGGTAAATCAATCATGATCTACTACTTAAACTGTGGGTGAATTTATGTGTATTTGTTTTATTATCCTTTATAAATTACTTAAATTATAGACATGTGAAAAAGATTACATATAATTATTAAATACTAAGAATGTTTTTGTTTGCTTTAAATTCCTCTGTCCCAACCCATTTATCCAAATACTTATTTTATGCTTTGTAGAAAATTAGCTATAAATTCTTGTCACCCATCTTTCTGTAAGCAACTTCATTGCTTATAATGGGTTGTTGTTGTTCTTTTTCTTATTGACATTGACATCCTAAAATTTTTTTAAATTTTTTTTAACGTTTATTTATTTTTGAGACAGAGAGAGACAGAGCATGAATGGGGGAGGGGCAGAGAGAGAGGGAGACACAGAATCGGAAGCAGGCTCCAGGCTCTGAGCCATCAGCCCAGAGCCCGACGCGGGGCTCGAACTCACGGACCGCGAGATCGTGACCTGAGCTGAAGTCGGACGCTTAACCGACTGAGCCACCCAGGCGCCCTGACATCCTAAATTTTTAATGCATAAGCAATCTAAGAAACAGTAGGTATTTTTACAGGGGGATATATACCCCAATAATATTTTCAAAAACTTTAGCGATCTCTAATTTTTTGGTGACAATTTTCAAAATTTGAAAATGATAATATATTTCAAGTAACTATAGAAAACATCTTTTGTTTTTAATATCAATTATTTTACTTCAGTTTCTATTCAGTCATGTTTACATTGTAATTCATTTTTGAGGTATACTTGGTTTAGATACATAATATAGGCTTTTAATTTCCCATCTAAATATTATATGCTTTTTAGTTGGCCTAAACAATTGCTGTCTTTATTCCTTATCCAGAGTGGCAAAAATTTAGAATTTATAATAATTATAAAAGGAAGAAGATAACAGGGCAATTCTCTCTCCTGTAATTCCTGTTCAAATATAGATTCCCAAGAAATAATCACTTGAATATATTAGGATATTTAGAATTTAAAACAAAAAAGTCTTGTATTTAAATTGTCCTTTATGAAAACATGATTATGTGTTGACAAAAATTATGAAATAAAGCCAATGAAACAAAATGACAAACTTAACAGTGCTTATAGAAAAATGCAGCACAATAAAACAATTTTGTATTCTGCAAAATTATAGGCAAATTATATATTTGATTATTTGAAATCTAATTTTTCCTTTATAATCAGGTGTGATAAAAGAAAAATTAAATTGATAACGCAGAAGATATGTAAATCATAACTTTATTGAGTCACAATTTTTTTAAAGTTTATTTATTTGTTTTGAGAGAGAGAGAGAACATTCCAAGAGAATCCCAAACCGTGAGATCATGACAAGTCAGATGCTTAACTGACTTGAGCCACTGAGGCGCCCTGAGTCTCACATTTTTAAATCAACACAAATCTATATGAGAGACTAGACAATTAATGTATTAAAATTTACACCTGCAGTACTTAAGATTTTTTCTATTTGGAATTTAGTACTTATTTGCTTATTTGTTAGAAGTTATGTTTCTTCTGTGTCCTGACCATTTAGACACATGAGCTATCATCCTACCAAAAAATCCTTATCATTCTGTAGTCAAATTAAAACTAGAATGTTAACAGGTCATATTTTACAGATTTTAAAAAATTTACCATTTTAGTCTTCTGAGTTTGAACACTAATTTCAGAATATTTTGACATGCTTTTTAAAGTAAACAACTTTTGAACACTTTGATTATTAAGTACAAAGCAGTCTTTATAGTTCCTTTAAGTACAATCACTCTCCACATTTCAGTAATATATAAGGATATATATATAGTAATAGTACAGTATATTTATATATGTTTATGTGTAGTATATATAGTAATGGTATATAGTAATAGTAATATACTAACAGTATATACTAATAGTATAGTATAGTTACATATGTTTATGTATAGTGTATATAGTAATAGTAATATACTAATAGTACAGTATAGTTCTATATGTCTATATGCACTAGAAGACCTCAGCTACAGGTGATTTTATTGTAGGATTCTTTAGTTCAACACTAGGGGTTCGTTGTCTCGTTGCTTCAAAGAATGAAGAGATGGATATAGAATAAAATGAGCAGCAGGCAAAAGTTTATTAGAGTATAAGATTAGATAGTAAGATTAGTATGAAAGCTCCCTTTGCAGAGAGAAGGCATTTCAAGGCGAATACTCCCGACCAGAGGCAAGGGTCTTTGTTTTAGAAGGTTCTGGTCAGCCCCCTCCCCCCTTCCTCTTTGTTTTTACTCAGGTCCTACCCTTATTAGCTTGATAACTCTAGGTGCTGGGTTGCATATTCCTGATTGACTTGACTTCATTGTGTGAGAAGTCAGACTATGGTCATATTGTCCCTCATAACATAAGTTTTATGGTTTACTTATTTTAGTTAGGTATTTTGATTGTCAAATTCCTGAGGGGAACCTGAGGGGGATTGGTGGTGTCTGTTACATCTTTAAGGGAACCTTACTCCCAAGGGGGTTTGCTGTGGTCAGATGCTCCCAGCATTGTTCCAAAATATGTGTTTTTTCCTATGCAGGCATCTCAAGTTCTAACCTTTCCCTCTCCGCTTATTTTATCCTATCTTTTCCCTATCATAATCTGAATTACAATTTACTTTTGATAAAATGGCAATCCAGATAAACCTGAAGATTTTGATTTATTATTTTCTCTTGGCATGAAAAAATCATTTCCCCAGTGATAAGTTGGATGTTTTGTGGGGTGTGTACAGAATGTGTATTTGCGTGTGGGGGTAACATTTTGTCGGAGACAAAATATAGTTTTATGCTGTTGTGTGTGATTCTAAAACAAAATAACGACCTAAACACCATCAATTCGGACATGTAATTTTGTACCTGAAACAGTACTGAGCCTTTAATCAGCAATGGCGTCTTCTGGTTCTCTCTGCTAAAATCAAGAGACCAAGTAATGCACCATGCGCTCAAGATCACCTCAATACTTGTTAAAGTGTGAGATTTCAGACGTTCGGAGAACTGAACAACATTAGGGCAATTTAATTGCCAAAATAACAAGTTTAATGGTTTTCGGTAGAAAAATCTATAATAGAAGTAAATGATTGTGATTAAAATTAAAACCTCAGATGTTATTCAGCTTCAGTATTTGTCTCTATAATAACAAAGGCTACTATTTATTTAATATTAACCAACACTTGGAACACCTTGTATATTCTTTGGAGTACTTTGTGTCTGCTTCAGAGTGTTTTATACTATAAATTTATCTTCCCAAGTAGATTACAAGTAACCATAGGAAAGGGACACAAAGAAACAGCACATAGAGGGATTATCTCAAGGGATTTATATTTGCATAGGTGGGTTGATTTATTTTGGGGACAATTTTGAATTCTGTTATTCTAAATAATTAATCTAGCTACTGGCTATTTCAATAATGTGCCCTTACTAAAATGTAGGCCTGGAATCAAAATCGAAACTGCTGAACATTTATTCTCATGTGCTTTTATGTCATTAATCCATTGCATGCTTCGCTACATTTTGTGTCACCGAAACCCACGAAATAACATCAAAATAATGAGAAACAGGCACGCTTTAAATAATAAATGGAACTAATAGATATTGTATTAATTTCTATTATACATTGGCAGTTTCTTAATATAAGTATTTTTTGACCAAAGGAACAGGTATCAAGGTATTGCAATCTATTGGTTTGGTAAAAAGATCACATTCCTTTAACATTAACAACTACTGTATAATTGGATTCAGTATATTCTGGTAGTTGTTAAGGCCATCTGTGGAACTGAAATAGAACCTTAAAAACTGGATTAGTGGTCAAAATTTGTTTTTAAGTAGTTGTTAAAGTCGTTAAAAAAAAGAAAAAAACACAGAAAAAAAAAAAACAAACAAAAAACTGCCTAGACCTCAACTTTTGTTTAGAAACGCTTTTGAGTGAAGTTTGGCTTCAAGATTTATAGATCTCTAATGCTATTTGAGGTTAAAAACACAAATGATAGTAATGATAACACTGTTCTTAAAATAATCATAACTTGACTTTATATGATTTTTTTCTACACAAGTTAGCTTGCAACCTGAAGTATAAAAAGTAAGAGCAATGATACAAACCTAAAACTGTAACCACTCCTGTATGTTAAATTTCACATTCTTTTTCTTAAAGTATAAGAGCCAAGAGTGTATCTGTTTCACTGCCAGTAAATTGGTCTTACCTTGTTTTCCTTGTGCTATTTACAAAATCGGAAGATTTTAAACTTGTGATTTTATCTTGTCACCAAAGTTTCATTTGTTCAGATTTTTCAAATACTTTTACTGAGGTATAATTGATATACAAACAAAACAAAACAAAACAAAACACTGCACATGGTTAATGAATATGGTTTGATGAATTTGGACATATGTGTATATCCATGAAATCATCATCATAATCAAGATAATATAGCTTTCACCTCTATTTATTTATCTCTAAATGTTTCCTTATGTCCCTTATGTGTATGTGTTTGAGATACAGAGCATTTAACATGAGATCTAACCTCTTACATTTTTAGCACACAATACCATGTTGTTAGCTACAGGCACATGTATAGCAGATCTCTAGAACTTATTTAAACTGCATAACTGAAACTTTATACCCATGAACACAACTCTCCATTTCCCCTTGTCCCAATCACTGGCAACCACCGTTCTATTCTCTAATTCTATGAATGTGGCCATATTAGGTAGCTCGTAAAAGTGAAATCATGCAGTATTTGTCCTAATACAGGCTTGTTTCACTTAGCATAATGTCCTCCAAATTCACCCATGTTTCTGAAATGAAAGAATTTTCCTATTTTTAAGGCTAAATAATATTGCACTGTATGTATATATCACATTTTTTTTAATCCGCTCGTCTGTGTTGTTTCCACATCTTGGTTGCTGTGAACAATGCTGTAGTGAATAAGGAAGTGCAGCTACCACCTTGAGATCCTGATTTCAATTCTTTTGGATAAATACCTAGAAGTGGGATTGTTGGATCATATGGCAGTTCTATCTTTCATTTTCTGAGGAAACTCCACGCTATTTTCCATAATGGCTGCACCATGTTACTTTCTCACCAATGACGTACAAGTATTCAAATTTCTGAACAACTTGACTAACATTTATTATCTTTCATTTTTTGATAATAGCCATCTAATAGGTGTGTGATGCTATTTCATTGTAGCTTTGATTTGCATTTCCCTGAGTGAGGTTGAGTGTCTTTTCATACACTTGTCAGCCATTTGTGTGTCTTTTTTTTAGAAATATCTATCATGTCCGCGGCCCATTTTATAATTAGGATTTTGGATTTTCTTTTTTTGTTATTGCATTGTAGGTGCTTCTATATATTATAAGTATTAAGCCCTTATCAGATAAATGGTTTGCAAACATTTTCTCCCGTTGTGTGGGTTGCCTTTTCATTCTGTTGCTTGTTCCATTTATCGTGCAAAAGTTTTTAGTTTGAAGTAGTCTCACTTATCTATTTTTACTATTATTGCCTGTGCTTCTGATGTCATATCCAAGAAATCATTGCCAAGGCCAGTGTCAAGAAACTTTCCTGGTGATTTCTTCTAGAAGTTTTAGAGCTTCAAGTCTTACATTTAAATCTTTTTTCAGCAGATTTTTGTGTATAATGTAAGTCAAGGGTCCAACTTCATTCTTTTGCATCCTTGAATGCTTCACCATTTGTTGAAGAAATTGTCCTTTCCCCACTATGTGTTCTTGACATGCTTATCAAAGATGAATTGATCATATATTTTTAAATTATTGTAGTGTTGTGATATGTTCTGAAATCAGGAAATCGAACGTCTCTAGTTTTGTTCTTCTTTCTTAAGATTGCTTTGGCTATTCCGGGTCTTTTGGGATTCCATATAAATTTTAGGAGTTTTTTCTATATTATTCAAGAGTAAAAAATAAGCCATTGGGATTTTGATGTATAGAGCATTGAATCTGTAATTTCATTTGAATAGTATGGACATTTTAACAATAGTAAGTATTCCAATCCATGAACATGGGGTATATTTGAATATATTTGTGTATTTGTTTTTTTAATACTTATTTTGAAGTGTTTGGTATACAAATATCTTTAGTTAAGTTTATTCCTAAGTATCTTATTCTTTTAAAACCTACCAAGACTGAATCATGAAGAAATACATCTCAATAATGAATGAGAAGATTAAATCAATAATCAAAAACCTCCATCTAAACTGCTGGTTAGTATTACAGAAAGTGGGGGGGAAATTCAATGTTTTTTTAAGGAGTAGGTATTTTACGTTAGTATAAGTAACTGACATTGGTCTTTAAACAAGCGTGATTTATTATAGGTGTTATTTATAACATTGAAGTAAAACAGGATACCTAACGACTAAGGGCAGGCGCTTGTTTACCTATTTTGATATTAAAAAATGGACCCAACATTTGTTGACTACCGAAAAACATGTGTGTCCTTATAAATGTCTCATATTTTAAATTTGTTTTTTGTTTAACAATATTGTAAAGTGAGCATTTTTTCCCGTAAGTCAAAGTGAGAAAGTTAGAGCTTAAAATGCTTATAATTGCTAAAATTTGTGATTTATAAAGTGGCACATTTGGGATTCATTCCAGAGCCTCCTGATTGCCAATCTAGTGCTCTTGTCCCTAACGTACACAGCCTTCCTACGTGGATTCTAACCACTCTCATCACCTTCCTTCTGCAACTGTCCCCAACAGATTGATGAAGTACATTGTGCAAAACTCTAAAACTGCAACTGCTCACAGTCCTCTTACCTGTCCGCTTTTAAAAACTTTCCCAGTTCTAAGCCATCTAGATCAGGTTAGGAAAATAACAAGTTGTGAATCAACAGGGGAATGTGGAAACTAAAGGCCACTTAATGCTCCACACTTTTATCCCTATCATGGCAGCCATAAACATAAACACACACACACACATTTGTGTATGTTATTTTGTACTGTATTAATTTTTAAAACCCTATATTGTGATAACCAATGTGCTACATTTAAATTTGGAATATAGATAATATTAACCATAGGCTATTTATTTTATCACACTGTAGTGATTAGAGCATTAGTATTATTACTGATATTTAGAATGTACAATGTGCCAGGCACTATCCTAAATATTGCACATACATTATCCTCCCTCAATTCTCATACATATGTTATAAAGCCATTAAAACAAATATGATAAAGCGTTATACCCCAAATATATAAAGAACTTATACAACCCAACACCCCAAAACCAAATAATCCAATTAAAACATGGGCAGAAGACATGAACAGACATTTCTCCAAAGAAGATAGGTTGTCACCAGACATATGACAAGATGCTCAACATCACTCATCGTCAGTAAAATGCAAATCAAAACCACAGTGAAATGTTGCCTCACATCTATCAAAAAGGCTAAAATCAGGGGCACGTTGGTGCCTCAGTCAGTTCAGCATCCGACTTTGGATCAAGTCATGATTTATGGTTTGTGAGTTTGAGCCCCGCATCGGGTTCTGTGCTGACAGCTCAGAGCCTGGAACCTGCTTTGGATTCTGTGTCTCTCTCTCTCTCTCTCTCTCTCTCTCTCTCTCTCTCAAAAAATAAGTAAACATTGTTTTTTTTTAAGACAGTCTAAAATCAGAAACACAAGAAACAACAAATGTGAGTGAGTATGTGGAGAAAAAGAAACACTGGTGCACCGTTAGTGGGAACACAAACTGGTACAGCCACTGTGGAAAACAGTATGGAGGTTCCTCAAAAAATTAAGATTGGAATTACCATGTGATCCAGTAATTCCACTACTGAGTATTTACCCAAAGGTTATGAAAACATGTTTATTGCAGCATTATTTACAATAGCCAAATAATAGAAGCAATCCAAGTGTCCATTGATAGATGATGAATAAATGAAGAAGAGTGGTGTGTATGTATATATATATATGTATATGTATATACATGTATATCTATCTATACCTATCTATCTATATCTATATATCTATATCTATCTATATATATATCTATATCTATCTATATATATATCTATATCCATATCTATCTATCATCTATCTATCTATCTATCTATCTATCTATCTATATATATATAATGGATTATTACTCAGTCATCAAAAAGAGTGAAATCTTGCCATTTGTAACAACATGGATCAATCTACAGGGTATAATGCCAAGTGAAATAAGTTAGAGAAAGACAAATACCATATTATTTCACTCATATGTGGAATTTAAGAAACAAAATAAACAAAGAAAAAAATGATAAACCAAAAAACAGGGTCTTAACTATAGAGAACAAATTGATGGTTACCCGAGGGGAGGTGGCAGGTAGAGGAGGTTCAGTGAAACAGGTGAAGGGGATTAAGAGTACACTTACCATGTTGAGCACTGAGTACTGTAAGAAATTGTTGGATCACTCTATTGTACACCTGAAACTAATATAGCACTGTATGTTAACGTTATAGGAATTTAAACTCAGAAAAAGATGCCAAGAATAGAGCTAACAGTAGGGGCAGAGGTACATGGTTTGCCTTCTGCTGCTGCAGATCCCAAGTAATCATAACTAATTACACAAAGAATACAAGAGCATCTGCAAATACAGAAACCAGGCAGGCTCTAGGGGCCAGGTTTGCCCCCAATAGTGAGTCTCCCATACGCCATATAGGACATTCAGCAGTTAATATCAATGTCATTGCATACCTTTTGAGGGCACTGATCAGAAGAAAACATTATATTGATATATGAACATAATTCTTGAAATTGACTCAACTGTTTATGTATGAATTGTCCCTTTGGGACAGCCTATAGCACATATTCTGTCCCCAGTTTCCTCAGTCTATTAATTTTCTGAATAAATCATTTGCATTGGCTAACTCTGGAATTAATTATATTTCAAAATATAATTACAATAGTAGTACACAAAACAGGAATCCCCCCCCCCTCAGATACTATGCTTGAGTATAAATGAGTAACTAAAAAAAATCGTCAGAAGTATCTGTGGAAACAATCACTTTAAAGATTCTAAACAGCCCTAAGAAGAAAATACTTTGAAGGAAACTACCACAGGAAACATGACTTTGCATATACTTACTTTTTGCTCTCAAGAAATGATGGCATTTATAGAATACGAGATAAAAGATTGTAAAGTAAAACTTTCAGGTGAAACACTCACTAAGATAGCTATAATCAAAAGAATGGAAAATAACAGGTGTCGGCAAGTAGGCAGGAAAATAGGAACGCTTGTGTACTGCTGGTGGAAATGTAAAATGGTTCTGCTGCTATCAAAAATAGTTGGTGATTCCTCAAAAAGCTAAATGTAGAATTACCATATGATTCCAGCAAATCGACTTGTGGCAATACAGCCCAAAGCATTGAAATGCTTTGTACGTCTAAGAAATGCTTGTACGTTGATGCTCACGGCACCACTATTCACAAGCCAAAATGTCAGCATGGAAACAATGCACATGTCAATGAATGGATGGACATAGAATGGAATATTGTTCATTCAGAGAAGAAATTAAGTACTGTTTAACATTGTGCTAAGTGAAAGAGACAAGACACAAAAAGTTCCATATTGCATGATTCCATTCATTTGAAACATCCAGAATATGTAAATACATAGAGACAGAAAGCAGTTTGGTGGGGTCAGGAAGTAGGGGGAGGGATAAATAAAGAACAACTATTTAATGGGTATGAGGATTTATTTTGGCATGATGATAATGTTTTGGAACTATTTAGACGCTGTAGGTGCACAGCATTGTGGATGAACTATGTGTGTTTGTGTGTTTGTGTGTGTGTGTGTGTGTGTGTGTGTGAGTGTTTTGCTAATTGAGATATAAATGACATATAGGATTGTGCAAATTTAAGGTATAAACTTGTTGATTTAATACATGTATATATTGCTATGTGATTACCAGCATAGCATGATTGGCTAACACCTCTATCATGTCATGTAACGATCATGTCTTTTTTTGTGGTAAGAACATGTGCTAGTTTCTTAGCAACTTTGAAGATAATAGGTTAGTTTTAATTCGGCCTTATTCAACCTGTAAACCTAAACTTTGGTGCAGAAGGGTATGATGACTTAATAAAATGAATTCTAATGATATAGATAAAACTTAGTGTCCCTAAATTTAGATTTCTTAAAAGCTCATTTCCAATTCTTCCTTCAATAAATAACAAGAAGGGATTCAAGTGTTTAATTCCATAATCAACTGACAAACAACAATCTACATGACACATTTAAGGAGGGGATGAATCTTAGCATAGTACAAAAATGCTAACATTAGCTTATTTGTGAGTAATTGTTTAGCATCTTGTAAATACAAATACAATTACTAATTTTGCTTGACCTTTCTGATTATGGGCTTTGAATAAGGATATCCAATCTTCTATTAGAGAAAAAACATTCTTCATATTGGATTACGAGTGACATTTTAAAATTATGTTAGAATCTTTATACTAATGATAAATGATTATTTTGAAGGTAAAAATAAACCCATATGATAGACAAAAATGTGAAGAATAAAGTATCACTTTATTTTTTTAATTTTTTTAATGTTTACTTTGAGAGAGAGAGTAACATAGCGTGAGCAGGGGAGGGGAAGAGAGAAAGGGACACATGGAATCTGAGGCAGGCTCCAGGCTCTGAGCTGTCAGCAGAGAGCCCAATGTGGGGCTCAAACTCGAGAACTGCAAGATCATAACCTGAGCTGAAGTGGGACACTTAACCAATTAGGCAACCCAGTCACCCCAAGAATAAAGTATCATTTTAAATGTTGCTATCAAGAATGTTAGCTTTGGGGAAACATGATTTCAGATACTATGGTATGAGAGTTACAAGAGTAAGTATCATGGATTAATAAGAATTACACAACTAACTAATTTTAGTCTCAGAATCATCCAAAACTGGTTTCTCGGAAGACCTTAGAGCATATACATACCCATTTGCATTTCTGATACGACAAAATTGGTATTTTTAATTCATTATGTTCATTATTTTTAATTCATATGTATTAATAAATGAACTTGTACTTGATTTCTGAAGTCTAACAACTTTAGTGATACTCTGGCAAACAATCTAGTCTCCTCTCATATAGATTCAGAGTTTGGGAATTATTTCTCTATTATTTCATTCCAGGTATGAATTGGGTATTTTAGGGATACATGATGTCCTGAAATTAGTGCTTTTGTTGCTATTTGGGTCAAGATTACACAGAATACTTGGAGTAATATGCAACCTCAAAATCTCAGTGGTTTCATTTCTTCCTTACACTACTTAAATATATTTGTAATATATACTTATACTATTTACACATCAAGCGTGACCCTAAAATTCTGCCTAACATTGTCATTATCCTTTCTCTGGTACCCAGGATAACAGAGAAGTCACTATCTGATGTGTTGCAGTTAGCCATGGCAGAGGGGGAAAAAATACTCTGGAGAGCCACACGCTGGCAATTAAGTGCTCATTCTACACATGGACCATATCATTTTCACTCACAACTTATTGGCCAGAAGTAGTTACATAGCCCCATCTGGGCACAAGTAGTGAGGAAGTACGATCTTACTCTAAATCTAAAGGGAGAATTGGAACACTCAGGAGTCCAGCAATATTGATAACCACATGTGCCTCTCTCTACTCACTGGTCTCAGCTATGCTGTACTTCACCTTGCTTGATTCCCTAACATTTATTGCTTTTTCTGGTCATCTGAGGCTGCCCACAGATATACCTGCCTAGACATAGTTGTCATCCATCATGGCCTTACTCCCTACATGCCATATTGAACTCAAGTTTCTTTTGAGATGGATAGTTTCTATGCTACACTGTAGGAAGTCCAGAAACTATTCTTTCCACTCTGGAATTCTTTAGAACTCTGTGTAATGTTTATTTTCCATTTTCCCCTTAGAATTCCAATCCACAATGAATGTATAGTGTTGGATAGTTTTCAGAGATCCTTTTAACTGTCACTTTATTACACCGGTTAAGACTTCAGTAAGAATACTGAATGAGGGTGATGGGGTGAATATACTTGACTTCTTATTGGTATCAGGGGAAAACATTCAGTCTTCCACCATAAGGTGTGTTGTTCACTAAGGTTCTTTTAGTGTGTCTTCATTGGGCTGAGTGATCTTAGCTTTTGAGTGGGCTCTAGAAAAGTATGGCTTTTACAGATTGTGTGTGTGTGTGTTTTTTTTTTCTTGGTGATTAGTAGGAGTGACGCCCTTTTTAGCTCTCTATGTACTTAACAGAAACGAGAACTCTAAGGGTATCTTCTTGAGTCCAGCATGTTGTTGCCTTTCCTCTCAAATATATTGAATATTTGTAGACTGTACTGCAATTTATTTTAAAACATATCTTATAAATTTTTAAACTGTGAAAGTTGTAGAAGTTACTATTAAATCTTCTTCAGATTTCAAACTAGAACTTATCTTGAATTTACAGGGCAAAAATAAATTTTAGAGACTTTATTTCTGAAGAAGTAGAATCAATTCCAAACTATTTTTCCTTAATAGGAAGCTATCATTTGGACACAATATAAAACGGAAGTCTTAAAAAATAACTTACCTTCAGTAGTGTATTTGCCACAGACTTTATGATAGTGCAAAACAAAAACAAAAACGCAAAATCACCCAAACCAAACACATCTTTGGAGTCCTGAATTAGGAGCAGATGAAACATTATTAGTTTCTTAAAACTCTTTCCACTTCCTTTTTTGCTACATGAAAATTACTTCTGTTTGGTAATGTCAGTTAACATTTTATGCTAACCTGCTATTTTTTTTTAGTTTAAGTTTTAAGCCTTCTCTTAATTTGCAGATTAATTTTTTTTTCAAACTTTCCTCTAATAGTTACTTTACATTTCAGTAAACAACATTCTTGTATGTTCCTTATTTTGGTATATATGAACTTGAAAATGAGTTTTGTTTATTATTTCTCTGGATAAATCAGTGGCTAACTGAACAAAAAGGCTTGAATACCATATATCAGACTTATTTATATAAACTCAAGCAGTTCAGCTTCAGAGACTATTGTCTTTATTTTTGTTTTTTGAAAATATTTTAAATTTTATTCATTTTGACAGAGAGAGAGAGAAAGAGAGAGAGCACAAGCAGGGGAGGGGCAGAGAGATAGAGGGAGAGAGAGAATCCCAAGCAGGCTGTGCAGAGACCAATGTTGGACTCGATCCCATGAACTATGAAATCATGATCTGAGCCAAAATCAAGAGTCAGACACTTAACAGATAGGACCACCCAGAGTCTACAGTCTTGATCATCATGCTATCAGACCTCCCTTAGGGTCTGTCACATCAGACAGGTTAATGGTATTCACTCACTTTTAAATTTTTTTTTAAAATTTTGATTTGTTGTCTCTAGCCATGATGTATTTTTCAAATAAAAACCTAGAAATTTTAAATAAATGTATATAGATAAAAACATGTGTAGCTCTTGTATTTGAAGTAGGGCAAGGGCCCTGGTATCTGGGGACACGTGTTTCTCTTGCCCCCATCCTCCCTTGGCATTGTACAGCTTGTTAAAAGGATAAGTGAAATGCCTCTTTGGGTCATATTTTTGAAAACCCTAATCCAGGTGAAAACTATTTTTTGAAAACATTGAAATAAAATCTAGAGATATAAACATTGCTTTATTCATATATATATTGCTATTTAAATATATAGAAAAATACGTAGTTCCATATTTGTTGGTTGTTGGTTCCCTCCCCTCCCCCTCCCCCCAAATATTAGGTCTTACGAATATATGAACATTGGCACGTCCACCAGGTAGTCTCTATTTCCAGTAGTCAATTCTTAGTACAATGATGACTGGTTATAAAAGAGCAAAGTACGCCCTTTCCAACATCAGATGTTTAGACTCCATCTTTGAAACCTTGCCCAGATTTCTGCTGGGTGCAAGTTTCCAATCACCCCTAAGAAGCTCTTCTGGTTAACTTGTGCAGTAAACTCCTCAAGACTGGTGAGAGAATAAACATGATTAATATTTAAGGAAAACACAATGAAACTAAATAGAACAATGACATCTTCAGGACACACAGCCATGTCTTCCTTCTAACACTGCTGGGCCTGTGTCCATTCTGCTCCCATCTTGTTGGAACATCGCTAAAAGATAATAAAACTGTACTGCTTGGAAATGTTCTCAAATGACCACATACCCCTCCCTCTATACATAACATCGAGTTAAGAATAAACACAGTAAATGCCACATTTTGCCAAAACTGTTTTGGCAAATGTAGTTTCCTTGACCAACTAACTCTCAGATTTGTGATCAAGGTTAGTTTTAGGTAGTGTGTAATAATGAGTACTCTTCCCCGAGGCGATATTGGACTAGCCAGCACAGGTGAAATCAGCCTTGGTCTTGTGTCTGTGGCCAATACCACACAAGTAGAATTAAGCTATTGTACTTCTGTGTGTAAGTTCCTGCAGCCTGCATGGCCACCCACATGCTCTCCTTCCCTCTTCAACGTTTCTAGTGACGTCCAGAGAGCAGATGAGTCCTGAGGAAGGACAAAAATAATGCAGGGAAATTGTGAAGAACGTGAACAGGAGTGGGAAACAAGCTCTCTGCTGACGTATCAGTGAGATTTGAGAGTTGTTTTTACTAAAGTGTAAACAAGCTCACCCAAATGGTATAGGAACATAATCTTATTTTATAAACAAAGAAACACTGGCTTTAAATTCTAGCCAAGTAAGATTCTATCAGTGACCACTAGAGGATACTGCTTCTCTTCAATCCAGAAGTTTCCAATCTTGATTTACAAAAGTCCAGAGTTCTCTAGAGGCTAAATGAGGTGGAGATAGGGCAGGATAGCTTGTGACGTGGAGAAAAAGTGGACCTCAAGTCCATTGCAATCATTTTGGTGCTGCTTGGGTCAGCCACTTAATACATTGAGATTCTGTGTAAGATTTTTTTTTTAAATATTTTTTAATGTTTATTTATTTTGAGAGAAAAAGAGAGCACAAGTGGGGTAGTTGCAGAAAGAGAGAGAACCCCAAACAGGCTCCATGCTTTCAGCACAGGATGCAGGGCTCAAACCCACAAACCATGAGATCATAACCTGAGCCAAAATCCAGAGTCAGATACTTAACCTATTGAGCCACCCAGCGGCCCCAAGATTTTAAATAACCAAATTTGGCTTCTCTAAATTTATTATAATATGCCCTGTCTAAAAGAAGACTGGGTAAACAGAAAGGGAATAGTAAGCAGAGGCTCTTTAGAAAGGTAAAACTCAAAGACTAAAAGTGTTTAATTGTGTCTGCAGTCTTGTCCATTAGGAGAGCTCCATTCAGCCGACACAGACACCTCTGGTCACAAGTGTTAATTGCTGCCATTTACTCAACTGTAAGTTCTTTGTGCTTTCCAGGAAGATTTTTCTCATGGGAGCATCTGTCCTGATTAAGGGAAATGGATGTTACATTCTCCTTGAGCATTACATTTCTCTTTACACATTACTGATTTGTCATTTTACATTTCTCTTTACACATTAATGGTTTGTCATTTGGTCAGCATGTCAGTCTCCTGTGAATTTGGCTAATGTGAGCCATTTCCACCAGGGTCCCACTCTTTCAAGTACGTGCAAACACTACAAATAGATCCTGGAATGTAACTAACAATCTCTCAGTCGGCTACCCTGAGGCCCTGTTTGGGCAGGGAGCCAGATTACTGATATGACAGGCATCATCTCAGCCTCACTGATCTGTACCTTTAACATAAGGCTGTTTTGTTTATTCTTTCGTGGGCATTTTCTCTACTTTTAGCACAGTGAAAAGAATTGAGAAGCTTACTAGTACTGCTCTCACCAGAATATAAATTTCATCAGGAGAGTAAGTGTTGGACTTTGAGAATATATGCTTTTTTTTCAGAGTACTAAGCCACACTTTAGGAGAGATTTATGGTATCTTTGTGCCCTGAACAACTACTGGCACTTTTAAATGTTCCTAACCTTTCAGGAAGGCAAATTTAGCATCAGGAACACTGGCTGCCTCCTTTGGAAATTTCAACTGTGCTGAGACTTTTTTATTAAAATTAATATTTTAAGTACTAAAAGTGATGTTATTATTTCCTACAGTGCTACACCTAAATAAACCATAATTGTAACACTTAATGATTCAGAAAACAAGCCATACAAGAAGATACATCAATACCAGCACACATTATGAGATGGGACTTTTTCACGGCAGAAATCCAGCCATGGAGCTGTTATGTAAAAAATACAATAATTATGTGCTACTGTTTCTGTCTCCTTCAGGTGGGTTTTCTAAAGACTACTTGAAATTGGAAACTCAAATATCACTCAGCTAAAAACTGCAACCAAATCCTAAATCCAGTTGCTTATGAATTAAAATTTAAGAAATCACTTGAAGACTTTGGAGGCCGTAACCACTTGAGGAAACAAATTAACACGAAAGCATAAATATCCTAACTTTTTTCAATAATCCTTTATCATAACTCATTTAAACTGAATTTAAGCCAAAGAAATTTGTCACTGCAATGTCTGGGGAGGAAAAACACCCAGATAAATCAGTATTCATAGACTTTGGTTTTTGTGTCTTAAGTCTCCAATAAAATTGCTTTCTCTTTTTCTCAAAAGTTCCCAATTTGGGACACCTTTGCGATGATATTGTTTTAAATATTTCTCCAGCAGGGCATATTTCATTAGTGACAGTCATGGTCTTAACTGACAGCTGAGCAGCACTGTATTTTATTTAAAAAATCATGACAGCAAGCAATAATAAAATCACTCGTCCTGGACATATAATGTTCTCTCATTTTGTCTCCTCTTTTTTTCCGATTCTCTGCTATACAATGAAAAGGGTTTTAGTTGGTCCATGTCATCAATTGGAATGCTTTGGTCAAATTCTCCAAGTTTGTTTCTTTTTTAAAACATTTTGGTTGTTTCCTTTCATTTTGACCACAATCTTTTATTAATAGATCTATTTCATTTTTAAGATATGGCATGGTCAAAGAAGTTGAAATATATGCCACAAAATTAGGACACACAGGCTCAGATGCATTCCCAGCTTAACATATCCTGTCGAGGAGGTAGCCCTCTGAGGGATATATATAATCATAATATGTTTAAGTCTTTCTTTAAAACCTAGAAATAAATCTAGTTTCTTTCTCCATTGTTTTAAATTCATGTGTATCTCTGTGCTAGGTCATTTGATTCTTCATACTTTGAATCTTGGATTCAGATTTTTTTCTTTTTCTGATATTGACTCTTCGATTGACTTTAATTCTATTACTTATACCTCAGCTAGAAAGACAGTTTATTTTTTTCTGGTTGAAAGATAGGCTTAACCTTGCATATGAAATATGGTATTTTTCAATAGGAGCCTTCAATAGTAGATATGAATTAGACACAGCACCAGCTCTTCACACCCTGCTTGATGAGAATTGCAGTCTGTAATACAATGCACTGTATTGCTCTACATCCAAAAAAGAGCATAAATGATTGCATTTGCAAGTCAATGAAGAGAGTGACATGTGAAATTCTTTGTTATCAATGTTCTGCTGGATGGTCATTTACCTTAAAGAAGCAAAGTTTTAGAAAATTGAAACAGTAAAAATGCAATTCAGAAGAATGACTATTTCATCCAAAAGTTGCTCAGGAATATATTTATTAGAAGAGCCTAGGGATGCATTAAAAAAGGTCCACTCCTCCTGATACAGAGAAAAATCAAATACTTTAAACCATGTGCAAAGAAACATTTTTCCTTGTACATAAAATGATCTTTTAGTTTCATCATGCTGTATTTAGCAGCTTTAATGTTTGGACTTTATTACCCACATGTAACAAGCATAAATTAAACAGGAACTGGCCACAGAAAGTCGCTCAGTTGTTTCACAAGCATTGATGCAACAACTGATTACAGAATCTCTTGTTCAGAAGGATTATAGAGGTGGATAAATGTCCTGTAGTTGGTGGCAGCAGAGAAAGGAGATAGAGCTAAGGAGAAGGGTGTAGGCTTACAGGTCTTCAAAGGAGAGGAAGACAATTCACAGGAAGATGGGAAGAGTAAATGTTTGGTAAACAAATGTTTGCCAGGTCATGCAGATAAGTCTTTCTGATGTAAAAAGTTATCTCTGGCAATAGCTCCTTCCTGGTACAGGCCCTTGTAGTGGGCAAGATGGAGTCACTCATGTTAAGCAGTGACATAAACAAGCTAAAAGCATTGCAGCTAGACTGGCTACTGCCAAAACCAGCACAAAATGACAACATCCAGAACTGGTAACCAGGAGATCCTTTAAAAAGGAAAGACTTTTGGGATGCCTGGATGCCTCAGTGGGTTAAGTGTCCAACTCTTGATTTAGACTCAGGACATGATCTCGCGGTTCGTGGGCTCAAGCTGTATGTCATGCTCTGTGCTGACAACATGGAACCTGCTTGGGATTCTCTCTCTTCCTCTCTCTCTGCCCCTCCCCAACTCAAGTGTGCTGTCTCTCTCTCTCTCTCTCTCTCTCTCTCTCTCTCTCTCTCTAAGTAAACATTCTTTTTTAAAAGGGAGGACTTTTGCAACAAACTGTCAGACTCCCCAGATGCTGACCCTCTCCAGATGCTGATCACATCAAAGAGGCAACTACTACTGAATTCTCTGCCCCACTACTCTCTGGTTGCTGCAGTGCGATTCTCCACTGCTTGAACATAATAAACAACACTCGTCAAGAGCTGACCAGGACTGGACTGAGGCCTCATCTCATCTGTGCACTCATGGGCTAACTTCTTGTTTAGTTTGTTAATTTCTTACTCTTTATTGTATCTTGTTTGTTGTGTAATTTTGTGTTGTTCTTTGCTTTGTATGACATGAATGAAGCCAAGTTAGATGCATAATGAAATGGCATTCATTTTGAAATCCTGAACCTGCCTTGTGATTATGGTAACCTTGCTTTATGACTGCATAAAGCTGACATTTGTGGAAGGATACAACTCATGTGTGTGCCTTCGTAGCATGCTCGCAACAGCCCCCTATCTAAATTCTTTCAGGTTGTTAAGGGGGAGGTAAAAAGCTCTTCTTGAGTCTGTACGGCCTTGATTGTCTTCAACTCAAAATGCCTTGTCCAAGTGGCGTATTCTGGGTGGCCTGCCCTGAACCCTGTCATAAAGATAAATTGATATAACTGAAGTAAAAAAAAAAAAAAAATATATATATATATATATATATGTGTGTGTGTGTGTGTGTGTAATAAAAAAAACAAGCAAATATTAAAATCTTCAATATAGAAATTTAGGATATGTGTTCATTCCTACGCCTTCCTTTTGTCTGCATAACAATATAATTTTATACATATAACCCTGCAATGTTGAGTTTTTTCCTAGATATTGTATATTTTTATTGCTATTATGAAGAGGATTTATGTCCATTATACTTCTAACTTGGTCAAATATGCTATATATAGAAAATAACTTATTCTATCTTTAAGTATTTTTTAATCAAATGTACAATGAATTATTTTATTAATTCTAAGGGTTGTCATGTAATTCTTCTGGATTTTATAGGTAAGTAAGCATCTCTTCTGTAGAAAAGTTAATTTGCATTGTTATTTTCAATATTTATAAGATTATTATTTTATAACTGGATTGTTTTTGAAATATCAAAGCAATTTTGAAAAAGCCATTACCATTTTGTCACGGTTTCATTTTCAACATTTATATGGTATTTGATTTTCTTTACAACTGAATTGTTGGGACATAAAAGCTAATTTAAACAAAAATGGTGACTCTCGCCATCAATGTCTTGTTTTTAACTGTCAGTTTTGTGTATGATTTCAGCTTTAGTTGTGAGACAAATAGTCTTTGTCATATTCTAAAATTTTCCTTTATTCGTAGTTTATATGCTTTTTCTTTGCCATTTGTATGGTTTCCCTGACAGCAGTCTGATGTGATTAACCAAAAACAACTCTAAAATAGAAATTATACATTTTTAATAGAAAAGATTGTAAAAATTATGGAGATTATTTCATAAAGTGGACGATTATACAACATGCTCCCAACCATGTATAGGATTTACGAGTTTCCCTAAGTTGACTAAGGGAATAGAGAGTAGATTAGTTTCTTATTTCTGTCTACAAATTACTAAAAGCTTATCTTACAGCAAGACACATTTATTATCTTACCTTTTCTGTAGGTCATGGGTCCAAGCATGGAACTGGATCTGCTCAGGGTGTTAGTTATATGAAGACCATGAGACTCATAGTCTTCTAAGCTCAATACTTGTTGGAAGAATTGATTTCCATGTAGTGATAGAATTGAGGCTCCCATTTCTCTGTTGTTCAGACACCATTCTCAGTAATAAGAGGCTGCCTGTGGATGGCTTGTGGCTCCCATAGACAGTTCCAATAGGAATGTTTACTTTATTCTCGACTAGACAAAATATGCTTCTCTGATTTACTCTTCTGTAACTGGTTGTAGAAAACTTTCCACTTTTAAAGGAATCATGTGATTAGGTCTGGCCTATCTGGATAATCTCCCTATTTTAATGTCAACTAATTGTGAACCTTAATTACATGTGCAAAATCCCTTTATAGCAATACTTAGATAAATGTTTGATTGAATACCTAGAAGAAGGTGTGTGAACACAAAAAGCTGGAGATTTTAGGGTATTACCTTAGAACTCTGCCTATCTCAAAATGTACTGTAGGATGTCATATCCACTGAATGAGGATCCCGTCATGGATGAGATGCTCCCTTTACCATTCTTATGAGAGTTTTATGTATTCTTTGCCTTGTAAGAAGTCACTCAATAGAGTACTTTTCAAAATTAACATATCTAGCATTTTCTCACATTTGGTCTGTAAGATATACTCACCTATGTTTCCTACTATTTATTGTTAGTGATATTAATATGTGTCACTTGTTTAGGATTTTTTTTTTTTGCCAGATTTCTCTTTAAATGTACTCCCCCCCCTTTTTTTTTTATCATATTGTCTTTTTTTTTTTTAAATTGAGTCACTAAATTCAACCCACACTCAAGAGGAGGTGAATTAAACTCTACCTGGGGATGGGTTGGAAAAATGTATCTACATATATTATTTGTAATTTTTCTGTGTAGATGATTTGTCCTCTGTTCCTATTTAGTTATTTAAATCAACATGGACTCATAAGTGTTTATTTCATTCTTTGTGTTATAATCCATTATTTTAATATTTATTTTGTTGCTCACGTTGTTCTAATTTTGGCAGTTGGGAACTCATTCAGGTTGGCTTCTGGGCAGAACTGGCCTCTTGGGCATAAGAACACTGTAGTTGCACCTGACCACACATTTGTAAGGCCTTCTTTAAGTTAAATTATTCAGTTCTTCTTAAGTCTTAAGTTAAATTATTAAGAATTTTATGTTTTGGAGTTGAAGGCCGATGGGACAATGAGGCATGTGCTAGGGGTTTTGAGACTCAACTCAAGTACATTCCCTCTTTCTTCCTTCTCTTTCTTGGGATATACTCTCCATGCCCTATTTTCACATTCTTTGAACTGTGGACATGATCTGTCTTCCTCCATCATCTGGGGGTTATCACTCCTAGGGTGCTAACCTGGGTCCTACTTGGCATGAGAAAGCTCTCTGCCCAGCTGGGGCCTACATCCTAAGAAAGGGGGAGTTGAAATTGTGTGTCTGTGCCCTGCAGTGTGTCAGTGGGACATAGCAATAGCTAACCCCATCTGAGCTGGTAGCACCGCATGTCTGACAGGCAGACAGCCTGAGACTGTGTCCTGGGTACAAATGTACCCTTAGAAATGTCAGTGTCTCTAACAAAAGGGTAACTTCTACTTAGTTTTCAGAGCTTCCCTTGTGTCTGCAGTTTCTTCAAAGCAATCAGCATAAAATAATCAGTACGCTAAAGACGTACACACATCTTGGTGTGGCAAAATATGCTCCCCTTCGCTTCTCATAACTGGCCTCCTTCTCCCACTCCTGATATCTTTTTTTAGCTAGAGAGGATTTTTTTTTTAATTTTAATGTTTATTTATTTGGGAGAGAGAGAGATAAAGAGAAAGAGAGAGAGAGAGAGAGAGAGAGATCATGAGCGGGGGAGGGAGACACAGAATCCAAAGCAGGCTCAAGGCTTTGAGCTGTCAGCACAGAGCCAGACGTGGGGCTCAAACCCAGAAGCCATGAGATCATGACCGAAGCTGAAGCTGGACGCCTAACCAACTGAGCCACCCGGGTGCCCCAATTTAGCTGGAGAGGATTTTAAGACGGTGGCTCAAGCCACTTCAGGGAGTTCATCTCCAATGAATACAGGAGGTCTACATGTTATTAAACTTTTGTTTTTCTCCTATTCATCCATCATATATTAATATAATTATTGGACCAGCTGAAGAACAAAAGAGGTTGTTTTTACAATATGATAACTTCTACTTGTTTTTGAGAACTTCTCTCATGCTGCTGTTTTTTAAAAGATAATTGGCTTAAAATAATCCTTATGCCAAAAAGGTGTATTTTAGGGTGACAAATTCTGCTCCCCTTCAACAGGATTCTGTTTTTAGTTTAAAATTAATGAACCGGCATATCATTTGGTAGTCACTTGGCTGTATGTAATAGAACGTCTATTTAGAAGTGCTTAAATAATAGAAGCTTCATTTCTTATCCCACACACAATTTCCAGATTAGCAGGTCTAGGAGGTATTCGGGAGTTTCAAGATGTCCAGGCTGAGTCGGCTTTTCTAGGATTCCTTTGATCTCTTCATCTCTGTCTCCAGCATCCAGTCATTCTTAATATGCAAACCATGTTAAGACGGGGAAGAACTGGTGAGATTTCTCTCATTTTATTAGGAGATTTCTCCTCGTGCCACATGCCAGGATTCTGCCTGTATTTTAGCTGAATGGAGGCAGAGAAAATACTTAGTACTTTCAGCCTCTGTTGTGAGAGGTAAACACTGAGAAGTAAACAAGGAAAACTGCTGGGGAGTATGGGAAAGATGAGTATGCAATGGACAGCACATACTGGCTTGTGTAACAGACCCAGTGGTAGCTCAGAGTATCTGAGCATCCAGGGATTCCGGAGCTGGAACCAAGAGGTACTACCTAGTAAACTGTCTTTTACATTCTCTCTTTCAATCCATCTTTTGTATCTTATCGTGCATTTTTGATTTTTATTCTCAGAGAAGAGAATCCTTTGTATGATTGTTAATGCAACAATAAGATTTTTGCTTGCCAAATGCCGTTGAAGTTTTTTTTTTTTTCCCCCCAAGGCTTCCAAATGAGAATTCCATAAAAGACGTTTAATGGTCCCTGATGGGATGATGTTTGCATAACTCCTAGCATTCATTTGTGCCAGAACAGAGTATTGTGATTGACTAGGCCTGTTACATGCTCACCACTGTGGGTTAACAGGGAGGGGAAGCCCGGATAGAGAAGTAAGGGAATAAAATTCACAACTTTATCAGATATATTGACAAGGTTGAGGATGTTTTCTCAAAAGGATTTTTTCCTAATACACTTATTGATTCTATTTTGTGGATTTCAGTTGTTAGATTTTTTTAACGTTAGATCTTTAGGTTCATTACATCCCTTTTGTCTCAATCAGCATGCTCTTTTTTGTTTAATTTCTCTTCTGGTTCATTTCATCTGTTTCAGTTGTCTTTCATATCAGCATATTTATTTCACAGAGCACATAGAAAAGAGAATTTTATGGGAACACAGTGAAGAAGTATAATAAAATTGTATTCAGCTATGTCTCTAGTTTATAATCCACATCCTTCTCATTATGTCTTGAGTAAAAAGTTCTCTGTTACTTCATGTTTCAAACTGCTTTCACGGATCCTGTCATGGTGTTTTTGATTTGCATTTCCTCTTTTAAATGAGGAGAGTTCTGACCCTAACAGATTTGGTGCTATTCTCATCTCTGCATAATAGCATTTAAAATCTACTTCAGATTGAAATCATTAGCGAGAAGGCAAGCAGAATAGTATCCATGTGGGGAGAGTCGGTGAGTAAAGTTGGTGGGAAGACCAGAGCAGGTGTTGGAGATCCAACAAGCCCAGGAAGCCTTGATAAAAGGGCTAATGGATGCAGGTGAGGTGGGATACCATGGAAGGAGGCAGTCTTGCAGGAGTGTCAGAACTCAAGCAGGTAAGCAAGAGGTGGAGCATGGGGGTGGAGGACAGGCAGTTGGTGCTGAGTGTGGTGAAGAGGGTAACTGTGTGTGCGTAGGGGATTGGTTATACACGGAGGGATTGATTTTAGGAAAAGTAACTATATTAACAGCAATGGGAGTTAAGTTTCTCACTTTCAGAAAAGGGAGCTCAAATATGGAAATGAAGCTAGCTAGATGAACCCTGTGATGTTTTCAATGTAAAGGTAAAAGATATGTATTTATAGACCTGATATCACTCAAATGTATCTCTTTAAAAATTCAACTAACCAGTTAATTTTCTCTTGACCACTCTTTCTAAAATAACAGTACCTCCTTTTTATCTTTCTTATAAAATTTCATTTTTCTTTATGATGTCGTTGGAGGAAGAGGTTTTAAGGAAGAGAGAACACCAGTTACAAAAATCTTGAGTAGGAAACATGCTTGCCCTGTTTGGGTAAAGCCAAGAGGCAAAAGGTCTAGACAAACTGAGAAGCGAAAAAAGAAGGGGAGGGGGAGAGGGAGAGGGGAGAGAGGATAAGGTCAGAAATCTGATGACAGGCTCATCATGGAGGTCCTCATAGACCATGGACAAGTCTTTTGAGTTTTATGGGAAATAAACCATAGCTTTGACCATAATTGTGGTCATTATGGTCTATATCTATATCTAAGATACTTATATTTTAAAGTATCATTCCTGTTGCTATGTACAAAGTAACTCTCTATGGCAAGAAAGGAAACAAAGCCAATTTAAGGTAAGTGATAATAGTGGTTTGGTCTGGAGTTTATAGTTGTGAAATTCTTGAGAGGGCAGCCAGTATTTCTTGGCTGCCTTTTTGTGGAGACCGTGAGAAAGAAACCAATTAGGGATAATACCAAGTTTTAGGAATTGTGGTATCACTCGCAGGAGCTCTGATAGAAAAGCAGATTTGGAGGCCAAAGTCTAGGTCTTTTTGGTATACTTGTTTCTAAATGCCTATTAGAAATCCAAATGAAGAGGACAAATAAGGATTCTGGAATTTATGGGAAAGTAGGGGTATAAAAGTAGGAGTGACCTGTTTCAAGAAGGTATTAAAGCTTGTGTCAGATTACCTATGGGATAACAATAAATATAGAAGAAGAGTGGTTCTCACACTGAGTCTTGAGTTACCCCAACATTTAGAGGTCTAAGAAATGGGAAGGAACAAAGGACGTTTAGAAGGCGTTGATGCGAAGAAGCAGGGTTTTTTTTGTTTGTTTGTTTGTTTGTTTGTTTGTTTTTGTTTTAAAGGGAGGGGGTGAATAGTGCTGGGGAAATGAGAGGTCCCATTTTATGAGTGTGCCCCTCATGTCTGTCTATGTTTTGTATGAGTTTAAAATGAAAAAAAAAATCTGTATATATTTTTTTCTTGACCTTTACTGATGCTTAAAAGGCTGTTATTTGCTGAGAGAAATTATCAAGGGAGGGGAAGTTGAGGCCGTCACAAAGGTCAACGATTTAATCAATCATGCCTACATCATGAAGTCTCTATTAGAAACCCAAAAGGACTAGGTTTGGAGAGCTTCTGGGTTTGTGGACATCTGGAGATTTGCTGGGAGTGGTACACCAGGTGAGAGTGTGGGAACTCTGTGCCCTTTCCCCCATATCTTGTCCTCTGCCTCTCTTCCTTCTGGCTGTTCCCGAATTATGTCATTTCATAATCTGGTAATCTGCAAATAAAATGTTACTGTGAGCCCCTTTAGCAAATTAATCATACCCAAGGAGGGGTCAATGGAATGTCTAATTTTGTAGTCAGTCATCAGAAGCATGGGTCACAAGCTGCACTTGTACCCAACATCTAAAGTGTATGGAGCAGGGAATCAGCCTTGTGAGACTGAATCCTTAACCTGTGAGATTTGATGCCGTATCTAGTTAGATAGTGTCAGATGGGGTCGAATTGTAGGCTACCCAGCTGGTGTCTGAGAACTGTTTGGAAATTGGGTACCAGAGTCATTTTCAAACTTCAAATTTTATTCAAAATAATCACCCCCTAGTTTTACTGATAGCTTCTCACTGAAGATTGTTTTAATTTTCTTCAACATGTTTACCCCCATGATTCAACCGATAGTATCCTCTCTTTTCTTAATCTAAATTACAATAGCTTAACTATTCATGACTATGCTTGAATCTTTTAATCCCATTTGTTTTCAGGAAATGTAAATGTTATTAATGGATGGATTATGACATTAGGAATTTACAAAATTTAACTCAGTCATTTAAACTAGCCTACCAGGGTTATTAATGTTTGCAAAACACAAGGCTTTATTTTTCTTGTATGAACATATTTTTTTTAAATCTCTGAAAACTATTTTGAAGTAAATGTATGCTAAAATAGTTTGAGTAAAATTGCTATTTTTACTAATCTGGGGAAAACCCATATTTATAATAAATATTCTAATTCTAAAAAGAGTCTAGGTATGTTATGTTTGGAAGTGTTATTTGATAATACCATACCTAATAAGCACCTACTATCAGCACTTTCAAAAGCATTTAAGTGCACAATATTATTTAATAGTCATAAAAGCTCAAAAGAGTTTCATTTAGAGGATTTCATTTTGTTAAAAAGACATGTACTGAGACCCTAATATGGGCTGGACTCTAGGTTCTTGGGATATACTAGTGAGCAAAGCAAACTTTCCTGCCCATCTACAGCTTGCATTTTAGAAGAATGGTGAGTAAATCAAGGTTTCTGGTAATCAGAACTTTTCCTGGCATCACACAAGAGATAGAGGCAGAATTGAAGAAATTCTAATCCAATGAAACTAGTCAGATAGGGTTCAAAGAATGTGTTCCCCTTGTATTATCTGTTTCTAGGACAAACAATGAATCACAGACTTGAAGAATTTGTTTTCATGGTTGTAATAACTAAGAGTCCTGGGTCTGTCACAATGTAACATTTTCTGATCTGTCACAAATATAAAATGTTAAATTATGCATGCTATTAACTACTCCATATTAATTTTTCCTTTTGTAAAATGATAAAACAGTGTAAGCATTGAGGCGAATATATATGGTTTCTACCAAAGGTAGCAATCACCGTGACTGCCTTTTGAAGATGAATAATATTCAAAGTAGTGTCATTGTAAGTCCCATTCAGTTGATAATTCCAGAAAGATTTCATTATGCTATATTAATATGAATATAAAAGCATCTTTCAAATCCTAATAATTAACATGCATAATTTTACTGAAATCACAAGACAGCAAATATTTTCTATTCGTAAATTTTGCTTTTTCTCATGAGTTTGACGCTTCTCCAGCTAACAGGAAAAAATAGGTATATATATTTTAAAATAGTATTATGTTACTCATAAAATATATTGCATCAGAAACCAAAAATTTAATAAATTAACTTTAAAACTAAAGAACTTTAATTTAAATTTAAACACAAAGAACTTTGATTTCTGATCATTGAAATGTAAGGTTTTTTTTAATTACTTGCTCTGTAAACATAAAAGTTCATTCCTCCTTAAGATTCATTGCAGAGAGTGGTCTCTTACAGGGATGCTATCCCCATTCTTTACATAGTGAATAGTGTTAAAGAAAAAATATATATTCCATAGCATTATTAAGGCACAATAGGACAGCCTTTTTTCAAAGGGAGAACTATCATGATAGACATAAAGACTGCAGCAGTGGAATTTTGCAGTGGGAAGGAGAGATTATGTTTAACTCTGAATACAGGATGGCAAGTAGGAATGAATGGCCAAGGAGCAGGGCTGGGTTCAGTGGATGGAGAATTACTCAGTGGAATTACAGAGGAAAAAAGGCGTAAGGAAGGATTCTAGCTAAACTGGCCTAGGTGTTCTTCTAGAAGGCATGCCAGGTGATGAGACATTATACAGAAGATGGTGAAAAATGGAGAAACTGATCAGATATTGAAAGTGAGAGCTTCTAGTCAAAGTGGCTTATCAAGAGTCTGGCTAAAATTGGACAATGCAAAGAGGAACATGAAAGTAGACCTTGTTGACAAGTTCAGAAAAGCCTGACTGTAGTGTTTGGTCAAGGGGAGAATGTATGTCAATCCCTACTCATCTTTCAGGACTCAAATGCCATTTTCTTAATGAGACCCCCTCAGAGCCTTCAGATCGTACAATCAAATTTATCTCCTCCCCTCAAATATTATTCTTTCTTATCGTATCTGGTCATTTTCCTTCATTTACCTTAACTTTAATTATATCTTTATGTGTATATTTATTTAATGCTTGGCTTATTGCTTTAAACTTATTAGCATCATATGTCTACTGTATGTGTTTTATTCATCAGGGTATAGTTAACACCTAGTTAACTCAGGGATGGCATTTGGTAAATTACAAACTTTTGGATCAAGTTAAAGAAAGATGGAGAATGAATTTTAAAAAAAATATGCATTTATCTCAAATTTAACTAATTCTCTTATATTAATTTGATTATATTATAAGTTGCTTTAGCAAGGTCTAGCATTATTCACCTGTATACATGCAGTTTGATTATGTACAATGTAGTTCACAATTTTTGAAGAAAAAGATGTAGAGATGATTATTCAAGCAGGCATTATTGCCTAACCAATGTTCATTTCCTTTTTCTTTTTAGTAATATAATCCTCTTGTTAATAATTCATTCATCCTTTCATCATGTGTCTGGGGGAAAGATGACTCCTACTTTTTGTTCAGATGTAAAGCCTGGTTGCTTCTAAGGCAAGGATGTTCCGATTCCCTTTGTCAGTGATTGCTTTCGGGGTTAGCATATGATCCACTTCTGGCAAATGAGCTATACATAGAAGTCTGCCAGTATTTCTGGTAAGATTTTCCTCTCTTGTTTAAAGAGAGACCTAGGAAGGGGCGCCTGGGTGGCTCAGTAGGTTGAGCATCTGACTTCAGCTCAGGTCTTGATCTCACCGTTGGTGGGATCGAGCGCCGCATCAGCCTCTGCACTGAGAGCTCAGAGCCTGGAGCCTGCTTTGGATTCTGTGTCTCCCTCTATCTCTGCCCCTCCCCCACTCGCACTCTGTCTCTGTCTCTTGGAAATAAATAAATATTAAAAAAATAATTAAAAAAATTTTTTTTTAAAAAAGGAGAGATCTAGGAAAAATAGTTCCTATTCTGCCTCAGGTATTTATTATGTCTTGATGTAATCTCAGTAATTTTTGTGACTGTGAAAGAAGCCAGACTGAGGGCAAAGCTGTCACCTGATGATAAAACAGAAGGAGAAATAATCTGGGTCCTTGAGGTCATTATGGTACTTCTGAATTAACCAGCTCTAAACATACCTTAGCTGTGAATCTGTTTAGTAAAAGTCAGTTTGTAAAGGATTTTTGTTATATCTTCAGTCCAAAGTTTTGGAACACATTTTCAAAATAAGTATGTATAACATTCAGGATGTATGACTGAATACTATTTCAATAAAATATTTAATCTGCATAATTATCAATGTCACTTTGGTCAGCAAAGTGATTATCTGATTGGGCATTAGTGCGGAATGAAAGAGATGAGTTTAGTTGGATTGGGTAAAAAAAACATGCAATTATCCACTGTTTTCCCATTAAAAACCTTCTTTTATTACTTTATGCCAAACAACTTAATAGCTATGCCACAGCTGGAGCTGAAAACCATCATCTGACACTGTGGGAGTCAAAATGTGTTATGGGATCAAACTTATGAATTTCTTTCCTTTCACAGTAACTTAGCTAAAATATTGAAGCTTTAATGAGTAATGTTGATAATAATTAGCATGCACATGCCATAGGATGTCTGTTTGATTTTCACGGCACATGACATTAAGGAAATTGTGTGCAGGGCACCTGGGTGGTCGCCCAGACAGGTAAGCATCCAACTTTTGATTTTGGCTTGGGTCATGATCTCACTCTTCTTGAGGTCGAGCCCTGCGTTGGGCTCTTTGTGCTGACAGTGTGGAGCCTGTTTGGGATTCTCTGTCTCTCAAAATAAATAAACATTTAAAGTAAATTATTTTCATGTGCTCTTTCCTAGCTTGTTTGCTAGATTTGTGAGACTCTTAGTGACATCATTAACTATACTATATAAACCATTATAATAACCCTAGTTTATTAATATAAAGTTGTATATAAATGTGATACTATTCTAAGGGCTCTACGTATATGAATTTATTTTATCTAACAATTTTATGAAATTTAAGCACCTGTATTATCTTCCTAGAAATTAACAAATTGAAGCACAGATATTCTTAGTTGTGCTGGGTCTCTCAGCTACTAGGCAGTGGAGGTGGACAGCTTTCCACTCTTAACCACTGTGTTGGCTCCTCATTAGACAGAAAGCATACAAATGATAATTAGAGAATGAATATTTTAAATCTCTCAATTAACTATACATGGGGTTTGTTTGGTATTTGAAAGAATAGTTTACTTATAAAGAATAAACTACTCTTTTATACCGCTAGGGCACAAATTTGTTTTATTAAATTGAATGCATACTGTGTTTAAAGAGGTGTCCTATAATTTAGACTTAAGAAATTTCTAAACTTGGAAGTTAATCTTAGGCTACATATGGAAAATTTGTTTTAAGAAACAGTCATAGATATTGGTAACTAACTGCTATTTCTAAAATTAGGACAATTGCCTGTCTGGTCCATCTGCAAAAATGAATTTTGGATTAAATTGTCAATGCAATTCATTGAGTTTCCTTTGCATGTGTTTCAGTACTTTATTTAAAATCTATTTAAAGGATATACTTTTAAACAAGTTACCTATTCAAATGATAGAACATTACAAATAACACTCCCAAAATTTCAATTAACACTACCAAAGTTTCAAATTAAGTTTTGTTTTCCTTCCTAAAGGAAGTTTTCATCCAAGCTTGAAAGATTAAGAATTACAACAAGAAACATAGGAAATGATAGTGAAGCAATTAATTATGTAAGAGAATCAAAATAATAAGTCATAAGGGAAATTTGATTAATGGCTAAGTATTAGAATTAAATAACTATGATCTTTAGTGTATTGTGATATCTGGGAGTTACATATATTAAGGAATTAATGTTTTCCATTTACATATCTTCCCATTTACCTTAGACCTGTATACATCCTACATTTATGTATCAAAAAATTCCTAAAAATCTACCTTCCTCACATTATATATAATATACATTATTATAAATACTATATTATTTTTATTAAATACATATACATATATATTATATTTTATATTACTTTTACTAATTATACACACAGGTATGTATTCTAGATGGTGCTTTCTTATGAAAAGCCATTAAATGTAAAGAAATATATTTTATAAATTTCAGAAGCTCATGACAATTGAGCCTATTGTAAACAGTATTATTTATACATTGATAAATATTACACACATCATCATAATTGACTGAAGAAGCATTTAAGTGCTTAGTATGAAGTGAGATGAAGACACATATATAAAACAAAAGATGTTTTATACCCTTAGGGAACTACCCTTAGGGAACTCACACTTTGATGGAAGAAGCTTATATTATGCAACTGGCACAAAGTCAGATGGTCATGAAAACAATGCAATTGAAACCTCACAGTATGATTATGTGTCAATTATTTTTATTTTCTAAGTAAGCTAAATTTCAAGAAGTTAGGTAACTTGTTCAAGGTCACACACTGTCATTGCAATTATAAAAATTCCCCTCAGGTCCTCCAACTATTTAGACATCTCCTAACCTCACTTGCCATTTCTATTTTCCACACTGCAGTCATAGTGATATTCCTAAAATTAAAAAGAAAATCATGCAACTCTGTCCTGTTTAAAAACACAGCAAATGTTGCCAGTTGCTTTTAGAATTATATCATTTCCTCAACTTGTATAACAAGAATGTGGTTTATCCCTGTGCCACTTTAGGGAATGATCTCCATCTATTGCCAATCAATTTGACCGAAATACTGGTTTGGGAAGTAGGGATGCTAGTAGGGATTTTCTTCCCATATCCCAGATTTTGGAAGACTTAAATATTGTTTGAGTCTTAGAGGCACTATTCTAAGTGTAATAGTAGATGTCTAGGAGTCCATTCCCTTTCTTGAGGGACTTATGAATGTCCTTGGTAGTGGAAAAACTGTTTGGTACATGGAAGAGGTGTAAAGGGACTCAGATCATGGGGCATGATTGAGTGTCTTAAACTTTCAGCAGTTGACGGATGATCAGCTGTGGACCTGAAGCCAGCTATCTGGTAAGACCATCCAGGGGGCTTCTCAGAATCGGGCTCTGTAAGTGTTACCATGAAGAAGTCTCTGTGGGAACTGTCAAGGCTTGTGGGTAAAGTGATGGACTCCCGGAGGAAACAACTGGGGTATCTCATGACAGTCCATTTCTGTCCATAGAGGCCCTGAGGGTCTTATCCCACTCTCCTAAGCCTACAGTCTCCTTCCTTTATTACTCCCACTCAGTATGGCTCTCTTTCTGGCCTGGAGTAAACATAGTGTGTGTGGGGGTGGGGGGGAAGGGGGACGGGCATTGGTGGGGGAAAGGCTTCTTGTTGCAAATATTATGTTTTGTTGTTTTTCAAATCAGATATCTGGGCTAATAAGAGTGTTCAATCTCTAAACTATGGGTTTCAAGAATCCCATTTCTCTCTCCCTTTCTCCTTCTTCCCTTTTCACTCCCCTTCCTCATCCCTTTCTTTCTGTGGCTATCTTTAGATATATATTCTACCAAGAGAAATAAATACAGGGTACAGAATGCCTAGAAGGAAAATATATGGGTAAATCGGTAAGATATATACTGTCAATACTTAGGTTAAAGTGACATTAGTTTGACATATTGATCCCTGACATTTTCTTCTTTAAATTCCCATTAAAATATTATTGAAAACATAACAAAAGGGGAAATACGTGACTACATGGGAAAATAAGTCTAACATCCATTCTTCAGAATTTAGAACTTGAGTCTGCTGTTTTAGTATTATTATCATGGGACTACAAATTGCATTAATGTTAATGTACTCTTCAGTTTACAAATCTCAGTCTGACTACCCACAGAGTTCACAGGAGATTATAGCTATTTCTAACTCCTAGCGTTGAGCTACAAGGGCCTTATTAAACAACATTGTAGGTGATTTTTTTCCTTCCTCCAGATTCCCACACATTGGTATTTGGTTTCTGGAGATGAGAAGAGAATACTTCGGTTGCCTCCCTGCCTCACGAATAGGCACCTTTCTTTTTGTAAGTCAGTTTCTGATATACTTTATGGATGAACATTAAGATTTTAAAGAGTAGAAGAGTATATATAGTGGTATGTAACAGAGATTGGAGTAGTCCACACAGGGCTGTAGTTTTCTTGTAATGAATCTAGCCAAAGAAAATTAAGCAGCTTAAGTTGCCCTGGGATTGGAATTTTCAAAAATATTGTTACTTTGAGACTTTTAGAATCACCAAAAGAATACTTTCAATTTTTCAAAACAAAACAGAAGTCCATATTTGTATTTGGACACCTCTTATTTCTCTCAGGCATAAACGTCTCTGTGAGCCAAGATTAGCCTATGGGCCGTTAATTATGATATCTATAAAAACAGGCTGCTGCTTATGTATAAATTATAGAACAAAAAGAAAAAATGTATTTGTTTCTACAAACATTTTGAAATAACCTATAACTTATCTCTTCCTTTCCTGGATCAAAATTCATACCCCACTCTTCATTTCTATTACAGCAGTTTTCTTCATCCTTGCTAGCTGGAAAGAAGTATTCTTTCTCCTTTCAAAGACCTACCTCTGTACTCATGAGCTAAATTCCATCTGTTTGGCTATCTGCATATATAGAGAAATATCTTAATATGCTCCCTCCATAAAATTTTAAATACTGTCAATGTGACGTGACATCTTCCCACGTCAATGTATATTCTCAAATAGCTACATGGTGGTTATTAAGTCAGAAAAGAAAACAAGCTACATGATAGTGAAGTAGAAGCCAGAAAAATATCTGGAAGGATGACAAGATAATTGCAACTAAGAAAAAATCAATAAATTAGAAACAGAGAAAGTAGTAAATTCAGATAAAAAAGCATTTTTAAAAGCTTTTTAGGGAAACTTTCAAAAATAATGGATTTAAAAAGACAAAAATGCAGATATTAGGTAATTATAAGCGAGAAATTAAGGCATTCTTAACCATAAATTAAGACTGAAACAAACAAAATCTAAAGGAAAATCATATCGAATATTTAAGAATATATTTGCTTTCCTGTAATTGCCATTAAAGTATGAAAATAAAACAAATGCTTTATTAAAAAGTAACCCTAAGGGGTGCCTGGATGGCTCCATTAGTTGGTGTCCGACTTTTGATTTCAGCTTAAGTCATGATCTGCACAGAGCCTGCTTGGGATTCTCTCTCTCCCTGTCTCTCTACCTCTTCCCCATTTGTGCACATGCTTTCTCTCTCTCTCCCCCTCAAAATAAATATTACAAAAATAACCCTGATATTCATGTAATAGATATTTAAATAACTTTTACTTTCCACATGCTGTTCTAGATCCCCAAATTTTTTTCATATATTAGAGGAATATGCACTTAATATCAACTTGTCACTCAACCTTTTCTCTGTTTATCCTCAATAGGCTGCATGATATTTGGGACGATGGATTAAGGGGTATACCTCGTGTGACTGCGCTCTAATCTGCTGTTAGTATCATTCATTCTCATTGCCATAAGCCTACTCTCTACAAAGCAACATCATGGCATTTTAATTCCTTAATAAGTGTTCATGAATTCTCTCATGTCATAATCAAGCCCTCACATTGAACATTAAATTACATAATACTAATAATCAGAGTACAGAATGAAGTGGACAATAGAATTTCAGAGCATGGACTCTGGACAAATGGTTTGGATTCATATCCTAGCTCTTCTTACGCTGAGCAAGTTTTCTAATCAGTCAGGCAGGAATGATAATAATAGAATTTATCACATATGGTTCTTGTGAAGATTGCATGAATTGGTATATGTAAAACATTTAGAAAAGTGACTGGAACACAGAAATACTTTAAGTACTAGCTGTTGCTATCACTAGAACTTAAATGATATAAGAGCAGCGATTTTTTTCTTGCCCACTATGTTTTCATCTCTTAGAAAAGATATTAACACACGTGGTAGATGCTCAATAAATTTTGTTGAATAATGAACATTTATTAAACGTTTCCAGTTGCCAGGCATGGAAATAAGTATTTTATCTGCATTACTTCATTAATCTTGCTAATAAATTATTAAATTTAATATACTTACTATCTTTTTTTTCTTGGAATAGACATGAAAACATAGGTTAAATTAGCTGTCAGATGTCAGCTGATTAGGAAGCTTATCAATTTCCTATTGCTACTGTAAAAATTACCACAAACTTAGCAGTTTCAGTAATATATACTTATCATTTTACATCTCTGGATGTCAAAAATCTGACATGGATCTTACTGGGGTAAAATCAAGGTATTAAAGCTCTTTGTTCTTCTTAGAGGCTGTGGGGAGAATCTTTTCTTGCCTTTTCTAGTTTCTTGAGGCCTTCTGATTTCCTTAGCTCATGGCTTTTTCCCTCCATCTTCAAAACTGCCATGTATGAAAAAGAACAGAACACCAAGAACACTCTGAGATGACCCAATGTTTTTGTTAAAATAAGACTTTAAAGCAGCTCTTTTAAATAGAGACTCATTAGTGAAGATAGGTAGTTCAATAAGTAGGAAAATAAAAAAAGTTTAAATGGAATTAAGTGTAGATTATACAACTAAAACACCATATATATGAAATCTGAAATAAAAAATATAAAATCTGTAATTAAAAATCACTGGATTGCCACGATATCAAATTGGACCGTGTGGAAAAAATGATGCAGTGAACTTGAAGTTGGATACTTAGAAATCAGAGAATTGAAAGAACAGTGAAAAAAATTAAAAACAAAACCTAGCTCTATATGGAAAAACAATTATACACTGTCACATGTGTCCCAGGAAGACACTAGAAAAGAAGTCAGTATCTCATTTTATTTTTTAACGACATTTTGCTAATGATGAATGATGATCATCTTTTTATGTACTTGTTAAAATCCTATATATCTTCTTTAGACAAATGTCTACTAAGTACTTTGCCGTTTTTTGTGTTGTCTTTGTTTTGTGTTGTGAGAGTTATATATAAGAGTTACATGTAAGAATATCATATTCTGGACACTAGACTCATCAGATATAGACTTTGGAATATTTTTATGCATTCTGTAAGTTGCCTTTTCCTAATAATACCTTTGCATAAAACTTTAAAATTATGATGAAATCCAAAATCTATTTTTTCTTTTATTCATACGTTTTGTGTCGTATCTGAAAATCCATTGCAATATCCAAGGTCATCAAGATTTACCTCTGTTTTGTCCTAAGAGTTCTGTTGTTTTAGTTCTTATATTTATATTGCTGTTTACATTTTTAGATAATTTTGTATGTAGTATAAGTTAGGGGTCCAACTTTATTCTTCTGCATGCAGATAAGTGTTATCCCAGTGCCAATTGTTGAAGAAAATATTCTTGCCCCATTGAATGGTGATGGCACCCTTATTGAAAGTGAAGTGGCCATAAATACGACTTTATTTTTGAAGTCTTAATTCTATTCCATTGATCCATATGTCTATCCTTCTGCCAGTACCACAGAGTCTTGATAAATGTACATTTGTCATAAGTTTAGAAATAGAAGTGTGAGTGCTCCAATTTTGTTCTTTTCAAGATTGTTTTGTAGGATTGGCTTTTCCATTTCTGCCGAAAAAAAGCCCATTGAAATAGGGATTCAGTAAATCTTATAGAGATCACATTGATACTATAGATCACCGTAGATCACCCTGAGTAGTAGTTCCAACTTGCCAATAGTCTTCCAATCTATAGACATGGATGTCTTCCATTTATGTAGATTTTTTAAATGTCTTTCAGCAATATTTTATAGTTTTCATTGTATGTCTTTAACCTTCTTTGTTAAATTTGTTCTTAGGTATTTTATTTTTTTTGAATATTATTGTAGACTGAATTGCTTTTTTTAACTTCCTTTTCCAGTTTTTCATTGTGGTATGTAGAACACAATTGATTTGTTTGTATAGGTCTTGTACCCACAACTTTCCTGAATTTGTTTATTGGCAATAATAGTGTGCATGTGTGGGTTCCTTATGATTTTCTGTATACAGGATCATGCCATTTGCAATTAGAGATAGTTTTAACTCTATAATTTAGATGGGTTTTATTTCTTTTATTGGCTAATTGCTCTAGCTAGAACTTTCAGTACAATGCAAACTGCAGTGGCAAAAGCAGGCATCTTTATCTTGTTCCTGATCTTAAGAACAAAGCTTTATTTTACCATTGAGCATGATATTAGGTATGGGTTTTTCATTTAAAAAAAATTCCTTTCTATTCTTAGTTTTCTGAGTGTCTTTATTATGAAAGAAAGTTTGATTTTGTCCAATGCCTTCTCTGCTTCAACTGAGACGATCATGTGCTTCCATTGTCTTCATTCTATTAATGTTGTATATTATATTGTTTAGCTTTATTATGTTGAACCACCCTTGATTCCTGGGATAAATCCCATTTGGTCATGATATATAATTATTTGAATATGTTGTTGGATTTAGTTTGCTAATATTTTGCTGGCAATTTTCCATTTATATTCATAAATTTATAGTTGGTCTGTAGTTTATAATGTCTCTGGCTTTTGTGTCAGGGTAATGCTGGTCTTACAGAATCAGTTGAGGAATGTTATCTCTTCTGTTTTGGAAAGGAACTTGAAAAGAATGATGTCACTTATCTCTTGCTGCTTTTGAGATTCTATGTATCTTTGGCTTTCCACAGTTTTATTATGATATGTCTTAGTGTGGATATCTTTGTTTATCCTACTCAGAGTTTATTGAGATTCTTAGATATCTAGATTGTTATATTTCAAGAAATTTGAGAAATTTTTAGCCATTATTTCTTCAAATATACCCTCTGCCTCTTTTTTTCTCTTTCTTCTCCTTCTGGAACTCCCATAATTCATGTCAATGTAATTGATAATGTCTCTAACATCCTTAGGCTCTATTCATTTTTCTTTATTTTTTATTTCTTCTCCTGAGACTGGTTAAATTATCTTTAAGTTTACCCAGTCAGTCTCCTGTCTTCTCAAAAATGCTATTGAACTCTAGTGAAATTTCCTTTCAGTTACTGTACTTTTCAGCTCCAGAATCTCTATGGTCCTTTATACACTTTATCTCTTTATTGATATTCTCTTCTTCATTGCTTTACTACATTGCTCCCATTTTCTCTAGCTCTTTGTCAGAAGTTTCCTTAAGCTATCTGAACACATTTAAGAGAGTTGATTTAAACGCAAACATCTGCACTTCTCCATTGACAATATTAATTTCTTTTCCTGTAAATGGATAATGTCTTTGTTTCTTTGCATTTTTTGTAAATTTTAGTTAAAAAATGGATATTTTGAATATTACATGCAAAAAAAAGATTGAGAGGGAAAAAGGAAGAAAGAAACTCATGTAGGAAGAACGAGAGAAAGGAAAAAAGGATGGAAGAAAGAAGAAAGGGAAAGAAGGCAGAGTAAGGGAAATAAAATTAAAGGGAATAAGGAAAAGAAAAAGCAAAGCAAAGTAAAATACTATTTTTCAAGACTTTGCAAATTGACTCTTGGGGCATTCCTTCAGTGTCTAGCCAGGCCAATTATCACTCTACTAGCTTATATTTCCTACTTGTTCTGAGACTAAAGACAAGCCACAGTTGGAAACTTATTGTCTTCTCAGGTTTTTTTTTTTTTTTTTTTTTTTTTTTGGTGAGCAGGTTAACTGGCCTGAACATTCATCTGCCCTAGTTTCCTCCATAGGATGTAAAAGTCCCTATTCCCTGAAAATACTCACTGTTTGACTTTTCTCTCAGAATTTTGGTATGTTTATTATTTACTCCCCCCCCCTTTTTTTAATAACCACCCACCCTCCCCAAACAGAAGCATCTTTTTCCTTTGTCTTAACCAACTGAACCAACCAGGTGCCCCTAAAGTATTTATATTTTTAAAGCACATTTTGAATATATTTAGCCATTACTTTTTCAAATATTTTACTACTCTTTTGCTCTTCTTCTGGAACCCAATTATGAATATTCTAAACCAGTTGATATTTTTCCTGTAACTCACTGATACCCTGTTCAGTTTTCAGCATTGCTCTATGTTTAATAGTTTTATTGCTACATCTTCCTTTAATTCACTTCATTTTTTTTTTCTATTCCTAACCTGTTAATCAAGACTGGTGAATATTTTATTTCAGATTTTATATTTTTATCTCTTGCTGCTTTTGTGTAGCTTCTATTTCTTTTCAGATGCTTATTACTTTTTTGTAATTCTTGGGCATGTTGTAGTAATTGTTTTAAAGACATTGTCTACTAGTTCCATTAACTTTGTAATTTCTGGGTCTATTTGCTTTTGACTTATTTTTCTCTTGACTGTGGGTAACACTGTTCTACTTTGCATACTTAGTATGTTTGAATCATTGCATGACAGTATGAATATTGTGTGCCTGGGTTTTATTATTTATTTATTTTATTTTAAGGAAAAAGAAGGATAAACAGGTCAGTGCAATGGGGAAAATATGCCAGAGTATGTGCATATGCATATGCAGTTTGCAGTAGTAATATAGTTGTCAGTAAAGAATGCCCATCTTTATAATTATTTAATTATAAATGTTGTTGTTTCAATTTGAAACAATGATCTAGTCCTTAAAGCAAGAACTAAGCATTGTGTAGCTTATGAGAAATTAGAATGAACCTATTTATTTTAAAAAATGTTGTTAATGTTCATTATTTTTGAGAGAGAAAGAGAGAGAGACAGAGAGAGAGAGAGCGAGCAAGGAAGGGGCAGAGAGACAGGGAGACACAGGATCGGAAGCAGGCTCCAGGCTCTGAGCTCTCAGCACAGAGTCCGACCACAGACCGTGAGATCATGACCCGAGCTGAAGTCGGCCACCCAACCGCCTGAGACACTCAGGTGCCCCGAACCTAATTTTTTAAAGTGGAAGAATTTTTTTAAAATTATGGTGCAAGGCTGTCTATGAAAAGTTTAAAAACTGTCAAGTACATAAATATAGTGATACCAGCAAAGGTCCAAGACAACTTAAGTGAAAAATGGCAGTTGCAGAAAAGTATGTATTAAGAGATGCAATTGACTCAAGCACACGCACGCACACGCACACACACACATACACCACAACTACATATTTCTATAGGTAAAAATAACTGTATAAATATATTCATTCTTGAAAATCTCCTATCTGATAATGGTGATTAAAAGTAAGAAACAGAAAAGAATCAGATGGCTGTGAGCATACATTAGATAGCACTCAAAGCAGGGATTTTTAGATTTAATTTATGTATATAATTTGCCTATTTTGTACGGAATCTCATATGCTTAATATAAAAATACACTTTGGCTAGTTAAGAGTTAAATGATCTAAGTGAATAACCACCAAGGAATTAAGGACCCACTCTGGAGGAGAGTAATGTTGAGAGTAGATGAGAATCATTCATGCTTTAGCTTTTATGCTTCAGTATCATTTGTATATTTAACAAAGATAATGTAAAGGTAAATTACTTTTGTGTTTTGCAAATAATATACATATAATTCTGTTATGCAGGGCCTGCAAACATTTTTTGGCAAACATCAGCAAATAAATGATTTAGGCTTTGAGGGACTTATGGTCTCTGTCACAATGACTTCATTCTGCCATTGTAATAAGAAAGCATATATTGAGGCATCTGGGTGGCTCAGTTGGTTAAGTGTCTAACTCTTGATTTCAGCTTAGGTCATAATCTCAGGTTCTTGAACTTGAGCCCCACATCGGGCTCCGCACTGACAGTGGGGACCCAGCTTGGGATTCTCTCTCTTCCTCTTTCTCTCTTTTTCGCCCCTCCCCAACTTGTGCGCTCGTGCACGCTCACACACACACACACACATACACACACACACACACACTCCCTCTCTCTCTCTCTCCCTCTCAAAAAAAAGAAATAAACCTTTTTTAAAAAGAATGAAAACATATATTGACAATTCATAAAGGAATCAATTCGGCTGTGTTTCAGTAAAACTTTATTCACAAAAACAGGTAGGGGCCAGGTTTGACTTTCAAGCTGTTGTTGGTATAGTCCTGATAAAAAGAGTACTTCTAATAAATATTTGTGTAGGGGGAAAAAAAGGAAACTATATATATTTGATTATCTGCTTTATTATAATGACATCGAATACATTTTTAGGTGAACTATATAATAATACATTATGTTAATTTAAGAATGCTGTTAAAGTTCTACTTCAGTGATAAAATTAAAATGTATTCACCTTAAAAATTGTTTTAATGTATTTACCTTTACCAATTCAAAAGATAATAGTAATATTTGTATCAGAAGGTACTTGCTACTGATTTAAACAAATAAATGTGAGGGAAGTAAACCATTAGAGACTCTTAACTATAGATAATAAACAGGGTTGATGGAGGGGTGGTGGGTGTGGTGACAGGCTCAGTGGATGATGGGCATTAAGGAGGGCTCTCGTGATGAGCACTGGGTGTTGTATATAAGTGATGTATCACTAATTTCACTCCTGAAATCAATATTACCCTGTATGTTAACAAATTTGAATTTATTTTATTTTATTTTTTTTTTAAATTTTTTTTTTTTTAACGTTTATTTACTTTTGAGACAGAGAGAGAGCATGAACAGGGGAGGGTCAGAGAGAGGGGGAGACACAGAATCCGAAACAGGCTCCAGGCTCCGAGCTGTCAGCACAGAGCCCGACGCGGGGCTCAAACTCACGGAGTGCGAGATCGTGACCTGAGCCGAAGTCGGCCGCTCAACTGACTGAGCCACCCAGGTGCCCCAACAAATTTGAATTTAAATAAAAATTTGAAACAAACATAAAAAAGAAACACCGCTCAAAATATATAAAATCTCTATAAAAGCATAAAATGTGAAACAAAAATTAGGAAGAAAATACATGCATATTGGAAAACCAGTTTCATATAGAAAATAGAATGGGAACAATTTTAAGACATAGTTAGAATTGTGTTTCTAGAGAACGTCATACCATCTTCAGTTTTTACAATCAGTTGTAAGCTCACCATAATAGAATTTGATACAGATGAGTTAGCATGTCTCACAGAATACCCAAACAACCAACATGTTGTAATATTTTGCTGAACTAAAGTCATGTGTTTGAACTAAAACACAAATCAACATATTAATAACTAAAAAGGTCTCTTGAGTTATTTATTTTTAAAAAGTGATTTATGATGCTGTAAAAAAATGAATGGAGCAGTTCTATCTGGAAAAAAAATCTATCTTGTAATTTTCTAAGACAAGTCAGACTTCTTCTGTCTAATAGCTTTAAAACAGAAGGGGGAAAATGGAGCTGAAAAACTAATTGACTCAGAATATGAAAATTATCATTCCAATTTAATGAATACCTAGTATGTGCTATTAAATTTACATATACTATCTAACTTAATTTGTAGAATAAAGCTCTCTGGCAACTAATAATATTCCTATTTTACTGACATGGAAAAGGCTCAGATAAATTAAGTCCTTATTATGATTATAGTATTAATAAATGGCGGAAATGAAATTCTTTTGGCATGCATGGTTCCATCTTCTAAGGAGTTATTCTTCCCACTGTACTTTGGGAGTTATTCTCAAAGGAGACTATATTCTTCAACTCTAATCTGAATTGAAAAATTCAGAAAAAAGTGCAAATATATGGGGAAAAATGTCAATATTACTTACTCCTAAAATCTTCACACCTATAGTAGAGTGAGGAACTGTCATCTTTTGGTAATTATTTTTAAAAATTTATTTATTTAGTTTGAGAGAGAGAGAAAGAGAGAAATGGTGGGGAGAGAGGGAGAATCCCAAGCAGGGTCCACCCTGTCAGCATAGAGCCTGAGGCTGGGTTCAAACTCATGAACCATGAGATCATGACTTGAGCCCAAATCAAGAGTCACGTGCTTAACAGCCTGAGCCACCCAGGTGACCCTGGTAATTATTTTCATAAAATAGTAATATACATTTTAACAAGGCTTTTAGCTTTGTTACCTTGGGCAAATTTACTTAACCACTATGAATCTCTTATAAGTAACACAACAACAATAAGAAAAGTAATTCATAGCTCTCAGAAGTTTTAAAAATTAAGCAAGAAGGAAGGGGAAACATATATTAAAATTCAGTGTAAAAGAATGCATGATCAAAATTATCTAAAATTTATTAAATAATCCCTTATGTTTGATGCTGTGCTCTATGACACACCCTGTGTGGGATGAGTTCACTATGATATCTAGTCTATAAACAATAACTTTTTCATAAAGAAAACTTTATTCTTTCCAAAGTATTTAGATGTGAGCATATTGTCAGGAGACAATTCTCTACAAGTCTCACATTTCTTCACATCTTGTATCAGATTCTGCTTTATACCATCTTTTCAAGGATATTAAAAACCAGCCTAGGAAGTTAGAAATAGTGTCTCCTCCTTGAGAGTGGAGTTCAGAATTTTTTCTTCAGCAGAATGATTAAGGTAATATAATCTTTTGGGGGCTTAGTTGGTCAGGTTTGTTACACGATTGAAAATTTCTAACATTGGGCTGTGTCAGCTGTGACACAAACCTACTGAGTGTGCAACATCTCTATGGCACTGGAAGAGGGGAGACAAAAGGAAATAGTACAAACCTAAGTTCCTGCTGCCTGCTTATCCATGAATGTAAAATCCTTCGTCTCTTACCCAGGAGTTTTGTGTCTTGCATGCAACTGTAGTGGGATAGCTTGTCGGGTTTGAAGTAGGAAATTACCCGAAATTCTACACAATTCCTCACCAAGGTGAGGCTCATATTTTGTGCAGAGATGAGTTTAGATTTTATGCCTCATCCTATGATTTCCAAATATTTACAATGCATCTGATTTCCAGACAATTGTCTCTGGCTAAAAAATATTAAAAAAAATTTTTTTGAGTACAGTTGGCACACAATGTTATGTTAGTGTCAGGTGTATAACATAGTGATTTGACTGTTCTATATGTTCTGCTGTGCTCACCACAAGTGTGGACCATCTGTCACTGTACAACATTTATTTCAATGTCACTGAACATATTCCCTATGCTATGCTCTTTATTCTTGTGACTTATTCATCCCATAACTGGAATTCTGTACTCCGTCTCCCCTACATGCATTTTGCTCATCCCCATCCCCTTTGGCAAACATCAGTTTGTTCTCTGTATTTATAGGTCTGATTCTGCTTTTTGTTTGTTCATTCGTTTTGTTTTTTTAAATTCCATATATGAGTGAAGTCATATGGTATTTGTTATTTCACTTAGTGTAGTACCCTCATAAAAAAGGATGAGGTATTACCATTTGTGAAAACATGGATGGATCTAGAGGGCCTAAACTAGATGTTTTTTGCTACTTGGTGTAGTTTGTGGCTTATAAATTGAACTTGGGCAAGTCATTGTTTCCCCAGGGAGAACAAGGATGTATTTGATAATCAACTTCTAGAGTATAATAAGCAAGGAAGGGTAATCTTGATATTTTTCCAAAAGCAATTTGGAAAAGAGAAATTAGTTGGAGATGCTATTTGGATGAAACCTTCCGGAAAAATTGTCAGTCCTTTTAAATTTAATTTCATCTTTTTTTCTCACATGTATGTGACCATATTTAGATACCACATTGTAATCTGACATATGGTTTCTCAAAAAAATTGATCAAACTTTTTCTCTCCTATTTTGAAACAAAGTCTTTTTCACTTTTTTTCACTTAAGCTCCAGATAAAGTGATTGAAACTATCTTGCATAACACATATACTCAGTAACTTTGAAAGTGAATTTCATACTCCACGAGGCTAGATTCTCTTACTATGAGAAGTGCTCAAGAACTGAGGCTGCTGACGGACATGGCTGCCCTTCTTTGTGGTACACACCTTGTGGGTTGATCAGTAGGTACAATGACCACATTATGATTTTTAATCATTGTCTTAGACTCTGGGTCTAGAGTTCTTTCTTGTCCAGCAAGAAAGCGGGGTGCAGGATTAAAATGCGAGAGATGGCTAATGTCCAGAAGACAAGAGCCCCGAGTAAGTGTTCTTGCTCCGTATTTATTAAGATCAGAAGGCTTACAAGCGTGATGGACGTGCACAAACAGTCTGTGTACATTAACTCATGGGCCTGAGGAAAAGGGGATTTTCAAGATATATGGTGTTAGGGGTTTAGGTCAATATAAAACAAAATCCTGGCCCCAGACAGATGGTTGTTAATGGCAGACTGGAGGCACCTTGCCTGTTTATCTTAGCTAGCCTAGGGGATAAGACAGATAGAGCTTGCTACCTCACTGTCCATAAGACACCTTTCTTTTGCTAATTAGCTCTGCTCTAGGCAACTCCTCCTGCAGTGGTCTATAGCCCTGTTTACCTGTTTACCTGATTTGGTCCTTCCCTACTGTGAAAGCAGCTTTCTGCTATTGTACCAATTGGGGGGGGGGGGGCATTTCAGCCCTGAATACTTAATCCTGTTTACCTCATATACCTATACTGTGGCCTTTGCCCACCCTCTCTATACTGGGGCCTTTGCTTTGCTCTCCATATACCTATTTACATAATCTTGTTTACCCAAACTTGGGTGTGAGCACCCTGTGGCTTTCTAATTCTTTCTGCCTTGTTAACCCATGGGTGTAAACCCGGGGAAATTCCTAAGCTTATTCCCCACAAATCCTCTCTCAGGTTCTTTTTTTTTTTTTTTTCCCTTTGTCTTTCTTCTTCTCTTTATTTCTCCTCTACTTTCTTTCTCTGCTTAGCAACTGTTGTTTAATTATGTTTTATATGTAGATGATAAAACTCCATTGCTATTAGTTTCAAGAAATTTATTATTCATTTTCTTGTCATTGAACTGGTAAGATATAGGAAAATCACATTTCTGGGAATCCCTTAAGTCAGTGTCCACCACTGCCAACATTTCTATTTATTTCCACAAGAGTAGTGATGATATAGTCCCTGAAAATATTTCAAACTAAATGTCCAGGAAGTTACCTGTTTGAGTTTCTTGGTATGATGCAACATGCAAATATTGAAAGGTGGCTACACCTAGAATATTAAGTGCATCTTTCTCAAGCTCAACATTGTAATAATATGATAAATTCATATAAAACAGAATCTCAGACATATTAATAGATACCCAATTATTTGGTTCAACGAATCAAAGAGCCTGGACTTGAAAGATGACTGCATCATTTTTTTCAGTATATAACATTGAAAAAGGTAGTTAACCTTTAGTTTTCTCATCTCTAAAATGGAGATAATTATAGCACGTTTTTACAGTGCTCTCAAGTATTAAATGAGATAACATATACAACCTATAGAATAATACTTGGCATATATATTGATCTCAATATTGTTAAGTACTATTATTACAAATAAACCTGCAGGCTTACCAAAGGTCACAGATTTGGAATAAAATCACAGATACTTTTACTGTAAGTGACCAATGTCTAGCCCCATAAATTTTTAAAATATTCTCTGCATCCTTGCTAGTTGATTTATTGTAAGTGCTATTTTTGTTATTGTTAAATATATCTTATGGTATTAGAATTAGTTTTAAACAAGGGTGCCTGGGTGGCTCAGTCAATTAGGAGTCAGACTTCAGCTCAGGCCGTGATCTCATGGTTTGTGAGTTTGAGCCCTGACAGTTCAGAGCCTGGAGCCTGCTTTGGATTCTGTGTCTCCTCTCTCTCTGCCCCTCCTCTGCTCATGCTCTGTGTTTCTCTCTGAAAAATAAATAACCTTTTAAAAAAAAGAATTATTTTTAAACTTAAAAGTTGTTTAAAAATAACAATTGTTGGGGTGCCAGGATGGCTTAAATGGTTAAATGTCTGACTCTTGATTTCAGCTCAGGTCATGATCTCACCAGTGGTGACATAAAACCCCTCTTAGGGCATAGACTCTGCTTGAAATTCTTTTCTCCCGATGCCCCTTCCGCACTCCTGCACATATGCACTCTTTCTTTCTCTCTCTCTCTGTCTCAAAAACCAAAAACAAACAATTGTTATATGGAACATACATTAATTAACAGACCATAAATTTTTAAATTTGCAAATTGCTAATGAAAAGTTGCCATCTTTCATTCTGGGTCATTTTAAAGATTAAAGTAATTAAAGTTTATATTTTAAAGTAATAACCAAGTTATTAGTTTAATGAAAGTACCAATTTTATTTTAGCCTAATTATTAAAACTCATTATTTTAAAGGTTGTAGGATTTGTATAATATTTATTATCTATTAGCCTTATTTTAAGAATAGTCAGAAGGTAACTGTATCTGGAAGTATAAGATAGCAATAACATAAAACCCAACAAGAGCAAGTAGTCTAAAATTAAAATCCACTGTGCAGTGGAATGTAATACAGGTACATAAAAGAAACTATGGAAACCTGGGGAATCTGAACAAGGTAAGCATGAATAAATATGGCAACCCAGGGCTGGTGATGTTATGATACCACATTTAAATTCAAATGGCAGGGAAGCAATATTTTAGCAGGATTTTGGGTCGGACCTGCTGCTTCATTTCTAACACTTCTGTATTAGTCTATTGTCAAAAGATTTCAATATTTGTTTTCAGAGTCTGTCTGCATTCCATCAACACTTCTAGACTGTTCTCCTTATGCTGGCTCTCTGGCTATTATTCACATACCTTTCTTTTACCAATTTGATGTCTACCATTTATGAAATGCATTTCTTTCCCCACTATGTCAAAGGTGAATAGTTAATACTATTTCACTTCACCAGGAAAACTTTCCTGTTATTTATTTGTTTAGAAATGTTTCCAACTTTATGGAGATACTGACATATAACATGTATAAGTTTTAAGGTGTACACGTGATAATTGTTACATGTATATATTACAAAATGATTACCACAATAAAGTTAACATCCTCATCTCCTTACATTATTACTGTACTTTTTGGTGGTAAATAACTTTTAAGATGTACTCTTTTAACAACTTTCAAGTATATGGTACAGTGTTGCCAATTATACTCATTAGATCCCCAGAACTTGGTCATCTTAAAGCTGGATATTTATACTCTCTGACTAATATCTCCCTATTTTCCCCACCTGCAGCCCTTGGTAATCACCATTATACTCTCTATTTTTTTTGAGTTCACCTTTCCTAGATTCTACATATGAATGAGAACCTAGAATATTTGTCTTTCTCTGATTTATTTGACTTAGCATGATGCCCTCAAAGTCCATTTATATTTATGTTGTGGCAAAGGGCATTTCCAACATAATTTAACACTCTCTAGATTTACATGCATACAATAATAGAAGTGATGTTTCATAAAGGAGTTAATAAATGAGTATTTTATCAGTTTTTTTTTCTTTAGCTCTTGCTCTTTATTTAACACGATGAGATTATTTGTGTTATACCTCTAAACTCTAAACTATTACTCTGTGTTAAATGTTAATTCTTCCCACCTTGAATAGCATGATTAATGAAACAATTCTATTAATATTCTAAAATAGAAGGCAAATCCTAAACTCTTGACATGAGAATAAGATGAGGATTATGTTGGATTCCAAGTGAGGGATATTTGGATACATCATCAGTATGCATTCACTAAATAATTATTACAGCTTAAAGTTCTTTGATAGAGGTTTTTTTTTTTTCTTTCAGATTAATTTGGTTTTTATCAGATCAACTTTTGCTTTGAGATCAAATCTTTTGGTACCTCGCAGAGCTCTTCAATATCCTTTTTTTTAACAATAATAATAGCAACAATTTGCGATACATCAAAAGTCATTCACAGACTCTATCTTCAGAATGAAGATAAAAAGTAAAAAATTAATTTGAACTATACTCAAAAACAGAAAGTAGAGACTAATGAAAAATGAGCAATCAAGTTTATTTGATTCACAAGTTTAATTTTTCAAATCTTGAAGTTTTGGAATAGTTTTTCTTTCAACACATACAGGTTATTTTTTATGTTTGTATTTTGTTGATCAGGATAGCCAGATAAATATAGGCGGCATAATTTAATTTAAATTTCAGATAAAAAGAAGATATTGCATGGGGCATACTTATACTAAAACCTTTTTATTTGTTTATCTGAAATTAAAATTTTACTGGGTGTCTTATATTTTTATTAACCTGTCAACCCTAGTAATTGTGATAAACTGAAAGTTACTCAGGTAAACAATATTGATATGGTGAAAATGTCATTTGACAAATTCATCAGGCTTTTATCTCAATTTATCACAAATTAGAATTGTCATGAATTTTAGGAATATGTAATTCAACAGTGCTGAGTATAGTAATTCCCTCTAAAATATTATTGTCCAGATAAGTATTTTATAGGAATTAATTCTTCATATTTTATGCCTATGAGTTTCATTTAGGTATATATCTATATTATTTCAAAATTTTTTTAAACTTTTACACAGATTCAAAAGTAGAATAAGATTGCAGCAATCAGAGGAGAAAGTTGAAGTGGCAAGAGAAAAGCCTCTTATTAAATACTACTTTCTTTTATAGGATTGCTAGTGTGTAACGATAACCCCTATATTTTCATCATTCCTGGTTTATCACTTCTAGTTGTTTTAACTGTTCCTCATCCAGCATAAATGCATTCTACTTCTTATTCTAGTCATTCTCTTCTTGACACATTCTGTTTTACCAATGCCTTCTGCTCTCATCTGGCCAGCTCAGAGATTTGCTAAATGAGCACACTCCGTGTTCTGAAAATTGTACTTGTATAAAGACTGTTTAATGTCTTAAACATTAGGCATCTTGGCTTTTTAAACAGGTATGTTATGTGATTGAATCAATTCATATCGTTTTTGAATTTAGCTAAAAGCCCTAACTCCTCTCTCTATATTTCTTTTGTGTCTCTGTTTTCTTCTCCCTTTAGTGGTTGGTTTGGGTTTTTAAAAACTTCAGGAACCTGGGGAGCCTGGGTGGTTCAGCCAGTTAAGTGTCTGACTTCAGCTCAGGTCATGATCTCATGGTTTGTGGGTTTGAGCCCCGAGGCAGGCTGTTTGCTAACAGCACAGAGCCTGGAGCCTACTTCCTTTTCTGTGTCTCCCTCTCTCTCTGCCCCTCCCCCCTCGTGTTCTGTGTGTGTGTGTGTGTGTGTGTGTGTGTGTGTCTCAAAAATAAATAATAAAACATTTAAACAATTAAAAAAATAAAAAATAAAAACTGCAAGAATTGAAATTATCTCTGAGAATAGCTAATATTCTGCCAATCGAAGTCATTCACTTTGTCAGTGGTCAAATTTGTTTCTTTTACCTCTCATTTTTCTCAAATTTCTAACGTCACTAGTAAAAAAAAAAAAAAAAAAATACCGCGGAAGATAACTGCAGTAGGCAGAACAGTGACTCCCACAACTATTCACACTCTAATCCCTAGCATCTGTGAATATGTTACTTTATTGAGCAGGAGGGACTTTGTAGATGTGATTGAATTAAGGCCTTGAGATGGGGAGATTATCCTGGTTGATCAAATAGGGCCAAATCTAATTATATGGGTCGGGAAAATTAAAATTTTCCTGGCTAGAGTCACCAGGAGATATGAATATTAAAGACCAGTTGGAGATGCAGTGTTACTCACTTTGTAGATGGAGGGAGTAAGGAATGTAAACAACCCCTATACATTGGAAAAGACAATGAAACACATGTTCCCCTAGAAGTAGAAAAGAGATCTTGATGTTAGCCCAGGGAAACCCAGGTCAGACTTCTAACCTATAGAACCATAAAATAAATATTTGCATGAAAAAGAGTGTGGTTTAGCAATTTCATTCATTTCTGAATTTATTATCCCATTCAGTGTCACTAGGAAATTTCTTAGTTTCTATTTTATATATAGACTGCTGTCTATAGGGTACTTTAGTTTCCTATTGCTGCTTTAACATATTGCCACAATCTTGTAGCTGAAAATAACATAAATTTATTATCATCATCGTCAACGTTGTCATCAATCGTTCTCGTCCTAGTCCTCATCGTCATCGTCAACTTCTTACAGTTCTGGAGGTCAGAAGACTGAAATGGGTCCCATTGGGCTAAAATCAAGGTGCCCACAGGATTGCATTCCTTTCTGGTGGCTTTAAAGGAGAATCAATTTTTTGCTAGCATCCAGAGGTCCCCTGCATTCCTTGGCTGGAGCCATATACTCCCATCTTCAATGCACATCATTTCAGTCTCTGATTCCATTGTCATGTCTCTTTGACTCTGGCCCTCTGACTCCTCCTTATAAAGACTCTTGTGATTACACTGGGCCTACTGAGACAATCCAGGGTAATGTTCCTTTCCAAGGTTCTTCATCGTATCTGCAAAGTTCCCATTACCACTTGTGGCAGCATATTCACAGGTTCAGAGATTAGGAGGTGAGCATCTTTGGGAGACCATTGTTCTGCCTGCCAAATAAGGTAACCCCTACTTTTAGTTTAATGAACCTCAACAATTGTATATTAGAGTTAGCAACTGAAGGAATAATATATAGTTTTTCATAGACATTAAGAGTTTGGCAAAGGTTTATTTCTACATAGTGTGAGAGCCACCACCAACTGAAAGGAACACTGTTTGTGTGTCAGCTAAATACATTTCAAAAGCACTGGAGAATAAAATCCTAAAATCCTAAGATGAGAACTAGAAGTCATACCAAAAAAAAAAAAAAAAAAAAGAAAAAAAAGAAAAATAAAAGGATATAATTGAAGAATGGGTTATTTTTGAATTGACTCTAGCTACCTGCAATTCACTCATAAGGCATCATCCATCTCATAGGAAGGCACCAACAAGCAGTCTTAGGTTTTAGTGGTAGCATGTGTAAATCAAGACAGATCCACACATGCCTCATGTTTGTCTGGCAGGAAGGTATTATACTTTTGACTGGATGTTAGAGATGGCAAAAATAAACATTTAGTCATTTCCTTATTTGACAATGGAGAAGGGCAATCTTAGTTTGGTCAGTTGTTAGATTCTCCAGTACCCCAATTGGGAATTTGTTTTTCTCTGTTCATCCAAAAATTCTACACTCTCACTCAACCTAATACAATACCTTCTTGGCCTCAACTTCAAGAGATTATCTTTTGAATTCTAAACACTTATTAAACCCAGGTCTCAAATGCTACAAATCATCGAGCACATTGGATGTTACATAAATTTTAGATGGTAATAAATCAATTGTAGCCTAGTATAATTATCATATGTGGCAGTAGGTTTGCATGCCCAAGAAAAGTGTTAGCATTCATTAACATTTTCCATAAGCAATTAGCTAATAGGTGCGTTTACACATCCATATGTACAAAGGCAGAATATGTGATAAGAATACAAACATTATCTTCTTTTTGACTTAATTATATTCAGTGTTACAATGTCAGTGCATTATTGCATAAATTGAAAGTACAAATTAATATTTAAAATACAAGTGCTAAAACTACTAAACCAAAGGAAATTTTCTATTCAGAAGTTTCCTTTCTCTGTAGAGACAATATAGACTTGCTTTGCTACTCTTTAGAAAAGTACTAAAATGACAATGAAGATTTGTTAATGTTTTTACCTTAAAAAAGGATTTCCCTTTTCTACAAGTGTTTTTTAATAATGTCTTTGCTGTCAAATATCAGCCCTTTGATAGTACTGAGAACATAGTAAAAATAATAGAAAAACAATGTGTTGAGGTTATCTTCCTTGCCCTGGTATCTTCAAGTAAAGAAAGTTAACTGCTGAGCACAGCAGTGCTCAAAGAATCCATGCAGTGAGCAGCTGCCTACTTTGGGAAAACATGTGTTTAAAAATACCTTCTGCTCCAGGTAATTTTGCTTTTACAGTCCAATAAGTTTCAGCTGTTCTCAAGGACAAAACTCAGGAAATCAAGATGTTTCAATAGAAACTGCTCTAAATGTTTAATGGACGAAATTAGTGTTTGGCTGTGTCCGCATAAAGCTAGTAGATCAATAACTTTGATTATATATTCAATTCTGTCAAGTAATGATTTAGACTTAACTTCCATGTTCAGGATTAAAGTTGTATTTGATTGCCCAATCTTAGTGACGCATGTACAGAGAGATGTCAAAATTTTTAATTCTCCTAAGTTCTGAATTCTGAATTAAAAATAAATGGAGATTTCAGTTTTGGAATTTATCATTTTAAATTCATGAGATTAAAGAGGACTCCTGTAAGTAGAATACAGAGAACACTGTAGCTATTTTTATAATCAGTTCTGTTTCTTGATAGCAATGGATTTTGATAGCATGTTCAACACTGGAGTAGGCAGTCACAGATACAAAATAAGAGGTTGAGGTAAAACTAATTTTAAGAGTTAAAGTTAGTAACCCTATATGATTACTCTTAGCTATTTTCATTTTTGAGAAAATAATGTATTTTTAACTTAAGATTTCTATCATCTATCAAAATTAAGTTTGTATTTAAATTTTATGCCAAATAAAAATTATAGTGCATTATATGATCATGACAAAAGATTTTTTTATTTATTCAAAAAGAGAAAAATTAATATTTTGCTCATAAGATATCAAATAGTTTAATGTTTGCAAACATTCATATAATTGGTCCATATGTTCACATTCAATTAATCTATTTGCCATTTAGGATACGGAGGTTTTGCTTGCTCCTTCTTTTAGGACCATATTTTTCAGAGTTAATAGAGTACTTAATTTGGGCAATACTAATTTATAACTATAGTGTTATAATAGGAGTAAAATAAAAAATAGTCCATTCAGTAGAAATAAACAGTATAAATAACTGAGCACATATTTTACTTTTTGTCGCTAATTTTTGACATTGCATAGTCAAATCTTGAGATGTGCATTATTTATGCCTTTGAATTTTGAAAACATAATTTCAGAATGCAAAGCAATCTGATTAAAACTGTCTTGATTCCCTCCATTTTTATCAATCATATCTCAATTGATTTCAAGAGATTGATAGGTACTAATATGTGCATTTCCAAAGGAATATCTCAATCTGTCTAGTTGACCTGATAAGCAGAGTATCTAACAAATTATGAGTCAGTTTCACCACATTTTATTGCACGTCAGTCTGGCAAATTTCAATTATATAAACAATTCAATTTAGTGAATATTTGAGTATCTACAGTTCCATGCTGTTAACATAAACATATTTAATCCAAACCAACCTTCAAATTAATCTAATTGGTCTCCATTCACTTATTTATTCTACAATGCATGTGCTGAATGCTTACTACATAAACAGATCTGTGAACAGAGTGGCATAAAGTTGATCAAGTCAAGGTTATGATAAGCTTGACAAAGCTTAGGGGGATGTTTTGATAGACTGCAGTGAAGAACTGGAGGGGCAAAAGTATTAAAAAAAAAAAAAAAAGCACTGTGGATGAAAAGCACAATGCTTTTCAGTGAATGCAAAGTTATTTCAGATGAAAGGATATGAGCACTATGTATTTATGTATTAGTGACCTTATTGATTATAAAACTAGAAAATAGACTGGGACAATTTTGAAGACTTGAAAAAAATTTATAATTTTAAACTAGTAATTGCATGGGAGAAGAGAAAATTTTTGATTGAGAAACCAATTTTGATAAGTATACATATAAGAAGAAAAGGGCAATTAATTTTTATTTTTATAAGGTATAGATACTGATATATGTATAGAAATAAATAATAGTGAGGGTAGGAGAAAGAAAGAAAAATGATAAAAATCAAAGATAGTGTAATGTTATAAAAGGCACTGGATAGCAAAGAAGAGGCTAACCCCATTCTCTGGGAAGTATTGTTAAAGAAGTGATATTCCTTTGGGAAACTTAGACTTTGATTCTGGTGAGTACATAAAGAGAAATATTGTTGAAAATATTTAAATATATCTGTACTTCAATCAAAGTAAAGCAAAGCAAAGCATAGAATGGGATGGAAAGAGACTTGTGAAAGACTGGAATAAAAATAATGGTTGAAAAGTGGGTTGCATTGGGTGATGCTTTGTGCTTACACTTGCTCTAATTTCATAAAGTACAGGTAGCAAGAAAGAATATAAGCTGTAGGAGGTGACACATGACAGAATCAAGATTAGACTGGCATTTTGGTTTTGGTAGGACTTTTAACCAATGTTAATTATAAAATTGATCTATTCTCTTTAACAGGGAGTGTTCAATAGTTTCAATTCTCTCGTGATTTTCCCTAGTGTGACTATAGGTTGAGCTTAGTACGCCCTCTGACTTGTCACCATTAGCTATCCCTACACACATTTCGGCTCCCATGACTATGCAAGCTCAGATGAAGATGTTAAAGCCCCTATGTGTTTGGCTCCCATGCAAGGATTATAAGAATAAGTAGTAGGAGTAAATACTCTTGGTCAAGCCCTAATCCACATTTAAATATTTTTTATGGGAATGTCATTCATATTGTTTATTATTTTGTGTCCTATCAAACAAAAAAGGCTAGTTATATTGAGTGATAAACACTCCTCAAATCTTAGTAGTTTATAACAACAAAGGTTTATTCTTTCTCACTCTGCATGTCAAATGGCTGGAATGTGGGGCTATACTTCATCACTGTATCATTCCAGGACACATACTGACATAGTAACTGCCATTTTGGACCTCAAAGGTCATTGTGGCAAAGGAGGATCTCAAAAGGATCTCTTAAGGAAATAAAATATTCCAGCCTGGAAAAAACACACCTCAATTTGATCAGATTGGTTAAAGCTATCTCTGTGGTCAGACCCAACAACAAGAGATTTAGAAAATATAACCCTATGTTCTTGAAGGACAGACAGCTAGAAATGTTTGGCAAATAATGGTGATGATTATCAAATATGTCAAAGAACACACACTATGTAGTCAGATATATGTATGTCAAAATCACCTATTTAGAGTTTCAAATTCAATATTGGCAAAATGAGGATAATATCACTATTCAGTGTTATTAGTATAATGACACTTGATGCATTAAGCTGACACTTATATAATAAATTACATTTCAATGAAGTTATTAAAATCTTTGTGTAAATGTATAAAATATTAACAATATTTCTGAATACCCTATTATAAGGAATTGATACTACAGCACTTTCTATTTGGCAACATACATCACCAAAAATATGTCTAGGTGAACTTAGCTTCTTTAAAAAGGATATGATGAAACTGTCTAATATGTAATTAATGGATTCTCTAATTATATTCAATGGGACATTTATTTTCCTATATTGAACTTTAAACATTTTTTTTAATGTTTGTTTATTCTCAAGAAAGAGAGAAAGAATGAGAGCAGGGGAGGAGCAGAGAGACAGACACAGAATCCGAAGCAGGCTCCAAGCTCGTAGTTGTCAGCACAGAGCCCCATGCAGGGCTCGAACCCATGAACCGGGAGATCATGACCTGAGCCAAAGTCGGACACTTAACCAACTGAATCACTCAGGAGCCCCCTGTATTGGACTTTCTGGGTGGAACTGGGTGGAGTTCACATGTTTTAAACTGTTGTGTGCTACTTTGCACCAATGGTTGATATTTTTATTTTGTTTATTTATTCTTTTGGTAGCAGGAATACTTTAGTGCTGCTCACCTTGACCTGAAATGCCACAGTAAAATATTCTCCCTGAAGAGCGTGTCATAGAGCATCTAGTCTTAAACAGTCTAACACACGTTCATTTAACTCTGCTCTTTTAAAACCAGGCTTAAGCTCATACATTTATCTGTGCATTTTCTACTGAATTACTCTGCATATTCCTAAGTTTTAATGATATAAAACCGACTTCACTGTACCACTGAATTATAAAAACCTAATGCTGAAAATTAATCCTTCATTTATCAAATCAGGAGTAGTTCAACTTGACATTAATTTTTCATTGTCATTATGAAATTAATTTATTCCTCAAATTAATTTCTTTCCATATTATATTAATAAAGATATTAAGCTCTTAACATTAGAATCCCTTTAAAAATTAACCTTACACCTTCCACAAGTGAAACAAGTCTCCTATTCATGTTGCAAAGCCCTGCTCTATCAGATGATATAAACCTACCTCATTCTTTTGATTCCCCTGGATCAGAGGAGAGTTGCAGGTGAGAGGAGAAAGTTTGAGAAGAGATGCTGCCTCCTTTGATGGACAGCTTGGCCTAAGGAAATCAGAGTTAGCAGTTCTACTCAATGATCTGGAAATGAGAACCATTTAAGTAGCACGAAGGCCAATGAACTAGAACTGCTGTAGTTACACTATTTATATAATTAAATTATTTAAAGGGATATTGGAAATAACCATTTCAGCAAAATAGCATGTACTATTGTTGAAATAGCTGACAAACACAATTTGTGTGTGGGAGAGAGGTGTAAATAATATTCCCTTTGATGTGATATTGCATTTATTTTCAAAATGTAACAGAAAACAGGTTTGAATTCAAAATTCAGGGGAAGACGGACTGGGAATATGCTTCCTAGTTTAGTAAGTGGCAGTGATCTCACCTGTAGATGATAATTAAAATTTCAAGGAGGGAATTAAGATCCATTTCTTTAGGAGGTTCATAAGATTCTTCATTGGTCATTTGATTTATATGTTTGGATTTCTCATTTTGAACATATTTTATTCTTTTATAGCTTAATCCATAAAAACATCATCTAATTGTGATGTTTTGCAGTTGTATACTTTCTAACATTAGTTTTACCAACTGTCTTCACTAGTAGAATTCTTTTGATAGAACTCTAATATAAAATATGAAATTCTTTTTCTGTTTTTTTTCATTGTTTTTTTAACATCACCCATTCTCATTTAAAATTTTTTTATTTTACTTATTTATTTATTTATTTATTTATTTATTTATTATTCATTTATTTATCCAAATATGAAATTCTTAAACTCATTATTGAATCCATGAGTAAGGGAAGAGTGTTTCCAGGAAGATTGTGGCTAACCTAATGCTCCTCCTTATACGTGTAGTTGATGCAGAGGTTCCCTGGCCTTAGAAGCTGATGGGACTTATTATATCTTACCTCATGTATATAGAATTCCTGCCTTTAATTTATTGGTGAAACAGCACTTTCAATACATGATTGTTTAATCTAGAATCTGTCTAAATCTGTCTAGAATCTGAGTGCATGGGTTTAAATCTAAGGTCTTCAAATTACCGTTTCAAATTGGCAAAGTGTCCAAACTTTTTTGTCTCAGTTTTCTCATTTTTAAGTGAGGATGATAATATTACATTGTTATATGGATTAAATAATATTACTTGTACATAGTTTTTAAAATATAGTTATTATCCTTCATGCTATTACTTGCCACAATTAGTTACCTCAAAATCGTGTGCTTCTGTTTTATTCTGTATTGTAACCTACAGCCTGTGTTTGATTTTGTTCAGATTTGCACCCCTTAAAGTTATTTCACAAAAGTCTCAGTAATTGTATTTTTATTTTCTATAAATATTTAAAAATTGTTGCTGGAGAACAGACTTTAATGTTTTTAAGGTAAAGTAACTTATGGTGATACACCACTTAATAATATTTTCTAGTAGTCTAACCAGATAAGAAAGATGTACCTTCAAAAGAAAATAGATAAATAGCTTGAATTCATACAAGTAATATTATTTTGCCATTATAATTAATGTCCTAGAGCTATATCTATCAATGGGTAGATCTCAGAAACAGAATAGTGGGTGAGTAGTTCACAACAAATTGAAAAGTTTCAGTAGGTGCCAGTATTTCAAGTCAAGTCTAGGGCTAGACCGTTATGAAAACCACTCAGAGAGCTTGGGAACAAAAAAACATGGATATAATTCACTGCTTGCTAACATAGTGACAGGGCATAATAAGCCTGTAGTTTGGAGGGTAACGCATTCCTAGATTCTGTTGAGGCAGAGAATCACATGTGAAAGAGAGCTGCTACTTGCATTTTTCATTCTTTTTATGTGAGCTACTTGACCTTGTAAAAGACTTCAGTAGAAAGAAGAGTTGGAGGTACTTCCAAATGTATGAGGACTGAGAGAGAAACTATGGATGAGACTGAGTCAAGTTTGGAGACCACCTAGATCTAGGGCGCCATGGGCAGATCGTAGGGGCGGATTCTAAGAAGAGAATCTGGGAATCTCTGGCTATTGTGGCTAAAAGTTCTTGGTGAATCTTCTCTCCATGCTCCTACATGTATCTGTACACCTTCTACGAAATTATTCTGTAATGTTCCTAAATTTTGGTGATATAAAACTGACTTAGCTGTAACACTGAATTTAAAAATTTAATGTTGAAAATCTATTTAGAAAGTCAGAAGTAGTTCAACTGGACATTAATTTTTCATTACCTTTATGATCTTAATTTATTCCTCAAATCAGTTTGGTCTTTTCATATTATTATAAAGATACCAGGCTCTTAACATTAGAATCCCTTTAAAATTTAAAACTGGACAAAACTGGACAAAGTGTCAAAATAGTTTTGTAGTCTCTGAAAAATGACCAAAGGAAATAAAAAAAGAAAAACTTTATATTGCTTTTCCTACAAACTTTCTGCCAATAGCGTCATAGACCTCCTCACTAAATCTTCTTCATCAAACCATTAAATAATACTATTTTGACCATTTCACGTTTCCCTTTCCCCTTTTCAGATTCATCAAACATTCTTCAGAGCTCACCAGTTATATAGTTTTAGACCATGTTTATCAAAGATTCCTGCATAAATATTTTAAACTGTATATTTTTAGCTCCAGATTCTGATCTCCAATTGCCATATCTCTACCTGAATATATTAAAGGGGCTTTCAAAAAACACTAAAATAACGTGGTCATTATCATCAGCTACATACACTTTCTCTGTCATCCATGTCCTACTCAACTTAGTCATGTTATGTGTCACATAGTGATACAGTTTGTGTCTCTCTTGGTTTCTACCTTCCATCTCTCTTCATGCAGCACAGTAGATAACTCCATCCCAGCTCTCAATAACCACTGCTTCTAAAGTCCAGGCACTTATTTTATCTTGCTTGAATAACTGGGATTACTTCTATTTTTCTCCTCCCTCCAATATTGCTTTCATTAATTCATCAAAACCATTCATAAGTTTTAGATGTTTGGTGAAGCCTTTCATTATGTTATTCTGTACTCTGTACATTAAACCCAAGTCTACTGATTACATATCATACTTATTTCATTTTTATCTGCTCATTTTGGCACCTTGAGGACACATGACACATGACACATTTCTAGTTTTATAAAATTTAACACAGTACCTATCTTAGATGAAGACATGTTGTATAGCCATTTCTGGCTATATAAATATATATTTTTAAAATTGTTTGTTTAAAATCCAACCTACAAAACACAATGACTTTATCCATAATTTACTTCATGTTATTAAATGATTGTTTTTATTGAAATAGAGCAAATCAGGCAAAATCAGAGTAGAAAAGAATAAATCTTATTAAAAATATACTGAATAAATTAGGCTGCTTTTAGCTGTTAAAAAGAGAAAACACAGGATTGAGCAAAAGGAAATGTATCATTCAGGAAAAAAAAAAGGCATTCAGAGGTGGGGATGAGGGAGAGTCTAGCTTTTCTGTTCATGTTAGCTTAATCCACAGTCTGGGAATAAGTAGCTGGGGCAGTTTCACACGTCATATCCCTGATCTTACCCCTTACAGGACAAAAATTGAAACTATGAGTTTTTATTACTCTTTTTGTTTTTCTTTTCTTTTTTTAAAGTAGGCTTTGGGCCCAACACAGGGCCCAATGCAGAGCCCTGAGATTAAGACCTGAGGTGAGATCAAGAGTCAGAAGCTTGGGGTGCCTGGGTGGCTCAGTTGGTTAAGTGACAGACTTCGGCTCAAGTCAGGATCTCCTGGTTCACGAGTTCCAGGCCTGCGGTGAGTTTACAGCCTGGAGCCTGTTTCAGATTCTGTGTCTCCTCTCTGCCCCTTCCCTGCTCATGCTCTGTCTCTCTTTCTGTCTCAAAAATAAACATTAAAAATTTAAGAGAGTTGGAAGCTTAACTGACTGAACCACCCAGGTGTCCCTCTCTGACTATTTTTAGGGGTGAGGGAAGATTTTTGATAACATCCTTAGCTAATTTCCTGTTATTTCTCACTGGCCCTTATTTGGGTATCTACCCATTCCTAACACCTATAATTGTTAAAGGAAACAGATTGTTTGGATTAGAATATTCATAATCTAACTCCTGGAATTTATCTCAATGGATAAAGTGGGAGAGGGTATGATGGAATGGGGAGGGTCACATTCCCCAGGATCATGTAAGAATGTCTGAACAAAATTAGATTTCTTTTAGTAAGGAATAAGTGGGAAATAAATGCAAGGAAAATGACCAATAGTGTTCATTATACCTACGAATTAGTTATGCACTGAGCCTAACACAGCCAAGACTATAAGTTTTTTATTCGTCCACCTTTGTCTTTATCTGGTAGAAGGTACATTATTAACAGGCTCTAGAGGAGGAGTTGTATATATACTATATTAGATTTTTTCCCTCTACATATTTTTCTCTAAATTCAATCTTCTGTTACCCTCTCATTTTCCCTTCATGGAATACTAATCTTTAAGAATTGATTTCCTTTGAAGTTACAGAATCATTTGATTTTGAAAGCTACATGGTATATGAAAAAAAATTTAACATGCTTTGGGTTTTCCTGTACATTGTAATATTTTATTGCATAATTCACTCTTCCTAGATCCTGAACTCTATTCTTTTGGTTTTGTCTTTCTAGTTAAGTAACTATTTAGAATTGCCTCACATTAGTGTATATAGGGATGGAGTTTAGAAAACAAAAGCTTAAAAAACACTGTGAATTTTTTTAATGAAGACAATTCTGAAATGATTGTTTTGGTACTGGTTTTCATGCTTGACCATGGGATAGAGTTTTTCTTTCTCTGAGAATTAGTATACATGGATAAAATGGTGTAGTTATAAGTTGAGACAGGCCGCTATTTAATTTTTTATACACACACTAACATTTACAACCAAAAGACACAGCTCTATGGATATACTATCCATTTCATTTTTATATTATTTTATTCTAGAAAGTAGAGTTATCTCCTCTGTTGCCAAATTAGTGGAAAATTCCATTATAAATAAAATTATGTTTATTACTATAAAGTATGTGATAGTCATAGTTGCTATTTTATAATTATTGAAAAATTAATTATAACACTATTTTAATGGGGAAGAAATTTAGTGGATGATATGAATCATTTGGCTTTCCTAGAAAATTTTATATTTAAATTAACTGTATTTCTATATAATGCAAATTCAGCTTTATATTATGTGCCCTATAAAGTAAATGAAACCTAAATTACTGCATTTTGCAGAGTCGGTACTTATAAAGTGATATCTAGGGAATTTCATTTCTACATACCAAGCAAAATATAATATTAGTAATACTGTAACTTACAAATAGTTGATTTTCTTGGACTGCAGATGAGCAAGTTTCCATAAAAATGTTAAGTTACTTCAAATAAAAAATAAAAAGATATGTGAAAACCTTCATTGTCCCCTGCTCTACTGCATTCCATTCTTATTTAACTAATTATTTTGTTTCAACCAGTAAGTGAAACACTGGAGTGATGGTAGCAGAACTTAAGATACACCTTTCAGATGCTGTGTCCATAACCAGCTCTCCAGAAAGGTGGATGTTTAAAGTTTATAATTTATTTTGTGAAAAAGAGGCAGGGGAAGGCATGAGTGGGGGAGGGGCAGAGAGAGAATCCCAAGCAGGCTTCTTGCCTGTCAGCATGGAGTCTGACGTGAGGCTCCATCTCACCAACCCTGAGACCATGACCTGAGCTGAAATCAAGAGTTGGATGCTTAACCGACCGAGCCACCCAGGTGCCCCAAGAAAGGTGGATATTTAGTCTAACAATTCCAATTTCAGAACAATTTCCATACCACTTTGGAAAAGCTGTTCTCTCTGAAGAAAAAAAAAAAGAAATATTGGAATGAAAAAGACTTTTATATAATGCTAATAGTAAAGAAGTAGCTTTTTCTAATAATAGATTAGGTAGTCCTGAGAAGAATGGATAGGTAGAATGAACCATCATTTGGGCATTGAGGAGGGCACCTGTTGGGATGAGCACTGGGTGTTATATGGAAACCAATTTGACAATAAATTTCATATTAAAAAATGACCCATCAGAGGTATCATTGGGCATAAAAATTATTATCCAGAAGTCACAAATTCATTTGATTGTAAATATGGAAATATATATCAGTATCCAAGCCTGAGTTTCAAGGATCAGAGGACCCCAGTTTAGTGACTGCTAGAGTGTTGAAAGCAGTTCCATTAAATCCAACAACAACTTTTAGTTTTCAGTAACATGCTACCATGGATAAGAGCTACTCAGGTCCAGATTCAGATTTGCAAAGTGGCTCCAAGATGGAATGCAACTTGGCTTTGAAAAATTCACTAAATGCAAAAGGCATTCAAATAATCAAAAGATTGCCAAGAAGATGGTACTTGTGTCAGTTAAGGTACAATCAAAAGTTTGTACATGGGACATTTAATATGAAGAATTATTAACCAGTAAAAGACTAAATGGGGCAAAGGAGTATGCTAAGGAATACAGTAAATGAAGAAAGTGACTACTACCTCTGGGACTAAGGGAGAGTGAATGAGGAAATAAGTGCTTAGAAGATGCTTTCTCCAGGCCCTCAATGCTAAGATTCTGACCCAACTGGCAAACAGAAATCACAGGAACATACAGACTGCCATTGGCAAAGAAACTTGCCAGAGTTCTGGGCCAAAGCAGTCTGCTTGGTGGTGGTGAAACTTTGTGGAAAGTGTAGCAGTCTAGGCTGAGTCATAGGAATAGCTCACAGATGGTTGAAGAATTCACTGGTTAGTGCAGTAGTATGGGAGCTGATTCACAAGGAGAGTGTCCTAGGTAGCCAAGAAATTCGCTGCAGGATGGACTGGAGTTGATCCATGGATATGATTCACTAAGTGCTGGACAAATTTTCTGGAGAGTGCAAGTGGGCTAGAGCTAGTCCAAAGGATGTCCCCCCTCACCCCCCTACCTGGAAGCTCAGAAATTCACTAGTGCATATAGGTAGGGTGGAAGTTCTCTTTTAGGACTCCTGAGGTGAGTGCCACTAGCCTCCAGCACACTGGCTGGCAGCCATGCCGAAGAAGAAACCAAGCCCAAGACCAAGGGGAGAAGTCCTGCCTCTTGCTGTAGTCTTGTATCATCTCCCCAGCATCTGTTATTGGCATAGCTTCTACTGTACTGTCTGGCAAAGGAGAAACATTTACAGGTCACAGCACCAGTGTCGCAAGAAGGGCAAAGAAGAGTGGATTGGAGCTGAGAGGCAAAAAATTGATAACATTTACAGTGCCTATTAAAGGGGCTATCATGTTTAGTAATTTCTCTTCTACTTGGACTTAGGTTATAGAAACCCTGTTACATTTTAAAGACTACATTTTGAGTGTTTCTAACTGTTTGGTATGCAGCTTATGTGATGCTTCAAATTCTTTTAGGCTCACCTTCTTCCTGGCCTGTCAGTCCGTGTCCCACCTGAACCACCCTGGTGGTGACTGACACTGAATGTGCCTGTTTTTTTCTCCAGAAACTCCCATATAGGCCAAATTAACTTCTACAGAAGTATAATGGTGGAGTGGGGTTACCTATCCTTGGGAAAAATTTTAAATAATAAAGGACAACAGAGCAGAGGGAACTAGAAAATTGATTACTTCATGTTTCCCTCCAATAGATTTTTCCAAGAATACTAGCTAGATCTTTTTAAGAAAGGAATAGAACTTGATAATAAATTAACTTATTTTCTTTCCATTATTCTTTGTAACATTTTATTTTAGCATCTCTCTCATTGCCTGGGCCTCATAAGCGCCAATGCATTAATAACAAATCTTTCCATCTTTTGTTTTCTTTAAAACTGGCTTGGTCTAATATTAACATTATTAGGAATAATTCAAGAGAACAGGTATTCAAGATAGTATATTGGATGTTTAATCAAAAACCTGTTTGAAAGCAATAGGGACCTCATTTGTCTTGGTAAGTGAGGTTATCATCCTTGGCAAGAAGTAGCAATATACTTTTTAAAGATTCTACCTGTGATTAATTGGTATAAGAATATATAGATATTAATATATTGAGGTATCAAGCAGCCATAACCTTAATATGGGGAAGAGCAATGATAATTATGAAGATTGAGGACTTGATTGACTTATTTTGAGGTTATTTTAGACCTTACAATAACAATGTGATAAATTCAGGGCAGTGAATTTTGGGACCAGAGTACCTAAAAGGTCATTTGATCCTCCAGTTCATTTGGAGGCTTAAGAAGGTTGGATGATAAACTGAATTTGGAACCAAGTTTATCTCATAGATAGTTCTAACAAAATGGAATCCTTCTCACCAAGCCATTTAGCTGTTGACATCTATAAATGCCCAATTTCCAGGAAAGAAAGATACTAAGTCCTTTATATTTCATAGGGAACCCTGCCTGACAACTGAAGGCTGGCCAGTTACATTAGACTCCTTGCACTTTGAAGGGTACATCTATTCATTTTTACCAGAATTAGTACATAATCCAGGAAAAAGGGAAGCCATCCCTAAATATGCTGTCTCTATAGCATCATTATCTGAGGGTTTAAGGAATACCTTATCCATGAGTGGTATCAAAAACAATGTTGCTTCAGACCAAGAGGTACATTTTATACAAAAAAGTTGGAGGAATGGACTCAGGATCATGGGTATCATGGATATTAGTGTATGTCCTATCAGGGAGAAATAACTAGACTAATTAGAGTTACAGGCATATGTAAGTTTTAGGGAAAACGTCTTATCGTGTTATGGTGCTGCCTTCTACAAAACACAATGTGCATTGAACCATTTGCCAACATATGGTAGTTTGTTCCAATAGCTAGTTTAGATGGACCACAGAGTCAAGAGATTTAAGTAGGATAAGATATCTGACCATCACACCCACTGAGTCACTTGAAATTTTATTTCTCTTCATTGCAGGTTTAAGTTTTGCCAGAAAAGATACCCCAGTTTTCAAGGGGAAAGTGTTTCTGTCAGGGGCACGCTAATGGTGTTACTGAACTAGAAACTGCAACTAACATCTGTCCATTTGCAGTTCCCTGTACCAGTTGGTGTTGGCCAAGGGTGAAGCAAATCTAGAATGTGTAGTGATGTGATGAAGGGAGTTTCAGCAGCTTTATTTTTTTAAGTGATGTTCTTTCTTAAATGTTGTAGGATATTGTGATGAGATCTCCGTATAGATTCTGCCTAATTTACTTGCACTTTCAAAGTTGGTAAAGAAGTTTTTTGTCCAAAAGGAGTGTCCCATTTTGCGGTATGGAAACCAGATATAGTAGGAGGGCACAACTGGATCTGAATACCACAAAGAGTGAACTGTATCAGATACATCTTCTGCATTGCATCATATTTTCTAAATGTTACCTGTTTCCTGGGCTCTTGGCCCATGTTCAACCCCAGTAGCTCAACTGTAGACCAGCTCTATAGGCCTTAAAGGTTCTGTCTCCTAAGGCCAATATCTAGAGCCTTTGGCTCCTTCAATTTATTCTGGACTCCTATATAGCACCATTTTTAGAGTAGGGGACCAAGATACCGTAGGAGTTGCCTAATGGACCAGGCATCATATCTCAGAAGGGTAAAGTTAACTCCTTGTAGGGCAACTTTTGACTAATGGGGGAGAGGTAGCAATAGAGTGTCAACAGTGAATTTTTTTCTCCATGCTCTCTTCTTTTTTTTTTTTTAATCTTTTTTTTTTTTTTTTTTTAATTTTATTTTTGGGACAGAGAGAGACAGAGCATGAACGGGGGAGGGGCAGAGAGAGAGGGAGACACAGAATCGGAAACAGGCTCCAGGCTCCGAGCCATCAGCCCAGAGCCTGACGCGGGGGTCGAACTCACAGACCGCGAGATCGTGACCTGGCTGAAGTCGGACGCTTAACCGACTGCGCCACCCAGGCGCCCCTCTCCATGCTCTCTTCTAATAGACTATTCCAAAGTCTTACATTTCTACAGTTACAATAGAGACTTCCCAGAGCCTTCTCATGTGGCTCAGTGACCAGTCATTGCTCTTCATGCAGTGGCCATCACCATAATAACTTAATAACTATTCTATATTTTCTTCTCATTCTTCCCTCCTCCTAACACTTTCCCCTTACTCTCTCTGTCCTGAGATTGCACCCAATTAGGTATTACTACTCCAGATTTTTCTCAGGTTCTGTTTTCTAGAGAACTTCGGTTAAGACACAAGAAAATATACTTGAATGTAAGAGCATTTGGATTTTTATCATCCCAAACTCTAACTCATCTTAAGTAATAGTGGAGTCCTTCGCTGTCTTAAAATACATAGTAAGTATAAATTTTCTTTTTATATTATAAAATAAGTTAACCATATTCTTTCTTCTTAAGAGCTATATTTTATTTTTTTATGTTTTATTTTTATTTTTGAGAGAGAGAGAGAGAGAGAGACAGACAGACAGAAAGAGAGGGATACACAGAATCTGAAACAAGCTCCAGGTTCTGAGCTTGAACTCGTGAACTGTGAGATCATGACCTGAGCCAAAGTCTGACACTCACCAGACTGAGCCACCCAGGCGCCTTCTAAAGAGCTGTATTTTTAAAATAGTAGTTAAGTTAAATTTATCAGTGAGGTCAGCAGATGATCATAAAAATGTTTGATAAAGCCAAGTTCTTCTAACAAAATGGTTTATACTTGCAATTGAATAAACACTGCTTCTTTGTAACAGATATAAAAAACACAAATTCTTATAATGCATTCATACTCTCAGCTAAGATTAAAAATTGAGTCCTTGGAATATTACATTTATCTTTAAATATTACAAGGAAGCTCTTCTCACTTATTAAATTATCAATAAAGAACCCATTTTTATGATAAACTCATATAGAATAAGTGTGAATTTAACTTGAATGCAACTAGACTGTAAATACTCAGTGATATCTTATCCATCTAAAAATAAGCATGAAGCCTCTGGTTCTACCTGGAATCAGTCTGTGCTGACTAAAACATTATCACTTGCTACTGGGGAAAATATAACTCTTTAAAATACAATAAGTTGACCTGGTTGAATAAATTGTATCATCCTCGTCTTATTTATTTAGAAACTCTATTTTATTGGTTTATGCCACACACACACACACACACACACACACACACGCGCGCGCGCGCACAAATGGAATCCAGAGAACTGTTTGTGCTCTTCAGATAAGTAGTCATTCTAACAATGGCGCGTAGCTCTTAAAAGCTATTGTCGATCATTGAAAAAAGTGATCTTTCATGTAGATATATTTTCCACATTCTACCACCCTAGTCTTGCATTAGATAAAATGAGTAAGAGTGTAATTCTCTGTTCTTGACCTTCCTATGCACTGTGAACTTTTAGAGAGAAAAGTGCTCTAAAATATATTTATTATCACCACCACTATTATTATTCACAAATGGTGTGACTGACAGGGCCATTTCCCAAGTTATTTTTTCTTTCAATCACAAGTTCTCATTCTTGACCCAGAGGCAAAAATGTTATGCAAAGTGAGATAGTTAAAAAGGGAAGAGTACATCGTTCTGAATATAATAACTCTCCCACTGTAACATCTCAGGAAGCTACAAAGCTTTCTTTGTTATTGGAGGTGCCTCTGAGGGGATTATAAGTTATTGCATTTACTTAAGGAGGCAATAAGCAGAGTGAAGGCATTCCTGAATTTGTTATGAGACATTTTGGACACCTGTGACATGGGTATATTATTTATATTCAGGAGAGTGGTATCTCACTACAGCAAAATAATTGATGTAAAAACTTAACTTTCAAGCAATATTGTTGAATTCAATAATTCTGCGACCTGAATTTTATTTAGTAATAAAATCCAAAATAAGAGTATCTTAGTGTCTGAGGGTTATCCTTCATTGTCTTTTACTTCCTAACTTGTTATGTCATTTTGCACTTGCTTTCACTTTTTCAATGACAGTGAGGTCACTGCTTCCCAATGAAAACCACTCCTTTTTGAATATGTTTAGAAAGGGATTTGCCTACATAAAGAAGAGAGAAATACTTGGAAATCTCTAATATAAACATGATGACAGGTCATGAATTCCACCCAACTAGAGGACGCATTTTAATAATCTGATGTAGATTATTTTAAAGAGTTTCAATCATTCCCAGGGCATCCAACAATTAAAGCTGATGTACAAATACTGCCAAGTAGAAATCCTGCAAAACCCTATTTAATGCACAAATAAGACTCATTTTTAATTACAATTGGTATGCAAAAGGTTGCTTCTAATTTAATTGAAAAGAGATTGTTTCCTTAAGTAGAACATTTCCTCCCTCATATCTTATTTACATTATTAATTTTCTTGCCAATTAAAAAAAAAAACAGAGATAAACTTCAGTCCAGTACTTGCCTAAATCAGCATAAAATCAGTTTGAAGTTATCCATAGTAAACAACTTAAAACATTAACTTTTTTTTAATGGATTATAAACCCATTTTCAGGTGCTATTATTGATTGAATTTGTATGCATGGTTTAAATATAAGTTGTAGACATTTGAATGGTTTATTTTATGAACCATGCAAAACAACGTAACAAAAACTTTATAAAAATTTTGTGGTATCAAACCATGAAATTCAGGGATAAGATGTTTGTTCAAACAAGTTTTTCCCTTTAATGTAATGTATACAACCTCAGCAAGATGTTAGCTTCACTGTGCAAAAAGTTCCTAAGAAATTTATGTGAAATCATTTACTTTTTCTTTATATTGTATAATATTTATTCATGGGCATTATCTAAACAGCTATGTATTGTATTTCTCATTAGAAAATATTTTTAAAAGGGGAGCTTGCGTGGCTCAGTCAGTTAAGCATCCAACTTGGGCTCAGGTCGTGATCTCGCCTCGCAGTCTGTGAGTTCGAGCCCTGCGTTGGGCTCTGTGCCGACAGCTCAGAGACTGGAGCCTGCTTTGGATTCTGTGTCTCCTTCTCTCTCTTCCCCTCCCCCGTTCATACTCTGTCTCTCTCTGTCTCTCAAAAATAAATAAATGTTAAAAAAATTTTTAAAAAAGTAAATATTTTTAAAAAATCAATGCATTCTTTTTATTGAAGCCTAATCTTGCATGCTATGTTTATTAATTTTTTTTTATTTTTTGTTTTAAGACAATATAAATTGTTTTGAGATCTAAAGAAAAAATACTCTGCATCCTTTTACTCTCAGAATTTTTTTTCTAAACATTTGCATGAACCCGTATTGTAGCTTTTGTTATGTGATCAGTTTTATTCACTTAAGATAATGTGAATAGTTTTGTTACATCAAATGAAAGTCCTCATAGTAATGAATTACGTGTAATTAAACTGTCACCTACTCAAATTTTTTAGTTTTAATTATGACTACAAGTGGCATTGTAAAAATCTTCCAGGAACATACACACACACACACACACACACACACACACACACACACATATATATATATATATATATTAATATTTATTTATTTTTGAGAAAGAGAGAGAGACAGAGTGTGAGCTGGGGAAGGGGCAGAGAGAGGGAGACACAGAATCTGAAGCAGGCTCCAGGCTCTGAGCTGTCTGCGCAGAGCCCGACATGAGGCTCAAACCGCACAGAGCCTGACATGAGGCTCAAACCCATGAACCATCGGATCCTGACCTGAGCCAAAGTCGGTTGCTCTACCGACTGAGTCATCCAGGCGCCCCGAACATATACTCTTTAATGAACACATTTTCTTAAACAAAAATTCCAAATTATATACAAATTATAATGCAAAATTATTGTATTATAGTGGGATTTATTTTTTGTATGATATTTCTCTTCAGAAACAGTAGTAACTTAAATGGAGACATATAGAAAATGCCACTTTTTGCACAATCTTTTTTAATTTGCTTTTTGACAAATTCATGTTATAGAAATGTATCTAATATAATTTTCATTTACTTGATTACAAATGGTTTCAGAATTTTTACCTCCTTTCCCTATCTGTTGATCATGTGCATTGAATCTTTTGTGATTCCTCTTTCATTTCCTTTGTCCATCACCCATTATACCTATAAAAAATTGTACTTTATATATTAATGTAGTATCCTTATATATTACAGTGTACTTTTCCCCATACTTTTTAATTTAAAAGTTTCAATTTTAAGTTTAATTTATGAAGCTATATAGATCTGCCTTTAAGTTCTATCCTCTTGATAGTGTTTGTGAAAGCCTTACCACATTCCCAAATTAAATAAGTAACATCAATTTTCTTTTAGTATGTGTATGCATTGTTTTATATGTAAGCATTTATTTTACTTGAAATCATTTAGAGCATTTTATAAGAAAATAATTGAATTTCACCATTGTTTCCAAGCGTCTGTTTGTTCACACATCAAGTATAAGATGGTATGTTTACCAGTCACTACCATGAAAACTAAATTAAATTTGTTTCAGAAATGTTTGACAGCTTGTCAAAACTTTGAGTTGTCAGTGTATGTTTGCTACTGGTTCATAGTATTCTAATTATAGTCACTCTATCATATACTTTAAATTTATGTGCAGATAAGGTCATCTCCTTACTTTTTATGTTGATATTTTTTTTCTGGTCTATTGTGAAATATTGTTTTTTTGTGTGTGGTATTTAAGGATATTTTAAGTGCTAACTGATGTTTCACTGAGATTATTGCTGTGAATGAATTGATTATATAACTTGGAAAGAGTTGGCCTCACTCTATCCACAAGCAATTTTAATTCAAACAACCCAAAAGCAAGAACCAAAATAGAATAAATTTCCATCTCTAGCAATGTGAAATTGATCTAAAATTTTTATTTTTTTTTAGAAATTTTCAGAATCATGTCTGGCCTTACCAAATGAGTGACAAAGATTACCGTCTGCTTATTTTTCAGTCAGATGAAACTAATTATTTGACCTTATCAAGTTGATTCTAATTTTATATTTTAGACCTACATATGTATATAATCTTTATTTCAATATGTTTGTGATTATTAAATGCACAGATTTGTGAGGAAAAATGAAATGAGATTTGACAAATACATAGAACCGCGTAATTGCCATCCTTTTTAAAAAGGAAATATTTCCATGTCCTCAGAAAGTTCCCTAATACTTTTGCAGTCAACACCCCTCCCAACCCTGAGGCCTATTCTTGAATTTCATGGAGTGAAAGAATCCAACGTGTGCTCTGTGTGTCTACCTCAACTCAATATAACATCAGATTATACCATGGTGATTTGCGCATCAGTTATTTTCATTTTTATATCCAAACAGTACTCCATTCTATATATTTTCCAAATATGTGTATTTGTTCTTCTGTTGACAGACATTTCAAATATTTACAGTTTGAGTTATTGTGAATGAAACTGCTACAAACTTTAATGTACAATTTTTTGGAGATATAAGTTTTATTTCTCTTGGGAAAATTATCTAAGAGTGGAATTTCCATTATTTTTTTAAACTGCCAAAGACTTTTTCCTTAGTGACTCTACCATTTTATATTCCCACAGCTTCATACAAAAATTCCAATGACTCTATACATTTGTCAACACTTGATGCTGAGCTTTTTAACATGTTGCGCTCTGCTGGGTACGCAGTTATTGCACACGATAGCTTTAACTTCTATTTCTCTGATGCCTAATTATTCTGAACATCTTTTAATGTATACATACTAGCCATTCATATATTTTGTTAAGGGCCCATTGAGAACTATTGCGCTTACTTTCATTTAGGTTCAGTTTTCTTGATATTGTTTTTAGTTATATAATCCACACACTACACACACGTATACACACATATAGTTTATACATATAAAATTTTCTTCTAGTCTGTGTGGTCTTTTAATTTTCTTAGTGCTACATTTTAAGAGCAAACTATTTTAAGAAATAGATTTTAATTTTTATTCTCACTGTTAGCAACTTTTGCATCTAAGAAACTTGCTTACCCAAATTCATAAAAATGTTCTCAGTATATTTTGTTCCAAAATTTCATATTTGTATCTTTTACATGTTAGTTCAGATCCATTTTAAATTAAGTTTATCTAAGCTTTAAGGCTGTAGCAGAGGTTTATTTTGTTTTTCTCCTGTGTCTATCCTGTGGCTCAGAATGCAAATACACCAAAAAGAGCATGACTGGCCAAAGGGGTCTTTGTCCTTGACTGCAACTCCCTGAGAGACTGTGATGGATTAGCTGTGCACTAAGTCTAGTGTGGGGAGGGCAGCCTGCTAGTCTGTGCTTTTGTAATCACCTATATTGGACCTGACATATCACACATAGGTTTTCAACCAGGAGGTGAACTCCCCAATGGCTTTTCTAATTCCTAAAATAAATGACTTTGAAATTTAGAAGATCACTTCATTCCACATGTCCATATCTTTAATGTCCTTTAGCTCTGCACAATCCCTGTTTTTTTTAAATGTTTTTAGTTATTTTTGACAGAGAGAGAGAGAGAGAGAGAGAGAGAGAGAGAGAATAGTGGGGGAGGGGCAGAGAGAGAGGGAGACACAATCCAAGAAGCAGGCTCCAGGCTCTGAGCTGTCAGCACAGAGCCCAATGTGGGGCTTGAACCCATGAACCGTGAGATCATGACCTGATCTGAAGTCGGATGCTTAACTGACTGAGCCACGCAGGCACCCCTGCACAATCTCTTTTTAAGTGTGTTCTCTCAACACTGTGGTATGCACTTTCTGCTGGGACCTGTGGTGTCTTGCGCTTCCCACTTTCAGTGCCGCCCTCAGCGAGGAGGGGAAGAGTCACACATAGTCATTGGACCCTACCTTTCCATTTCCTATTCTGATAGTAAATGCCCTGCTCTATGATCTTGTTGCTTCAGCAGTTATGTACGCTAATACCCACCTCGCTAGTTCAATGGGAAAGTTATGAGCTTGGGTTCTATCTCCTTTGTTCTCTGAGCAAAGTGTCTGAAAATTTTTCTAAGGTAGAGAACCAGCATGAAGATAAGGCTACTTTGTGTGTTCTTCTTTTCTTAAGGATTTGAGTCCTCTACGGTCTATTGTTCAATACCTGACAACTGTTGCACTTTGTGTGATGTTAGGATCAGCAATTCATCAGTGACTAGTAATAAAGGTCTCCCTATGCTGGGATTATATTTTTGTACTGAAATTTGCATTATATTTTGTCAAAATCATGTAATTTGAAGAACAAAGTAAACAATGTTATACAGTAATAGACAAATCCTTGAATTTTATTATTTCTTAAGAAATACAATAAAAATTATTTATTCCAATTCAGGGATAAATAATTAACATAAAATTAAAAGTATAACCCTAAAATTGCAAATGGTAAAATAGAATAGTGATAAAATTGTTCTAGAAATATCAAACAGGTAATTTCCCTGGCCAAGAAATAAAATGAATGAATAAAAATAACATGGTGGCTAAGTATTGTTGACATTTTAAAATAAAAAAAAGGAAATACTAAAAAAACTAATTAATAAATTTAGTTGGTAAATGGAATTTTTAGAGAAAACAGTCTCCTATTTTACCAGTAATTATGTAACAAAAAACCAAATATTTATATTCACAAACAAAAGGGACATTTTGAAGAGTTTGTGGTATTATATTTTCAGTAAACATGATTAATTCAAAAATGGCAGACATAAATTGAGAAAAATTCATTTAACTAGCAAAAATAACCAATTTTGTGAAATTTTCATAGTCTTTACCTGAAAAATCTTAGTAAAATGGATTTTGATAACACTTATTTTGAAATTATATAATTTTCTTTATTTATATGTGGATTCATATTTTCTCCTTTTCTCAGAGTTGGTTTTGAAAGTGTGTAATTTTCTAGTAAATACTGCATCTATTTTTGTTACTTATTGGCACACAAATTGGGTGTTAATCTATCTTATGATTTCAGTCTTTAGATCTGTGGTTGTGCCAAACTCATATTTTATGTTATGTAAATATTTATATTTGTTCTCTTTTTTTTGCTTGGTTAGCCTCTCTACAATTTAGCTGTGTTATTGATTTTTACATTTATTGACTGATTACAAAATTTTTCAGATTATTAATGTGCTAATCTATGTTTTAGAATTATTTATTTACTTTTGCTTTGTTTTGTATAATGCTTTTTATCTTGATTTATGTTTAGTTAACCAGTGAAATAAAATTATTTAAGTTTAGTTAAATTACTTTTGTATTCTTTGTTTTGTTAAAAAATTTAAACAGTTAACTTATATTTATTCTCTTTCAATAATGGAATGATTTCTACATTTGTATCTCTTTCCAAGCAGGCTCTGTGCTGTCAGCTCGGAGCCCTACATGGGGCTTGATCCAATGAAGGATGAGTTCATGACCTGAGTCAAAATCAAGAGTTAGGTGTTTTACTGACTGAGCCACCCAGGTGCCCTTGATTTTCATTATGTTTCTTTCTTTTTTTTTTTAATCCAAGTTAGTTAACATATACTGTAGCAATAATTTCAGGAAAAGAATTTAGTAATTCTAGTAACTACACCCAGTGCTCTTCCCAACAAGTGCCCTCCTTAATGCTCCTCACACCTTTAGCTTTTCCCCACTCAGTAACCCTCAGTTTGTTCTTTGTATTTAAAAGATTCTTATGGTTGGTCTTCATCTCTGTTTTTATATTATTTTTTGTTTCCCTTTACTTATGTTCATCTGTTTTGTCCCTTAAATTATGCACCTGAGTGAATTCGCATGATATTTGTCTTTCTGTGACTGAATTATTTTGTTTAGCAAAATACACTCTAGTTCCATCTATGTTGTTGAAAATAGCAAAATTTCATTCTTTTTGATTGCCAAGTATATATATATATATACATATATATATATATATATATATATATATATATATATATATATATATACCACATCTTCTTTATCCATTCATCTGTAGATGGACATTTGGGTTCTTTCCATACTTTGGCTATTGTTGATAGTGCTGCTATAAACATTGGGGTGCATGTGTCACTTCAAATCAGCACTCTTGTATCCTTTGGATAAATACCTAGTAGTGCAATTGCTAAGTGGTAGGGTAGTTCTATTTTTAATTTTTGAGGAACCTGCATACTGTTTTCCAGAATAGCTGTACCACTTTGCATTTCCACCAACAGTGCAAAAGGGATTCTCTTTCTCTGCAACCATGCCAACATTTGTTGTTGTCTGAGTTGTTAATTTTAGCCATTCTGACAGGTATGAGGTGGTATCTCATTGTGGTTTTGGTTTGTGTTTACCTGATGATGAGTGATGTTGAGCATTTTTTCATGTGTCTGTTAGCCTTCTGGATGTCTTCTTTGGAAAAGTGTCTATTCATGTCTTCTCATTTCTTCACTGGATTATTTGTTTTTTGGGTGTTGACTTTGATAAGTTCTTTATAGATTTTGGATACTAGCCAAAGGACTATCTGATATGTCATTTGCAAATATATTCTCTCATTCCATAGGTTGCCTTTAAGTTTTACTGATTGTTTCCTTTGCTGTGGAGAAACTTTTTATCCTGATGAGGTCCCAATAATTCATTTTTGCTTTTGTTTCCCTTGCCTCCATATACATGTCAAGTAAGAAGTTGCTGCGGCCAAGGTCGAAGAGGTTGTTGCTTGTTTTCTCCTCTAAGATTTTCATAGCCTCCTGTCTTATGTTTAGGTCTTTCATCCATTTTGAGTTTATTTATGGGTATGGTGTAAGCAAGGGGTCCAGGTTCATTCTTCTGCATGTCACTGTCTAGTTTTCCCAACAACATTTGCTGAAGACACTGTCTTTTTTTCCATTGGATATTCTTTCCTGCTTTGTCAAATATTAGTTGCCATACATTTGTGGGTCCATTTCTGGGTTCTCTATTCTTGCATTGATCTATGGGTTTATTCTTGTGCTAGTACCAGACTGTCTTGATTGTGATAGCTTTGTAATACAGCTTGGGGTCCAGGATTGTGATGCCTCCAGCTTTGGTTTTCTCTTTCAGGATTGCTTTGGCTATTTGGGATCATTTCTGGTTCTAGACAAATTTTAGGATTGTTTGTTCTAACTCTTTGAATAACGCTAGTGTTATTTTGATAGGGATTGCATTGAATATGTAGATTGCTTTGGGTAGTACCAACATTTTAACAATATTTGTTCCTCCAGTACATGAGCATGGAATGTTTTTCCATTTTTTGTGTGTGTTTCTTCATCAATTTTTTTCATAAGCTTTCTATAGTTTCAGTGTATAGATTTTTTCACCTCCTTGGTTTGGCTTATTCCTAGGTATTTTATGAGTTTTGGTGAAATTGTGAATGGAAAAAATTCCTTGAATTCTCTTTCTGCTGCTTTATTATTGGTGTATAGAAGTGCAATCAATCTCTGTACATTGATTTTATATCCGTGGAGTCTTTTGGGTTTTCCATATAGAGTATCATGTCATCTGCAAAGAGTGAAAGTTTGACTTCCTCCTTGCCAATTTGGATGCCTTTTATTTCTTTGTGTTGTCTGATTGCTAAGGCTAGGACTTCCAACACTTGTTGAATACCAGTGGCGACAATGGACATTCTTGTCGTGTTTCTGACCTTCGAGTGAAAGCTCACTGTTTTTTCCCCATTGAGGATGATATTAGTGGTGGGTCTTTTGTATATAGTATTTATGATCTTGAAGCCTACTTTCCTGAAGGTTTTTTTCAAGAAAGGATGCTATGTTTTGTCAGATTCTTTTTCTGCATCTATTGAGAGGATCATGTGGTTCTTATCCTTTTTTTTTTTTTACTTTATTAATGTGATGTATCATATTCATTGATTTGTGGATATTGAACCAGCCCTGCATCCCAGGTATAGATCCCACTTGATAGTGGTGAATAATTCTTTTAATGTGTTGTTGGATCTGGTTTGCTAGTATATTGTTGAGAATTTTTGCATCCATGTTCGTCAGAGAAATTGGTCTGGATTTCTCCTTTTTAGTGGGATCTTTGTCTGATTTTGGAGTCAGGGTAATGGTGGCCTTGTAGAATGAGTTTGGAAGTTTTCCTTCCATTTCTATTTTTTGGAACAGCTTCAACACAATAGGTGTTAACTCTTCTTTAAATGTTTGGTAGAATTCCTCTGGAAAGTTGTCCAGCCCTGGACTCTTGTTTGTTGGAAGATTTTTGATTACTGATTCAATTTCTTCACTGGGTTTGTTCCAAATTTCTATTTGTTCCTCCTTCTGTTTTGGTAGTTGATATGTTTCTAGGAATTTGTCTATTTCTTCCAGATTGCCTAGTTTGCTGGCGTATAATTGCTCATAATATTCTCTTATTATTTTTTTGTATTTCTGCAGTGCTGGTTTGATCTCTCCTCTTTCATTCTTGATTTTATTTATTTGAGTCTATTCCTTTTTCTTTTTGATCAGTCTGGTTAGGGGTTTATCAATTTTGTACATTCTTTCAAAGAATCAGCTCTTGGTTTCATTGATCTGTTCTACTGTTTTTTTGATTTCCATATCATTAATTTTTACTCTAATCTTTATTATTTAACTTCTTCTGCTGATTCTGGGCTTTATTTGATGTTCTTTTTCCAGCTCTTTTAGGTGTAAGGTTAGGTTGTGTATTTGAGACCTTTCTTCCTTCTTTAGGAAGGCCTGGACATCTATATACTTCCCTCTTATGATGGCCTTTGCTGCATCCCAGGGATCTTGGGCTGCTGTGTTATCATTTTCATTTGCTTCTATGTACTTTCCAATTTCCTCTTTAATTTCTTGGTTAATCCATTCATTCTTTAGTAGGGTGTTCTTTAATCTCCAAGTATTCATGGTCTTTCCAAATTTTTTCTTGTGGTTGATTTTGAGTTTCATAGCACTGTGATCTAAAAATATGCAAGATATGATCTTGATCTTTTTGTACTTGTTGAGGACTGATTTGTGACCCAGTATGTGATCTATTCTGGAGAATGTTCCATGTGTACTTGAGAAGAATGTGGATTCTGCTATTCTAGGATAAAAAGTCCATTCAGTCCAGCTTGTCACTCAAAGCCATTATTTCCTTGTTGATTTTCTGCTTAGATGATCTATCCATTGCTGTAAGTGAAGAATTGAAGTTCCCTAGTATTATGGTACTATTATCAATGAGTTTCTTTATGTTTGTGATTAATTGATTTATATATTTGGGTGCTATTGTGTTGGGAGCATAAATGTTTATAATTGTTATATCTTGGTGGATAGACCTCTTAATTATGATATAATGCCCTTCTTCATCTTTTGTTACAGTCTTTATTTTAAAATCTAGTTTGTCTGATGTAAGTATGGCCACTCTGGCTTTCTATTGATGTCTGTTAGCATGATAGATGGTTCTCCATCCCTTTACTTTCAATCTGCAGGTGTCTTTAGGTCTAAAATGAGTCTCTTGTAAGCAGCATATACGTGGGTCTTGTTTTCTTATTCATTCTGATACCCTATGTCTTGTGATTGGAGCATTTAGTCCATTGACATTTAGACTGAATACTGAAAGATATGAATTTAGCACCATTGTGTTGCCTGTTGAGTTGGTGTTTCTGGTGATGGTTTTTGGTCCTTGTTGCTTTTGGTCTTTTTTGTTTTGTTTTGTCTTTTCTCCACTCAAAGTGTCCCCCTTAAAATTTCTTTCAGGGCTAGTTTAGTAGTCACATACTCCTTTAGTTTTTGTTTGGGAAACTCTTCATCTCTCCTATTCTGAATGACAGTTGATGGGTAAAGAATTCTTGGCTGCATATTTTTCTGATTCAGCACATTGAATATATCCCATCCCTGACAAGTTTCTGTGGATGGGTCTGCTGCAAACCTCATCTGTCTTCCCTTATAGGTTAAGGACTTTTTTTCCCTTGCTGCTTTCATAATTCTTTCCTTGTCTGTGTATTTTGTGAACTTAGTTATGATATGCCTTTGTGATGGTGGGTTTTTGTTGAATCTCATGGGAGTTCTCTGTGCTTTTAGGATTTCGATGTCTGTGTCCTTACCCAGATTAGGAAAGTTTTCTACTATAATTTGCTCACATAACCCTTCTGCTTCTTTTTCTCTCTTTTCACCATCTGGGATTCCTATGATTTGAATGTTATTCCTTTTTAAATAAGTCACTGAGTTCTCTAAGTCTTGTATCATGTTCTTTGGCCTTTGTTTCCCTCTTTTTTTTCTGTTTCATTATTCTCCATAATTTTGTCTTCTATTTTGCTGATTCACTGTTCTGCTTTCCCCATCCTTGCCATCGTGGTATTCATTCGAAATTGCATCTGAGTTATAGCATTTTTAATTTCATCATGACTATATTTTGTTTCTTTATCCCCACAAAAAGGGATTCTATGCTTTTTTTTTTTTAACAGCTGGTATTCTTATTATCATGGTTCTATATTCTAGTCCAGACATATTGCTTATATCTGTGTTGGTTAAGCCTATGGCTGTCAGTTTTTCCTGTTCTTTCTTTTGGGTGAATGCCTTCATTTTGTCATTTTGGAAGAAAAAAAGAAAATAAAAAAAATAAAGGAAGCTAGATCCTAGGTATTTTATGGTCTTCTTGTTGAAATAATCTTGATGGATTATAGAAAAAAGGGAAAGAAAAGGGGAAAAAAGATAAAATTTTTTAAAATTAAAAACTTATATAATAAAATAGAATAAAAGGACATAAAGAAAATAGAATAAGAAATTTAAAAAATAAAAATACAGTAAAAAAATAAAAATATTTTTTCTCTTTCGTATCCATGAATGAGGAAGAAAAGAAAGGAAAAAAAAAGAAAAACAAAAAAGAAAAACTATTAAGCAAAAACAGAAGAAAATAAAACTAACAAATAAATGAACCAGCAAAGAGTGAAACCTGAATGAAATTCCATCCAGTTTCCCATAGAACTGAAACTGTGAAACCTTCCATAGTCAGTACACTAAACAGGTGGAGTGACTTGTGCTGGTCTTCTAGCGATGTGCTTATAGGGTGTAGTTGGGTGGGGTCTGGTGTAACAGCTAGGTTGTCCACTAGGTGGCATTGCTTTGTTTACTGGGGTGGATCAGTGTGGCACTCAAGCGTGTGCATAGAAGAGATGGAAATGGCTTCACCCAGTTCCCCAGTATCTGGCACAGGAACTCTGAACTCTAACCAATCCATGATCAAGAACCCCTCCTTTGTTTCAGCTCACTGTCCACTCCCTGCCTCTACCCTGTCCATGCCCAAGCTGTCTGCCTGCCAGGCAGCACCTCCCTCCAGACTTTTATCTCAGGTGGGGTTGTGTTTCAAAACCAGCTTCAGAGACCCCTGTGGCTTGGACCCATGCTGACTCTCTTGGGGAGGTTCTTGCTGAGCAATGTCCACATGCTGGCTTGTCCCCTAAAATGTTCCTGCGATCATGCTGTAGCAGAGGTTCAGAGATTATGGCAGACCACAACACACAGCTGGCTCCATGGTTCACCACACTCTGGTGTCTTTATCCTAATACCAGCAAACACAGCTGCTATCTGGGGTCTGCTGGGACCTTTGTCTGTGGAGAGGTCATATGGCCTCTCCCAAATGCACTTCAAGTAGGGAAATTGCTTCTTCTCCCTGTGGCATATGGAGCCCTCAGACTCCACTGCCTGCTCATGGGGATTTACCCTACGTCCTCACCAGAGCATCACAAGGCACTGAGCTCTGAAACTTCAGACTCTGCCCTCCACTGTTTATAGAATCCTGGTGGTATTGAAACACTCTCCTTTCTTTCCATCAGTGGTTTGGGGAAACAGATTTCTTGTTCAGTCCCCTGTGTTTTCACTCTTTCTCTCTCTTTCTCTCCATCTACTTTTAGGGGAGTGCTTTTCTTGCACAAGCTTGATGCACCACACTCTCCCCCTTTCTCTTTCTTTGTTGCCTCTCTGCAAAAACAGCTCCCTACCCTTGGTGGCTTTTCTCTCCCCCAGTTCACCTCTCCACACCAGGTACTTGCCAAGTTCATGTACTTCTCAAGTTATGCAGATATTTGTACTTCTGAAGTATGCATGTACTTCTCAAGTTATGCATAAATCCTCAGATCAATTTCCTAGGTGTTCAAAATGGTTTGGTGCTGATCTAGCTGTGTTTCAGGGATGTGACAAGCTCAGGGTCTCCATGCTGCTTTGGCATCTTAACTCCCTCTCCTGATTTTCATTGTTTTTAAGTAACTTGCAATTTCTCTTGATTTTTCCTTGCATGAAAAGCTTACTTTAAATATTTATTTTTATTCTTAGTGTTTTCTTTATTTTATTTTTTTTTTATTTCCAAGAAAGAGAGAGAGAGAGAGAGAGAGCGTGAGCAAGTGGGCGAGGGGCAGAGAGAGGGAGACACAGAATCCGAAGCAGCTTCCAGGCTCTGAGCTGTCAGCACAGAGCCTGATGTAGGGCTGGAACCCACGAACCATGAGATCATGACCTGAGCCAAAGTCGGACGCTTAACCGACTAAGCCACCCAGGTACTCCCATTTATTTTTATTCTTAAATTTAGGGTATTGAATAGTTTTTCTTTGCAATATTCACTACTGTTTTACTCCAATGCCATTGTATTCTGAAAATTTGGCCTATAAAAATGCTGTTTTTATTTATTAAGATTTTATTTATTTAATAATATGTGAAAAAAATTTGAATGTTCCAGGAACATAAAAAGAGACTTTCTTCTCTTGCAGAGAAATACAGATATTGGAAAACTTATTAAGGAAGAGAGACAACAGATCTATGTATATACACACATATTATTAAAACTGTTGATAACCTCATTTTTATTTAGCTTCCCAGAACAAAGATTGAAAGAAGAATAAAGCATTCTGAGTACAGTTAGATATTTCTCTCTCTCTCTCTCTTTTTTACATATGTGATTATTATAAATTTATCTCAATTGCAGATTAAAAATTTTCATCTTCACAAAACATCGTACATATTGTACTTGGTGCATTTTTCACTTGTGTTATAAATACGTGGCTGATATATATATACACATATATATACGTATATATACACATATATATACGTATATATATGTGTATATATATATATATATATCACCCTGATCACTTTTGGTTTTATTTAGTTTATTTTAGACTCTATTTTAAATTTAACAATTTCCTATATATATATATATTTTTTTCTTAATTTGACCACAAATAATATATATTTGAATTTTTTAAAGTTTATTTATTTTGAGACAGAGTGTATGAGTGGGGGAGGGGCAGAGAGAGGGGGAGAAAGAGAGAATTTCAAGCAGGCTCTCTGCTGTCAGCACAGAGCCCAATATAGGGGTTGAATTCACAAAACCATGAGATCATGACCTGAGCTGAAACCAAGTGTCAGATGCCTAACTGATTGAGCCCCTCAGGAACCCCAGAATTTGTTTTTAATGGTATTTATGGAGCAGATACATTGTCTTTCCATTTGTATGATATCTTTTAAAAAACTAGTTTTATCTTTTAGGTATTTCCTGTGCATCTCCATTCTTTTAATATTTTTTTCTCCATTATTATGGTATAATGATAATGCCTAGTATTTTATTTAAAGTAGTGCTTGTTTTTAATTTTTACAGATATATCATTAAGCCTATATGTTATCGTTTTATCAGTTTTAAGGCTGAATTAGCAACTGTAGGATTTCAGACTATTTAAGATGTGCAATTAAATAGTTTTACTTCAAATCTTCCAAATCTTTCCCCAAACACTTCCTAATCACTGTAAACATAACCGGGAGATCCAGATTGAGATTGTCCCTGTTGTGTTAGATAGTTTTTTCATATATTATCTTTGTTTTTGTTCTTTATGTTTTGTTTGTTTGTTTTTTGCTTGTTACAAACAAGCAACTGAAGGCTTCAAAACTGATTTCACAGAATTTATTTAGAACAAGGCTTCTCCACTGTGGCACTATTGGCATTCAGGGCCAGATAATTCTTTGTCATAGGGAGCTGTCCTGGGCATTGTAGAATATTTTTCAACTTCCCTCTATTTGTAACAAAAATGTCTGCAGACTTTGCCAATGGTCCTCTGGAGATAATAGCACCACAGATTAAGACTTTGTCTTTATTTTAGTTAATTTTAGCAGTCTAGTACTTTTGCATTTATCATTTCTGTTTTCTATAATCCATGTTTCAAATCAGTTCAGTATTATTTTCCAGAAGGAGCTTATTAGATATATGCCCTGCACTTTGTTTATATAACAGTATTTTTCTGTTACATTTATTCATGAACACTAATTTGTCTGGGTGTACAATTTAAGGGGTAAACTTGTGTAACTGTTTACAGTCATACAATCACAGCAGAACTTTTATTCTCATCATAAAATTTTCTACTTCCTCGTTGCACCCACCCATAGCCCCAGACGTTCTTTGGTCTCTTTGATCTGCCTTCAGTCACTATAATATTGGTTTTATAGAACTGTATTTGGAATCATGAAGTATACCACCTTTGTGCTTGGCTCTTCACTTGCAATACTATTATGGAATCCATCCATCTTGTTACATGTATTAATGTTGTATTTCCTTTTATTTCTGAGTATTATTCCATTGTATGGCTATGCTATAATTTGTTTATGCATTTACCACTTATGGGCATGTATGCTTGCTTCCTTATTTTGGCTATGACATGTCCACATCTTTGGATGGGCAAATGAGTTCATTTGTCTTGGGTAAATACCTAGGAGTGGAATTGCTGAAAATATGGCAAGCAAATGTTTACCCTTATAATATATCACCGTACCATTTTCCAAAGTGGCTGTGTCACCTGCATTCACATTTAATTTACAAATTTCCGGTCAGTTCATATGTTCACCCATGGTTGGTATGTATAACAGTATCTCATTGCTTTTCTAATTTATAATTTTGTTATGAATATTGATGTTAAGCATATTTCCAATGCTTATTAGCCATTTATATAGACATCTATATTTTTAAAATTTGAAGTATATGTTCAAGTAGTAGCTTTAAAAAAAAAATGTTTATTAGAGAGAGAGAGAGAGAGAGAGGGAGTATGAATGGGGGAGGAGCAGAAAGAGAGGGAGACACAGAATCCAAAGCAGGCTCCATGCTCCGAGCTGTCAGTACAGAGACCAACGCAGGGCTTGAACCCAAGAACCGCAAGATCATGACCTGAGCAGAAGTTGGGCACTTAACCGACTGAGCTACCCAGGCACCCCTGTTTTTAAAATTAGATTATCTTCTTATCATTGAGTTGTACAACTTCTGCATATATTCTGGAATTAAGCTCTTTGTTGGATATATGTTTTCCAAAATTTTCTCCAAGTGTACTTGCCCTCTTAATGTCTTCCACTGTGTAAAATGCTTTAATTTCTTGAATTCTCTTTCACTATTTTTTTTCTATTGTGATGTGCTTATTTTGCTGTCTTTGAAAAAAATTTTTTTAACTCAATATTACAAAATTTTTCTTCTATAGTCTTCAAAATACAAACTCGTTGGGGCACCTGGGTGGTTCGGTCAGTTGAGCGTTCCACTTCGGCTCAGGTCATGACTTCACGGTTTGTGAGTTTGAACACCGTGTTGGGCTCTGTGTTGACAGCTTGGAGCTTAGAACCTGCTTCATATTCTGTGTCTCCCTTCCCCTCTCTTCCTCCCCTGCTCATGCTCTGTCTCTGTCTCTCAAAAACAAATAAACATTAAGAAAAAAAAGATCTCTTTTATTGCTTATTAGCCTGGATTGATGATCAAAGCTAGCACCTGTTGTTGGTGTGGAGACTTCATTCTATTTCTCTGTAAATCCAATTCTTTTTAATAAAATATATTTATAGTGTATCTACTTCATTTGCTCACCCAATGCCATAGGGTTTATTTATTGGATACAGAAGAATATTAATCAAGGATAGAGCCATGGACTACAGACCTAACTGTAGAATCCAGGATTTAGGCTGCCTTGACCCTCATGTGGACATAATATAAAAGCAAGATTTAAGAAAATGACTCCTTCAATTGCAGGCAGGCAAATACAAGAAAGAGACTCAAGAATCAAAAGGTCAGAGCTATGCTGAAGTAGCAACTTCCTGTCTGGTTTCAAATATCAGATGTTGGTTCTCTATTATGGGTGAAGAAAGGATGGAGAAAAAGAGGAAGGCTTCTCCCTCAGTTATTTCTCCAAGAAGGAAGCCTGTGTGTCTTTCCAGCCCATATTCTACTGCATTGCAGGAGTAATAGGAAGAAGTTGCTTATGGATTTGGTACATAGTGTTCAAATTTACTGTGTGGTTAATTAATTTTTATTTCTTTTTAAAAAAATGTATTCATTTGGATTGCTTGGCTTAGCTAGAGTATTGACTCACCACTTTCTGGGGGGCCTGACCAATTTATTTAGGACGTTAATGCAACAGAGTCTTCTTTCCAATTTGTTTGGTGTCTAAACTAAGTGAAGCCTAGGCCAGTTATACCATGTACAGAGCATGCATACCTGGCAATTTCTACTGATATTAGCATTAGCAGCATGTATGTTTATGTGTTTTACAAGTATCTACAACTCTTGAGCCACTATATTTTTAGTTATTCTGGACCTAAGAATAATAGCTTACACTTTAGTAAAGTGGGAAACTCAGAAAGAAAAGCTAAGGTATTTTTTTTTTTTAACGTTTATTTATTTTTGAGACAGAGAGAGACAGAGCATGAACGGGGGAGGGTCAGAGAGAGAGGGAGACACAGAATGTGAAACAGGCTCCAGCTCTGAGCTGTCAGCACAGAGCCCGACGCGGGGCTCGAACTCACGGGACCGCGAGATCATGACCTGGGCCGAAGCCGGCCGCTTAACTGACTGAGCCACCCAGGCGCCCCGCTAAGGTATTTTTTAATTGTTGTTTTTCAAGTTAGTGCTTTAGTTACTTATGTGGAAAATCTTTTGGAGAGGACTGTTGGGTGCGTTATTGTAGTGTCTGTGTTTTCAGGTTATGCTGATATATCCAACCAACTGCTGACAATTGGATTATGAACTTTGAGAGAGAATTCTTAGTGTTTCAGTGCATAACCATAGTAGTTGAAATCCTGAAGAGGTGCATGGCATTGCCAACTGACAAGAATGTAATAAAGAACAGAATATTTGTGCAAATGCATAATATAATATGCATTTATTATAATAAATAATATTTTGGGACATGCAAATAAGTACTGCAAGCAAATGGAATATGAAAAGGTAGATTTAGAAGTGGAAGAAAAACTGGGTATGTACACTGTATTGAAATATAAATGTGAGCATTAAGAGACAGAGAGAAAGAGAGAGATGCTGTCGATTGGACAAACCGGGCAAATGAGAAAAAGTTGTGTATGAAACTTGATCCATATTGGTTATTGGAACTAGATTATTATTATATTGTGGAATGTCCTGAAAAGAATTAAAAGTATGATATAGTGAATAATATTATTGCATGAAGGCTTCCTCTATAATAAAAATTGAAATAACTATTAGCTTTGTTTATGTCAGAAAATTTCAGGCAGTTTTCAAATTTTATGGTGTAAAACATTTTAGTGCTCATGGTTGACAAAGAGTCAGCATCTGGGAAGCTCTAAACAATAAGGAACATATATATCTGTGGTTATGTTTGCTTTTAAGAGGAAGACCTTATACAATGTTTTCACCCGCCTTTTGCTCTCAATATAAAGTAGCTCTTGACCACATTAAAGCTGATCACCTTGTCTTGCTCATGGTTAGGCTAGCTTCAAATCCTTTCCACAAATACGTTTTAAGCTCTGTTCTTTCTGCTGACATTTTCGTACATTGCCATAGTACAGCAGATGGCTGAGGATTCTAATCAAGAGATTTTGTACAAATCAACAAAAATCTCTGGCCAGAATCTGTAGTTATTGAGGGAAAAAAAAACATCCAGAACCATATGTTCCAGTATCCTGCATACTACTCCGATAGGAAGTTTGCACATCATTTAATCATACTGTTCCATATTACAGTATAATCCTTCACTGTGTCAGCAGCTCAGTGCTTAATGCGGCTAAAGTCAGCCTCCTTTGCATTAAGAACTGCATAGGTTTTTAAATACAACATCCTATCTCTTCCTGCCAACTATGGTTCAATATGCCCGTAGTGACATAACATAACATATAGCTATGGTTTTCAAGTTTTATCTCTTACTTGGATTTAAGATAAATGAAACTCAGCATGCATTATTTTCAAAGAATAAAATACATTATGATATTTTTAATGAGCAAATGCATGATTCAGGTCAAACTCTAATGTGAGCTGATTTGAAGACAATTACAGTTTTTCTTATAGTCAAGATTAGGGCCTGAGCATGTATATTATAAGAATCCAACAGCAGCTTTAAATGAATTTGACTTTGTGAGCAATAGACTTAAATTCAGCTAAAACATAAATCTATGATTATAGCTTAATTTGCATGTAATGTTATGTAATTGCTGTAGTGCAATGAGACAGTGTTATTATATAGCAACTTGTATGTGATAGTTTGCTCAAATAGCTCCAACACTTTTTTTTAAATGACCTTTAATAGAAGTCAATTTCAAAGCATTTATACATTGAAACTTGCATTTGAACCTGTTTTCCTCCTACATATCTTAAATTAACAACATACTATCAAAGGTACACATAAATTTCAATCTATCCATAATCTAAATTTATAACCCAGTGCCTTCCTAGAAGTTGCATCATGATTTAGTTCTTGTAAGTAGATGATGCTTTCCCATAAAGACAATTATAAAATGGCAAGAGTTTGCATTCCTCACACATTTCTCTATATAAAATTATAAAGAAGATCAATTGTGTGCTCTTAAAGAAGCAGCAACATAGCTTTTGCAGGTATCTGGAATAGTGAAATTTGGTACAAGTTCCATGAAATGGACATACATATATTAGAAAGGTTATACAAACCTTATACAAGGTTTCCCACATACTTTAATAATATGCATAAAGGAAAACTGCTACACTTCTATCATAAATTTGACCAGAGTGTACATGTTATAATAAATATAAGCATCAATTAATAATGCTCTGGTTCTCCTACAGATGCCCTTTATAAAATTATTTGTTTACCCATGTAAAAATAAATGCTGTTCAGGGAAGTTTGAACTGATTCCCATTTTCCTCTAAGTAAATGTTCTCCTACTTGGAAGAAGCTTTCAGCTTCTTTCAGCTGACCTTATATTAATCTAAAGGTATTCAATAAATATTTTATGATTGGTCATAATGGCTTCACTCCTATCCCCCTCCCCAATATTTACAGGTAAAGAAAAGTCTAACATATATTTATTCCAAATCCACCTTCATTATTTAGTTAAAATTTTAAGGATACTATTAGAACACATATAGGTCTTATGAGTACAATCACTGTTAAAAAGAAATCTGATATATTTCTTTATATATATTTTATATATTTCTTTACACAAATCTCTTTATATATACTTATAAACAGTAAAAACATCACGAAGTTATTCAGAAACTTTCAAGATATAATCACGTTCTCCATACACACACACACACACACACACACACACACACACACACACTTAAAAAGATTATATTGCATTCTCCATCAGACACAATTGAGAAAAATGATAAAAATAAAGGTAAATTGAGATATGTGTTAATTAGGCATCAGTAAAGAATGGAGAGACATGAAGAGCAATAATCACACGTTGCAAGCATTATTCTCCTATGAGTCGGAAACCACTATTGTCTCCTTCTTACAGTCACATGATTGGAGCAGTGTGGCATTGACTAACAGCTTCTAAAACACCTAGTAATGCCTCATTGTTTAAGTAGACACAAGAATCAGTAGATATTAAGGAAAAATCTGTCACTTGAAAGACCAAGAGCAAATCAACAGATAGAAAAATAACTTGAAAGAAGCAGAGAAGGACTAACAGGGAGGTGAACACTGGGTGTAAAGCAATGGGATTATTAATCTTGTCAGATCTTAGGTCAAGTACAAAAAATATAGGGGACAAGAAAATGATACTGAGAAGAGGACCAATCAGAGAATGAGAGATACCTTTGAATTTAACATATTATAAAAATTGTAATTTAACCAGACGGTTTGGAAAACAAACTTGTGCCCCATCTCTCAGAAAATAAAGCAAAAAAAAAAAAGGGGGGGGGGAAGGGAAAAAATTGGAGAAATTATATTTTAAAAATTAGGTGATCAGTCAGTAAGCCCAATATCTGAATATAATTGCCAGATGGACAGAATAGAGAATACAGAGGGGATAAACTTATGAAAATATTTTAGAAATGGATGGAATTTAAAGACTCGAATTACTGGATTAAAATATTCTATTAAATGAAAAGCACAATGGAAGAAAATAAATTTTCACAAAGTTACAGAGTTGTAATATTTTGATAATATTACAATATGTAATATTGCAATATTTTCAACATTAAGGAAGAAAAGGTTAGTAACTAAATAAAATGTCTATATATCTCTCAAACATTTTGCTCTATTTGAAAGAAATTAATATTATTAATGATTATTCTGTGACCATTGATGTAAACCACAGTTGTCCAGGCAAACCAAGTGAAGGTGATTGATCACCCTGTATATTAAATACCCATAATTAGAAAAGTTTTTTTTTTGTTTACAGAAATGCTAGCAGACAAAAAAAAGTGAGGAAATGTCATCAAAATGTTAAGAAAAAATATCTTATAAGTTTATTTCTCTTAACATGAACATAAGTGTGAGAGTAAAATTTGCAGAAGGGGTCCTGATAACATAAAGGCCATAGGTCAATTTATTAAGGGTCACTTTTGTCAAAGTAAAGGCTACATTTCAGTAAGTAAGTAGCAAATGAATTAAAATAGAGAAAAAGAGAACGGTATCTTTTTATCCTAGAAGTTCAGTTATGTGACCAACTGATTGTTATAAGAACAGGAGTGGACATAGAATTGAGGACTAATTTTGGGTTTTGTTTTTGTTAAATAAAAAGTTGAGTGTACTTTTTATCCAGTAGGAAGAGAATCTGAATGGTAAATAATAATAATAGAGAAGAAATAAGAGATAAAGAAATGATAGAGGAAAATCCATGAAGGGAAACAGGAATATACTATCTAAAGTACAAGGGGGGGAAATTAACATTGGACAGAATATGTAGCATTTCATTTCTTTCACTGAAACAGCAAAAAAAAAAAAAAATGAAGCAAGAGTTGTAAAAACTGGTAAAAGATTTGAAGGTTAAAATAGAAATTGGTAATTCTTGCCTCATGGGTTCACTTGTGTAATAAGACATGAATTCCACTGCTTGTAAAGATGGGCATGGAGAGAAATGATAGGAGTTATCAGCCTCAGGAATTTTATTTTAAGGCAGGTCTACAATCAGCAAATGCTCACAGGTTTTCCTTTTACATGTACAAATGTCTTTATTTTGACTAAATGTTTAAAAAAAACAGTTCTGCTGGTTACAAGATTCTGTACTGTGAATATGTCAGCCCACTACCTTGTTGGGTTCCATTTTTTCTGATGAGAGGTCACTTGTTAATCTTACTGTGGCTCCCTTCTATATAATGAGTAATTCCCTCTTACTGGTTTCAAGATTTTCCCTTTATCTTTGGCTTTCAACTATGTGACTATGTGTCTGGGTGTGGCTCTCTGTTTTTATCCAGCTCGCACTTTATTGAAATTCTTGAATGTAGGTTAAAAGAATGCTTTTCATGAAATTTACAATGTTTTCTGCCGTTTTCTCTTTGAAAAGTTTTTTCTGTCTCTTTCTCTTTCTTCTCTCATTCTACCACTGCCACTATGTATCTGTTGGTATACTTAATGGTATTTGATATTTCTCTGAGGCTCTGTTTATTTTTCTCTCTGTTCTTCAGGTTGTATAATCTCTATTGATCTATCTTAAGACCATTTATTTCTTCTGCCAGCTCAGATATACTGGTGAGCACTTTTTGTAAATTTTCATTTTAGTTATTGGAATTTTGAACTCTATAATTTCCATCTCATTCTTTTTAAAGATAATTTATATCTCTTTATTGATATTCTCTATTTTGTGAGTCATTTTCATTATACTTCCCTTTAGTCATTAAAACATGATTTGCTTTATATCTTTGAACATATCTATAATAGTTGCTTCATATTCTATGCTAATTCCAACATCTAGACCACTCAAAAACATTCTCTCTTTCCCTTCTCTCTCTCTCTCTCTCTCTCTCTCTCTCATATATATATATGTGTGTGTGTGTCAAAATTTCCTATTTTTTGTTGAAAATTCAACACTTTTTATAATATATTGAAGCAATTCTGAATCTGACCCACTCTACTTCTGAGACTTGTTTTTTGCTGTTTCTTTGTTGAGTGACTTAATTGGATTGATTCTATAAAGTTTACTTCTGCTTTGTGCTTCTTTTGATGTCTGTATTCTGATTTTTCCCCCTTGTTTGTATTTTTCATTCTGGCTTCCTCGGTCACTTCTGGGTTAGCATAGCTGAGTGATCAGCATTAATTGGCCAGTAGTTGAGCTTAAGTCTTCTGTTCCCATAAAATCTTCAACACTTACTATTGGATCTGTGTGTGGCCTGAACTGATTTCAAAGTTGAGGAAACTTACTCATTGCAACATTTTTAGTCCCATAGTTTAGTTCTAATAATAGCATAGAAATAATGTTTCTAGTCACTCTTGACAGACTTGAACAGGTAAATAGTTTTTCAGATATTTGGATAAGTATGATTTTAGCAGGGTCTTCTTTGACTATCTCTTTCCCCAAATTGCCTTTTAAACTTCTGGCTATCTATTTTTAGTGGTAACACAGCGCTATTAGCCTCCTTTGGTTGTTAGGCACCTGAATGGGGAATAGTAAGAGTGGGGAGAATGAGCAACAGAAATTTGCTGCTACTACCCACCCAAAATTAATTATTCACAGAAGGGACTTAAGGGAGATGGGGACCAGTGTTGATAATTCTCTACTGAGTCTGTCCTCAATAGCTCTTTCACAACACAGACATGGAAAGAATGGGCTTCATCAGCTCTTGGTTTTGCCCATACCACCCAGAATTAATCCTCTATTATAGGAAACTGGGGGAACTAGATGTTGCCTTGGCTCAAATGCCACAGCCTCCCACCTGAGTCTTACTCAGTTTCTGTTTGTTGTATGCTTTTTGGCCAATTTCCAGTTTGTCTTCCAAAATTGTGACCTGGTTGACTGATGTTTCTGTGGGAGATAGGATTCATTCCCCCAACTCATTAAATGGTCATTCCAGATATCCTACCCTCCATGATAAGGGATTTGAGGAAGGAAGAAAAGTGGACAAGGTGGAATTAATAGATAGAAATTCCAGAAACAAAAAAAAAAAGTGGGTAACAATTGAGCCATAAAGAAGACCTTGAATTTGGAGACTGAAATTTTAGTGAAAAAATTTCAGAGGTAATAGATTTCATTTTCTAGGAGTAATCAGTATTCTGTGTTAAAGAATGTATCTATAAGATACACAGATTAATTTTTAATTTGAAAGGGCATAGATCTATCAGAAAATTTTCAGGAAAAGGACGTGTATGATATATATAAGCATAAATTAAAGAACTAAGGTACTAACATTAAGAAAATAACATAAATAAGAAGGATGTGGGAAGATTGACAAGGAATAAAATTGTGAAGACGTGTGATCTCAGGAATCCCAGTGTAATTATTTTGGAGGAATTCCAGTTTGTCTTCAGAGATATTCCAGAAGTAAAGTGACTTTCAGTTAATGAGAAATCTCATGATATGTCCTTTAGGGCAAAACTGCTGCTGTCATTCCAAGATGCATGCCACTGCACATGAAGTCATCAAGGAATTATGCAGCTAAGTTTTGTTGGTATTAAATTATCCAAAGACCTTAATGACCACCATTTCCTTCTTTCCAAATCTCCATAATTTCTTTAGCTCATATCATTTCTTGCGTCTTTCAGATCATACTGCTGTAACACCAAATCACTTTACACTGCAGTTAGGCAATTTACAAGGCAAGAGTATAGTATTCTGTCATTTGTCATCTTTGCATGTCAGTCACTCACTTTGGAAGTCTGCTTTGCGTTGCATTGGAGAAGAGAGCCCAGAAGCTATCTTTACCAGGTCCTCTATTCTATAGTTCCAGAGTAACTCTCAAAATATTTTAAAGATAGGAAGAAGAAAAGCTATTTTTCTTGAGAGTTCATAGTGCTAGCACAGCGGCTTCTCAGTCTTTGTAAGCACAAATTTTCCGACACCTATTAAAGGGGTAGTGGGGTTTTCCCAGCAACTTATGAAAAGCTGCTTGAATGTTTCACAACAAAGTCATCAAATGATTATTTCCTTTCTTGACCTTCACTCTCCCAGCTCTCTATATATGTGTGTGAGTCCAGCATTAGATCAATGTTAAACTCCTTTATTTTTGTAAGACTTATAATAGATTTGTGTTTCTAGCAACTTCCAGAGTGACATAAAGGATACTTACAGACAGGGTCATTGTGTCAAAATATGTATCACATATTAGTTCAGTTATTACAAATTGGTAGACTTGTTTCTTTCACAGAGCTTAAGACATTGCTGCCAGAAATGATTAGGGCTACATATTCAGCATCTACATCAAGTTTCTCGTTAAAGTAAACAACAAAAACACCCTAAGAGAAGTACCTATTTTTCCAGCTTGATCATGTGGAGTACCTGGAAATTCCCTGTAAAGTTATATTATGCTAGTGGGCATAGAATCAACTTCCTAAAAGAAGGAAATCCTTTCCAATGGAAGGTAGATAGACAACGCAACACATGGTCATTAAAACAACATATTTTCTTAAGTAACACAATTGAGAGACACATAGAGTTAAGAGAACACACTCTGTAACCAGATAGGCTGTTTGATTTTTGTCTTTGTACTATATTAGCAGTTTCTTAACCACTGAATATTTCTTCATCAGTAAGCCACAGCAAATAATAGTACTTCATAGGGTTGTTGTAAAAGATGAAAAGTATATATATATAATATATTGAGGATAGTTCTTCGGGTACAAAAAGAGCACAATCAATGTTAGGCAAAAACTAAAATTCTAGTTGTTTTTTTTAATCTGAAATCTAAAGTTTTCTGTAACTTATGACCAATGCAATTATGAAACTATCACAGTAACATGTGACTTTTGCTTGTTTGTTTGTTTGTTTGTTTGTTTGTTTGGATGTCCAATCCTTAGGCTAGATCTTGTTCTAGACTTTCGAACAGATAACACAATTTCAATACATATGAAGAATATGAGTTTCCTATGATGCTTTTGCTCGGTTAACTACACTCCCACCCCATCTCCACTGGACTCATGTATCACTGGGAATTAAACAGATTCTCAGAAACCTAGAATTTCTTTTTGCAAGTAGATAGCTGAGGACCTGCTAAAAATCCTCCACAAAATGAACCTCAGTCACATAAACTTCTGACATTTTGAATATGTCATTATCTATTCTAAGATTTAGCTATTTTCTCTTTCTCTCCTTGCATTGTCTGATGTGGGATAGTTCAAACAGAAGAGAAAACACCAACGCAAAAAATTTAACTGAGGTGACATTCACATTCCTTCTAGTCTTGGCTAAATTTAAGTTTGCATGGACAATGCTAAAATCATCACATTTTATTCCTCTGGTAGCTGGCACATGTTTTTCACTTTGATTTTAAAATATGCCACAATTTCAAAAATGTTAAAATAGGAGATATATATTTTGGAATAAAAAAAGGACAATACTTTCACAGTAATCTTATTTGGTTTCATATCTGCTGTCTACACTAAGCAAAAATTGCTTGATGAAAGGACAGAGCAACTAATTGTGAGGTTGAATTTAAGATAAATAACTCTAGAAAGAAATAATGGATTATCTGATGAAATGTAAATGCTGAAATTAAGAGCCACATCACAGAGATATAAATTAGTTTAGGGAAACCAAATGTAACTACAATACAACAGATATAATAGAGTATATATATTCATATTTTATCGTAATACCTCCCAGAGTCCATACCTCCAAATATTATCACATTAGTGATTAGGGTTTCAACATGTGAGTTTTGAGGGCATACAGATATTCAGTCCAGTGTGTGTGTGTGTGTGTGTGTGTGCACGCATTTATGAATTAGCATCAAAAATGTGTAAAAGCTTATAAGAAGGAATCTATCATGACAAAAATACAGAATCAAAGTTCATGTATTTGTAATCCAGACCTAAATGACACACCTCAAGTTCTATGGACTTGATGTCTATGTCCTTTCAAAATTCATTTGTTGAAACCAGAATTCTCAGGTAGGCTTATATTAGATCATTAGATCCTCACCATAGGATGAATACATTTATTAAAAAAGAGGAGGAGAAAAGGGATTTGTGGCAACACAGAAAGAACATAGCTATTTACAAACTAGGCAGAGACATCTCATCAGAACCTAACTGTGCGGGCACCTTGATATCGCACTTCCCAGCCTCCTGAGAGAAATAAATCTCTGTTGTTTAGGCCACCTAGTTGTGATATACTATAATAACAGCCTGAAGTAAGACATCAAGTAATAATGAAAACATAAGAATCTTAAAACAGACCTAAAATATCACCCATATAACCTAAGAGTGACTTTCTTCATAAGGCTCATCCTGGGCATGTTTCATAACATATTGTCCAAGTAACTTTCTGGAATTGTCTTCAAATTAGTTCCAAAGGTTGTATTTTTACATTTTATATTTTCTTAAAATACTATCACTCAGTAGATTTTCTTCTTTTTCCATGAATCCTAAAAAGGGACTTACATAGTAGCTTTTTTTTATTACTAATTCTTACTGAGTTCATTATCCACCATATTTTATTATTTTAAAGAATTTATGTTACCTAATCCAATGATAGAGTCGATGTTTAAGATATACTTTTTTATTTAGTACACTCATTTTCTTTAAATAACACATTTTGCAAGAACACCCGACAGAGCTTCTCAACTTTCAGTTAGAAAAATCAAAGAAGCATTAAAAAAGAGGCTTATCATGAAAAAACACAGAATAAACATTAGTCTATTAGGGACTTGACAAAATGAATGATAATCAGCAGCACACTGCTCATTGATTTTAATATTCTTGGCCGTATCAGCGCTTATAGAAACTAAATTATTTTGTTCTCAAAAAAAATTTTGTCTAATGTTGAAGAGAATGTGTCATTCATTGAGAATTGTGATTCTCCTCTTCAGCTCTGGGTAGAATGCTTCTGGAATGCAAAATGAGAGTTCACAAAAACTGATATTTTTGTTCTATTAATGTTTAATTATTGGGTATAACTTTGCAAAAGGAGTAAAACACTATTCCGAGAATGATGATGGTGTTTAGGGGAAAAAAGATCATTTATCTTTTCAATGAACTTTTTCTAAAAGCAATTCTATTTGTAGAAGCTGCACTTTGTGCCAGTTCATCCCATGGCTTAGTTAGAAGTGTTATCATGGTCAGTGCTCCTTAGTCTTCACAGGAACATTATCATTAGTTACTAAAGTCATATCTTATGCATTTAGGTTACCACAGAAATGGATTTTTTCAAGGTGAGTTCATGTTTTCCTCACTACCAATACCTTTAACTATTTTCGTGGAAACTGTAGCCAGTCTGGTATTGATGGTACTACTATTAAGTTTTGTGATTCATAATGAATGCACTAAATAAAGCTTTCCAGAAAAACAACACATTTCCTGAATTTGAAAAGAAAAGCAATTTCAAAAACGTCATGAATTTTGTAATAAAACTCTCAATGGAACCAAAATCTGAAAATGAAACCCCATGAGCTTGTTACAATGATATGCATCCCTTCTTAATAAGCGTAGATATTAAAATAGTATGGTCAGTTAATCATTTCAAGAGAGTATTCACTTTAAGTAACACAAAATATAATAAAGTACTATGTGTTTCAATGCCATAATTCTTTAGATATGTATATTTACACACATATACACACATAATAAACAGATACACATCATACACTGAATTTGCCCTTTTTGCATGCACAAAGCACAGTGAATGATTAACTGGGGAAAAAAAAACTGTTGGTTTTTTTTTTTCAGTTTTCACACACATATATTGGTATACCTGTGTTTAACTTGTAAATACCCACTTTGCATCAAAATGAGTGATTCACATGATTGAAAATAAGCTCTTTTTATAGTGTATGGGTAAATAATAAAGAAGATATACTGACTAACTTTCAGTATTTAATAAAGGCAGTGTCTCTATATGATGATCATGTTAGAAAATTAACAGTCTTGGGGCCCCTGGGTGGCTCAGTCAGTTAAGTGTTCAACTTTGGCTCAGGTCATGATCTCATGGTTCATGAGTTTGAGCCCCACATCGGGCTCAGTGCTGACAGCTCAGAGCCTGGAGCTTGCTTTGGATTCTGTCTCTCTCTCTCTCTTTCTCTCTCTTTGCCCCTCCCCGCTTATGCTCTATATCTCCCTCTCTCTCACAGATAAATAAACATTAAAAAAAAAAAGAAAGAACATTAACACTCTTTCAATCAACTACCACTGTGATATCTGCTCTACCTTCTTGCAGCAATGAGCTAATATAATGCATAGTCTAATTACCTTTGGAGCACTCATAGGATTTTACCTAATGTTGAGCTTCAATGGCTGACATAAGCACAAATACAGTATTGGTAAATAGTACTGTAGAGGTGCTTTTATTAAAATTCCTTTAAATAACTGAGTGGTTAAATAAAGACCTCTATTTCAGTTGTAAAATACACCTTTAGATGCTCATTGGATGCTAATTATTAATGGCCAATAGGTCACTCCTATTTACTATTTTGGCCCACTGCCCTAAAACTGATGATGTGGTCATTTAGATTTGTTCTCGTTTATTAATGTTAGTTGTATGTTATTGTTGTGATATAATTAACATTTTTTAACCAGATATGAGTCTAAGATGAAGAAAATGCATTTTAAGGATATTTACCTGAAAGCTGAAAAATATTAAAAAAATGAGTTGCTAAAAGTATTCTTTTTCTTATGCTAGATCAGTATAAGGCTAATCTAATGTAGCAATCTGAACGATAAATTTCTAAATGACTATCCTTTTATTTTTATTTATTTATTTATTTATTTTTAAAATTTTTTTCTTAATGTTTTTATTTATTTTTGAGACAGAGAGAGACAGAGCATGAGCAGGGAAGGGGCAGAGAGAGAGGGAGACACAGATTCGGAGGCAGGCTCCAGGCTCTGAGCCATCAGCACAGAGCCCGATGCGGGGCTCGAACTCACAGACTGTGAGATCATGACCTGAGCTGAAGTCGGACGCTCAACCGACTGAGCCACCCAGGGGCCCCCTATTTTTATTTTTTTAAAATCACATTACTGAGGTGTGATTGACACACAAAAAGCTGTACATGTTTAATGTATACAACTTGATGAGTTTGGAGATAACTACATTTGTGAAACCATTAACACCATCTGTATGAGAAACAGACATCACTTCCAAAAGTTTCTTCCAATTTTCTTTATTTATTGTTATTATTATTACTAATAATTTTTGTGGTAAGAACACTCTCGTGATCTACCTTTTTAGCAACTTTTAAAGTCTATAATACAATATTAGTAACTATAGGCACTATGCTATACAGTAGATCTCTAGAATTTAGTCATAGGAACAAATCTTTGAAACATGTAAATCAGGTCATGTCACTCCCGTCTTAAAACCTTTCCAGGGGGTATGCATTGCACTTAGAATAAGATGCAAATTCTGTGTCACGACACCTAAGAATCTACAAGATCTGGCATTTGCCTATTTGCCCTACTTCATATTCTCATTGTTCTTCTTACAGTCCCTGGAACGTCCATTTTTTTCTGTGTCAGAGTCTTTTGCACAAGAGCTCTGTTGTCTGGACCATCTCCGCGCTTCCCATTCCCCAAAGCCTAGCTGCTTTTTGTCCTTCAGATTCGAGCTGAAATGTCACCTCCTCAGAGAGGTCTTTTTTTATTTCTTTTCCTTTTCCTTTTCTTTTCCTTTTTTTTCTTTTCTTTTTCTTTTCTTTTTCTTTTCTCTTTCTTTTCTCCTTTCTTTCTTTCTTTCTTTCTTTCTTTCTTTCTTTCTTTCTTTCTTTCTTTATTATTTTTTTAATATGAAAATTATTGTCACATTGGTTTCCAACAACACCCAATGCTCATCCCAACAGGTACTCTCCTCAATGCCCATCACCCACTTTCCCCTCCTTCCCACCCCCCATCAACCCTCAGTTTATTGTTAGTTTTTAAGAGTCTCTTATGGGGCGCCCAGGTGGCTCAGTCGGTTAAGCGTCCGACTTCAGCTCAATTCATGATCTCATGGTCCGTGAGTTACTTAGTGTAACACTCTCCAGTTCCATCCACGTTGCTACAAAAGGCCACGTTTCATTCTTTCTCATTGGCAAGTAGTATTCCATTGTGTATATAAACCACGATTTCTTTATCCATTCATCAGTTGATGGACATTTAGGCTCTTTCCATTATTTGGCTATTTTTGAGAGTACTGCTATAAACGTTGGGATACAAGTGCCCCTATGCATCAGCACCCCTGTATCCTTTGGGTAAATTCCTAGCAGTGTTATTGCTGGGTCATAGGGTAGATCTATTTTTAATTATTTGAGGAAACTCTACACTGTTTTCCAGAGTGGTTGCACCAGTTTGCATTCCCACCAATAGTGCAAGAGGTTTCCCATTTCTCCATATCCTCTCCAGCTCTATAGTCTCCTGATTTGTTCATTTTAGCCACTCTGACTGGCGTGAGGTTATATATCTCATTGTGGTTTTCATTTGTATTTCCCTGATGAGGAGTGACATTGAGCATCTTTTCATGTTCCTGTTGGCCATCTGGATGCCTTCTTTAGAGAGGTGTCTATTCATGTTTTCTGTCCATTTCTTCACTGGATTATTTGTTTTTTGGGTGTGGCATTTGGTGACTTCTTTATAGATTTTGGATACTAGCCCTTTGTCTGATATGTCATTTGCAAATATCTTTTCCCATTCTGTCAGTTGCCTTTTAGTTTTGCTGGTTGTTTCCTTTGCAGTGCAGAGCTTTTTATTTTCATGAGGTCCCAATAGTTCATTTTTGCTTTTAATTCCCTTGTCTTTGGGGATGTGTCAAGTAACAAATTGCTGCGGCTGAGGTCAGACAGGTTTTTTCCTACTTTTTCCTCTAGAGTTCTGATGGTTTCCTGTCTCACATTCAGGTCCTTTATCCATTTTGAATTTACTTTTGTGAATAGTGTAAAAAAGTGGTCTAGTTTCATTCTTCTGCATGTTGCTGTCCAGTTCTCCCAGCACCATTTGTTAAAGAGACTGTCTTTTTTTCCATCGGATATTCTTTCCTGCTTTGTCAAAGATTAGTTGGCCATACTTTTGTGGGTCCAGTTCTGGAGTCTCTATTCTAGTCCATTGGTCTATGTGTCTGTTTTTGTGCCAATACCATGCTGTCTTGATGATTACAGCTTTGTAGTAGAGGCTAAAGTCTGGGATTGTGATGCCTCCCGCTTTGGTCTTCTTCTTCAATATCATTTTGGCTATTTGGGGTCTTTTGTGGTGCCATATGAATTTTAGGATTGCTTGTTCTAGTTTTGAGAAGAATGGTGGTGCAATTTTGATTGGGATTACATTGAATGTGTAGATTGCTTTGGGTAGTATTTACATTTTAACAATAAATTGACATTTAACTCTTCCAATCCATGAGCATGGAATGTTTTTCCATTTCTTTATATCCTCTTCAATTTCCTTCATAAGCTTTCTATAGTTTTCAGCATACAGATATTTTACCTCTTTGGTTAGGTTTATTCCTAGGTATTTCATGATTCTTGGTGCAGTTGTGAATGGGATCAGTTCCTTTATTTGTCTTTCTGTTGCTTCATTATTAGTGTATAAGAATGCAACTGATTTCTGTACATTAATTTTGTATCCTGCGACTTTGCTGAATTCATGTATCAGTTCTGGCAGACTTTTGGCAGAGTCTATCTATTATTTGCACATAATATCATGTCATGTGCAAAAAGTGAAAGCTTGACTTCATCTCTGCCAATTTTGATGCCTTTGATTTCCTTTCATTGTCTGAGTGCTGATGCTAGAACTTCCAGCACTATGTTAAACAACAGCGGTGAGAGTGAACATCCCTGTCGTGTTCCTGATCTCAGGGAGAACGCTCTCAGTTTTTCCCTATTGAGCATGATATTAGCTGTGGGCTTTCCATAAATGGCTTTTATGATGTTTAAGTATGTTCCTTCTATCCCGAATTTCTCAAGGGTTTTTATTAAGAAAGGATGCTGAATTTTGTCAAATGCTTTTTCTGTATCAATTGTCAGGATCATATGGTTCTTATCTTTTTTATAAGTAATGTGTTATATCACATTGATTGATTTGTGAATGTTGAACCAGCCCTGAAGCCCAGGAATGAATCCCACTTGATCATGGTGAATGATCCTTTTTATATGCTTTAGAAGTTGATTTGCTAGTATCTTGATGAGAGTTTTTGCATCCATGTTCATCAGGGATATTGGCCTGTAGTTCTCTTTTTTTACTGGGTCTCTGTCTGGTTTAGGAATCAAAGTAATGCTGGCTTCATAGAATGAGTCTGGAAGTTTTCCTTCCCTTTCTATTTTTTGGAACAGCTTGAGAAGGATAGGTATTATCTCTGCTTTAAATGTCTAGTAGAATTCCCCAGGGAAGCCATCTGGTCCTGGACTCTTATTTGTTGGGAGATTTTTGATAACTGATTCAATTTCCTTGCTGGTTATGGGTCTGTTCAAGTTTTCTATTTCTTCCTGTTTGAGTTTTGGAAGCATGTGGGTGTTTAGGAATTTGTCCATTTCTTCCAGGTTGTCCAGTTTGTTGGCATATAATTTTTCATAGTGTTCCCTGATAATTGCTTGTATTTCTGAGGGATTGGTTGTAATAATTCCATTTTCATTCATGATTTTCTCCATTTGGGTCATCTCTCTTTTCTTTTTGAGAAGTCTGGCTAGAGGTTTATCAATTTTGTTTATTTTTTCCAAAAACAAACTCTTGGTTTCATTGATTTGCTCTACAGTTTTTTTAGATTCTATATTGTTTATTTCTGCTCTGATCTTTATTATATTTCTTCTTCTGCTGGGTTTGGGGTGTATTTGCTGTTCTTCTTCTATTTTCTTTAGGTGTGCTATTAGATTTTATATTTGGGATTTTTCTTGTTTCTTGAGATAGGCCTGGATTGCAATGTATTTTCCTCTCAGGACTGCCTTTGCTGCATCCCAAAGCGTTTGGATTGTTGTATTTTCATTTTCATTTGTTTCCATATATTTCTAAATTTCTTCTCTAATTGCCTGGTTGACCCTTTCATTCTTTCGTAGGGTGTTCTTTAACCTCCATGCTTTTGGAGGTTTTCGAGACTTTTTCCTGTGGTTGATTTCAAGTTTCATAGCATTGTGGTCTCAAAGTGTGCATGGTATGACCTCAATTCTTTTATACTCTTAAGGGCTGTTTTGTGACCCAGCATGTGATCTATCTTGGAGAATGTTCCATGTGAACTTGAGAAGAAAGTATATTCTGTTGCTCTGGTAAGCAGAGTTCTAAATATATCTGTCAAGTCTATCTGATCCAATGTATCATTCAGGGCCCTTGTTTCTTTATTTATTCTCTGTCTAGATGATCTATCCATTGTTGTAAGTGGGGTATTAAAGTCCCCTGCAATTACCACACTCTTTTCAATATGGTTGCTTATGTTTGTGATTAATTGTTTTATATATTTGGGGGCTCCTGTATTCAGTGCATAGACATTTCTAATATTTAGCTCTTCCTGATGGATAGACCCTGTAATTATTATATAATGCCCTTCTTCATCTCTTGTTACAGGCTTTAATTTAAAGTCTAGTTTGTCTGATACACGTATGGCTACTCCAGCTTTCTTTTGACTTCCAGTAGCATGATAGATACTTCTCCATCCCCTCAATTTCAATCTGAAGGTGTCCTCGGGTCTAAAATGAGTTTCTTGTAGACAGCAGATAGATGGGTCTCGTTTTTCTTTTATCCATTCTGATACCCTATGTCTTTTGGTTGGAGCATTTAGTTCATTGACATTCAGTGTTATTATTGAAAGATATGGATTTAGAGTCACTGTGATATCTGTAGGTTTCATGCTTGTAGTGATGTCTCTGGTACATTGTGGTCCTTGTAACATTTCACTCACAGAATCCCCCTTAGGATCTCTTGTAGGTCTGGTTTAGTGGTGATGAATTCCTTCAGTTTTTGTTTGTTTGGGAAAACCTTTGTCACTCCTTCTATTCTGAATGACAGACTTGCTGGGTAAAGGATTCTCGGCTGCATATTTTTTTTCTGTTCATCACATTGAAGATTTACTGCCATTCCTTTCTGGCCTGCCAAGTTTCAGTAGATAGGTCTGCTACTATTCTTATGTGTCTACCTTTGTAAGTTAGAGCCTGTTTATCCCTAGCTGCTTTCAGAATTCTCTCTTTATCCTTGTATTTTGCCAGTTTCGCCATGATATGTTGTGCAGAAGATCAATTCAAGTTACGTCTGAAGGGAGTTCTCTGTGCCTCTTGGATTTCGATGACCGTTTGCTTCCACAGATCAGGGAAGTTCTCAGCTATGATTTGTTCAAGTACACCTTCAGCCCCTTTCTTTCTCTTCTTCTTCTTCTGGAATTCCTATGATATGGATATTGTTCTGTTTGTTTGCATCACATAGTTCTCTAATTCTCCCCTCATACTCCTGGATTTCTTTATCTCTCTTTTTCTCAACTTCCTCTTTTTCCATAATTTTACCTTCTAATTTACCTATTCTCTCCTCTGCCTCTTCAATACATGCTATGGCTGCCTCCATATTATTTTGCACCTAATTTATAGCATTTTTTAGCTCCTCATGACTATTTCTTAGTCCCTTGATCTCTGTAGCAATAGATTCTCTGCTGTCCTCTATCCTTTTTTCAAGCCCAGTAATTAATTTTATGACTATTATTCTAAATTCTTGTTCTGTTATATTGTTTGAATCATTTTTTGATCAATTCGTTAGCTGTCGCTGCTTCCTGGAGTTTCTTTTGAGGAGAATTCTTCCACTTCATCATTTTGGGTAGTCCCTGTTGTGGCTCCAAACTGTAGGGCACTTCCCCTGTGCTGTCTGGAGTAACTTGTGTTGGTGGGCAGGCCGCAGTCAGACCCGATGTCTGCCCCCAGCCTACTGCTGGGGCCACAGTCAGACTGGTGTGTACCTTATCTTCCTCTCTCCCAGGGGCAGGACTCACTGTGGAGTGGTGTGGCCCCTGTCTGGGCTGCTTGCACACTGCCAGGCTTGTGGTACTGCTTAGATGGGATCTGGCCAAGGGTGTATTAGCCAGGGTGGATCCGCAAGGTGCACAGGGGTGGGAGGGGCAGACTTAGCTCGCTTTGCCATGGATGGTCCCCTGCAGGAGGGGCCCTGCAGCACCAGGAGGGTGGCAGACTTGTTGGAGGGATGGATCCACAGAAGCAGTGTTGGGCATTTGCACAGTGCAAGCAAGTTTGGTGACGGGAGCTGGTTCCCTTTCAAATTTCGGCCGAGGGATGGGAGAGGGAAATGGTGCTTCTCAGCACCTTTGTTCCCCCACCGAGCTGAGCTCTGTCTTCTGGGTCTCAACAACTCTCCCTCCAGATGTCCTCTCACCTTCCCTGCTGTCTGAGAGCAGAGCTGTTGACTTTTAACATTCCAGATATTAAGTCCCGCTGGCTGTCAGAACTCACAGAGTCTGGCCCCTCTGCTTTTGCAAGCCAGACTTTGGGGGCTCTGTCTTGCCTAGCGGACTGCCCTGGATCCCTCCTGCCAGTCCATGTAGCACGCACTGCCTCTCTGCCCTTCCTATCCTCTCGTGGGCCTCTTTTCTACACTTGGCTCAGGAGAGTCCGTTCTGCTAGTGTTCTGGTGGTTTTTTGGGATATTTAGGCAAATGTGGGTGGAATCTAAGTGATAAGCGGGATGAGGTGAGCCCAGCGTCCTCCTACGCCACCATCTTCAATGACTATTCTTTTAAATTACTTCATGAGAATTTTGAAGTCCTCACGTGAATTTTTAAAAATCCAAATTGGAAATTTCTCATTTATGGGAGAAGAAATTCACTATCCTTGGACAGATCCATATTCAAAGGCTTTAGCTCCGTGTCAGTGTTCAGCAAGGAAAATGCTACTCATTGGTTTTGAAACAAAATCATATATTTAAAATATATACATTTAATTTTCAATGATTTATTGTTTAATCACCTTTTTAGATTAGAACTAAGGGGATTTTGTTTATTTTTATTTTATGATTGCTTCAAAAGGCTTTATGAGAGCTACATGAATATGATATAAATAGCACCAGAATAGGAGTAAAGAGAAATCTGTCCATTGATTGTCTTTTTACTAACCATATATTCCTACCAAAATTCCCATTCCTTTTTTAAAAAATAGACTGGATTAAGTGATCTTCCAGGAATATTTATATACAGGTATCATGGTACTTGGAAAATGTCCAAGTCTTAGTTCATTTGCACCTGTACAAAAGGAGTTGTGAAAGTTGAAAAAGTTCTAAAAAACTAAGAAAATTATGTCTTGAAAAATCTTTGAAACATACATAAGTCTTTCTAAACAGTAGAAGTTTCGAAAAGTAAAAGGATTATTTTACTCGGGCTCAGGAGTTTTGTTAGATTCATTGATTTTTATTTATTTTTTCTCCTGACAAATCCTGGAGTACACAGCCAGTGTTACCACCTACTGTGATCTCCTGATAGCAAAATTCAACCCATTAGCAAAAAAAATTTAAAGGACACAGCTAATTTAATTTAAAATGAGAAATTGCATCACTCATGAAAACTAGTCTGAGTTACCATTTCCTAAAGGGTTCCTTTGAATTTTAACTGTCTCTTTTAGTATAATGTGAATTAGTTCAAATAATTTAGAACCAGTATATTCCTTGGCAATTTGGGAAATTATATAATGTTATCAATGAGCTTTGGCTTTATTAAGTACACTTTTCATTTTATATATATATATATATATATATATATATATATATATATATATCCTTTTAAAATGTATTTTCTACTGATGATCTCCTAACTAGCATAAATATCATTGGCACTTTAAAGATCTGCATACTATTCAAATGTCATTCATTCATTCCTTCATCTATTCAGTGAAAATGTATTGAGCACTTACTTTTTGTCAGGCACTTTGCTAGCCAGTGTGGGAAGAGCAATGAACAAACACACACATTTCTACCTTGTTTACATTCTGGTTGGAAAGACAGACAATAAACAACATAACTAGGCAGAAACTTGCTATGGCAGTAATGGAAGTGAAAGGAGGAACAGAGGCAGGGGACAGGAAATGTTTGGAGTGGTGAAATTTTAGGTAGGCAATCAGAAAAAGCCACCGATGAGAAATTGACATTTGATTGAAGCAAGTGAGGATCCATACAGATTTCAGGAAGAACTCTGAAGCAGAGACATTAACAAAGGCAAAATTCTAGCAGAAATGTGCCTACCTTTCTGGAGGAGATACCACAGCACAGCTAGCAGGTTGAGCAAGGGGAAAGAGTTGTAGATGAGGTCAAACAAGAGTATGGACAGATTACTTGCTACAGGGCTGTTCAAAAAGCCATCCATGGATTAGTGCCAAGATAAATACAGATATTAAAAGCGTTTAAAGACTTTTATAGATATTCGACATTACCATGGCATCTGAACATATTATCAATTTGAATTCTTTTTAACATTTCTATTAATCCATTTTTATTGGTTTATTAATTTGACAACAGCATTGGTTCATGAAAACTTGGGTGGGGGGGGGAATAATTCTTTGCCCCACAGATAGTTTGAGAAACACTGAGTTGGGAGACTGTGACTCTTTCTCTGAGTAAGATGAGGAGTAATTAGTGTTTAAGAAGAGGTGAGACCAGGTATGGTGTACTTATTAGGAAGATCAGTCTGGCTTCAGTGTTGGCGAATGATCAAAGGAGGACCGGGGCCTGACAGTAGTTGTGAGTTAGGCGGCTGTTGAAGAAACAGATGAGGGAGGATAGTCACTCAGGCCAGAGTAGAAGCAGTGGAGGTAGTAAGATGTGCTCAGGTTGTGGATATGTTGTTGAAGATAGAGAAAGTAAACAACAACAACAACAACAACAACAACAAAACTTATGAAGATGACACATGAAATGTGAGATGGAGAGAAAGAGAAAAACCATGGATGACCCAAATATCTGTTTGAGCAAGCAGAATACATTGCTTTTTACTAAGCTAATGTAGTTTGGAAGAGGGGCAGGTAGCCGTGTCTGGTGGAAGGTGAATCAGAATGCCAGTCAGGAGCTCAGCTTGGGGCATATTCATTTTCAGAGACCCCTTATACAGCTAAATAAAGAATCTCTTATGGGAAGTGACTTGAGGGAAGAGAGAAAGTGAAGAAAGTACTGCAGTTAATGTGTAGCAATGAAAGCATTCAAAAGGCAAAAGCAAGAGATTCTAATTTCAAACAAATAGAAAGTCACTCTGAATTGTTTATGTATCAAATTCTGGACCACAGTAATTTGTTGTTGTTGCTGTTGTTTCAAGTTTTTTTTTTTTTTTTTTTTTTTATTTATTTTTGGGACAGAGAGAGACAGAGCATGAAGGGGGGAGGGGCAGAGAGAGAGGGAGACACAGAATCGGAAACAGGCTCCAGGCTCCGAGCCATCAGCCCAGAGCCTGACGCGGGGCTCGAACTCACGGACCGCGAGATCGTGACCTGGCTGAAGTCGGACGCTTAACCGACTGCGCCACCCAGGCGCCCCTGTTGTTTCAAGTTTTTATTTAAATTCTAGTTAGTTAACATACAGTGTAATATTGGTTTCAGGAGTAGAATTTATTGATTCATCACTTAGGTATAACACCCAGTTCTCATCACAACCAGTGTACTCCTTAATACCCATCACCCATGGAGCTCACCCCTACCCGTCCCTCCTCCAGCAACCCTCTGGCTGGTTTGCCTCCTATCTTTGTTTTCCCTTCCTTTCTCTATATTCACCTGTTTTGTTTCTTAAATTCCACATATGAATAAAACCATATGGCATTTGTCATTCTCTGAAAGATTTATCTTGCTTAGCATAATACAATCCAGCTCCTTACATGTGTTGCAAATGGCAAGATTTCATTCCTTTGGATGGCTGAGTAATATTCCATCTTCGTTATCTATTTGCTGGTCAATAACCATGTGGGCACTTTTCATACTTTGGCTATAGTTGATAGTGCAGCTATAAACATCAGGGTGCATGTGCCCCTTCACAACACTATTTTTGTATCCTTTGGATAAATATCTGGTTGTACAATTGCTGGATGATAGGGTAGTCATTATTTAACTTTTTGAGGAAACTCCACACTGTTTTCCATATTGACTGCACCAATTTGTATTTCCACCAACAGTGTAAGAAGGTTTCCCTTTCTCCGCATCCCTGCCAACATCTGTTATTTCCTGTGTTGTTAATTTTAGCCATTCTGACAGCTGTAAGGTAGTATCTCATTGTGGTTTCTATTTCCCTGGTGATGAGTGATATTGAGCATCTTTTCATGTGTCTGTTAGCCACCTATATGTCTTCTTTGGAAAAAATGTCCGTTTATGTCTTCTGCTCATTTCTTCACTGGATTATTTGTTTTTGGGTGTTGAGTTTGATAAGTTCTTTATAGATTTTTGATACTAACCCTTTATCTGATATGTCGTTTGCAAATATCTCTCCCATTCCGTAGACTGCCTTTTAGTTTTATAGGTTGTTTCCTTCGCTGTGCAGTAGTTTTTATCTTGATAAAGTCTCAATAGTTCACTTTTGCTTTTGTTTCCCTTGCCTCTAGTGACAAGTCTAGTAAGAAGTTGCTGAGATCAATGAGGTTGCTGCTTGTTTTCTCCAGTAGGATTTTGATTGTTTCCTGTGTGACATTTTAGGTCTTTCATCCATTTTGAATTTATTTTTGTGTATGGTATAAGAAAGTGTGGACTACAGTCTTAAATGCTACAATATGCAGTTTCAGATTTGATTTATATAGTAGTTCTTACAAAGCAGGCACTATTTTCCAAGGTTTTGTTTTTGTTTTTGTTTGTTTGTTTTTAATTTTTATTTGTTTGTTTGTTTTGTACAACAGACTGGTACTCAGAAGGCTAAGCATTTGACCTAAGAGAAGACGTAATATCCATAATATGAAAAACAAAACACAATTACTAGAATATACTAAGCCCTTATTAAACAGCCATTAAAGACCATCATTATTTCATCTCAAAGTATAAAAATGAAAACCAATATATTAAGTATCTTGCTGGAGCTCTCACAGTCCTTAATTGATGGAGACACAATTTAACACAGTTTATAGATTCACAGAGGCCAAGACATTAAACAATTACAATCAACACCCTCCTTTAGGAGAGCAAGAATTCACAATTAGATACTTCCCATTCTAGACCTCATTTATTTCCCATTCTTCCAGGCTGTCTCTTTTCAACTTATTTCTCAAAACTTGAGCATAAATCAGACACCTGGAGAGTTTGTTACATAAAGGATCGCTGGGTCTCATCCCCAGAAATTCTGATTCAGTTAATCTGGGGTGTGGCTCAATAATTTATATTTCTCACAAGCTCCCTGGTGATGCCAATGCTGATGCTTCTGGTTTGGGAAATGGCATTTTGAGAACCTGTATGTATTAGAATATTTACATACGATATTGCAAAATCCCCAAATTGTACTAATATATGTAGTCTTTCTTAAGGAAATGTGGTTTAATAGAATAATTCTAGCCCTCATACACTCAAAGAAGGACCATAAATTTTGAACGCATTAGGTTTTCTGGCTTGCTCTCCCCCCGCCCCCTTAAGACAGGGCATCTCTTCTGAAAGAGACAAGCAAAGCCACAACGGCAATTTTATGAGGAATGAAATCATGTTGACAGCAGGCAGTGTCTTGCAAGCAGAAAAGGGGTGTCACACTCAATTAGCTCTCTGGATCTATGGTGAAAGGAGCCAGGTGAATAGCTGTATTATGAACTCAGCTTTTTTTTCTTGTAGGTCAAAAGATATATGATTGGAGAGACTGCATTAAAGATGTCAATAAGAAAGAAGCATGCAGGGAATGTGAGGGCCCATAGGAATCATGAAAAAGATGAGGAAAATGAACTCCTCCACACAATTATTTCTCAATGTAATTTACCTTTACATGCCATTAGTGGATGATCTGATGTACTAATTTCATAGTTATATTTTTCTCTGTAAACCGTACTTATTATTCACCTTTTATCATTTTCTTTTTTCAATTTTACTGACAAAAATGTATAGTTGAATTTATAATTCACTTTTCTACAGTTGTATTTAATAACATCATGGAAAGTTCTTAATACACATTCAGGCTTCCATCACTGGGCAATCTGCTCAATTTCTTACATAATAATTTCAGTGGAATATTTATTAGTGTTGCATAGAAAAGCATTCCTTAAGATGCCCTTTTAAAGGAAAATCTCCAAATTTATTTCAATAACTATAATCCCTATAATTTTCATTCTTTTTCCCCACTTTTTCTGGCTTCTCGGAAACAAATGTACAGAATAAATTGTCCAAATAGCTTAGTTTATTATACTGCTCTAATGTCAAATAGAAGACTAAAATGTGTGAGTGAATATCTGAAGTTGAAGACACTAGAATGTGTTTTTGAAATCCTCAGTTTAAAAGGCTGAGTTTAAAAAGCGTAAAATGTTCAAATTAACTAACAGCCCACAGATGACAGTATCCTATGATGGCACTAAATGATCTAGGCTGCCAGCCACGTTTAAAGGGTAAATTCTCATTTCTACCCCTTGTTTCTCTCATTTCACTTCTTTTTGACACTTTTTCTCACTGAAGTATTAGGTGATAATAACACATAACTTCTCAAAGTTTCATTAGGAGCAAAGACTTTTTCCTTTCATTAATAAGTAATCTAAATTGTTATTAATTATTCTTTTTCCTTTTAAAATGAAATGAATTTTGATAATTTAATTTTTTATGTGAAGATTACTTTTTATGGGCCACACCCTTTATCTCTCTTGCACTGAAGAGAAGTATTTTTGACATGGAGTTGTACTTTAATGGATATATAAATACATGTATTTTATGTTACAAATCTTAAGAGGGGTTGTTTTAAAAATATGAAACCCCTTCCTTATTTAGAAGTTGAGCATTATGTGCCTTGGATATGTTTCATTCAAACCCTACATATTCTATTTTTTTGTTTTTTTTTAGTTTAAAACTTTTATGCGATTTTTAGTAGATAATATTTATATTACAAAATTTACAAGCACTAAAGTATATTTCTCCTGAATTTTGTCCCAAAATTCTCACTTTTCATTCCCAGAGAGAGCTACTGACACTTTCTATCTCTATTCTATTCATTACACAATATATTTATACATATATATATATTTTTGTTGTTGATTGTTTTGTTTGGAACAAATTACTTTAAAGTGTACCTATTATACATTTGCTATTTATACTTCATACTCTCTCCTATAATCTTTCTACACTAGGATATATATAGTTTTCTCATTCTCTTTAAAGGTTGTGGAGATATTTCATGTGTGTGGTGTGATTCATGGAGCTCTACACATTATATTGCTTCCAATATTTTTAGAAGAAAGTATTTCCTATGAATAGTATATATATATATATGTGTATATATACACATATATATATGTTATTTTTCAAACATTCAATTATATAATTGAATTCAATTATATACAATTATATCAATTATATACTAAATGAACTTAGTAAGGAATTTCTAGATAAAAGGCTCTACTTTAGTTTGATAAGAATTCTTTTTTTTTCAAAAAAAATTTTTTTTTTAATGTTTATTTATTTTTGAGACAGAGAGAGACAGAGCATGAATGGGGGAGGGGCAGAGAGAGAGGGAGACACAGAATCAGAAGCAGGCTCCAGGCTCTGAGCCATCAGCCCAGAGCCTGACGCGGGGCTGGAACTCACCAACCGTGAGATCGTGACCTGAGCTGAAGTTGGACGCTCAACCGACTGAGCCACCCAGGCGCCCCTGATAAGAATTCTTAATGACTGCCCATAAATTTTCAATTCAGTCCTACCAACTTGTGAAAATAACTCCGCAAAAGAATGAGTTATCAATATTTGTCAATACAATAGGTAAACATTGTATCTTTAATTTAGCATTTCTTTCCCTCATTGTGATGGAAATTGAGCATTTTTTTTTGAAATGAAGAATGATTTATGTTTGATTTCCCAGTGAAGAATTGTTAGGAATCCTTTCCATTTAATTCCCCAATTGCATTGTTGAAGTTGATCATAGTGATTTGCAGAAACAAATACACACACACACACACATATATACATATGTATATGAAATATACATAATGAAAATTACTGATATTTTACTTCTTGGTTTGCAAGAAGATAAATTTCATATGGATCAACCTAATATTAAAATTGTCACTTTGCTTGTGGAATGAGTTGAAATTTTCTTTCAGTCTAGTTTGCTGTTTTGTCTTTTGAAAACCTTGATTTCAATTTATTTGTGATTGGGCTTTGCCAGATAGACAAATCTAAGTTTTGTAATCAAATTTTTTAATTTTTAAACTCTTTTGGCTTTTTGGTTTTGACTCATTTCTCAAGACTTTTTGCCATAAAAATTATTAAATCATTAAGTTAATTATCAAATCATTCAAACTACCACAAGAAAACAGCAGACCCTCTCCCTGTGTTTTTAATTATTACAGTTTAATTTTCTGCAGTGAATCTTTAATACATTCATAGCTGAATTTAATAAGATACATGATAAGGATTAAATTTTGTTTCCCAAGTTTCTAACAGATCAATAATATCTGTTAAAAATTCATATTTCCTCCACATATTTGAAATGCCAAATTTACTGTATTTCTGAACTTACCTTTCTTCTGTCCACTTCTTTATCTTTCTATTCATGCCCTAGAATCACTCTGTTTTAAACATTGTGATTTTAAAATATATTTAAATATTTAGAAAGACTAGTGGCTTTTCATTATACTTCCTTTCTGAACTATCCTTCTACTTTTATGCATGATTAATTTTATATAACTTTGGATTGAAAGTGATTAGTTAAAATTTTGTGTTAACATGTATACATGTATGCATGTGCATATAAATATACATGTAAGTATATATTTCTATATAATATATAAATTTCATATAAAATATGAATATATATGCATAATTTTTAGTTATATATTACCATATAACAAAATTACATGAATTTTGGCAGCTTAAAACAACAAGTGTTTATTATCCCACCTGTCATTTTCTGAGTGGCTGGAATCCGGGAGTGGCTACACTAGGCTCTCATGAGGTTGCAGTTAAGCTGTGGTCCAGCTCCACAGACATCTGAAGGCTCAACTGGGGCTGAACAATTTCCTTCTGACCTCACTCACCTGGTTGTTGGCATGCCTTAGCTCCTCGCTGGCTGTTGGCCCAAGGATTCAGCCTTAGCAGCTGGGCCTCCCCATGGGTTGCTCAAAACATAGCAACTTGTTTCCTCACAGTGAGTCACCTAAGGAAGAAAGAGAGAGAAAAGAGGAAAACAAGACAGGAGTCATAGTTTTTAATAACTTATTCTTTGAAGTGATATAACATCGATTCTGCCATATGTTATTGTTCTTCTACAGCAACTCTGGCATGACATAGAAAGCACTATATAAGGGTGTGAAAGCCAAGAAGAGAAGACTGTGGGGGTCATCGTGTAGGTTGGCTACCACGGTGTAGCCTTTGGCCCACAATGTTCCGTGTCCTTCCCTTGGAAAAATACACTCATCCACTAATGTCTTATTCAATGACAGCCTCAGCTTCAAGTCCAGAATCTTATCTAAATCAAGTCCAGGTTGGTTGAATCTTTCATTCCCTCAGTGAGTCAATCAACTAGCTGTAGGACTAATCTATGCAGGTGCTAAGGTATATCATTGGACAACAAAAGAGAAATATCATGGTGCTTTTCTTTTAGGGAACCACCAACATTTTTTTGTTTCTGAAATAGAAAATTTGTGTTTGGATTTAATAACTAGAGGAGTATTATTTTAAAATCTCTAGGCCATAGGGGTCCCTGGGTGGCTCAGTTGGTTAAGTGTCCAACTTTGGCTCAGGCCATGATCTCATGGTTCATGGGTTGGAGTCCCATGTCGGGCTCTGTGCTGACAGCTCAGAGGCTGGAGCCTGCTTCAGATTCTGTGTCTCCCTCTCTCTCTGCCCCTCCCCCACCCATACTCTGTCTCTGTCTCTCAAAAATGAATAAACTTAAAAAATTTTTTTTTAAATCTCTAGGCCATAGATTCCTCTTTTGAGAATTCCATATCTTAAGGCCTAACCACCTGTATTATTCTGATACAGTAAAAATTTGATTAAAATAATAAATTTCAAACTTAAAACAATTGGTCTCCATAATCTTAACCTACCTCCTATCAGTAACATTTCTTACTCATATAGCAATTGATATTCATAAAGTAATTCTTCAAATTAGAAAGAAGGTTAGACAATGAGTAGTATTGATAATCTCTGGATTAGGCAAATCAATAGAATTGTATCTGTAAAACTTAAAGGATAGTAAAGATAAAATACTATCACTAATGTTTTTCTTTTTAGTTACACATTTCTTATTTATATACACATTTTCTTTTTTTATGTTTATTTATTTACTTTGAGAGAGAGAGATAGAAAGCAAGCACAGAAGCGGCAGAGAGAGAAGGAGACAGAGAATCTCAAGCAGGCTCCGTATATACTGTCAGCGCACAGCCTGATGCAGAACTGGATCTCACAACCCATGAGATCATGACCTGAGCTGAAATCAAGATTTGGAGGCTTAACTGACTGAGCTACCCAGGCACCCCTTATACACATTTTCAAAACCATATTTCAGGCATAGCTAATATTAAATTCTTCAGTTTAGAAGTTACAGCAAATATATTTAAAAAATGCCAACAGGTCACTGCTCACATCATTGCTTGTACCATATACTACCTCCAAAATATTGCGTGTCAAGCATTATTGCATGAAAAGCATATAAGATATGGCCTATTTAGTTAAAAATTCTGGAGCAGGTAAATGCATTCACACATTCATAACCGAGAAACAGAATCCAGTCAATTTCCTATATTAAATGAGGGAAGCAACACTTGAACTTGAGAATTAAAAAGAAACGAGAGTGTACAGAGTATTGAATCTTTTCTCATGTTCTCCTTAGATTAAAATGAATTCTATTGCCATTGTAACCTATAAATTATCTTCATTAAAATTACGATTTAACCTTATTAAAACCACCACCACTGACCACAGGAAACTGTGACTATATTTTAGCCGACCTTATGAAAATTAGATTTATGTAGGAAAATATCCTTGCCAACAACACCCTAATTTTTATGGTATTATTTTTCTTATGTCTTCAATAATTAGTTTCCTTAGTGTGCTTCAGACCTTCCCCAAATCACCTGAGAGTTGTAAGAGCATATTTCCCCCATTTTATTCTGTTCCCACAAATCTCCAAAATTTTGCAAAGCATTGCAATTAAATATGCAAACACAAAAAGGACATACTAAATTATGATAGTACTTGGAGATTTTTCTTTGAATAGTGTTTATGCATAATCCTCAATAAATAATATAACTCATTTTTCTACAGAGTTTTGTTTTCTCATTAAAATTAAAAGAAAAATGACTTTATACTTGAGATGGTACAAAATTAAACAAAAGCATCATTGGTTCACTCATTGATTCAGGAAGCACTTACTATGGCATAACACTTTGATACATTTCAATTTACTGTACTATGCTATTTATACAAAAGCAAACACAAATTCTTTAATTTGTATAATTTCCAAGCCTAACTGAATGCCTCTGACTTCATAAAAGGTTGCAAAATTTTTCCTTGCTTGTTCTTCATTCTTTTTTTTTTTTCTTTTTTTTCTTTTTTTTTTTTTTATATTTTTTTTTCAACGTTTTTTTATTTATTTTTGGGACAGAGAGAGACAGAGCATGAACGGGGAGGGGCAGAGAGAGAGGGAGACACAGAATCGGAAACAGGCTCCAGGCTCCGAGCCATCAGCCCAGAGCCCGACGCGGGGCTCGAACTCACGGACCGCGAGATCGTGACCTGGCTGAAGTCGGACGCTTAACCGACTGCGCCACCCAGGCGCCCCTTGTTCTTCATTCTTAATGCCTTTTGCATGGGAACTAAGTGTCTGTCTTTTCTTTATGTTGAGAAGGATTTAAAGTTTCCTTAGTGTTTTGCTTAAATTTTTCAAAAGTTTATTCATTAATATCTTAAGACTGACTTATCATTTATGTTTTGTTTTGCTATAATAGTTCTACCTTCTGTTAACCTGCTTATATAGTATAATTGACAAAATTATTGCCATAATAACACTGCTGCATCTCTGAATCAAATATATGTTAGTGTAATTTCAAAATTATTTTATAGATAACACAAAATTAAAGCATTGTTATTAGCAAATATAATTTAGAAAAGTCTGAATTTGTGATAAAATTGCTTTATAAAATACAAACTTTCTTGAAATTGAGTGACTTCCCCCCCCCCCCCCCCATACTTCAGGTGAATTATGTTGGTTTATACTTCATTAGAAAGAAAATATAAATCAGGGCATAAAGTACATTCTGTGCTTTCTCTACGCAGGATCTATTCCCCTTCTCCTTTTCTAATAGTACCTAGGGTCTCCTTTACAAAAGATTTTCCCTTTGTTTTACAGTGTCACTGTATTTTTTTTTTTCTGGAAATACCCATTCAGAACAAATCTTTCCCTTCTGACATGCATGATTGCTCCAGATAACCAAACCCTAAACTGATATTGTACATTCCCTCATAAGACCTAAGAATTGGTCATCAGTGTTCCAGGTCAGGGCTAGACGTCCAGGACATATTCCCTCTGAGTTTCATATGGTACATGAACATTGGAAGCCAGTTTGCTATCAGGAAGACAAAAATGGATATATGGCAGGCAAAGAGTGATACCATCTAAGTGATAGATGGTAAAAATCACAGAAAACTTTGAAACATATTTGAAGTTTGATCCACTTATTATTTATGTCAGTTAAATTGTGTTTTTTCTGTTACTTTCAAACCAAATCATACTGTTTTATATAAAATTGTTAACAGGAAATTAAGTCAGTACAATAAGCAATAGATCTTGAAGTGTAAAATTAGCTGACTGAGTCATGCAGGTGGGCCAGAAGTCAATGTTGACACATTCCTCTTTTTTTTTTAAGTTTATTTATTTATTTTGAGAGAGAGAAAAAGTGTGAGTTGGGGAGAGGCAGAGAGAGAGAGAGGGAAATGGAGAGAATCCTAAGCAGTCTCCACACTGTGAGTGTGGAGCCTTATACGGGGCTCGAACTCATGAACCATGAGATCATGACCAGAGCAGAAGCCAGACACTTAACTGACTGAGACACCCAGGTGCCCCTCTATAATCATTTTCATTGAAATTATTTCAAATAAATAAACTAGCATTTTACTGGAATATAAAAAATAATTGTATTAGAGTACAATGGAAAGAATAAACATGATTTCCCTTGTTAGTAGTGTTTTAGGTATTAATCTCATTCCTCTCATGAAAGAAAATATCATTCTACCTTTTACAGCTGAGCTGCTGCCTGTTTCAAAGAATTTGTTATCAGAGTGGCTGAACATAAATTTTGTTCTATTTGTAATTCTTTCAATTCCCTCAGATTTTCCTGAGTTTCAGGGTACTTATATATGATAAATTTTCTTGTTAGTCTTGGAATGGTTGGAACATACTGTAAGTAATGGCAATTGTCTACAGAGGAATTTGCAAGGCCTAGAATATTTTGGATACATGGTTTAAAAACAATACACAGTTAAAATTAATTTCACATGTTTCTTTATACTGTGTGTTCATGTGTGTGAGTGCATGTACATCACTTTTTTTAGTCTGGTTGTATTATATTTCTGTTCAGTAATGCTTGGCCAGAGTATAATCACCAGCATGGAAAGCTAAAAAATAAGTTGGATAAAAAGATTATTCAAATCGTGGAGTTTAGGAAATGCTGGGGAAATTACTGTGTTGAAAATGTGTTTGTGCAATAAAATCACAATATATGTGATGGATAAAAAGACAGCAAATCAGATACTCATGCAAGTGGTCACTAGGCAACAGTGAGAAGGTGAGCAAATGGAGTGGGAAAAATGAGAAAATGTTCTTCAAAGTATTTGCAGTTCCATAAACGTGGAGTAGAAATGGCATGGAGGAGAAATAGGGATGGTTAACAATGTATACTCATATTATTAATGTAATATTGTTATTTTTGTGTCTTTCACACCGAAGGGATGGGTTTTCTAAACAATAGCTATCAATAAAAGGATGGTTTAAAAGTAGCTTTGAATAAGGAGAGACTCCACACATATTTCAGTGGACAAAAGGTTGAAACAATGCCACCTGCTGTGCCTACCTACCTAGCACCTTAAATTAAATTTTACTGCTACCAGTATGGAAACCAGTTTACAATTTGTCTCATGTATAAGTGTCTATCAATATCAATATTAAAAGTTTATTCATAATGAAAAGTAAGTAGTACAACACATACTAAGGCTGTGAAATGTGGCCATGCAAATTAAATTCTATACGAATGGTGCCTGCTGGGTTTGGATGGTATACAAACCAGTGTGGGTCATTTTGCAAAGCTGAGAGAGGAGTTATGTTAAATGAGTTGTAAGTATTATGCAGCAGATGGTATGAATGCAAAAATGCTTTCCATTTGTTTTCATTTTGAGAGGAGTTTAAACTGTGTGTGTGCGTGCGTGCGCGTGCGCGCGTGTGCGCACGCGCACGTGTGACAGAGAATCATTTAGAATCAGCCAAATACAGTATTTCATGTGGGGTTCATTGGGATTGAGCCCATCACTTAAAACTATTCATATGATGAGTTTATAGAAAGAGAAAACTTAATATTTTTATGACTAGTATGCACGATATTGCCACCATTCACTTACAAAAGAATTTGTAGGAGTTTTAAGGTAATTGGTGGCTTTTTAAAGCAATCTAATAATAGAAAATAGGACTTGGAAATCTGTTAATCTTTTTGTTACACAGTGACTGTTATAGAAGGGATGTTTTTCATTTTATATAACTTTTCACTGATTTCCAACCATACTTGCCTACATCTATTATAACATCAAGCTGTTCAGATGGGGGTTACTACTCTTTTCTATCTTTCCTGCTTTATGAAGCTAAGGTTCTGAATGAAAAGGCTATGTGTTCTAATGGAATTCTCCCCTGGGGCACATCAAGTCATTTTATACAATGACACACTAAGAAAGGCAATTTATGATGTGTGACTGACTCTAATGCGACTTTTTCATCATTTCATTTGTTTTCCATTAGTTAGGAAAAAAACACATATGAACTATATAGAAATTTTTTTATTGTACTCCACGGGGGTTTTCTGGTATATTAGAATTGTGGTGGAATACAGTATTTTATAAAGCTATGAAAAAATGGATTTTAAGAACACTTTTTATCTTCAAATCTCTATCAAGAATTTCTAAAACATCTGTAAAGCACATTTAAATTGTAAAATATTGCAAATGCCTTTCAAAATGTATATTAAAAGATTCATGTTTGCTTAAAACTTTAATCAGTACTTTTAAGAAATGTTCAATTATTATAATTCGAGTTTCTAAAATGTTTCTGGTTCAAATATGAATCAAATAAAATCAGAGCTAATGGCTCTGATTATATAGTTTAAATTAACAAAGCTCTACTTTAATTATCTGCTTCCATCATGAGTTTTTGGTTCCTCTACTTGGGTTTCCAATAAATAATCACCTAAAAATATACAAATATATCTGGGGAGAAAATACTATTTATCATCATATGTAACATATTTAGACCATTTACATAACATCTTCAGTCCAGTTATTTTTTTTTTTTTTCTGCTTACATCATTTTCTCTTTTCACCCTCTGATTTTACACCAATTCCAGTTTCCTTGACGTTATTTTCATTAGGGCTTTACTATCAGTTCCACTAGTTTTTCCACCTCCTCTTGTCTTCCATTTATCCTTTTCATGTGTTTACGTTTCTTTGCATTATTTCAGACAAGTTGTAAATTTTAGCTCATTTGTTCAAGGCAGTAAGGTAGTGGTTTGTTCAGATTCTCAGAATTCAGCCTGCTAGTGCAGGAAGGAATGAATTACCCTAAAGAAGGCAAAATATGACTAAAAGTAAAATATAAAATAATGATACATTAATAAAAATAACAATTGGGGCACCTGGGTGGCTCGGTCATTTGAGTACCAGACTTCGACTCAGGCCATGATCTCATGGTTTATGAGTTCAAGCCCAGCATCGGACTCTCTGCTGTCAGCATAGAACCTACTTCAGATCCTCTGTCTCCCTCTCTCTGCCCCTCCCCCACTTGTTTTCTGTCTCTTTTTCTCTCTCTCTCCCCCTCTCTCAAAAATAAATAAAAACATTTAAAAAATAATTTAAAAAAACGAAAGTACTTTCAAGTTTATACTATATTTGGCTTTACAAGTAAGATAGTAGTTAAACAATATAAGAAAAACCATAAGTGGTTTACAAATAAGTAAATTTCCTGCTGTATTTTGAAGTGGTAAAGCACATTGTGTGGTATATTTTAAGAGTCAGTTCTGCATCTTGTAATCTCTATTACAACTGTTAAAAGACGATACCATAAATAAGGTAAAAAGGTGTGTATTACGTTGGTGTTGGTTGTGATCTCTCTTCTTTCATTTGTGATTTTATCTGTTTGGGTTCTCTTTTCTTTTGGAGAAGTCTGGCCAGGGGTTTATCAATTTTGTTTATTTTTTCAAAAAACCAGCTCTTAGATTCATTGATCTGTTCTGTTTTTGTTGTTGTTGTTGGTTTTGTTTGTTGTTGTTTAGTGTTTTTTTTTTTTTGATTCTATATTGTTTATTTCTGTTCTAATCTTTATTATTTATCTTCTTTGGCTGGCTTTGGGGTTTCTTTGCTGTTCTTCTTCTAGTTCCTTTAGGTGTGCCGTTAGATTTTGTATTTGGGGTTTTTCTTGTTTCTTGAGATAGGCCTGGATTGCAATGCATTTTTCTCCTAGGATTGCCTTTGATGCATACCAAAGGGTTTGGACTATTGTGTTTAGGCCATTCTCACAGTGCTGCATGGGTACAAGCGAGCCATTTTGTCCTGCTCCACCGTCTCCCGAGCCTCCCTGGTGCTTGGCTGGGACTCAAACCCTGATGTCTTAAAGAATCCTGCTCTGCTCACCTCACTTCCAGAGTAGTGCCACTCTGCCCAGCCAACCAACAGAAGGCCTCTAGCTGGAGGGTGCCTGCAGGGTCTTTTATCCTTGGAGCAGATATATACCTTCTTTCCACAGCACTCAGGAGAGAGGACTGCTCTCTCTGACTGCACCTCTGAGTTCCATTTGTTCCATTTGTTTGTTCCTGATATATAGGAAAGTGATAGAATTTTGTATATTAAGCCTAGAATTTTGTAACCTTGCTATAATCATTTATTTCTTTCAGAAGTCAATTCTTTTGGATTTTCTACATAGACAATCATGTTATCTGTGAAAAAATATTACTTCCTTCTTGATATGTATACATTTAATACCTTTTCTTATCTTACTGTATTAGCTAGAACTTCTGATAGACTGTTGAAAAAGGATAGTGAGGGGCACATCCTTGCTTTGTACCTGATCTCAATGGAAAAGCTTTGAGTTTTTCAGTGTTAAATATGATGTTAGCTATAAGTTTTGTAGATATTCTTTATCAAGTTGCAGATGTTTCCCTCTATTCCTAGTTTACTGTGAGTTTTTATCATGAATTGTGTTAGATTTTGCCAAATGTTTTCTGGTGTGAAATGTTGCAATCTGGGAGTTAATGGTCAAGAAGGAATTCTTGAGATATATTTAGTACAAAAAAATGTGATTTTATTAAAACACAAGGACAAGACCTGTGGGCAGAAAGAGCTGCACTTGGGATTGTGAGCAGTGACGTTTTAGCTAGTAGGGGGTAGGGATAGCCTAAGTTTTTGAGGAATTTGGAAGCAAGTCTTCCAGGACTTCCAGGACCTTGAGAGGATAGTTACTATTAAGAAAAGGTCATTTATTACTGTCTAGTAAAACCTTAGTCATGAGACCCTTCAGATGTATATCAATGGACCATATGCTTAGAGGATGGTTGCTAACATATATCTTGAGGTGGCATAGAGTTAAAGAAAGTTTCAAAAAAGATTTTTATATGTTAAAGAAGACTTAAAAGGAGACTGGCGGTCAGCTAATGTTAAGCTAAGGTTGCTTTGCCTCTAGCAAAGTGTTAACTTTGAAGCAGGTGAGCTCCTGGAAGAAGGTCACTCTGCCTGTCTCAAGGAATTGTCAATGGACTGCAAATTGTAAGGAAATTTAATTTTTTCCTACATTTATTTTGCATTTGTACTCCACATCATTTTCTCTGCATTTGTATTATCATGTGATTTTTTTTCTTTTTTCCTGTTGTTATAATGAACCAGTCTTGCATACCTGGGATACATCCCACTCACTCACAGTACATAATTCTTTTTTATACGCTCTTGCAATCCATATCCTGATGTTTTGTTAAAGCTTTTTACATGTATGTTCAGGAAAGATATTGGTGTGTAGTTTTTTGTTTTGTTTTGTTTTGTTTTTTTGTAATGTCATTGTCTGGTTTTAGTGTTAGGGGAATGCTGGCCTCATAGAATGAGTTAAATGCTTCTACCCTCTGAAAAGATTGTAGAGTTTGGTATTATTTTTTCCTTTAAATGTTTAATAAAATTCCCCAGTGAACCCAATTGGTCCCAGTGCTTTCTGTTTTGAAAGGTTGTTAATTATTGATTCAATTTCTTTAACAAATTTAGGAGCATTCAGATTAACTATTTCTTCTTATGTAACTTTTGGAAAATTGTGTCTTCAAGGAATTGATCCATGTCTCCTACTTGATCAAATTGGTGAGCGTAGTGTTATGCATAGTATTCCTTTATTATCCTTTTAATATTCATATGGTCTGTAGTGATGTCCCAAAACATCGATTTTTACCATTAAGTATGATGTTATCCTTGCTTTTTTTAAAGGTTTTCTTTATCAAGTAAGGAAATTCTCCTGTATTATCTTCTCTTCTATTTTCTGGAGAGATTGTATTCAACTGGTGTCAATTCTTTAAACTTTGATGGAATTCTCAACTGAAAGAGTCTGTGCCTAGAAAAAAAATTTTTTTTGGGGGGGACTTTTACATTACAGATTGAATTTTGTCAATAGTTATAGGACTGTACAAATGATCTCTTGCATATTGGTGAGTAATTGTGGGATTTTTTTTTTTTGTAAAATTGATTCATTTGATCTAGGTTGTTAAATTTATATGTGTGGAGATTTTATTTGTATTTCCTTATTATCCTTTTGATTTCTGCAGAGTCTATAATGACATCCTGTTTCCTTCCTGACATTGGTAATTAGTGTCTCATTTTTGTTTGTTTGTCAGTTTTCCTAGAGGTTTGTCAATTTTATTGATCTTTTCAAAGAACCGGGTCATTGTTTTTTTCTATTGCTTTTCTGCTTTCACTAATTTATTCTTTCTCTTATCTTGCTACTTATTTCTTATTCTCCTTTGGGTTTATTTTGCTCATCTATGTTGCTTTTCTTTTTCAAGGCTTTTGAGGAAGGGAGCTAAGAATATTGATTTTAGATATTTATTCTTTTTTAATGTAAGTACATAATGCAATAAATTTCCCTCTCTGACCTACCTTAAGTCTATCTCACCTATACTGATATGTTGTAATTTCATTCTCATTCAGCTCAATGTATTATTTGGTTCCCCTACCCTCTTGCCTTTGTCTTATAAAGACCCTTGTGATTACATTTGTCCTACCCAAATAATTCAAAATTATCTCTCCATCTCAATATCTGTAACATAATCATACCTACAAAGTTTATTTTGCTACATAAGTTGACATAGTGACAGTTTCCAGGGATTATGATGTGGAAATCTTTCGGTGTAGGGCATTATACTACAGTGGATTATAAGATCCCAAGAGCAGGGATCACCCAGTAGAATCTAGCACGTGGTTGGCTGAGCAAGAACTGGAGGCATGGTGGAGATAGAGCCACTGTCAAAAACACCATCTAAATAGAGAAGAGGAGAGGCACCTACCTGGGTGGCTCAGTTGGTTGAGCGTCCAACTTTGGCTCAGTTCATGATCTCACGGTTGGTGAGTTCGAGCCTTGCATTGGGCTGTGTGCGGACAGCTCGGAGCCTGGAGCCTGCTTCGGATTCTGTGTTTCCTTCTCTCTCTGCCCCTCCCCCACTTGTGCTCTGTCTCTATCCAAAATAAATAAATGTAATGAAAAAAACTTTTAAATGAGAAGAGGGACAATGCTATTTCACTCCATGCTCCAATCTTTTGTCAACACTTCCCAGTAGTGGATCTAGCTGGAAGCTAGATGACATTGGAGCCCACAGAATTTATCCTGCATGTGTTACTCCCCATCGATATAGAACCAAAAATAAGGGAGAAAGTACAGTATCTTAGTGGGATTCCTTTGACCGCAAGGAAATGAAAAATTTAAAAATCACAATAAACTATTTCATTTTGCCAGAATAGCTAATGCTATTCTAGAAAATGAAAATGCACGAAAACAAGAGGTATTTTGTTTCTAGTTCTTAATGGTTTTTACAACAAAAGAATTCTGATGCAAAAGCACTTTGTAAAGGTGATATTTTCAGTCCTTTAAAAAGCAGTGGACCTTTTTTATATAATATGCTTTCATTAATAAAAATGTTATGCACTGGTTAATCTTTTAAAGGGGATGGTTTTACAAATTTTTGCCATTTTATGACAACCAGGGTGTGCTGTAGCCTCACCTCTGTAATCAACGTCCAGAGGTTTCGATGGCCTAAGAGCTTGAAAGCCTCTCTTTTGCTTTCTGGAAATACTAATCCAGTTTAAATCAGAATAGACCTTTATTTAATGTGATGTATCATTGCATGGTGTGTTTTGAGGTGGCTCATTTCACAATAGATGCAAGGCACAAATGATAGCTCGTTAGAGAATTAAACAGTGCTCAGGCAGAGTTTCATCTGTACGCAGCGGAGCACAGCTGCAACAGAATCTGGCACCTGCAGCACATGTAAAGTCAATTGAACTAAATTCACTCAAACAGCCCTGCTCGAAGGGCGAAACAGAAAATGGATGACCACTGTTTCAGAATGGAAATGAACCTGCAATCACAACAGAAAGTGGTTCACTTTAGACAGGCAAATCTGAAGCCTGGAATTAAAATAATTAGCCTCTTTAAAGAATGGCTCTAACTCTGCGTAGCAGTTATAGCTCTAATCTGTTAGTTTATTGACAGCTAAATACCATTGCAGAGCTGAAAATATGGAAAACGATGGTCACTGTATATATGTAGAATAACTGAGCCTTAACATATAGCTCTTGATTATATCGTCTGGCTTATATGTGGAACAGTAAATTAGAAAACCAATATATCTAATTTGAAAGAGTGCATTTTGAAATGGATCCTTCTTCCCTGGGCATGTGTCCAGTTATTTACTTGGTTTAAATATTTTTTACTCCAAAATGTGTGCATTAAAATGGTGACTCTGTGTGTGTGTGTGTGTGTGTGTGTGTGTGTGTGTGTGTGTGTACACATTTGAATTTTGGGGAACACAGCATTATTTCATTCTATTATTGAGTAACCTTCTCTTAGGAACTATATATACCTTATCAGTAATTCTACTATCACTCTATGGCGTAGGTATTATATCATATTACAAATATGGAAAACAAGCCTCTGAATTTATATTACAACAAAGAATATACCAAGTCCGAGAACCCATATCTGTTTTCATGGAAGTCTTTTTTTTTTTTTTTTTTTTTTAATGAAACTCTCTTCGTTAAGGATTTCATTGGAACAAAGTTTTTGTGAGTTTAAACAAGAGTGGGTTTTGGAAGATCAAAAGTTAAATTTCATTCTGCAAAATAAATTGCTATTTGAAATGCTCACTTTGATTTTATTTTAAATAAGAAACTACTGTCAGTTTATTATGCAAGGTTTAATCATACTAAACCCTAATGTATAAATTTTAAGAATACAGGAGGAGGGTATGATTTCTGCAATGAGTTTGTGTAGTATATATGTTCTAATCAGGACAGTATACAATAGGTTGGATTAGGAAGTATTCTCTGAACAAGTGCCTCAAATACTTTGTTTAAGTAGAGACCCACATTTGAGAACAAATATTTTGATAAATCTTCTAGTTTTCAGGATTTTAGATTCTGGGAGGACTCGCACCAAGTTTCAAGGGAAACTAATTTGTATAACAGAAGGAAACAAATCCAGAGAGGGAGAAAGAGAGGAAAGGAATAGCAACGTGACAAAATTCTTTTTAATATGTGAAATGTTGCCATCCTATTTTTCTTAATATTTCAGTAAAATCTATAATAGGTAAGAAATATGTCTTGCATATATGGATTTCTTATAAAAACCAGTGAAAGAATCATTGATGTGGGTGAAATAGGCACAAAATTGACAAAACATGCATAAATATAAGGGGAAAACCACCTCCAGATAACAGGATGGTTGGAAATGATTCACTGTACACTTTATGAGAAGTTGTCAATTTTATGGTCCACAAGGACATTAAAAATCTACGCCACACTTAACTACTTCTTTTCTTTTAGTTACTTTACCTTTTACAATAAATACTAAACATTTTAGAAACCTGTCTGTCTTTATGAGAATATGCCTTATTCTTTTATGCATCTCTGGCTTTTGTACAAGAAGCCCCCTCTCCTGTAATCCATTCCCTCCCCTTCCCCCATCTTTTCCCCAGAATAACTTCTACTTACCCTTCTAATTTCAACTTTCCCTGAATGCCAAGTTACCAATTCAATTTCATTTTGAAGAGTCTTGTCATACCCTATAGTTAATATCTATCATGCAGTTTTTAACTTCTATTTTTTATCCTATGTCTACTAATCTATCTCCTTAGCTTGAAAGTAAAAACTCAAAGTCAGGGCCTTGTATTATTGCTTATACAACCATCAACAGACACCGTAGGCACTTTTTGAAAAGTTTGAATTAAAGAAAGAGTAACTTAATTAAATGGTAATTTTTTAATTGAGAACATCTTAACAATGTCATTTTTTATACATCAAAAAGCATATATGGTATGCTGGTGATTAAACCTGTCAAAAAATAAAATGTAATATGTTCAGCGTATAATTCCTCGTTTCTGTTAAAATGTTACACTGTATCATTTTCTTATAAATTCAATATTATAGTATACTCTTTTATGCGATTGTGAAAATATCTTGTAGGACTGTTGAAATATCAAGCTAGGGACATTCACAAGGGCAATAAAACCAAATCAGTATGATTTCTTTTGGCAATAATTCACAAATAAATATATAGAGAAACTCCAGAGTGAAGAGATCTTTATTGGTTGCTAAGTGCCTTGAGGGGCACATACAAAATATGGTTTCACTGGCTTGTACTGACTTTGATATGACCTACAGTTTTTTTTGTAACTGTTCTATATAAATGTGTTTATCATGCCTAAATTATTTCTTCCTGTATTATAAGAAGCATTTTAGAAAGAGAGAAGAATTGTTCAATTACATATTTACAGTGCAATAGCCAGTTTTTAAACAAGTCCCAAGGACATATGGATCATAGTGTTTATTTTATACATTCCTTTTAAAAAAATTTTTTTTTAAATATCCATTTATTTTTGAGAGAGACAGAGACAGAATGCGAATGGGTTAGGGGCAGAGAGAGAGGGACACACAGAATCCAAAGCAGGCTCCAAGCTCTGAGCTGTCAGCACAGAGCCCGATGCAGGGCTCAAACTCACAGAGCTGTGAGATCATGACCTGAGCCGAAGTCAGACGCTCAACTGACTGAGCCACCCAGGCACCCCCATTTTGTACATTCCTATTCCTATTCCATGTTCTATTCCTTTATTTCTTCCAAGGTTCCAATCATTTCCAGTTTTTCCTCTTTTTTTTAGTTGATCAGACAGGAAATGTGGATTGTTTAGTGATAGGGATCTCTGAGGCCTCTTTAGGAGTAACACTCAGACACAGAGACAAGGGCAAGGAGACGCTCACATCACAGGTCATCTTCCAATATGTTTACAAATGTAAAAAGGACTCACTTTATTCTGTCATATGTTGGTGTCTAACTCTTTGAGAAAATGTTTATCTTTCAAGGGAGATGATGATTTACTTTGGAGCATGACACATACTATCTTTGTGTTTGGGGGCAGGGAATTTTTTCAAATCCAACCCCCTGAACGTTTGCAACAGAATTGGCTAGAGAGATTGGTATATATGCAAATTTGAGATCTTATCCCAAAACAGTTAAATGCAGTCTCTGGTTTGGATTCCAGAATATATCTTTTTAACAAGCTTCTCAGTAATATTAATGTGTTTGTAAGCTACTGGCTTACCAGAATCCTGGTATGAGTTTAATAAATACCTCTTATTTACATGCTCGTTGCTCATGACCAAGATATTGTCACTTGTTTGCCAATTAATACCACTACATGACTATACAATTCTCCTAAAATAATGAAGTGTGTGAATAGTTGTAAATTTTGTGGGGGGAGGCAGGAGGGAGAGGGGCAGAGGGAGAGAGAAAGAATCTTAAGCAGGCTCCACACTCATCATGGAGCCTGATGTGGGGTTTGATCCCACGGCCCTGGGATCATGACCTGAGCAGAAATCAAGATTCAGATGCTCAACCAACTGAGCCACCCAGGTGCCCTAATAGTTGTAAATATTTTTAAAGTAAATAGAAAAGAAAAGGAAAGAAGTAAAATTGCAGAAATTTAAGTTCTGAGATTTTTGTGTTAAATTTTCCATAAATTTTAAATATCCAACAACAAAAATGCCCCCAGTACGCCAATTATATAGGGCTTAGTCCCATAATACAACAGGATTTCCATGGACACCAAGTTCTCCCTATGACAGTATGGCCATTTTATTTATCAACAAATACAAGCTCTCTGAGACCTCTGTCCTCAAAATTAATAATTGGAAGTTGATTTCCAACTCTAAGAGACCATCAGGATCAATCTGTTCATTCCCACCAGAGTATACAATCCTTCTCATCTCCTAGACACTTATGCCTGTGTACCTAGGGGCACACTGAGAGCTGGTCACAGTATCAACCACCAGTCTGGGTGGTGAAAATTCATTCACTCTCCCCAATGAAATTGAAGGTCTGTAAGAAGAAAAATCCTCTAATAACAATCACTTTGCCAAATCTTTCCTTTGACTTTTTCACTTTGTCTGAAATGAGATTTCCTCCCTGATTCCCACCCCTTTTGGCAATCAAGAATCCCTGTGGTTCACTCAGTAAACTAATTTTATTTTATTTTTCCCATAGTCTTTACACTTCCAGTCCTGGGTAAGAGTGGACATTTTTCTTGCTCTGAATTATCATTTCCAGACACTTCCTGTGATGTACCCCCTTTAAAAAAAGGTTCTGAAAGTACGTTCCATACTAGTCCATCATAATGCAGTCCTGTACCTTCATTCTGGCCAGTGCCTCTAATTTACAGCCCCTGGCTTACTATCACTCTCTCCAGCATTAATATTTCATCACTTCTGTGACTTACAAATCCACAAAAGAGGATTTTTCCGTACATCTGGCTTACCAGCCTCTTAGATTTTTCACTTCCAGTGACCATACCCTCTAGTTTACATCACTCAAACACTTTTAGAAAGTCTGTGTTAAATCACTTATATCACACATATACAATCTTTTAAAATTATAACCATCATTTCCCTGTTCTCCAATCATTGTCTTCATCAGAAAGCACGCAAAACTATTTGTATAAAATGTCTATGCATTTAGTAAAATGCCAACAGCAAGATTTCCAACAAGCATAGTTAGTGACATTTATATATTAATATTTCCATTTTTATTTTTTTTAACATTAGTTATGAATGGTTTTTAATGTTTAATGATTTATTTTTTGAGAGGGAAGAGGGGCAGAAAGAGAGGGAGACAGAGAATCCCAAGCAGGCCCCATGCTATCAGCTCAGAGCCTGATGCAAGGCTCAACCTCACAAACCATGAGATCATGACCTGAGCCAAAATCAGGAGTCAGATGTTTAACCAACTGAACCACCCGAGTGTCCTAGTTCCAAATGTTTTTAAGTGTAATTTTTGCCTAGAAAGAAATTTATATATGCATGTATTTTTATATATACTTTTTTCATAGCATATAAATGTCATAGAGTTATTGCTTAATGGTTTTATTGTAGCATGTTCCAATTAATTCAAAATACAGATATTGTGTGTAAAATTTTTTCCTAATTCTGTTTCTTCCCTTTGATATTTATCAGCAGAGAGGTAAAGACAAGAACCAAATCAATACTGCTGAGACTGTTATTTGTGGCCAAGATGAACAGGGATGAAATTTACCTTCCTGCTTGAACCAAACAAATAAATAAAAAACACTGAAACATATGAAATGATGGTACTTTAGATGCTGAGCATCAGGTGACATAGCAAGTAAAGCAAGACCTAAAAAAGGGGAAACAAGAGGTTAGAACTACATGTGCCCTGATTATTGTTTTAAGAGAGTTTCTAGGACTTGACTTAGGAAGGGTGAAATTCAAGAGAAGCCCAAATTTGGTTTCTCTGAGTTGAGGGGACAGAGGAGACAGAGCTGAGACTCTAGGGAGACTAAGGGGGCCCCAGTTAGGAAAAAAAGAGTATCAGAGAGGAGGAGGCAGCTGTGGAGAGACAACACCCTAGAAATCTGAAGGGACTGCCCTTTAAATATGCAGTATGTGATGCAAATGGTCAACATGTGCATAAAGAGTCGTAAAGAGCCTGGAAAGAATGATCCAGAAGGATAGAAAAAAGTGCCAAGTTCCCACACAGGGTCAGGAATAGTGCCTGTTCCCACCACCTAGACTAAAATAAAACTAAATTCAGAGAGTGTTACGTAGGCTTTTCAAGAAGATCTTGCTTCAGTAGTGGGTAATAATTAGCCCTAGGATGAGCATTTCTATGGAACTGCCTAACAAGTCACAAAATCAAGATGCATAATGAACAATTTCCCTGTAGCTTAACTGTAAAGAAGAAGAAGAAAAAAAATCAAGAATATTTATAGAAATCGATGCCTCAACTGCCCAATTGGCCTCAGAGGTCACATAGCCTCTCTTCCATTGTATTCTTCTAGTTGAAGCAATCATAAACCGGAAGAAGGGCATGTCAAGGAATTTGGAGCCCATATTTTAAAATTATCACAGTCATACCTTGAACTTATTTTGTTGTTACTGCCTGGATATTGGTACTGAATTTACTGAGAAAATTATAGAAACCACATGATCAATTCGTGACTGAGAAAAAAAGGAACTATTCCAGTAGGTAGAAGCACAAAAAAGCTTTGAGGATTTAGATATTCATATAAATGTATAATAGAAATTTAAACATACATATAAAACTCATGAAAATAAGATAAGTCACACAGATATATTTGAGATGTATGATTGCTCCCATCCCTTCCCAATTTAATTCCCTAGTTTGGCATATGGCAAAATCAAAAGAAATTGGATAAAGTACTGTAAACTAATTAGTATTATAAGTATAGCTTCTGTTTCTGTCATAGTATTCCTTTGGGATCAAATTCATGTGGCCATGGAAATAGTATGTAGCAATGAGTCAAACTAAAATATTTTTTAATATGATTTTCCACACAGATCACAAAATTTATATCAGTGGCATAGTTGACTATTGTTTCATCATAAGTGTTCCAAGTAAATCAGTGTAAAATAGATGAGTCTACCAAAACCATCCCATAGCAAGAAATATTTAAAAATTGAAAGGGCAATTCATATGCTTTGATCATTCTGGAGTTATTTTTGTATATACTTTAGTTTTAAGTGTTTTAATGTTTATTTTTGAGAGACAGAGACAGACAGAGCATGAGTGGGGGAGGGGCAGAGAGAGAGGGAGACACAGAATCTGAGGCAGGCTCCAGCCTCTGAGGTGTCAGCACAGAGCCCTATACGAGGATCAAACTCAAAGACTGGGAGATCACGACCCGAGCGGAAGTCGGATGCTCAACCGACTGAGCCACCCAGGCGCCCCAATTAGTTCTAAATGTTTTATATTTCTTACCCTATACAGACAAACTACACTGAGTTGTTCTTTTAGAGACAGAGATGCTAAATTGATAACCACGTGCTTGATCTTAAAAGCTTTTAAACGATTTTGTAAATTTAAGTTAATAAAGTAGCAGAAATGCCCTGAAATGATAGTATGTTCATCATTTATTTCCATTTAGAATGGACAGCCTTCTGTTAAAATCCTAGCTAGTTTTCTTCATGAAACATCAGATAATTTATAACCTTAAGGAAACATGGTCTTAGCAATATGGAATATAGTTTCAAACATTCATTAATGACACTCGAATTATTTATTGAATTTTAAAACTTAAAATGATGCTCATTTGAGGTCATTTACATTAATCTTTAAATAAATTTTGCTCTTTTTAAAATGGTGACTTAAACTCCATGTGCAACTATTGTTCTTTATATACAAATGTAGTCAGTATTTCCATGAACCTGACTGAGTCAGGCTTCTCTATACAGCAAATCTTTAAATGTGCCAGGACTGGGGGCCTCGGTGGCTCAGTTGGTTAAGCATCTAACTTCGGCTCAGGTCACGATCTCACGGTTTGTGAGTTCACGTCCCACATTGGCTGAGCTTGAGCCCCGCTTCGGGTGAGCCTTGCTTCTCTCTCACTTTCTCTCTCTCTCTCTCTGCCCCTCACTCAGTTGTGTCCTTTCTCTCTAAAAAAAAAGTAAAATAAAATGTGTCAGGACTAATAGAGGACAAAAGAAAAAAGAAAAAAAAAAGACACACAGAGTGCAAAGTTGAAACTCGTGGCATATTTGTATAAGCAGGTTATATGTTTACCTAAGTCTTTCTGGAAGAACTGATAATCAACTCATCACTAATTATCATACTCTACAAGGAGAAATGTATTCAAGCAGTGCTTCTGAGTTGAATATATTATATCTCATTAACTCTAAAACATTGCCAATTATAAGATGTGTCATTATTTCATGTACATTATAAAAGGAAACCAGCCACAAATTAAACTACATAACAATGTTCTGTTACTATACATTTTCTTTATTTGATAGACATCGAATGTAGTCTTTTGAGTTATTCAGAGTTTTCTGTAGAAACGGAAAGAAAATATACATGATGTACATGAAATGCATGCACGAAGTCCATCTCTTCGGAATCACCTTCTGACGGCTGATTCTGACACTTTGCTACAGATACCACCCGTTGTGCCATCAGGAGCGTTGATGCTGCTGCGTTTCTTACATGAGAAGGGATTCTCTCTTAAGGTTTTACTTCCAGGCAATGAGGGAGTAGCTAGATCACTGGAGTGGGTTTCAGTTTCCTGTTGTTCATCAAGCTTACACTAGTTCTACCCAGTAAAATTTTCAGAAATTTAGCACAACAGGGAGCAGAGCAGCATCTCAGGAGCAGCACCAAAAAGCATCAAGGAGGCCTCCTGCACATAAATATGATCCCCAATGTCACTGTCACCAAATAAGGTGTTTGATCTTGAGACAAGGATAATGAAAGTGAGTATTGCATTAACACAGGAAAGCTAAGGAGTCTAGAGGCTCCCAACATAAATCTCATGCCAGTGGAGTTGCACTTTAAGGGCTATGGATGTGCTGCCATTTTAGTGCTGCCGAGGTCATAAATTACATGTTACTCTTCGTAAAAAAAAATCATAATAACCACTTTATAAAATTTAGAAACATTCTTGAGTCAACAATCAACACATTAGCAACCTCAGGAGGATGCGCATTTGCCTTCAACTGAGTACATGGTTTCAATGAGTATTTCAAGGAACTTAATTAAGGACAAACATTCCCTCATTTTTCCTTAATATTGGAGTCAACTTTTCCTTTAGTATCTTTGGCATTATTTGGCTTGGTTTTAGCCGTCTGATTAGATCTGCAATGTATGGCTTTCATTCATATTACTTATTTTAGTTTAGATTTACCCACATCTGTTTTGAATTGTTCATTTATCCCAATTTCTTGAGGTATTAATCTTCATTGTTTGTTCATACTGTCATTCACAGTATGTCATTCACATTTGAACAAATTTGATAATAACCCATCAAAAATTTCTTGGGCTTTTTAGTTGGGTGGTAGAGGGAGGAAGCATATAAATCAAGCACTGTGCGACCCGAAGTATAAAAGAGACATTGCTTTCGAACTCAATATCAAACCCTCATGAAATATAGTTCTGTCCCTCGTTGTTCTCTAATCAATTGTTAAGATAAATAGCACCAACTTTTCCGGCGGTACTCTATCATTTAAAGGGGTTCTCTCTGACCCTCCTCCAGTATTTCAATTCTTCGTAGATGAGGAAGCTAGGGTTAAAGAGATAATGTCTACCCTGGGCAGTTTTCTTTATGCCTCCAATTCTGCTACAGAACTCTGAGGGCCCAAGAATTCTAAACCCTAATTTAGCTTTCCAGATTGTTACAGAAGTATCATTTTCAAGGTGGGAGGATAGAATATATTATATGTAATGTTTTAATGACTTGACTTGTATATTTTAAATGTTTAGACACATGGTATGTAGGCCTTCATTTTATACTTTAGCCACCCCTGTAGATGTGAAGGGCTGGTCTTATTTCAGGATTAAATAAATGCAAATGACCAACATACTTACAATTTTCCTTTATGCTGGTTTAATGCATATAAAATGGAATACATGTTTCCATATTTATGGTTTGTTTGAATAATACTTTTCCAAAGTTATCTTCCTTCTAATCCTGTAATCACTCATCCCTTCTTTTGTTGAGAAATAGTTCATAATTTGGGGCACCTGGGTGGCTCAGTTGATTGAGCGTCTGGCTTTGGCTCAGATCATGATCTCACAGTTTGTGGGTTCGAGCCCCACATCAGGCTCTGTGCTGATAACTGAGAGCCTGAAGCCTGCTTCAGATTTTGTCTCCCTCTCTCTCTGCTCCTCCCCCGCTCATGGTCTGTCTGTCTCTCTCTCCTTCAAAAATAAATAAAAACATTAAAAAAAATTTAGAAATAGTTCGTAATAAAAATGGATAAATCATGCATGAGAAGTAAAATTTTCCCCCTTCAATAAGCTCCTTTCTTTTGGAAGTAAAATGTAGCCTGGCAACTTTTAAAATGCAATTAACACTATTTATTTATTCAGATTGTCACAATTTTCACCTCCTAAAACCAGTGAGAATTTTGCACCATTTCCTTCCAGGTTTCTCCCAAGAGTAAATGTGTTAATGATATGTGTAATACCTCATGCTGTAGCAAGAAAATAATGAAGTCTCAAGCTCAGACACCCTATTGCTTTTTGTACTATGTTTTCCAAACAAAACAACTGGAATTTTCTTTAGTAAATTTGAATTGTGGATGGCTATGAAAGAAAATTATTCATTGACTATTTCTTATATTCTCTTGTATCTAACAAACTGATAATGTAATCTGTGAATATAACAATATGCCACTTAATGATTTTATTCATTTCTAAATAAGTGTCTCCACTCAAATTGAGTTACAAATATAATAGAATATGATGAAGTTTATTATTGAATATTATATTCGATTGAATATTTTGGGGGAATTTCACAGTGTAAAGCTATACCTCAAAACTTTGATGATCATTTTAATAATCATCATAAATTTAATAGTTTGTTAATTCTCCATATGTAATTGAAATTTTTAGTTGATTTGATCAGCATTGAAGAGGAATGATCAAATTAGAAATGGCCATTTTAATCTAGAAGTTCTTAAATTTGAGTTATCACTGCTCTCCACAAATTGCCTAATCTTTTTTCTTAAGCCATAGGGAATACATCACCCTCAAGTTGTAGCATAAAAATTAAAAACTATAAGGAAGAAAGTCATATATAATAAATCATTCCAAAGTGACAGCACTAAGCTTAGATGTATAGTGGTCTTACAATTTTTTTTTCCTCAAAAGAGCCTATAAGGAAACAATAATCTCTATGTTGTATACCTGCTACTCAGTTTGGTAGATTGCTCCTGAATATTGTCTCAAGATTTCTTGTGTTCTAAGATAGATACATTTGATACTTTTAAAAATATTATATTTGAAAATATATTTAATGTAAAATAATACAGGATAGAACATTATATTTGGACTTCCTGATTTAACAGCACATATAGTCTATAAAATTAAAACTCTGACAGTTTCTGTTGCAAATTTGTTAATGTGAAATTGATGAATGATGTAACAATTTTGTCCTAAGGTTTCAATTAAATTACTACAAAAATACAACTGTGAGAATAGCTGAATTTCTTATTAAAGTGATAGAATTTTATTTCCCAAGAGAAAACTCTAAACACTGAACAACACTTAATTGAAATTATGTTTGTTATCATGCTTAAAGCTTTAAGTGATTCAGGATCTTTCTTTCCCAGAATATGTACTCATGTGTTCAAATTGGAAAAACAAAACAAAACAAAAACCTCAATAGCACAAATACTCATTTACTTTACCATATTTTGTATATTTAGACTTGATAGCTTCAGGGTATTTTATGTCTTTTGTATATATACAACAGTGAGTTGACACTCCTGACATATACAAGATAATTTTTTTCCTCAATCTTTAGACTTTTTTCCTTTTAACTGATCTATCTCTTACTGTACCACTATGAAAATTTAATTCTATTTCATTTTAATTGCCAATGGAATCAGTCCACCCAATAATTGCTGAAAATTGTGTAATTAATTTTCTTTTCTATCATGACTTTTCCAGTGCCCAGAAAAAAAAATTGCATCAAATCTGGGAGTTCTTATAATTTTCATATGAAAAGAACTTCATTTTTCTTTTTTTGTAACACATTATTACAATGTTGAAAGCATTCCCTTTCTTTTAACAATACTTTGGGCTAATTAGTCTTTTTTATAGGAGCAGAATGCAAGATTCAGATAGAATAGGTGTTAGAACTCGCCTTCAAATTTTTGATATTTGCCTGTAAACTGTAAAAATATTTCTTCTGTGCAATGTTATTTCTGGGGTCTTGAGTAATAATAATAAAAATTATTATTATGTTATATATTATATTAATTATATTATATTATATTATATTATATTATATTATATTATATTATATTATATATTACTCAAGATCCCAGAAAAAATATTATATAATTATAATATTATATTATGTATTTATATATTATAATATATAATTGTATATATTATATATTATACATATTATATAATAATTATTATTATTATTCTTATAAAATTGGGTATAGAAACTTTAAAAAGGTCTGAGTAGGAGTGGTTAAAAATGATGTCCTTCCCTAGATATGTATTGTAGGAGAAAGACACTGCCTTTCAAAATTAAGTATGATGTTAGCTATAGATATTTGTAGGTTTTCTTTGTTAGATTAAAGAAGTTTCCTTCTATTCCAACTTTGTTAAGAACTTTTAAAACTCAAGCCTGAATGTTGAATTTTGCCCAATACCTTTTTTTCCCCATCTATTGCCATGATCATATGTTTTTTCTTATTTACTCTTTCATTGTGATGGGTCACATTGCTTTTCAAATGTTGAAAATATTCAGCTATTGACAAGTTCAAATGTTGAACTAGGCTTTGCATTCTTAGTATAAACCCTCTTGATTTTGACGTGTTATTGTTTGTATGTATTATTTCAATTTGCTTGTATTTTCTTGAGAATTTTTATATTTGTTTTTATTAATAATATTAGTTTTTTAAAATCATCTCTGATGTGTCAGGATATGTTGGCCTCATACAGTGAGATGAGAAGTGTGGTTTTCGGTCACATTTCCTGGAAGCCATTTTTAAGAACTGGCACTAATTCTTTTTTAAATGCTTAGTATAATTGACCAGTGGGACCATCTAGGCCTAATTTTTTTTTTTTCCCAGAAAGATTTTAGGTACAAATTTAATACAACTGAGGTCATCTATTTCTTCTTGGATGAGGATTTGCAGTTTGCATTTTTCAAGGAGTTCATCCATTTCATCTAAGTTGTCAAATTTTGTCACTGGGTTTCTCTGCAATATTACCTCATTATCCTTTAAATATCTGTAGAATCTACAGATTCCTATTCTATTTCATTCTTGATGTAAGTGATTTGTGTCTTCTCTCTTTTTTCTTACTCAAGCTAACTAGACATTGTCAAACAAGATGTTTTTGGTTTCTTGGATTTTCTGTACTGTTTCTCATTCTCAACTTTATTGATTTCTGATCCCATATTTATTAATCCATTCCTTTTGTAAACTTTGGTTTAATTTTCTGTTATTTTTTTTTACAGTTTCTTGAGGTGGAGTTTTACATTATTGACTTGAGATCTTCATTTTTTCCCAAAGAACATTTATATATTTTTCTCTAACCTTGGTTTAAGTGTATTCCTATTCCTAAGTGCATAACATATCTTACTTTCCCTTGAGATTTCCATTTTGATCCATGGATTATTTAGTAGGGTGTTGTTTGCTTTTAAATATTTTTAGATCTATCAGATACCCTTCTGCTATTTACATTATGTTTAATTCTCTTTTGTCAGAGAACATAGTTTGAGTAACTTTGATTCTTTAAATTTAATAAGGTGTTTTTTGTTGTTGTTGTTGTTTTTTTTTTGTTTTTTTTTTGGTTTTTTTTTGTTTTTTTTTTTTGTGACCTAGAATGTGATCCTTCTTGTAGATGAGGGCATTGCTAAGTGATGTGGATCTATTCTTCATTGTGTAAAATGGTTTTATGCACTGGAGAATGTCTAGCATCTGGGTCTTCTGCCCACTAAATGCCCATAGTTAACAACAATCATTTTGCAATGATTTTCAGATTTCCCTCAGAGATGTTTAAATGCCTGTTTGGGACAAAAATGCCTCCTATTGAAAATAACTGATTTAAACAAATATAGTTATTTCTTAAAATGGTTATTTGTATTTTAGATATTTTAGATTTGCTTGTTTGCAACCCTACTTTAACACATTGCAAATGTGATAATTATTAATTTATTTTACCTTTGTCTCTTTGAATTAGTTACTTTATGTAAAAAAGGACATTCAGGAAAAAATACTTATCAGCAAATTACTATTTAAGTTTATCTTTCTTTCTGTGTGTGTGTGTGTGTGTGTGTGTATGTATACAATAGTACAGGTTAGCCATTATTAATATTGGAGATTTGGAGTTTTCTTGCATCATATTTATCTGTATTTGCAGACTAATAACAACTGCACATTTGGGGAAAAAAAGTCCCCCTCCTCCATATTTGTAACTTTTATTGTGGTGAAATTGATGTAGTTTTTTTTTTTAAAAGAAAATAATTACTTTTTAGTGTCTAAGGGAATGGGGCTTGAGCAAGTGTCTCCTGATTGGTGGTGGTGGGCAAATTGTGAACAATTTGATAATCACTTAATAATGATAGTTTTTGAGGTAGCAATTTAGACCAGCTGCACTGGACCGTCTGGTCTCATCATTATTTCTTCTCAGCGAAATAAGCTGTCATTATGATTCTCACAAACACATTTCTGTTTTCCAATAACTAGAACACCTCACCTGGGACAATCAACAAGGGAGAAATCTAATATATAAAAATTCTCTTTGCAGGGAGGACAGCTTAATATAAATATTATTATTATTAATGGATTTAGAAAAGACATTTCTCTTATTTTTCTGTCCATTAAGTGGTGTTTTTATTTCCCTCATTTAGTCTCATGACGATGATTTCAAAAGTCACAAACAGTTCATTCCTGAGTTAAGTGTACTCTTAACTTATTGCACCAACTTTGCCCTCATAGAGTTGGTAATAACTGATTATAACTGATAACAAGTGATAGTTTTTTTTTTAACTTTCTCATGTTTTAAGCTATAGAGAGTAGTGTGAAAACACATCACTTAGTGAGTTTACAAATTATTTTTTATAGAAACGCTTAGTTTCTATCACATACATTTCCTCAACTTCCCTAATAAATCAAACAACCCGATAAACACAAAATACACTATTAAGGTCAAACTCCGCTTTTCAGTCCAATAAGTATCAGCACTTTTCACAAAAGCAATTCTTCCTACTACTACTGCTACCACATTCCTGAGGGCTTGCTTTGTGCCAGATGCCATGCTGCATTATCAAATTCAATCTATTTTAATCTTCAAAAGGAAACATGAGTTGGTGCCGTATCTAGCAAATGAAAAACCTAGAAATTGAGACCAGATGAGGCTGTTCCAAAAGCTTTCATTTTCTAATACTTGTGTGTTATCCTCAAAGAGTAGACATTCATATAGCTTAGGATGTTGAGAGCATAAAGAGAGTGGCCAAGGAAATAAAGAGATGATGTGCAAAGGCATAAAGGCAGCTCAAGAACTTGGCTTTGTTACCAATCTATAAGGAGATCTGTATACAGGTTAGAGGATAAAATTCAAAGTGCAGAGTTACTAAAAATGAGGCTGTGTAGATGCTCAGGGGCAAACTCAGGGAGGACTTTGCAGATAATGTCAAGCAGTCTGGACTTAACCCTGAGAGCATCAGGGAATCATTTAATTTTGAGCAGACAAATAATATCCCCATGCTTAAAGAAGCTTTCTTTGTTTTTTATGGTTAATATATTGTAAGATCGTAAGACTGGAAAAAGAATTTATGAAATTGAGCCTGTATTAAAGTTGCTGGATGGCTGAGTCTTGGATTTGGGTCATGGAACTCACTTCTGGAGTTTATAAGAAAGTAAAACTTAAGTATAACACTGCAGTTTCTGAATTCTGAAGATTTGTTCATTTTTGCTTGTTTGTCTGGCAAGGGTTTAAGTACCCTGGGAAAAAATTGAGGGTACAGCAGTTTGAAGACTTTGGATACATTTATCTTCATTACACTTTTTTTTTCTTTCTGTCTTCTGCAGAATTCTGTGCTGAGGCCAGTTTCTACATACAGCTTTCTCTTCCTTCCTTCCTACCTTCCCACCTTCCTTCCTTTCTTTCACATACAGCTTTCTTTTAAACTTTTTTCCCTACCAAGTCTTAATTATTTAAAAATCCAGTTTTCCTGTGGGTTTATTCCCCTATTGTTTTAAAAAAGAACACCTTTGGGGCACCTGGGTGGTTCAGTCCATTAAGCATCTGACACCTGGTTTAGGCTCAGGTTATGATCTCTCGTGGTTTGTGAGTTCAAGCTCCCTGTCAGGATCTGTGCTGACAGCATGGAGCCCTCTCTCTCTCTTTCTACCTCTACTCTGGTTGCTTGCTCTCTCTCAAAATAATTAAAGTTAAAAGAATAAAAAAGAACATTTTCCCTACTCTCCTCTGCTTCCTATTTTGGGACATCACTAGGCAAACTCTACTTCATCCAGAACCATTCATAGTGGATGTCTGTTTTACAGCATTAAAGAATTCAAATCTTGTTCCCACATTTTCTTGTATTTTGGCTGTTCTCACTATCTAACCATACCCATCAAACTGTGTATTAGTGGATTCTTACAAAGGGTTTCCAATTATTTTCTGAGATATTGCTCTTTGTTAGAAGAGCACATTGTCAGTCTTGGCATTATATTTTTAATCTTGTTTGTGTATACCATGGAAAATGTATCAAGGTTCAAGACTCAATACAGATTTGTCCACCTTTCACACATGGTATGACTGATTTCAATGGACACAAGAACTTGTTAGTATAATTAGCACTAAAGGTCATTACTCAGAACTATTCTTTCCTATACTTTCACTGTTTTCTTTTCCACTGTGTTCTGTTTATCTCACTTATTCCTTCCACAAATACCAGAGATCTACCTAATAATTCCATTGACCACTATTCCCAAGGAAACCATGGCATTCTGTTCTTGTTTTTGTTCAATCTGATTCATCTGAAATTGACTTCTCAGCCCTGGGACTTCTACAACACTTACTTATCTAACATATCATGCCATTTAATCATATTCTATTGTTCTTACTTTTATATAAGCAACTGATAATCCCATTACTTAATGAGATGATGTTAGGCATCTGAGATGGTGGAGTCTCTTCTATTTTTATTGTATTTTAGTAAAGATCAAAGGGATCCACTTAATCTCAGAGGATTTAGCAAATCAATGAAATGTTAGTGGATTCTAGCCTGAATAAAAGGAGATTTCAAGTATTCTCTTCACACAGAATTTCACTTCAGATGTCTTAATCATATGTATTATCACTGCCTATGGTTTGGCCAGTAGATGCCTTGTGAGATTTTATATTTGTATTCCTACAGTGATGCCCTTGTTTGGCCTCCAGTACAGCACATTCTGCCTTATCTCCTACTTTCTCTCTTATTGTTAATTTTCAGTCTCACTCACTGGATGTTCTTTCTTTGCTTGCTTCTTTTATATATTGTTGTACCTCCTGTTCTCCCCCAGGACCTTTCCTCATTCTGTTTTAATGCACCCCTCACTTTTGCACTTGTTTTCTTCCATATCTCAAATACCATCTCTTTGAGGAGATTTTGAAGATTGTTTATTTTGCCCATTGCATCTTCAAAAAGTTTTATCCTCTGTATCCTGATGTTTCCTTGACAATTCCAGTAAAAATGCCATACATAGCTTCCTAGTATTCTCTTTTCTTTTACTGATTATAGATATTTACTCCATCTCAATCATTTAGGCAATAAACTTGGGAACTAGCTTTCCACTTTATTATGCTTTTATCCCTGTTCCTACAAGCATCACCTTTTGTTCATGTGTTCACTTGCACCTCCACAGCTGATGCCTTAGTTCAGACTCCCATTTTGCTCTTCTCTCAACTTTTGTCATATTCTCCAAGATTGTCCCTCTGCCTCCTAACTTGCTTTTCTCTATTCATCTTTTCCATAGCTGCCAGAGTGCTTTTTCTAAAATGCAAGATTACCATATTACCCCATTGCTTAAAAATCTTCAGAGGATTATATTTTCCTAGAGGATGAAGCCCAAATTTCTTAGCACATTATACCAGGGCTTCCATGATGGGGATACTCCCAGTGCCCAGCTGGGCTTTATTTACTTTACCCCAGAGTTCTCCAATCCAACCTTATCAAACTATCTATAGTTCTGCAGGGCACCTTATTTAATGGTTCAGGTGCCTTTTGGAGGTTATTCTTAATTTCCAAAAAGACTTTATTTACTGGCCAGCAACTACTCATCCATCAACATTCAACTCATTTTTTACCTTTCCTAAACTCTTTACATGATATATTTAATTTTTCCTTTGTGACCTCACTACTCATTTTGCCCCTAAAACATCCTGTTAAATTTGTTTCTGTACCTGTCTCACTTAGCCATGTGAGTTCAGGCATTTAATCAGCAAATAATTAGGAAGAATGTCCTTTGACAGAGTTAGGGTATTTGAAGATGAATAAGACAGACTCTTGGGAATCACAGTCTTATAGACTACTTCTGCCCCTGCCCCTGCCCCCCATTCACAGGATCAACATTAGCAGACTTTAGAAACATTATATGCATTATATTTATATATATTTATATATATATATAAATAAATGTATATATACATATATATTTATTCCATATAATATTCCATTGTATATATGTACTACATCTTCTTTATCCATTCATCAATCAATAGACATTTGGGTTCTTCCAATAATTTGGTTATTATTGATAGTGATGCTATAAACCTTGGGGTGCATGTGCCCCCTACAAATCAGCATTTTTTATCCTTTGCATAGATATCTAGCAGTGCAATTGCTTGATCATAGGGTAGGAAACCATCAAAATCCTACAGGAGAAAAGAGGCAGCAACCTCTTTGACCTAGGCTACAGCAACTTCTTACTTGACATGTCTCTGGAAGCAAGGGAAACAAAAGCAAAAATGAACTATGGGGACCTCATCAAGATAAAAAGCTCTGCACAGTGAAGGAAAGAAAAAATCAACAAAACTAAAAGGCAATCAACCAAATGGGAGAAAATATTGCAAAAGACATATCAGATAAAGAATTAGTATTCAAGATGTATAAAGAACTTATCAAACTCAACACCTCCCCACCCCCAAATAATCCAGTGAAGAAATGGGCAGAAGACATGAATAGACACTTTTCTAAAGAAGACATCCAGATGGCCAACAGACACAAGAAAGGATGCTCAACATTGCTCATCATCAGGGAAATACAAATCAAAACGACGATGAAATACCATTTCACACCTGTCAGAATGGCTAAAATTAACAACTCAGGCAACAACAGATGTTTGTTAGGATGCAGAGAAAGGGGAACCTTCTTGAACTGTTGGTGGGAATGCAAACTGGTGAAGCTGCTCTGGAAAATAGTATGGAGGTTCCTCAAAACATTAAAAGTAGAACTATCTCATGATCCAACATTGTTCCTTTCTTAATTTTCTTTTCTAAAAAGAATAATTACAGAATATGCTGTGATATAAGGTAGTGTATTACATATGTTGTCACATGGTAGCTGACTAACAATCTCTTGGGGACGTAGGAGAAGAGAAGCTAGCACTGGGGATGAATTCGACTACATGATCCTCAGTACTTCCTTCAAAAAAAGATAATGTCATGACTTTACCAGGATTCAAGGAGTGTTCTGTGGTTAGATCACCATTGTGATCTAACCTAAAATTCTTTTCCTAAAAGTATATGCCATTGAAAACTAAGTTTAAATTTCTGAAAGGCAAATAGGAAGAAAAGTAAGTACATTTGTTTTGGCAAGAAATGTCCTGCACACCTTTCATTTTTTAACTGAGGTAATAACAGTCTGGTCTCCAGGAGCAAGTCAAGTATAATATTGTATAACAATTTGGTATAATACTATATATCGGCTAGCCACAACACCTTTAGTTTCTAAACTTTTATATTTATAGGCTAAAAATTACTTAATCTTTCTTCAATCTCTCACTTTAAACTTTTGATCTATTGAAGCTCACTTAAGAAGAGACAGACTAAAACATATTTGCCACATACTACAAGTGTGGAATGTCTAGGATATTGTTCCGAGAATAGTTTCGTGTCCAGCTTACAATTTACAAAACTTGTAACAATATGATCAAAAATAAAATAAAATTAGTAGCTTCTTAGGATGGGGTAGTTTCCTTTTTTTTTTTTTTTTTTTTTTTTAACCTCATAAGCAGACTATTCAGTCTGAGCAGTTTTGGTTCACTTCATGAGAAAGTTGAGTGGTCCCTTTGCACCCGCGCTTCAAGCCAAGTAAGCACCACAGTCCCTGGGTTCTAATGTAGCAGCACATTAACAGCATCTTGAAAGCCTAATGAACCTCAAGCATATTCATAAAAGCTCCAAAAAAGCCCCATGAATCCTCTTACACTATTTACACAACACACATTTTTAAAAGGAAGGCTTGATTTTAGTGCACGGAACTCCCTCTCTTACCAAAGATCCCTACCCTGTATGGGATAAAACTGGGTGGGAAAGGGCTCCCTCCCTCCCAAACCTCACACTCCATTCTGATGCAACACCACAAAGATTGTTTGTAACTATTTTTAAGTGCCCTTCCCTGAGCATTGAATATAAAGTGCTTTTTATTCCCTTACTGCTGAATAACCACCACTACTGCCCACTGCTGCTTCTATTTCAGCTACTATTCCCATCGCTGCTACTACTGAAGCACTTAGTATGTTTCTGACAACACTCAATAAATTATTATTATGATTTTAACAGACTAGTAAGCTGAGACAAAGAGGTAAGTATGACAACTGGAAAAATTACATGAAATTAGTACACAGTTGCTTTAAATCATGAGAAAATCAGAAAATATGGTAGACATCTACCTTTTACTTTAGTTTTTCATTCAAGTTGTTCATTATTTTTATAAATATTAATGGAAATCCAGCTTGCTTCCTGGTTTAAAAATGCATTCAGCCTCTCTGATGTGTAATTGCTGTATTGCCATTCTACTGTTGGCAGCAGGGCATCTGCACTATGCAAAATGTTCTGTCTCCCATTTAGGTCAAGATGAATTTTTTTTTAATGAGAAATGAAAAGTTCTCTAAAATAATCTGCATCAGTAAAAAGAAACTCCTATTAAATTGTGCTTCAAAATAATTATGTACTTTAATACTTACAAATAATATGTTCTGGTTTAAAAAGTAAAAAAGAAAGGCATGCATCATCCTTGCATTTAGAATTCACTAAATACTGCTATGCATTCCACTTTGGTACAAAAGATATTTTTTCTTTGATTAAAAACAGTGTCGCAAAAACTAAGACCAACAAAAACTGAAAGTACAGTGACATTTACCTTTATATTAAAAATAGTAATGCATTCAAAAAAATAATCAGTTTTAGCAAAAAATATCTTTTTTTCTAGCTGTTGATGAGTGTATACAGATTCAAAATATATTGGGTCAGAAATGAATTCATTCTTAGAGTTATTTAAAGAGATCTGGTAGTAAAGTGCCTAAGGTTTTGAGCAATTTTAAGTCATAGAAAATTAAATTTAAATCACAGTTCTAACTGTATAAACTTTCATACACAACTGTACATGGTTATAAAATGGGCATAACATAAGCTGGATCACAATGTCATTTTAAGTGTTATGTGAGCTAATTAAGTAAAACAAGACAGTTTACTGCACACAATAAATAAGTTCATGTCAACTTCAAATTATTAACAATATTTCATTGTATGATAATTTTAAAAAACTAAAATATTTATTCAAATTGATTAGGCAACTTACACTGACAAGTTTATCTATATCTATACCTGTAAAAGTTTCTATAATATATTCAAAGAAGCCTAAAAGAATAACTTTGGAAATCCAGAAACATTTTCTTTACAGATTCTCTCAAAAATAGTAGTCTAGATATGCTAGTTTCATCTATATGTTTAACAGATATTTTACAGTTACTATGTTCCAAGCACTGTGCTAGGCTACTGATAAATATTGGGGAATAGAAGAAAATAAAAATAGCCTCTGCTCTATGATATCTGTAGCCTATTGTTTTGTTTGTTCAATTGCACAAAAAATTAAAGACCAATTGCAAGTTATGCTGTCACTAGGTGTCTAATTACAAAAACAGCAGCAAAATGGATAATAACAATGACATAGAGTAAAACAATAAAAGGCATGATTATTATCAATAACTGCCTACAGACTTTAGTTAGGAAGAAAGGGAAGGACCCCAGAATTTAACAATTAGTGTATTCAGAATTGAGTATACATGCAGAGAAACCATTCTATTAAGAATGGTGAAAAATTGGGGCACCTGGGTGGCTCAGTCGGTTGAGCGTCTCACTTCGGCTCAGGTCACGATCTCACGGTTCATGAGTTCAAGCCTCGCATGGGGCTCTGTGCTGTCAGCTCGGAGCCTGGAGCCTGCTTCAGATTCTGTGTCTCCCTCTCTCTCTGTCCCTCCCCTACTCATGCTCTGTCTGCCTGCCTGTCTGTCTCTCTCTCTCTCTCAAAAGTACATAAAAACATAAAAAAAATTAAAAACAAAAAACAAAAAAGAATGGTGAAAAATTGGAATGCCTGGATGGCTTGGTTGGTTAAGTGACCAACTCTTTTTATTTTTATTTTATTTTATTTACACAGCTCTTAGAATGAAGTTTTTTTCCTGTCATTTTTATTTAACTGAAAAATATCCTGAAATTACAAGGTAGATGACTTTAAAAAGCAATTGCTATTTACAACAACGTGCACCTGAGTTTTCTAAATGCATTCTATTGCCAAAAAATACAAAAATAAATTGGATGTCGAGGCTAATATTTAATGTGATTTTTAACTTCTGTTTCAATTTTATGTCTTCCCCCACGTATTTTTTTTCCATTTACTAAAATTTTGGAAGCAAATGTTATACATTCGGTCTTCTATTAACAATGGTAAAATGAAGAAACTTTTACTTTATTATTTCATATCTCTTGATGGGATTTTTCTTTAATTCAAAGGGTTCTCCTGGGGGTTTGGGGTGACTCTAAAATAAATAGAGTTCAACTAAAATGGCCTTGGTTTTGAGTATTATCTACCTTAGCCAAGTTCTTAATATGTATATTCCATTAAACAATATTTTTAAAAAATTTACCCTCAATCTCCATATCTATAAATTAGTAATCACAAGATGAAATATCATAGAAATCTGGCTTTAGGTTCTGATATGGTGGTTCAGGTGAATCAATTCTGACTAAAAGTCCAGACCCTAAGCCAACAATTGGTGAAATAACTTTTGAAATGACAAACACTTCATGAATATTGTGCGCTAGGGGATAAGCTACAGTTCTGAGCTGCTGATGCTGTATTATGCCCCACTTGCAAACAATCAGGGATTTGAGAGTAGAGAACTGAGTTCTAATTCTAGAAGGCCTTCACATGTCATTTTTTCCCTCCTCTGAAACAGATTGCCCTCATTTGTAAATAAGAAAATTGGAGTGATTTTTCAGTGCCTACAAGTCTGTCATGTGTTTGATTTGATGAATCATGCTTTGATTTCTGTTTCCTCCAGCATTTTTTTATTACATATATACATGGATAAATTCCTGGCTGTTTGTTATATTTTACTTTATTTTAAATTATTTATTTATTTATCTTTAATTTACCTCCAAGTTAGTTAGCATATAGTGCAACAATGATTTTAGGAGTAGATTCCTTAATGCACCTTTCCCATTTAGCCCATCCCCTCTCCCACAACCCCTCCAGCAACCCTCTGTTTGTTCTATATATAAAGAGTCTCTTATGTTTTGTCCCTCTCCCTGTTTTTATATCATTTTTGCTTCCCTTCCCTTATGTTTATCTGTTCTGTGTGTTAAAGTCCTCATATGAGTGAAGTCATATGATATTTGTCTTTCTCTGACTAAGTTCGCTTAGTATAATACCCTCCAAGTCCATCCACGTAGTTGCAAATGGCAAGATTTCATTCTTTTTGATTGCCGAGTAATATACCACATCTTCTTTATCCATTCATCCATTGATGGACATTTGGGCTCTTTCCATACTTTGGCTATTGTTGATAGTGCTGCTATAAACATGGGGGTGCCTGTGTCCCTTCGAAAAAGCACACCTGTATCCCATGGATAAATACCTAGTAGTGCAATCGCTGGGTCATAGGGTAGTTCTATTTTTAGTTTTTTGAGGAACCTCCATACTGTTTTCCAGAGTGGCTGCACCAGCTTGCTTTGGCACCAACAATGCAAAAGAGATCCTGTCTGTCCACATCCTTGCCAGCATCTGTTGTTGCCTGAGTTAATGTTAGTCCTTCTAACAGGTGTAAGGTGGTATCTCATTGTGGTTTTGATTTGTATTTCCTTGATGTTGAGTGATGTTGAGCATTTTTTCATGTGTTGATTGGCCATCTGGATGTCTTCTTTGGAGAAGTGTCTATTCATGTCTTTTGCCCATTTATTCACTGGATTATTTGTTTTTTGGGTGTTGAGTTTGGTAAATTCTTTATAGATTTTGGATACTAATGCTTTATCTGATATGTCATTTGCAAATATTGTCTCCCATTCTGTCGGTTGCCTTTTAGTTTTGCTGAATGTTTCCTTCGCTGTGCAGAAGCTTTTGATTTTGATGAGGTCCCAGAAGTTCATTTTTGCTTTTGTTTCCCTTGCCTCCAGAGACATGTTGAGTAAGAAGTTGCTGCGGCCAAGATCAAACAGGTTTTTGCCTGCTTTCTCCTCGAGGATTTTGATGGCTTCCTGTCTTCCATTGAGGTATTTCATCCATTTTGAGCTTATTTTTGTGTCTGGTGTAAGAAAGTGGTCCAGGTTCATTGTTCTGCATGTCACTCTCCAGTTTTCCCAGCACCACTTGCTGAAGAGACTGTCTTTATTCCATTGGATATTCCTTCCTGCTTTGTCAAAGATTAGTTGGCCATATTTTTGTGGGTCCATTTCTCAGTTCTCTATTCTTCCATTGATCTATGGGTCTATTCTTGTGCCACTACGATCCTGTCTTGATTGTTACAGCTTTGTAAACGGCTTGAGGTTTGGGATTCTGATGCCTCCTGCTTTTTCTTTTTCAAGATTGCTTTGGATATTTTCTGGTTCCATACAAACTTTAGGATTGTTGTAGCTCTGTGAAGAATTCTGGTGTTATTTTGATAGAGATTGCACCGAATATGTAGATTGCTTTGAGTAATATCGACATTTTAACAATATTTGTTCTTCCTATCCAGGAGCATGGAATCTTTTTCCATTTTTTTGTGTCTTCTTCAATTTCTTTCATAAGCTTTCTATAGTTTTCAGCGTATAGATTTTTCACCTCTTTGGTTAGATTTATTCCTAGGTATGTTATGGTTTTGGGTGCAATTGTAAATGGGATTGATTTCTCTTTCTGTTGGGTTCATTTTTGGTGTGTAGGAATGCAACCGATTTCTATGCATTGATTTTATATCCTGCAACTTTGCTGAATTCATGAATCAGTTCTAGCAGTTTTTTAGTGAAATCTTTTGGGTTTTCCATATACAGTATCATGTTATCTGCAAAGAGTGAAAGTTTGATATCCTCCTGGATTATTTGGATGCCTTTTATGTCTTTGTGTTGTCTGATTGTTGTGGCTAAGACTTCCAATACTATGTTGAATAATAGTGGTGAGAATGGACATCCCTGTCTTGTTCCTGACCTTAAGGGGAAAGCTGTCAGTTTTTCCCCATGGAGGATGATATTAGCATTGGGTCATTCATATATGGCTTTTTATGATCTCGAGGTATGATCCTTCTATCTCTACTTTCTTGGCGGTTTTTATGAAGAAAGGATGCTGTATTTTGTCAAATGCTTTCTTTGCATCTATTGAGAGGATCATTTGGTTCTTGTCCTTTCTTTTACTATGTGATGAATCACATTGGTTGTTTTGTGGATATTAAACCAGCCCTGCATCCCAGGTATAAATCCCACTTGGTCGTGGTGAATAATATTTTTTAGTGTATTGTTGGATCTGGTTGGCTACTCTCTTGTGGAGGATTTTTGCCTCCATGTTCATCAGGGAAAGTGGTATAGTTCTCCTTTTTAGTGGGGTCTTTGGTTTTGGAATCAGGGTAATTCTGGCTTCACAGAAAGAGTTTGGAAGTTTTCCTTCCATTTCTATTTTTTGGAATAGCTTCAGGAGAATAGGATGCCTGGGTGGCTGAGTCTGTTAAACGTTGACTCTTGATTTTGGCTCAGGTCATGATCCCAGGATTGTGGGACTGAGTTCCCGGTTGGGCTTCACACTGAGGATGGAGCCTGCTTGAGATTCTCTCTCCCTCCACTCCTCTCCCTTGCTTGTGCTGCCTCTAGAAAACAAACAAACAAACAAACAAAAAACTAAAAAACAAAAAACAAAAAACCATTTCTACTAGAAAATTATCAACAGAGATTATAATTGACTGTTTATCATTTAACTATTGTTTATATTATGAATATGTTTGTTGATATTAATCAATGTTTAAAATGAAAGCAAAATATATAGGATTAAAATACCTTTAACATTTGTTTTAATAGAACATAGACAGCATAGACAGCATGAGAAAAATGAAAAAAAACATATAAAATGGCATATTTAATAATTTCCTCTGATTAGAACTCCGTTATCAAGTATAACCTAATTCTCAATTTCATACCAACCTTATTTGGAATCGTCTTGTTCAACGAATAATTATTCACCAAATACACAAAATATAACATACCATGCTATGTATAATAATTATACCTTTTTGGATTATTGGAAGGATTTAGAGAATGAGTATTTTGTATGCTACCTGGTTTTACAGTCCCAACTTGGCTACATGATCTGGCTCAATAATGCAAAAGCTAAAACTAAAAGTTAGCTCAAACAACTAAAAGGTAACAGACACTATAAGACTGAAATTTATATTGCATATATATGTAATATATGTATATGTGTTATATTAGTATGTAATATATGTAATATATGTATGTATATAAGTTAGATACAGGCTGGCTCATGATATGTTTCAAACTTGGCTACAGAACTATTTTAATCACAAAGCAGTACACGTTGCCTTTTATTGGCTATGAATCAGCATTATGGTTCAAGCATGTCTAGAGATAAATTCAGATTTGCAACAAAGCAACTGAGAATAACCCTATGTATGTATGTGTATATATATGTATATGTATATATATATACACACATATATATCAATATCATTTACAGATCTCAACACAGTGGATTTTAATAGAATACAACACAAAACCAATTAAATTATCTAAAAACCCATTTTATCCTCTTTACACACACATATTAATTGATTTGGAATTTAGGTTTAAATTTAAATTTAAACTATTTTAAATAAATTCTATAAAGAAAGGAGAAACTGTAATAGCATTAAAAGAATTCCGAGAAGGGGGTGCTGAGAATGCATGTTTGTGCATCTGTCAGTCCGTGTATCCTTGTTTTTGCCCATGTGGCTTTCAGTGCTGCCCTCTGGCAACACATAGGAAAGCCTGCCCTGAATTTCCAGCCCACTGCCATGGTGGATGGTTCCTTCGAGGAGATGAAGCTTTCTGACTACAGATGGAAATACTTGGTCCTCTTTGTCTACCTGCTGGACTTCACCCTGGGTGACCCACAGTGATCATCGCTTTCAGTGAACATGCTGAGGATTTACTCAGGCTGGACTGTGAGGTGCTGGGGGTCTCTGTCGACTCTCAGTTCATCCCCCTGGTGGGGATCAACAAGCCCAGGAAAGAAGGCAGCTTGCCTCACCCCCCAACATCCCTCTGCTGGCAAGTGTAACCAGAAGCTTGTCCCAAGATTATGGTGTGCTGAAGGAAGATTGAAGGCCTTGCATACAGGGGCCTCTTTATCACTGATGGCAGCAGTGTCCTTCGCCAGATCACTGTCAATGATTTGCCTGTGGGGAGCTCAGTGGAGGAAGCTCCTGCACCTGGTCCAGGTCTTCCAGTACAGGAATGAGAGTGGGGAAGTCTGTCCACCACAGGAACGAACACGGGAAAGTCCGTCCAGTACAGGAATTAACACGGGGAAATTTGTCCTGCCGGCTGGAAGTCAGGCAGTGACACAATCAAGCCCAACGTATACAACAGCAAGGGATACTTCTCCAAACACAGCAAGGGCGGCACACAAATGGAAAGCTTGGGATGTTGGCCTGCACCTATGACTATGCCTGGATACCCCATGCCAACTCAGGAAAGGTCAGACCTGCCTCTTTAAATTCTAAAGTCAGTGACCCTGGAGGGTTAGACCAAGGATGTCTCATTTTCCCAGCTGGGCTGGTCAATGGTGAGCCCCTCCCTGAAGCCCACCTAGCTAGGCACAGGCCTAGAGGTGATTCATAAAGTATTAGGACAGAAAGAAACAAACAAACCAAACCACCACCAACAACAAAAAATCCCAGAAGGGAAGGCCTTATGATAGTATACTTTTGCAGTGAGAAGAAAATATCTACACACTTAGGTTTGATAAAAGACCTGTGTCTAGAATATATAAGGAATGCCTATGTCTCTTACATGTTACAAAGAAAATACACAGTTGGCCAAGAGACACATGAAAATGCTCAAAATCATTAGTCATTGGAGAAGTGAAAATGAAAACCACGGTATCATACCATTCCACACCATTTCACAGGCTGACATTCAAACAACTGATACTAGTGAAGATGTGGAGTTCGTAAGAATGTCAAAATGTAGAGCCACTTTGGAACATAGGTTGGTGGTTTTCTATAAAGGTAAACAATATACTTTCCTACCCAATAATCTCACCTTTCAGGTGACATGAAAATGATAATCCATGCAAATTCTTAGACCCCAAATAATTTAGGATTACTCTTGTAGACTTACTCTTTGGGAGCATTCAAAAGATGCTTTGTTAAAATCCCGAGAGAAAGACTCAGGATGGTTTTACTGCATAACTAGAGCACACAAAGTGAGGTATTGGTCACACTGCAAACCTGTTTTTAGTCTCTTGTGTCGCACAGGCTACAATCTCCACTCACTCAATTTGCCTTCAATTCTCCTGGTTTAAGAGTTGTCTTGGTCATGTTAATGTTATTCATGGCTAAGAATTCCAGGAGAAAGGAAGGGCAAGAATCTCGAGTTGCTTCTGAAAATCTTTAACAGACATCGTTAAGTTTTAAATTAGAATTTTAAGATTTGCTCAGAAGAAAAGTATTCGATTTTGTGTGGATACTGGTGGAAAACAATAAGATTAGTTTAAGTGATTATAAGTCTTATATAAAAAGAGTGTGTACTTAAATGTACTCAGATGAATAGAAAAAAGATTGTTATTTTGTCAATCTTAATAAATGAGCAATATTAACAAGTATGCCTTCAGATTATATTTCAAATATGATAGTCTATAGAAACAGTGAGTTTAATAAAGGGATTACTGAATAAGTAAAATAAAAATTTTATTTGATTACAAGTATCTTTTAATTTCTGGGGCACCTGGGTGGCTCAGTTGGTTGGGTAAGCATCCAATTCTTGATTTCTGCTCAAGTCATGATCTCATGGTTGGTGGGATCGAGCCCCACACTGGGCTCTGTGCTGACAGTGTGGAGCCCGCTTGGGATTCTCTCTCTCTCTCTTTCTGCCCCTTCACCATGGGCATGCATGCTCATGCACTCTCTCTCTCTCTAAAAATAAATAAACATTTAAAAATAAATAAATAAAATCTCTTTTAGAAAAACAAATATCTTCTTATATCTTTCATCTTGTATTAAAAAGTAAAATTTTGGTTATAATAAATTCTTTGAATTATTGCATATAAAATGCAAGATACTTTATACTTGTGTGTGCATATGTTTTTGTGTGTATCCTTTCTTTTCTATAAAAGTAGAAACTCTTTTGTTAAAAAATGTTCAATATCATGACCTTTGCAAAATTAAATCTTAAAATGAAAATAACTCTTTTACTTTGGAATTTAGTAAGATAATTACAATAGATATCGGCTCTTGCTTTGACTACCCAATAATCTTTGAATATCCTTTTAATGTTTCTTATAAATTTCGACTTTCAGATTCATGACTTTCTGAGATGAAACTAAAATCAAAGCAAACAAAACAAAAACCCTACCTTTCACAGTGTGATCCATATTTTGTAGTATTAATGCCTGCTGAAAGTAGGCATATTCTGTGACAGTAGGCAGCAATGAAAATGAAAAGTCTTCAGACACATTCAACAAACAATAAAACTTACAAACATGATGCTGAGTGAAAAGAAATCCATAAAAAAAGAGAATGTATTGCATGCTTCCATTAGTATAAAGTTAAAAAAATCAAAACTAAAGGATGGAGTTTGCCATCAAGGCAACAGTTAAATTGGGGCAGGATAAATGGAACACTAATAGGAGAGGGTAAATGAGAATTCTGGGGTGACGTTGCAGTTACACCTTTTGTGGTAGCATTTACCAGGTCATATTCACTCTGTAATATTTCTTTAAATAGTAAAATTATAAATTAAGTACTTTAAATTTTTTTTAAGAGAGATACAGAGACAAAGGGAGGGGCAGAGAGAGGGAGACGAAGCATCTGAAGCAGGCTCCAGGCTCTGGGCTGTCAGCACAGAGCCTGACTTGGGTCTTGAACCCATAAACTGCAAGATCATGACCTGAGCCGACATCACTGCTTAACTGACTGTACTTTTTTCTGTGTGCTTTTTTCTAAATTATGTACTTTTTTCTATGCATAATATGCTTCATTATAACTGTTTACAAAGTTTTAATAAACACCTCTAACTGCTGGGGGTGGAGAGGAAGCCAGGTTCTTTCACACATGGCAAAGCTAGGTTCTGGGAAGCAGATTCACATACGTATGATAAGGATGAGGAAGAACATATTACATTAAATTGTTATGATGGTAATAAATTTTGTGTTCCTTATTAATATTTTAAAGATTTATTTACTTTTGAGAGAGAGAACGCAAGTGGAGAAGGAGTAGAGAGAGGGGGACAGAAGATCCCAAGCAGGCTCTGCGCTGTCAGCCACCGGCCCAATACTGGGCTCAAACTCAGGAACTGTGAGATCCTGAATTGAGCCCAAGTCCGATGCTCAACTGACTGAGCCACCCAGGTGTCCCTTGTTCCTTATTAATTTTAAAGTCTATCTCCTTATAAAAAGTTCTGATTTAACCTGATAGAGTAGGAAATTAGCATACATTTGTATCCTAAGACCAAAATAAATATATAATGGTTTGCAAAACAGATCAGAGGATGGGGGTTTGGGTTGTCACTGTTGAAACACATATTTTAACAAATTTTGTGAAGAGAAGAAAATCAGAAGAGAAATGGAATAAAGGCAGAGGATTGACAATGTAGAATCAGGGTATTGCTAAGGAGGTGGTTGATTCTAACAATAGCAAATATTAGTTTCTTCAACTCAGATACAAAATGTCCTATGCTGTGCAGGATATTTCTATACAATAAAACATTTTCTTACCCAAAATGCTTTTACTACATTCACTGAGAAAGCGGCCAGAGAGATAAGCATATTTATTGTGTGTAACTTTGCTGACATTTGTCCATTGAGATAAGCACATGAGTAAATTGTTTCTCTGTTGACATTTGTTCTCAATGAAAGTTTCCTTTTTCTTTTCTAGTAGGTAATGCCCTCACAGTGTCCACGGGGTATTAAAACTGTGTCTTTTGAAATTGGCAAAGTGGTTTTTTACACTTACAAAGTTAAATTTCTCGTTGTTTGAGGGTTTAAAAAACACCCTTTTAGTATTCTAGCAGTATTTACAGGTTTCTAGTCAGTTGGATATTAGGAAGCTTATGACTATTATGGCATTATTTAAATTAAATGAGTAATTTATTGAAATAGTTCAGAAGCCTCCCGGAAACATTAATTAATTTCACTATATTGTGATCCCTTTTCTGAGCAGCTTGTGCTTTCAAAATTTTTCTTCAGAAACAGAAAATATGTAAGAAGTGCTCAACTAAATGAGAATATTGCATTATTGGGGAGCCCAGCTGGCTCAGTTGGTAAATCATGTGACTCTTGATGTCAAGGTTGTGAGTTAGAGCCCCACATTGAGTGTGGAGATTGCTTAAAAAATAAAATTTAAAAAAATCTTTAATAAAGAATATTACATTATTATTTTTAACCAAATAAGTTACCTCAATTTGGATAGATGGATGATAGATAGATGATAGATCGATAGATAGATAGATAGATAGATAGATAGATAGACAAAGGGAGAGTGGGGCAGGGATTAACCTTTCTCAATGGAAAATGAGATTAGGGTTTGTAAGATTGCCTTGAAATCTAAATTGAAGTGATGGAAATAAAAGAACATTCAAGTTTCTAAGGCTTTCAGCAAATTCAGTAGTATTGAAAAAAAGAGAAAGGTAATCATGGCAGAAATTCTTCCCAGGAACAGATTGTGTGAATGTTCGGATCTTACTTTGCATAAAATCTTACTAATATCACCAAATGTGGAAAGACATCACACAAAGACGTGGCCCAAATAAACTCTACAGTTGGACCCTGTCTAAAATGCACTATAGGCAGGAAAACTGCAAGAAAGTGCAGAAACATTGTAATTGCCCATAGTTAGTTTTCTCCAATAAACAGAGGTTTTGGAAAACAGAAGTCAAAAGAGAAAATGAATAAAAAGATTTGTCAAGACAGTGGTGGCAATGGGAGAGACCTGTGCAGAGGGTTCTTTTTGGAAGTAACCTGGCTCTAACACTTAACCCAACCCTCTTGCAATTAGCATGCCCATTATTATCAATATTCTGGACATTGTTATAAAAGAAGTAGTAAGTGGAAGTGTGTTGCCTTTAGCTTTGTTTTCTCAAGATTCTTCAGCTATTCAGGAGCTTCTGTAGTTCCATACAAATTTCAGAATTGGCTTTTCTATCTCTGTGAAAAACGCCATTGGAATTTTGATAGGAATTAAATTGAATTTATCACTTTGGGTAGTATGGACACTTTAACAATACTTTTCAAATCCGTGAACACGGGCTATCTTTTCATTTATTTGAAACTTCTTCAGTTTCTTTCATCAGTATCTTACAGTTTTTGGTGTACATCTTTCACCTTCTTGGATAAGTTTATTCCTATTTTATTTTTTTCTTCATATGTTCATAAATGGGGTTGCTTTTATTTTTCTAAGGCTAGTCAAATGAAGCAGTGAGAGTCAAGAAGAAATAAATCTGTAACTGGTTGTGATCAATTAATCGTAAACACCACTGCACTTGGATCAGCTAGAATTGTTTTCTTGACTTCCTTTTGTTGGTATAAAAAATGCAACTGGTTTTTATGTGTTGATTCTGTTTTCTGCAACTTTACTGAATTTATTAGTTCTAACAGGTTTTTTTTTTTTGAGACTTTAGAGTTTTCTGCATTTTGGATTATGTCATTTGCAAGCAGATATTTTTACTTGTCACTTTCCAATTTGAATGCCTTCTATTTCTTTTTCCTTTTTTCTCTTCTGGTTGCTCATCTTAGTGCTTTCAGTACTATGTTACATAGAAGTGGGGAGGGTAAGCATTCTTGCTTTATAGAAAATTTTAGAGGAAACACTTTCACTTTTTCTCCATTAATTATGATGTTAGCTGTGGATTTTTAAAATAAATGGTCTCATTGTGTTGAGGAGGTTTCCTTTTATAGCTATTTTGTTGAGAGTTTTTATCATATACATTTATACTGAACTTTTCAAATGCTTTTTCTGCTTTTATTAAGATGACATTTTAGTCTTTTATTCTGTTACTGTGGTATATCATATCGATTGGTTTGCATATGTTAAAACAATCTTTCATCCCAGGGATAAACCCTACTTGGTCTTGGTGCAAATTCTTTTTGATATACTGTCAAATTTAATTTGCTAGTATTTTATTGAGAACTTTTGTATCTATGTTATTTATTTTGAGCCCATTTGACAGGTATGATATAAGTTACTTCTTTATCCTAAAGAAGGTATTTTATAATACAAAAGAGAATACTTTGGCTTAATAAACAAATAAAATTAAACAAATAATTAACAGCATTCAAAAGTGACGGGGCAAGTGTCAGAGTACTGATGAAATGCTAAATTTATTTTCTACACGAAGGATTAAATGTTATGTATATTTAGGAAAAAGTGAAATAACCATAAGCACATAGATAGTTTTATAATAGCTTAAATATATTATGAGAGTGACACATATTAATTATTTATCTTAATATGAAAGGTGAAATTAATATCCAAAACAAAAAGGCAAGTACTAAATCAGAGATGTTTTTTCTTTCATCTTTTTATTTATTATTAGTAGTAAATATTATTTTCAGAATTCTTTTTTTTTTTCATTTTTTTAAGTTTAGTCATTTCAAGAGAGACAGGGAGAGTGAGTGGCAGTGGGGAAGAGAGAGAGGGAGAGAGAGAGAATCCGAAGCAGGCTCTGCACTGTCAGGCTGGAGCTGCATGTGGGACTTGAACTCAAGAAATGCAAGACCATGACCTGAGCCGAACCCAAGAGTTGGTTGCTTAACCAACTGAGCCACCCAGGATCCCCAACCTTTATCAGAATTCTTATTTGAGATATTTGTGTAATTCATCAAAAAACAAAAACAATTAAATTATTCCTTTAGAAAATAAAAATTCAGTAAAATAACTGTTGTCATCATCGAGAGATTAAACAAATGATATCAAGTTTAGCTCAGTGTTGTGTCTTTTCAACATTTTTCTTTAATAGCAGCTCTTTTTTAAATCTAACTTATGATTTCTTATGTAAAAATATAATTATAACTTTTCAAATTAATTAAGTTCTAGTGTATGAAATTTTTTTTTCAGTCAAAAAAAATGAGAGAATATTAAGAGCACCAGAATACTACCTATGTGCAGAAAGCAGAGGTACTTTCTGAACTCATAGGCTGTTATTTGACTCATCACATCTTTAATTAGATGGAAAAAATAATAGAGTCTCAAAGACTATATTACAGTATTTCTTAAGAGAGTAAACTTTACAGTCAGATAAAAAACAGAAAATTATGAATCCTTAAGGCTTTAGTTGTGAGGACAACTCACTGTGATGTATGAAGCTTTTATTATTAATATACCAGGGCACATTTGTAGCAATTTTACATGACATTCAGATGTGACCAAAAAAAAAAAAAAAAAAAAAGATATAAAAGGTTTAGCTGTTTCTAAGGTTTTTGAGGTATTTATCTTATCAGTTAAAATGCAGTGATTTAAAAATAATAAAATAAAATAAAATACATGAAATACAAAGTGATTATTTTTATATGTAAGGATGATTTAAGTCATAGAAGGTATGTCTTTTTATTCATTTATCGAATATTTGTGAAATGGCTGCTATGTAGCGTACTGTTCAATAACTGTGTGTGTGTGTGTGTGTGTGTGTGTGTCTGTGTGTGTGTGTGTGTGTGTGTGTTTAACAGCAGTGCCTAACTTAGGCACTGAGTATATACCCAATTAAAAAATATATATAGGGGTGCCTGGGTGGCTTGGTCGGTTAAGCGTCCGACTTCGGCTCAGGTCATGATCTCATGGTCCGTGGGTTCGAGCCCTGCGTCGGGCTCTGTGGTGACAGCTCAGAGCCTGGAGCCTGTTTCAGATTCTGTGTCTCCCTCTCTCTGACCCTTTCCCGTTCATGCTCTGTCTCTCTCTATCTCAAAAATGAATAAACGTTAAAAAAAAATTAAAAAAAAAATATATATACACATACACTTGAAGGAGCTCATGATCTAGTAATACACGTATTGAGTAAGTTAAACCCCAACAGAAAATTTATAGACTAGGGAGTAAATTGAACTGACAAGGGAGAACTGGATTGAGAGCAAGTTCAATGATGGTAAGTCCAATATGTCTGGGTGTCAATTAGCAACTTCAAGTGCAAGATGGTTCAGTTTAACAGCTAATTGTGAATGAAGAGTCTCTTTTCCCTATCACTTCCTGAAATGTCAAAAAATGTTGCAGATTCTACTGTAAAGCCTTAAAAGGATTCCAAAAACACCACAAAATAAGCAAAAATGCTATTAACTTAAATTGAATTAAGAAGGAACTCTGTCTCTTCTCCAGAGAAACAGAGAGAATGGGAGGGTTGGAAGAGAAGGGGAAGGGAAGAGGAAGAGGGGGACAAGAAGGGTGAATTCAGCAAGAAGTAGGAAAAATCAGGAGTAGGAAAAGAGGAGGGAGAGGGGAGGAAAGAAGAGAGATGCATTCGTATTTCATAATAAAAGTAATAAGCATTAACTGTGGAATGTTTGGAGAATATCAAAATGCATAAACAAAATGTGAAGCACCTTTAAGTCCAACATGCAATGAACTTGGGCATTAATATTGCAGCAAGTGAACTTGGAGACATACATTTTTATATGTATGCCTGAGGTAGCTCTGCTGTCAATATCTGTCTTCTTCTCTTCATCCTGGGCATACAGTTAACTTACCTTTGACATATTTTTGCACAATTACTTGAAGCCTGAATTTTGGAAAAACTGCTTGTTTTGAATTAAGGTTGAATGAGGCTGCTTTGAATTGAGGTTGAATTGAGTTGAATGAGGCTGTTCTTTTCTATACCCTGATCAGCTAGGACCTACACGAGTTTAGGAATTCAAAGTGGAAGGAGAGCCTCTCCCACAGCCGCTTGACTACAAATTCTTACACTGAACTGCTGCATAATGAGAAATAAACTTTTATTGTATAAGTTCCCTGACTTTTTTTAAAACAACAGTTTCTATACTTTTAGTAATATATCCATAATTAGTTTATCATATCCTCATTTTATTATGTGTGGGGTGATTTGTTGAGCAAGCTTGACAAATAACTAAAAACTTCACAAAGCAATGATTTTGGAGAAAAGTGTACCAAATTCAATAGCATCTTCCTCTAAACAGTTATATATGCTTTTGAGGCACATGACCCATGTGCTTTGTGAAAGAACGCAAAGTGTGCAAATTAGGTACACAAAGTGCACTGAAATTATGATTTATATTTAATTTTCAATGTTACTTTGTTCAGATATTACATGTTTAGTAGTAAATACTTAATATAATGTTGGCTAACCTGTAACGATTTACTATGCTAATAAAAACGTTACTGTAAATTTTTACTATTAATTATATCAAATGATAATAATTAGAATATTTTAATTTAAAACATTTATATTGCTTTTTCTTTCCTCAAATATGATTCCTCCTAATACTTTCAACACTGGAAGAACAATGTAGTTTTTTGCAAACATCTATAGTACCTGGCATCAACTAGACTTTAAAGGCACCTTGAACTCTAAGAAACAGACTCAGTTGTAAAGTTGAATCAAGCTATAAATGGATAAACATTGTTAACAGGACTAACAAGTGATAAATTGGAATTTCACAAAAGTGAAGTGATTTGCTCTAATTCAGGATCCAATCTGTAATGACGCAGTTTTCTTTCCAAAGATCAATACCTTCAATGTCACTAGATTACACACTAAATAAGTCTTTAGGAAGAGATGATCAAAGTTCTGAAAGCAATGTGTAAAGAGGAGAGGGATTTATCTTTCTTGAGTATTTACAAGAGACATTTCGTAAGGTATACTGTACAGGGACAGAAATTGAAGTTAGCAAAGGCAAACATTTCATAGAATAGTTATTCAATGTTTAAGGTGAAAATAGAAGCACCATTTGTTTATCATCTACTATGTAATGATTTCTAATGAATAATATCTCATTTGTTTCTGTATTTTAGTTATTATCACCTCACTTTATAGAAGACAGTTGGAGAAATCTAAGCTAATAATGTTAATAAATGGTGGACTTGAAACTAGAAGGCAATTTCTCTGATCTTGTGCCAATATTATTTATGGGATAACCACAGTTACAGAATGTGGAAGACATAGACTAAAAAAAATAGTGGTCTGGGCTTGCCTGGCTGGCTGAGTCGATAGAGCATGTGACTCTTGATCTCAGGGTTGTGAGTTCAAGCCCCACATTGGGCATAGAGCTTATTTAATAAGCAAGTAAGTAAGTGAATAAATAAATGAATGAATAAATAAATAGCTCATCTTAAAAAAAACTGTTGGGCTGATTACAATGTTTGTGTAAAGTTGATTCCAGATTATATAGTTATATACCGTGGAAATTTTTAAATATTATGAAATTATGGAAGAACGCTCTGAGAATGTGCTGAGAATTTCTGTTTTCATAATATGTCCGTCAACAAGGAGAGATTTAATATCGTCTTTTAAATAGATGCCACAGGACATAATACTGTATAGTATTCTTGCCAAAATTTAGGAATGCCCAAGTACTAAATGGTGAACAAATAACAGAAGGGTGACTGATAATTTATAACTAACGTACATCGGCTTTAAGCTTTAATTTCAATAAAAATAGCACCAAATAACCCAAAACAGAAAGGACAAACCCCCAAATATTAATCTAGATTAAAAAACAAACTATAAAATCTCATCAAAAGTTTAGTGGGAACTATATGGTGACTTTCTGCTTAATAAAGTTTGCAGTGCTGCTGAAATCCTTTAATCAAAGGGAATTAAGTTCAGATTCTTATTCATTAAAGAGGCAATTACTTCAGGACAGGTTGTGCTGGAGTGACATGAATATGACAAATAAAGCCATGAGAGAAAATAGTCCACATTTTCATGAGCTATTTTCATTTATATTCTGAAATTAAAGGTATTAAAATCAATCTAATGGTTAAATAGAATATAAGGTTGCCTAATCAAGAGAGTGGGTGCTTGTACATTTACTTTGATAGCATAAAACTGAGTTAAAATATGTATAAATATGATAGTTAAAAATATTTTAGTAGTTAGTGTACTCAGCTTTGGGAGCATCCCTTATGAAGGATATTTAACATGTATGCTATGAAGGTTCCAGGTTGTGAATTTTGCCAGTGTACATTTGATACTTGGATATATCTAGGGCAGTGCTTTGCAGTTCTAGCATTGAATGGTATTCAGAAGTTTAATTACTAGACAAACTTATTTCACATAACAAGTTTTTATGTCTAAAAGTTGCATGGGAAGCCCAAGTATTGTGGGCCATTTTTAGTTATCAACTTGCTTTACTCATCATTTTTGATGACCAAGCAGGTAATTTTTCTTCGCTTGGCCATGCTATCAGGCCCTGATCCTGTAACATTTTCCACGTCTGCACATTTTCATTGTACCACTCCTATGAATGAGCTCCTATGAATGTAACAGTTTCACAATACCAGTCCTTTCCAAGAATGACACCAGATACTAAATAACAACATCTGGTTATTTTACACTCAAGTTGCTAAGGTTTACCCTTTCATCTAGAATACTGTAGCATATTTTCACTTTTTGTTACTTCATTTGGAATACTCTTCTCCCCAATAACTTCCTTAATATACCTTCCTTTTCTTCTTTTAACCCTACGATCAGTCACTTATGAAAAACTTGTTCTCACCACCTGATATAAATAGTAATTTCCTTCTCTGGCATTCATTATCATCTTACCCTCTTTCATTTTACTTCATTGCACTTGGAACTTGATATTTATATGCTTATTTGTATATTTTATTTCTACTCCATTAAATTGGAAACTCCAGGAGCTCAAAGATTAAAGGATATTATTATAGTACACCCACTGTCTGTAACAGTGCTTGCCATGAAGCAGTATGTATTCAACAAATATTTGTCAGATAAAGCAACAGTATTTATTTGTCAGATAAAGGAAAGAATGGATACATTCTTGGAGGCAACAGAAAAATATCTCTCTTGAGTTTCTGTGAAAGATGGCTTTTTGTTAGCATGGTGAGTTCAGAAATGTTTACCATCAGCAAAATATTTAAATGTAACTAGAAATATTCTATGCATTAACCTAATTAATTCTACTTCCTACTTTTTTGGTTTCAGAAAAAAATCTAAACTTTGCCTTGATATTTTTTGCAGCAAATTTCATCCATTTATTGAAAGATATAACTGATAATTTTTGCATGAGTTTATATTTCTAATAAGAAAATGCTTGCCCAATTGGAAAGATTTGTTTTTGTCACCACTTGACAACAAATTTATAAAAAGTATTTCTTATGAGTCAAAAAAATAATAGTTTTAAGTTCTGTTGTAACAAAGTAAAAGAGTCAACTATTAATATGGTATTTTAAAGAGTCTATATAAGTGAATTGAATTTACGATTGTAAAGCAAACACAGTTTAACTAAAAAGCTGTTTCTCCACATGAAGATGACTTTCTCAAAAATATGGACTGGAATATGAATTTTTAAAATCATTTTTGTGATAAAATTTTTTACATGGTAGATCAAAAAACAGTGAAAAATAATGTTATTTTCTTAGAAAAATAACAATCTTTTACCAATTCCAAGGTATAGATTGTGTTTTGGTTTATAAGTTTTACATGATACTATGGATAAAGTAAGTTTAAGTCCTGTTTTTCATTTCTCTCTTTTACTACTAGTATGTCTAATTATGGGTGTATATAGACCACATACAAAATTGTGTCCTACCATTTATAATGACAGAATACACTGCTTAGGAAAGATATACCTACATAATTTGAAATAACTCCCTACCTATTTCTAAATCAATATGGCCCATTTTTTCTAATAACACCATTTATTAAAATATTACATCAATTTTATAAAGAGCTATTCTATTAATTATATCATAATACAGAGGTTTAGAATGTTTAAGTTATTGAGACATACTAGTCAAAGCTTAGAGACACCTTTGTAATAGTCACTTAACCATTAAATATTTAATAAAGTTAAATACTTGTCAGCTAGGAAGGCAGCATGATGTTGTACAATTATTTCTACTGTAGATCTCTAGGCTTCCTAAAAATTTTCCTATAATATCCACACACACATACACACACACAGATACACATACACAAAACACTTAAAAAATTAAATGGTTAAGTAGTTAAGTTTTAAACTGACTGGAAAGCTCTGCCCACTGCTCCCCACCCACCTCTGTCTCTCAAAACAATAAACATAAAAAAAAAAAGATGCAATGATCCAGTGGAAATAGGGTGAACTTTAGAGTGACAAGACCAGAGTCTGAATTGAATATTCCTTTTGCTATCTCTATGGCCTTGTTACATGTAACTCAGGTTCAATTACTGAACCTAATCAAACTAATAATATCTGAAGAGATGTTTGCTTTTGCTTAGCCATGGGAAGAGAGAAATCTATTTCTCACTGAAAGACCATCCTTCCATGGAGGCTGATAAGGCTGTCTAAATAACAAAAAATAATAGCTACTAATATTAAGGGCCAACCATGTTTTGGACATATTTATGATCATAGAATAAAAGTTGCCTCATTAAACCTCACAACAGCCCCAGAATTAAAATTCCAGTATGATTCTCACTCTACAGATGAGAAAACTGAATTTCAGGATTGTTACCTTGCACCATATCATCCAATTAATAACATGATGGACCAGAGACTTCAATACAAGGAGTCCTGGCAGAGAACTCCAGAAACAGTCTTGTTACCTTTTACTAAGAATTGCCTTTTCTGTCAGGGGTTTCACTTCAGCACTGTAAAAAAACAACAATTATTCATGGTCATTTTGGGCCACATAGAAGTGTCTGTTGAAATATAGCTGAAAACAATCAGCAGAAAATGTGTGTGTTTAGATAATAGTTTACTATCCCAATTTCCCCCCTTGGTATCTCAGGAAAATACCCTCAAAATGAATGTCCTCTCAAAATGATCCTACCCCACAATGTGATGGTATTAGGAAGTGGGACTTTTAGTGGGTGATAAGGTCATAGGGATTGAGCCCTTGTGAATGCCTTATGAAAGGACCCCTCATTTTTTTTCCACCGTATGAAGACACAATGAGAGGTTGGCAGTGTGCAATTAGGACTCAGACCTCATCAGTAATGGAATCTGCTGGCATCTTGATCTCAGACTTCCAGCCTCCAGAATTTGAGAAATACATTTCTCTTATTTATAAGCCACCCAGACTATGGTCTTCTGTTATTTCATCCTAAATTGAATAGGGCACGCATGAAACTTAAAACAAACAACACCCTCTATTGCAATAATACTAGAAACAAAAATTCTCTATTGTGCGACTTATACTTAAGTTAAAATGGGCAGATATTAAATCAATATACACTGAAATATTAAGTTGGGAATGGTTAAGGAAGAGGTGTTGTAGGAATAGTGCACAGCAGGGGTGGTTACTTGTACATCTGCTTTTCCAGGAAGATCTAAACACTGCTTCGCTTACAGGATATATCTTCTAACACACTTTAGCTGTACTCTTCAATTTATGCAGAGCAATTCTAGTTAGTAATTGTAACATTATATATATATATATATATATATATATATATATATATATGTATATACACATATATATATATTTTTTTGCTGAAACCATCACTAATATTTAGTTCAGAAGGAAAGGATTTTGTTAGCATGGCAGTTAAAGGAAAAAATACAATGTTTGATATCAAAACTGACCTTAAATAAAGATGTCCTATTCCAAATACTGAGCCAAAAATTAAAGTAGAATAACATTTGCTGAAACTAACAATGGATTACAAAATAGAAGAGAAAGAAAGCTGTGCATTGAAGATGATGAGTACTTTTCTAATTTTGAGATAAGATTTACTATCAGAATTAATAGGAAAAAAATGAGATCACTCTTCCCTCATTAAAATTCATCAGTATATTTATTTAACAGGAGAAGAATTAAAAAAAAACAAAACATGTAAATATGATACATTGAGATATATGCCCAGAGGATATTTTCAGCTATTAATACATCAAACATTTTTCTATCTCATTTAACTGTCTTCTCTTTCTGGGGCTCCTTTTGGATGTATGTGGAGATCTTTTTTATGTCTAGGTAATGAGGTATGTGTTTGATCATAAAAAATCAAACGGGAAAAATAATAGAATTTAAATTCATATCAGAATTATAGTTGACATTTCAGAAAAGTGGATAAAAGATCTTGGCTTCTTGTGAAAAAGAAGCACAAAGGCATTTTTTCCCAAATTTGATGAAAACATTAGCTTACACATCCAAGTATTTAATTAAATTCCTAGTAAGGTTAAAAACAACAACAGCAACAAAAAAAAACAATCTTAAACATATAATGTCTAATTCAGTGACTAGTTTATAGTCAAGCACAAAGAAAATAGACTCAATAGATAAGAACAAAAACACAAAAAGACAACAGGGATAGACATACATGCAAGATATCGACTGTTGGAAAGATAATAGATTATTTTACTTCATTTCATTTTTTAAATAGTTAAGAGATTTTATTCTAAGAGCTACAGTTACAGTGCTTGCTTGTCAAAATGAGAACTGAAAACGAGTATACAAAACAGTTGATTGGTAATTGTGTACAGAAAGCAGTAACAGGTTCCATGACACCAAATACACCAGTTCTTAGGATTTCCCCAAGATAAAGTTTAACAGCTCCAGCTTCTTCAGTGTTTATCAAAATACAAAAGAAAAATATCAATGACAAATCTGATCCTTACAGGCTGAAGGGGTGAGTGAAAGCACAGGTCGGTGTGGGTAGGGGGAGTGGCTCTGGATCTCGGGGCACTGAGACTTCAGGATGACCACCATGTTCCATTCTGCATGGTCATGAAATGGTGCCTGTGATTCACTCTGTCTCTGGTCATCTTGCATCCTCTTGTGTTTGTGCTTGTACTTGTGCATTCACAGCTGCACAGGAGAGGGCTGAGGGCTGTGGCCACTGCTCAAGAACCCCTCAGAGGGACCCTAGCTCTCCCTTGGGTCAGCGTGAGTGTTCTGGCTTGTTCAGGGATGCCTAGGATCTCACAAGCAGGAAAGCAGAATTTTTACCATTCATCCTAGACAATTTTTACAAAGCTAGCTGATGAGTCTATAACACATAATGTCTGTATATATTTGTTTTTGCTTGTAATGTCTGCATTTTGTAGAAAATTGCCAGTTGGTACAACAGAAGAATGCTGGAGTACAGGAAAAGTGGTTGAATAACAAAAATGTAGTCATATTAGTAGTTATATCTTCTCTTAACTCTTAACATTTTTATCCATGAAGATATTTTTAGCTGACTAACAAAAGACACAAACAGAAATGGCTTAACCAATGTGCCAAGTTATTATCTGATAGATTTAGAGTCATTCCACTATTAGATCATTTAACATATCCAATATCAGCAAATCCTAAATTATTTTTTTTTCACTCTGCCTTTCTTATTAAGCTTTGTCTTAGCTCAGGCTACCATCATAAAATACCAGAGACTAAGTGGCTTAAAAAAACATTTATTTCTGGGGCGCCTGGGGGTTCAGTCGGTTAGGCCACCTACTTTGGCTCAGGTCATGATCTCACCATACGTGGGCTTGAGCCCCACATCAGGCTCTGTGCTGACAGCTTGGAACCTGAAGCCTGCTTTGAATTCTGTGTCTCCCTCTCTCTGTGCCCTTCCCCCACTTGCTCTCTCTCTCTCTCTCTCTCTCTCTCTCTCTCAAAAAAATAAATAAAAAATAAACATTAAAAACAAATTAAAAATAACCTTTATATTTCACAGTTCTGGAAACTGGAAGTCCAAAATGCCTGCTGATTCAGTTCCCAATGAGAGCTCTCTTCCTGGCCTGCAAATGTCTACCTCCTCACTATGTCTGTCTCCTCACACAACTTTTCCTCAGTGTAAGTCAGTGGAGAGAGAGAGAGAATGAGCTCTGGTTTCTTCCTTTTCTTACAAGGATACAAAGCTATCATGGGAGCCCCACCTATCACATCTAAACTGATTTATTCTCCCAAAATGCCCACATCCAAATACCATCACACCCACAGGTAGGGCTTCAACAAGTGAATTTGGAGGATAACGTTCAGTCCATAACAAATCTACTACTTCTCAGTGTCTCCAGATGTCCGCCAGTAATTTCTGGCTGTCAAATGCATGTATAATATTGTCAAGTAGGAGTAAAAGAAGCTTTTCTACATTAGCATCTCTCTTTTTTTCAATGTTTATTTATTTTGAAAGAGAGAGAGAGCACATGAGCAGGAGGAGGGGCAGAGAGAAAGGGAGAGAAAGAGAATCCCAAGCAGGGGTTCGAGGCAGGGCTCGAACTCATGAAAAGTGAGATTATGACCTGAGCGGAAATCAAGTGTTGGTTGGACGCTTAACCAACTCAGCCACCCAGGCTCCCCTTAGCATCTCTTTTTATCAGAGAAAACATTACTCAGATGTCTTTCATCTAATTTCTTGTTGGCCAATATTTTGCCACATCCTTTTCTGTAAAATTTCAACCAGTATAGCTGGCAGAATTACCATGATTGATTTAGATAAATTGAGAATCACTGCCTAGGTTTGCTCATTTTTCTCTGAAGCACAACTTAATTGGGTTTATATTACTAAGAGATATGGTAGGGGAAATGGATATTTTTAGGTAAGTAACATTACCTAACATAGTGACTGAATGCCTGAATAATTTTGGGAAGTCACTTAACTCTTCTCTGCCTCAATTTGCAAATTAATTATGAGTTGTGTTAATTATCTGTTGATATATAAAGGGTACCCCAAAATTCAGTAGCTTAAAACAATAAACACCTGGAGTCTCACAGTTTCTGAAGGTCAGATGGGGATGGTGGTTCAGAGTCTCATGAGATGGAAATCAATCCCTTAGCTAACTGCTGTCAACTGGAGACTCAGCTGAGCTGATTGATGTAGTTTTCAGTAGGGCTTACATCCTCTCTGGTGTCAACGGGAGATGTCAAGTTCTCCCCATGAAGATCCACCAAGAATGATACATATTTTATTCATGAAAGCTTTACCAACTTCCCTCAAATAATGCCAGAAAAACACAAATTTTATCTGGAGCTGAAGAGAACATTTTCCTAAAGGGAAAGTATTCGTAAAAGAATCTCTCACAAATTATGTGTCTGCAAAGAATTGACAAATCTGATCCTTGAAAGAATATTCTGGCTTGAAAACATTACGTATCATTTGGACTCCTTTGTCCTCACTCCCCTAAACTTTCTCCCTCAGGATTACCAAAATACTTTTACTAATTTCATTTCAAATAGCCTGAAGAGACAGAATTTGCATTCAGCGAATGTATTCAGACTTCACTAGAAAATATAGATTTTCATGAAAAAAGAAAGAGAACATAAAGGAGAAGAAAAAGCATACTCATCATTAGGATCTATGGTGAGAATAAATTATTTCCTCGTCTTGTTCAGATAAGTGTTTAGATTTATAGCACTAATAAATATTTCACAAAGGTTTAGACCTTGCTAAAACAGTAGAAGCCTTCCCAGAGAGAGGAAAGTATTTAAGTTATTTGGCTATTACCATTGGATATCATGACTCTATGTTCCCTTAATAGCAAAAGAGTCAATCAGTTAGCTATAGTGTAGGTCCAATGACTGGAAAGTAGTGTGCCTTTTAAACCCAGTGAGTTAATTTGATTATCTCTGTATTTTGGTTTATATATAGTCATACTGGAATTGCAGGTACAGAAAGATTCAAATTAAGGATGTTTTAATTTATTTATTAATATTCACACCAGGATGTCTCATAGACAATTGTATTTTCTGTCTGCACTGCTAATTTCTGAGTTTAGGAATTTTTTTTATAAACCTTTTAATTATTCAAGTCAGATGAAAATAGAAGTTATCTGTACAAAACTAGTATGTTATTTTTGTAACATTATCTCAGTGAAATTATTACCTATGTCATTGTTGTGTAATAATTGAATCCAACACAATTTAGGAAAACTAAAACTTAATTTTTGTCTTAATAATCATTAACTTTATCAATAATATCATCTAAGTAGTTATTTTGCCCCATTTTCTTGTAAGAGGAATAGCCTTATAAATGAGAGTATTTTTGAACACAGTGTTTTTATCATCAGTGTTTATTTTACTCACTGTAGCTATTATTATAGTATAATAATAGCTATTATGATATAATAGCTGTATCTCACACACTATGCCTATTAACACTGTATAATACTTTTGTTGATAGATCTCACTAGATTTAGATAATATTTTAGATGATAATCAATGTTAATAAGACTTCTTAATTTACGTATACATGGTTCAAACTGTTAGGAAAATTAGTGAACTTTTTGGCATTCATCATTCAATAAGTTTCTTATAGCGTCACTGTGCATCATTTCTTCTCTTCTAGGGAGAGACACACTCTTGTGGCTTATTAATATAATATATTCTTTGAAATAAGTTAGCATATATGTGTTACACTAGAATAGCACATCTCTCCAGTTTCCAATCGAGACTTTTATAAAAATAAATGGAATCATTATGTGCTTTTGAAACATATTAAGATTTTTGGTAACATTTAGAGATTTGTTATCTTAATTTCATTCTATTTAGGCTATTCAAAACTACTTTATATTCCCTAAACAGAGGAAAATAGTTTCTTTTTTCTTTTTTCTCTCTAAAGAAAGAAAATAAAACTATTTCGCATTTGAGGGCTTGTGTTTCTAACCACCATGTGGTAACTGAGACTGGCACATCCCTTCTCCTTTAAATAGTCAATAAAATACATAATAAACATTAAAAAAAAATTTTTTTTAACATTTATTTATTTTTGAGACAGAGAGGGACAGAGCATGAACAGGGGAGGGGCAGAGAGACAGGGAGACACAGAATCTGAAACAGGCTCCAGGCTCTGAGCGGTCAGCACAGAGCCCGACGCGGGGCTCGAACTCACGGACCATGAGATCATGACCTGAGCCGGAGTCGGCCGCTTAACCGACTGAACCACCCAGGTGCCCCCATAATAAACATTTTTAAATACTAGAAAACAGGAAGCACAGGAAACTGATCCATGAAAGAAGAGAAATGAAGTAGGTGAGCTCTTCACTGGTCTGTCTTGTTGCCTGGAGAGAGTTTCCGTGTTATGAAAAACAATGGGGGACCTCAAACAGAGTTTGGCGGACTTGCCGAGTTGAGGAGATGGAGGTCATTAAAGCTTAGATGGGAACTACCTTTTTGATGAGAAGCTTCGGAACTCAGGAGTGAGAGGGCCCAGTAGTGGAGAGGAAGAGGCTACAGCAAGAGAGGAAACTCAGATCTGTGTAATTGTCCACTTGACTCTTGAGCAGACTTCTGAACTATGCATGGCTGGGAAGAATTTAACCTCAGCCACAGAAGGAACCACAGAAGATGAATAAACAGGATAATCCTGAAAGCTCACACAAACTGGTGACTAGTTCATGCTCCAGTCAGCTGGATGGAAAAACCTCCTAAAATACATGATGCCTCATAGAATGTTCAAAGTGGTTTTGTTTTACTACTGCTGTAAAATCAGGCTACAACTAAAGGCTGCTTTGGACCTGCCCTAACAAAGCTTAAAAACAGATCTCTAAAGAATCAAGTGGATGAAAAGTAAACTAACTATACTTTAATAAAGTTCAATGATGTTTTCAGAAATCTAACAAAATTTAGCACCAACCAGAGTAAAATCCACAATGTATGGCATCTAATAAAAAATAACCACTCATCCAAAGGAACAATAAAATAGACCCATAACCAAGATAAACATCAATCAGCAGAAATGGACATAGAAAAAGCCCAGATTGTAGAAAAGACAGACACAGATATCATAAACCTATTGTAAGTATGGCCCATATGTTTAAGAAAGTAAAAGAAAACATGAATGTGATGAGCAGAAAAAAAGTACTATAGTGGTGAAAAATACAATACCTGAAATGAAAAATACACTGAACGGGGATAGCAGCAGATTAAACACCACAGAAGAAAAGATTACTTAAAGGACACTACAAAAGAACCTGGCCAAATATATCACAGGTATGTCAGGCAGAGAAAGACAGATACCACATGTTTTCATTCATATGTGGATTCTGAGAAACTCAACAGAAGACCAGGGGGGAGGTGGAGGGGGAAAATTACAGAGAGGGAAGGAGGCAAACCATAAGAGACTCTTAAACACTGAGAACAAACTGAGGGTTGATGGGGGTGCGAGGGAGGGGAAAGTGGGTGATGGGCATTGAGGAGGGCACCTGTTGGGATGAGCACTGGGTGTTGTATGGAAAGCAATTTGACAATAAATTTCATAAAAATAAATAAATAAATAAATGTAACTTTGAAAAATAAATCACAGGTATGTAATAAATTACAAAAAACAAAAAAGGGAAAAGTGGGCAGAACAGCAATGAATTATGTGTTAACATCAGTTGCTCTGGCATCACATAATCAGAATCCCAGAAGATGAGAGAGAGGGGATAGGAGAGAGGAAAATCTATTTGAATTAATAATGTATATATTGTTTGAAGAAAAATTGCTATATTTCTGATAAAAACATTAGCCCACTCAATTTCACATTGCTACTCTAACAGTCACAAACCTTAAGATGATACAAATTTGTTATCTAAAATTTCTAGAGATCTGAATTCTGATGTGGGGCTGTGCTAATACCATGGTGTCAAAAGTATCACACTCCTTTCTGGAGGCTCTGGGGGAAAATCACGTTTCTTGTCTTTTCCAGTGTCTGGAAGCTGCCTGCATTCCTTGCCTGGTGAGCCCTTTCAGCTTCAAAGCCAACGATGCTTTGAAATCCAATATTTTTCACACTGTATCACCCTAACACTGACTCTTCTGTTTCCAGCTTCCACTTTTAAGAACCCTTATAAGTTCTGTCAAAAATCCAGAAATAGCAAATTTTAAACCATCAAATTAATAAATAGTATTTAATAAGAATTTATTGTGCATATAAGAACAGTCCTCAAAATGGGAGCTTTCAAAAGATAAAAACTGTTATGAAGCTTAGAGACATGAATTTATAGGGTGGCTTCAAAAAGTGAAAATGAGGAAGTTGTTTGATCTCTACATGATTGATTATTCCAATGGAGATTCCCAGATGGCAGGGGATTGGTCAAAAGTGATTATTCTACACCATTTTTAGGAAAATGACAAGTTTCTCTTATGATTATCAGAGGCATTTATAAGAAATAACCTAAGTAAAGTTTCACAAAGTAAGCTTATGTTTATAAAATAAGCTAGATTTCCTTTTGCTTAAATTGTTTTGTCTGCTCAGAGAATTCTCAAGTCCAATCTCCATTTCATACTTAATTTAACATTACATTGGGCCCTCCTGGATTATCTCTAATAATCTCCCTCTCTTAAAGTTAGATTATTAGCAAACTTAATTCCATCTTCAACCTTAATTCCCCTTTTGCATGTAACATACATCTTAGCATTTTCTGTGGATTTGGACTTGGACATCTTGGGAGCCCATTATTCGACCTATCACACCTATTGATGGATTCAATAAGTTTAACATACCTCAGGCAGAAGGAGCATGAACAAAACCACATGAAGATACATCATAATCAAATTAATAAAATCAGAGAAAAAAAACTAAAAGGCAACTAGAAATTTAGGGCATGGAACACTGTAAATAATGTTGCCTCTAACTCAACCGTAAGAAAAATATTATATATATTATATATATTTATAAATATTTTATATATATATATAATTATATATATAAAGTTAGCTGACAGTGGACTTCAGAAGACAACAAAACACCCTGACTTCCAAAGAAGGAGAAGTTTCTGAAATAGTGACGAGTACATTTCAATTGTGCCAAGGTCAGGGAGAAAGTGGCAGGCAGCCGTCTTGAAAGCAAATTGGAAAAAAATCAGCAAACATATTAAAGACCATGTTAATGCTAAGGTTGAGTTGCTATGAGAATTAGCAAAATCCTTGAGTATCAAATACAAGTTGAGAATCCCAAACAGTCACACAGTTCTTTTCTTTGTGATTCTACTGAGTCCTATTGAAAAAGACAGTGGATAGTGCAGGAGTTCATGGAGAGTCTCTCTCAGTGACACAAATGTTCAGTAGGTGACTGGTTGTTGGTAGGGAATGAGCACAAAGCCCCACACATATAACTGTGACCTTTTCTCCTAAGAAGTAGAATTCTTAAACTGTGGTGGGAGAAGCTTCAAATTGTCTTTCAGAACCCAGAAGAGGGAAAAAAAAAATCAGTTGATCCTATAAGATGAGTAAAAACAAAGCTCTTCAGTTTTTATAGAAGGGCAACTCTCTGGCACCCAGGATAAAATCAAACTTCTTTTGAAGCTCAGAGGAAGAAAGAAAATCAAATGTTTATTCTGGAGAAGAGACAACAAAGGATCTTAGGCAAAATATCCTATACCTAAACCAAACAGGGGTCTTCTATTCCTATAAGAGAAGCAGGAATCTCTTGCCCAGAATCAAATAGAAACAGAATAAAGAGTTTGACTACCATGGACTGGAGGAGGGGGAAGGGTAAAAATAATGTCAAGAAGGAATTTGGACTCCACCTAAGATTGTAACTGTACCATGACAACAGAGAATTCCCCTGCCCTTACCACAAGCTTTGCACCAAGTAATCACACAACAGTTACCTACCCCTGGAGGAGGGCCAACTGCATGAAGAGAAACCCCACGTGTGGTACAGGTGAACAGTAACAGCTGAAAGCAAAAGCAGCAAAATGGAGAGAAAAACCTCAGGACCCCAACCCCCACTCTAAAGACAAGACAAGAAATAGCTAATAGAGGACATTGGAATATGTGCTGCACTGAAGGTAATGATAGTAACAACACAATATAAACTCAGCTCAGGGGCACCTGGGTGGTTCAGTTGGTTAAGCATCCAACTCTTGATTTTGGCTCAGGTCATGATCTCAGTTTGTGGGATCGAGCCTCACATCAGGCCCTGCACTGACAGCACGAGTCTGCTTGGGATTCTCTCTCTCCTTCTCTCTACCCTTCCCCCAACTCGCCTTGTTTCTCAAAATAAATAAACATTAAAAACAAAGAAAGCTCAAACTTCTGATTATATTGACTCAATCATCACCCAAACAACCTGACAGAAATACTCATATCCAAGCATAAAGATTATGTACCTCAACTGAGGTCCCAAATGTAATATGGTAAATATGAAAAGTTAAAGAAGTATATTGTAAGCATCAGGACAACCAATATAGATGATATACTTGTTAATCATTTAAAAATAAATGTTTATAATATATACCTACAAATATAAAAGTGTTATAAGATTAAATGTATTTGTAATAAATAAATGGTTAAGAACTCATACATTTTATGAAGTTACTCTCTATGAAAATTACCCTCCAGATCTAGAATTTTTAGGTTTTTCTCTAAATTAGATTTTATTATTATAGAATACAACTCAACTCACTTGTTCCTACTGGCAAATGTAAAATATGTATATTTACATAACATTAACTATAAAAATAACTATACTTATAAAGCTACTCATGTTATCATTATATTATATTTTGATTATTTAAATTGATTAGAGCCCAGATTTTGAAATCACTACTTATACATCTTTTTAATTTCAATACTTAAAAACAATGAAAAATAATATAAAAACACTTACATTTGTTGAGTGATCAATCATTTTGAGTTAGAAATCTAGCTACTTGAAAAACATAGTTCACAGTTATATTCATTTTTTGCCCTTAAGATAATCTAGTTAAACTTTAAAAACACGTTCTTTTTATTAATGGAAATGAGACAGACAACCTTTTGACTAGAGAGCTTGACAAAGGGCAAAATGGCTAGGCTTTATGGAAATCAAGTCTTAAAATTAAATTCAAACAACACAGAAAAAGAGGAGCCATTCAGCACCTATATTGGGATATATGAATAGTGAAGTGGGGCACTTAAAACATTTAAAATGGTCTCATTTAGTCTTTCATGACCTTAATACTATCGCTGCTCTTTTCAAATGGGCCATGTTATAAACATTTCAAGATCTGACAGTCCATGGATTTCTGTTTAGTATTAGATGAAAGTTGCACAAATTATACAGTCTGTCTACTTTGATCTAATTGGGCAGATCAGGTGTAAACAGTTCTACTTCTACCCTGTAGACAGAGCATCTCCGAAGATAAAACTGAATTAATTTTCTCATTGTTAAATAAAAATGTTTACAAAGATGTTTCATAGACATATAGAAATAAGAATACTAGACCAATTATTTTTACACTGTGAAAAGTGAAAGCAGAAAAAGGATATATTGACTCTTACTTGTAAACTATTCTTATAGATCACATAATCATAAATATTTCAGTGAAAAATAAATTATCCATCATAATTAGGAAGGCTCATTTGTTCTTCAGATGGCAAATTCCAATGATTCTTTAAGTACATAACTTACATAACTTTAGTTTCTTAACTAACCAAGCTCTAAAAGTCAGTGGCTAATATAATTAAAGTTATTTTTCCCTCATGCAAAGTCTAATGTATTGTTTTTGATTTGCTTGTGGCATTTTACACAGTCACTCAGTGACCCATATTCCCTCCAACTGGGGCTTTGCTATCACCTAGAATTTCAGAGCCTTCTTCTAAGGCTAGACACTCTGCATTAGCCAAAAGATAGGGCAATGAAACATGGCAGAAATTACAGAAGGTTTGTATGCGCCAGGCTCCAACATTCCTTATATTCACATTTTATAGCCCAGAACTTAGCAAAGTAGGCTTGCAAATGTAATGTGGCTATGTATATAGGAAAAAAAAAAAAAAAAGAGGAAAGAGATCTTGTGAGGACTCAGTAATCTGGGTGACATATTACAGTAATTTCTGATCTTAAATAGAGTTTATTGAATCTTCTTCCTATCTTGTTACTTCAGGTTCCAGGAATGATTAATTCATTAATTTAACAATAAGTCACTCAAGAGATATTTATTAAGTGACTTCTAGTACTTGGAATGCTTATCAACTGTCCTATGTATATAGAGTAATGAGCCACCTGGTTTGCTTGGCACTGATGAGATTTCTTGGGTCTTTCAGTGCTAAAATTGGAATGATTATAGGCAAACCAGGGAGATGAATGTTCTAAAAAACAAATATTAGTTAAATTATCATTAAAGACAATTTCTGCTAGTATTCCACACTTTTACTGTAAGATGTTAGACAATGCAGATAAAATGGAAATCTGCATATAGCCCAGTGTTAATGTTTTGGCACATAACTGTGTAGTCACTCTGTATATATGGACTCATGAAACGCATACAAGTTTCCATCTAATACTTTTATCTATAGAATTTGGTTATACTTAAAATTAGTGTGTGTCACTAACATTATTTCAGTGGCTTCATAGCATCTTAATGAATGAATGCATAGTTATTTATTGTATTAGCTTTTTATCGTCAGACATTGATTTCAGTTTTTGACAGCTACAAACTCTGAACCATGCTGGTATATACATTTTAGACATCTTGTCAAACAAACTATGGTGAGTTATCTTGTGGCATATATTCCACATATAACTGTTATTGGGAGAATCGTAAAGGGTCAGGAGCAGCAGCGGTAGCAGGATTTGCCATTCCATTCTGACTAACACGTAGCATTCTACCTCAGGTTGTCAGGTTTTCAATCCACTTGATTGAGGCAGCTCCAGTTACTTCTTTAATATATCAGGGGCTAGGGTCCTTGCCTAGGACCTGCCACTCTATGGCATATTAGACCCTCAGTCTTCAATCCTGCTAAACCACCCAATATTCTATAAAAATGATTGACAATCAATGGAGCCTAAGTCTTGTGGGTTTCAGGTCCTGACTGATCTCATTGGGAGGGTAACAGCCTGTGCTCTGAGAGGCTAGCTTAGCAGATCAGTCTCAGAAAAGTTCATCTTTTTATTTCCTTTTTACATATGGGTCAGAGCTTCCATATACCACTAGCACTACACAATATATATATAAAATGGGTTTATTTGCAGAAAATGTTACTAGTAATAAATCAGTAAAGCACACAAACTCCCACATTGTCATAATGCTGCAGGTGATCTGTAGGGGCCAGGATTAGTAAGTATCCCAACAGAGAGAGACTCTGCTCCATAATAATCTACATGAATGTACTGAGGGGAGTAGAAAAGATTTGGAATCATAGCAATGGAAGTTCTTGTTCCAAGGAGTAACCTCGTGAGTAATGGGCATTCTCCTAAACTCAGCAACTGGAATCAGCCTGCTCTCCTCTTGATTCACCTCAAACCTGTTGAACCATTTCTCTGCTAAGCTACTAAACAGGGACTAAAAATGAACAACCAAAATTATCTTGATTGTCTCTCCTCCCTCTCAAGATGTCTAATAATTTAGGTAACATCAGCAATGTTATTGATTAAATGACAGAACATGTCTTTAAAATAGTTTGCATGTAAGACCTTTTTGGAGATATTTTGTCACCTTTTATAATCTTCACTGCACTTGTTGAAGAGAATGGAATTTGACTCTGATGCTGTATTTGCAATGCTTAGATAGGCTGAAATAGCTGGAAAAAGTCACTTTATTAACAGTTTGCTCAATTCCAAGAAGAATACACTTGAGGGGTGGGGATGAACGGTGAGTCTCTAGAATCATAGTGATATTAAAAAAAACCCTGTTATTTTCTTGCAAAACTATTAAGAAAAAAGCAAAGGAGCTGTGTGTTGAGAGAACCTAAGGGAATAAAGACTTTCTAATTCATGATGTCGGCCACTTCCTTTGCCACTACCATTCTGGTCTTGTGTCTTGTCATCTTTTGTTAAAAACAAAAACCAAGGGGCGCCTGGGTGGCGCAGTCGGTTAAGCGTCCGACTTCAGCCAGGTCACGATCTCGCGGTCCGTGAGTTTGAGCCCCGCGTCAGGCTCTGGGCTGATGGCTCGGAGCCTGGAGCCTGTTTCCGATTCTGTGTCTCCCTCTCTCTCTGCCCCTCCCCCATTCATGCTCTGTCTCTCTCTGTCCCAAAAATAAATAAAAAAACGTTGAAAAAAAAAATTTAAAAAAAAAAAAACAAAAACCAAAATACAAAACAAGCGCCCCCCCCCCCAAAAAAAAATCGGTGTGTACAAATAAAAGGAAAAATAAGAGACGGGAAATTATTTTTTATATTATAAATGGAGACTTAGAAGTTGGCAAAATTGTAGAAAAAAATAGAAAAAAAATCTTTAAAAATTAAAGTGGCATTTATTATGAAAGCATTAGTCTTCTGATAAGGACTAAAGTTTAATTTAAAAAAATAGGAATATCAGCATGAAATGTAAGATTAATTTAAAGACCTAAAGTTAAAGAGCTTAACAATCAGATAAAATGTGAAATCTCAGTATTGAAAAATTCATGTTAAAAGACATAAGTTTAGGGACACTTGGGTGGCTCAGTCGGTTAAGCATCCAACTCTTGGTTTCAGCTCAGGTCATGATCCTGCAGTTCGTGAGTTTGATCCCCAGATGGGGCTCTGTGCTGACAGTGAGGACCCTGTTTAGGATACTCTCTCTTTCTCTCTCCTGCTTGTGCTCTCTCTCTCTCTCTCTCTCTCTCAAAATAAGTAAACTTTAAAAAAGACATAAGTTTAAGAGTTTTATGCCAACTTGTGATTATTTTATAAAAATAAATTTGATTAGTATATGTACAGGTAATGAAATAGGAATAGGTAAGATATGAAATACTATATATACTTATGGAGCTTTCCCTTCCAAATAAACCTTTCCTTTGAGAGTCTACTCATGTCCCTAAAATTAGAAGAGATTTCCACCAGCCACAGTCAAGTTAGATCCCATTTTGGGTGTGTTGTTAATAAATGCATAATTAGATAAGGGGAGGGAATAAAGAATAGAAAAAACAAACTTGGGGCACTTACACATGGCATATGAGTAGCAAATTGCATAGGGTAATCTGTCTTCTCCTAGAGGAAATTACAGTGCTTAAGTGTAAGAATAAAATTACAAGAAAAAGAAGAAGAAGAAGAAGAAGGAGAAGAAGAAGAAGAAGAAGAAAGAGAAGAAGAAGAGGAAGAAGGAGGAGGGAGAGAAGGAAGAGGTGGAGGGGGAGGATGAGGAGGAGGAGGAGGAGGAGGAGGAGGAGGAGGAGGAGGGGGAGAAGAAGAAGAAGAAGAAGAAGAAGAAGAAGAAGAAGAAGAAGAAGAAGAAGAAGAAGAAAGACAACAAAAGATGTTTGCATTTTAATGATTATTCTTCAAATTCAGTGAACCTGATGATGAAACTGAGAGTTTGTACAAATGCAGATTTCAGGCCCACGGAATAAAGATTTCAATCAGTTAATATGGTTGCTGCCCGAGAATCTTCATTTGGTTATTCTCCCAAAGTTAATCTAAAGTTTAAAAGATAGTACTCCATACCGTTGAGCCTGCAATTCCAGAGAATTCCATTCCTCTATTTATCAAGCAAAAATGGAAGGTCTTATAGTATTTTTTAAATGTATCTTCAATAACCACAATTTAAAAAAATGTTCACTGCAATTGATACTAGATGGAAGAACAGTGGGAATTTCTCCCAACATCAGGATAATAGGAACAATATTTTATTGGTTAATTTAATTATTAACAGATATGAGAATTATTAAGGGTTAAAAATTACAAGGTTAATGAGTAAATTAAAATTAAATTTCCAGGGGCACCTGGTTGGCTCAGTCAGTTAAGTGTTCATCTCTCGATTTTGGTTCAGGTCGTGATCCCAGGGTCATGGGATGAAACCCTGTGTTGGGTTCTGTGCTGAGCGCTGAGTCTGCTTGGGGTTCTCTTTCTCCCCCTCTCTATGCTCCTCGCCTGCTCTCTCTTTCTCTTAAAATAAATAAATAAACATTAAAAAATAAATTTCCTATTTAAAACAATTAATAAATGTAAGATCCTACAAGGATACACACATAAGCATCATGGTCTCAAGAACAAGTGTTGCATAACAACAACAAAAACAACAAAATCAACATAGAGACTTGCAAAAGTCTAGAATTATTACTAACAAGAGTAGCCAGGACTGAATATTGTGGTATAAAGATACAAAATAAATACAATTAATCTAACAAGGAAGTATTTTTGTCCCTTCTTGGCTAATACCCATATCTGAGTGTCTCTAAGGTAAATTACACTACAGTTTTTACCCTTATGTATATGTATCAAATCACTTGTATTAAAAACATTAAAATCCCCATAGTGCCTGGGTGGCTCAGTCGGTTGAGTGTCCACCTCTTGATTTCAGCTCAGGTCATGATACCAAGGTTATTGGACTGAGCCTCACTTCAGGCTCTACATTGAGCTTAGAGCCTGCTTTAGATTCTCTCTCTCTCTCTCTCTCACCCTATGTCTCTCTCTCTCCCTCTTCCCCCTCCCCCACTTGTGTTCTCTTTGTCTAAAAAGTGTAATAATAATGATAAGTACAATTACATTAAAAAAGGCATCAAGATCCCCATTCTTTCAAAGTATTTGCTACTGAAAATTGTGTGACTATTGGCTTCAATTTTAATATTAAGTGTATCTGAATTAAAAACTGTGCCTTCAGGGGTGCCTGGGTGGCTCAGTTGGTTAAGTATCTGACTTCGACTCAGGTCATAATCTCCTGGCTGGTGGGTTTTGGCCCCTGCATTAGGCTTTGTGCTAACAGCATGGAGCCGGGAGCCTGCTTTGGATTCAGTCTCTCTCTCTCTCTCTCTCTCTCTCCCTCCCTCCCTCCCTCACAAATAAACATTACAAAGTTGAAAAACTGTGATTTCATAATTTCGTCCATATCCCATGACCTCACCCCTTACAAGTGATATCAAGGAAAATCTCAAAAATCATAAATCACACCCATTTTGGGCTACCAAAGATTTCCAGGGAAGGACCTTTTTCATAAACTAGATGTATGTACTCAATCAGTATTTGCAGATTTAAATGAAATAAGACCAGATACCTATATTTTTCTTGTCCCACACTTCATTCTCTCATTATTATTGTAAACCGTCTGAGTTGTGAAAAGACTTACTTGAACTTTCAAAAATAATTTAATTTGGAAACCAGAAGAACTTTTAATACCAGCGCTACAAATTTTCTGGGTGAGCAGAAGAGTGAATTATATAGTATATTTGTTCCAAAGGCTGCTCATTAAACTGCTCTGCCCTATCCTATTTAAAGTTGAGCTATCTAAATCAAAAGTTGAGAAGCATTTGAGTTTTTTATGAAACTTTATATTTTACTGCATCTTGTGGTTTTAAATATAATAACTGCTATTGGCAGTTCCTTTTGAACTATTCATAGAGCCATAGATTCATTATCATCCTGAAGCTAGAGTAAGAATCTGCAATTGGAAAAATAAAAAAAATAAACAGTCAGGCTAAAAGAAGAAATGTGGTACAGTTGAAAAGCACAGTAGAGAGAGAATATAAAGACTATTCTAGGCTTTATTTATTTACCCCATGAAAGTGGATAAACATTTTAATGAAAATACCATTGCTTAGTATATATTTCTATTCTGACTGTTTTGGAAATTTATCATATAAAATTAATAGACAAATCACCATACTTTTTTTTTAAAAAATGAGAATAATATAAATATACACTCAAATCCTCTTAAGCTCAATACTGTGCTTCCATTTTGAATGACACATTACCTTAGTGATAGTCACTGCTTTTGGTAATTTAGCACAACAGGATAAAAATATGAGCTTTCAAAACTGTTTATCAATAATAGCCATAGGGTTTCTGTCACACCTCATTTATATATCCTGAATAAATGCTCTAAGCAAATGGCACTTAAATTTATAAATACGGACCAATGTCAAATTGCTTAAGTAGCTGTTTCCTGTTGATATTTCTAAAAGAGGTGTTTTTGTTTGTTTGTTGTGTTGTTGTTGTTGTTGTTGTTGTTGTTGTTTTCCCCAGAGCCTATTTGCCTATTTGAAGCATGAGACATGGAAAGAAATAAAATCTACTATTTGGAAATTGCAGAAAACCATCTTTCCTCCTCCTCCTCCCCCTCCTCCTCTTCCTCCTCCTCTTCTTCTTCTCTTTCTTTCTCTTTCTTTCTTTCTTTCCTTCTTTCTTTCCTTCTTTCTTTCTTTCTTTCTTTTTCTTTCTTTCTTTCTTTCTTTTCTTTTTTCTTTTTTCTTTTTAAAATTTATCTCTCATGTCCATCCAGAGATGACTTTTCTGTGGCTGGCTGTGGCAGTTACACAAGGGTGTCAAAGAACCAAGAACTGTCTACCTTTCTGCTTTGTGATAATTAAGCTCTGACAGTTATTCTCCTGCTTCAAATGACGTGGCACCTCCAGGCTTCATGTCCATATTCCAGTCCTTAGGAAGGTAGGGCATATCCCTTCCTTTAAAAAATGCTTCCTGGAAGTTACTCACATCAATTCTGCTTACCAATAATTGGCCAGAACATTGTCACATGACTACATCTAGCTTCTAAGAACGCAAAGGCATGGATTTTATTTGGGGCAGTCATGTGCTCAGATAGAATTCTGGGATTTTAGAACAGAGATTATGAACAGTTAGCTATCTCTGCCACAGCCTATTTAGATACCCATCAATCCCTGCTCTTACTTTCACAAGGAAGACACTCATCCAGTTACCACGTCCAGTTTAAAGTTCACGATCTCAGGATTATATTTGGCTTCCTCTGTCATAAGGTATAACTCCTTATGGTCTTGTGATCTATATAATAAATGATATGTCATTTGTCCCTAATACAGAGAAAGAGAATAACTGTACTTGCAAAGATCTATTTGGAAGAGAGGAATATAAGAAACACAGAGCAGTTAGTTGTCCAATGACCTTATCAAATCTCATTGAGCTGAAATAGTAAAGGTCCCTTTCTATGTCAATGGAAGAAGTTCTTTGTTTAGCCCATATGGCACAGCCTGCTCCTTTTCTGGGAAGAAATCCCTTCAGAAACATCTTCCAGGGACCATGACTCTTATTTATGGGAAGGTCTCCATTGCTCAGTAACTCCATGGCTGAATTTGAGGTAGACATTGAGTGGTCTGCCTGTCTCTGTAGCCACAAAACCTTTATGACTTATACCCTCCTGGTATATTTTTGAAATCTCAAGAGTTTCTTCAGGGATTGAACAGTTACAGAATATTTCAGGTTAGATTGACTGTCTCAGTGGCAATAAATTCCCGCAAAATTAATAGGCTTCAATTTATTTGCTTGTAGTCAGTTTTATAAATAAGCAACCGACAAAAATGGCTGTACAGATGTAAAGATGGAAACCGTGGTCTTTTACTTACTGCACTCTGTGCTATGCCCACTACCACCAACACCTGATTGGTAGCTCTTTTGAGGCCATCTAAAGTAAAAAAGTAAAACGTAAAATGGTCTTTGCTGCTGTGCTGGCTCCTGCTGTCTGCTTTAGAACTCTTATGAAGGTGCTTAAAAAATTTCTAAGGCACCATTATGTTAAGGTTGCCACTATGAGCTACTGATTATTATTGTTCCTAATTGGAATATGGATAATTTTAAAACACCAACACTCAGATCATAGACCAGTGACCATTCTATCCTGTGTAAATATGTTCTTTTCATCTCTGCGTACAAACTGACTAGTGCTAGAATTTTATAAAAATGAAGTAGAAGCAGCCAACATTCAGACCATAGTACTGTGGTACTGATTGATCAAATATTTTTCTACAGGTCAAAAACATATATCATGTTTCAGTTTACAATATTTAAGTCCTTGATACCTACTTAGTGAATGTCATCAATTTTTATTTAAGTGCAGCATTTTGTATGTAGAATATAATCATCCCTAATAACCTATGTCCAGGTATGGAATTCTATATGAATTAAGTTTAGATGTGGCTATGAATGAAAAAAATAAATAAGAAGTCAAATAACAGAAACTTAAACTGGTGAGGTGTAAGTCTCCCAGTTAAAAAATCAGAAGTTACCTTTCCAGGGCTGGTAGAACATAAGTCACCAGAGACTTAGGTTCTTGCCAGCTTGCCATTCTGGCATCCCTAGGGTGTAGCAGTTTTTTTTTTTCATGTTTCAGTTTTCAGTTTTATAATTTTCATGCCTATATTTTCTTTTCAATTTTTAACATCGTTAAGTAAAGTACATATAATTTCCCAGAAACCATTAGGTCAGTGTTTCTGGATCCCATGGAAAACCCAGGTGTTTCCAGAAGTAGCAATAATCCTGTCATTAGCCCTGGCAACTTAAGGGCTCAGGATAGTATAGGATAGACAGACATGATTTGGCTCAAACAGTCTTAGAATGTATTATTGCCGAAATTCCACCTGCCAAGCTAGAGATATCAACCAATGCCCAGTATAAATTAGTCTCAGAGAGGCAAACTTACACATATTTTTTGTAAACTTTAAAATATCTTCTTCAGTCTTATTTCCATGGCAACCCCAAAATAAAAATTCCCTGAGGAAAGATCTCTAATGTTTAGAATGTCCGTAGGTCTTTTCTCGTCTATTGGTATTTCTCTCTAGCTGCATCACTAGTTGCCATATTCTGTTCATTAAAGATCCCAAATCACTTAGATTTTATTTGGTAACTAGTGCAGAGGCTCTCCATGAGAATGTTAACACCACTTGAGATCATGTTAGAAGATTTAGGTGACCTTTTGTGGCTACCAGTATTGTGATACCATTATCATTATCCATAATGTGCTTGCAAGGGCCAGGGATTCACTTCTCCTGAAGTTCTCAGGAGAATCATATAAATACATAGTCTATGTAGGTAAAAAAAAAGTTGTTTATAATTATCTGATCCTAAATCCTAACTTCATTTAACTCATGAAAATACATGAGTTTGCACAATTTGCCCATGAGTTTTGCACAGTTTTAATATCCACTGAGTTTTCTAGGAAGGCACATTGAAATAAGCTAGTTCATTGCTTGATTTGGATCTTTAACAAAAGTTGTTTGCAATTTAGTAAAAAGGATCACATCATGGATAATACTTCACTTATAATAAAATGACAAATGAATCAAGCTATATCCCAAGCTATAATAATTTATATAAATATCATACTGTTTATATGTTTTCTGTGATTTGTTTCTTTTGTACAGTATTACAATATATAAGTATATAATAAATTAGTTTTTGTTCTTTTCTAGATAATCCTTTTGCTTGTTTCCAATATTTTTGTTAAAGAAAAAAAACTCGGCTATATTTTTGGACATGTCTACTTGCTATAGTCTGAATATTTGTGTCACCCCAAACTTTATATGTTGAAATCCTAACCCCTCAGGAAATTATATGAGGAAGTAGAATCTTTAGGATGTGATTGGGTCATGATGGGGGAGTCCTCATGAATGGGATTAGTGCCCTTATAAAAGAGTCCTGAAAGAATTCCTTCCTTACTTCCACTATGTGAAGTTACAACCAGGAGGTGTTGTGTATGACCCAAAAAAACATATAAACTCGCCAAAACCTGACCATACTGGCACCCTGATACTGAACTCCCAGCCTCCAGAACAGAAAGAAAAAAATTCTGTTGTTTATAAGCTGTCCAGTCTATGGCATTTTTGTTATAACAGTTCGTAGTCTTAGCCAAGTGCAAGACTCTATCAGATATTCACCTGAGTATGGACTTTCATTACGGTAAGTACAGTTTGAGCAGGAATAGAACTAAAAATATTTGACCACTCTAATGTCATGGGCAGTGCTTTATCGAATGGAAGCCAGAAAACAACTTACTAGGCTGTAAAAATGTACACCAACAGACTAATATTCATGGGTATGAATGTTTTAAAAACATTTTTCAAAGCTTACTTATTTATTTATTTTATTTTGAGAGAGAGAGAGAGAGAACGCACAAGCAAGGGAGGGGCAGAGACAGAGGGAGCGACAGAATCCCAAGGAAGCTTTGCACTGTCTGTGTACTTTGTAGAATCAAATATTTCCTTTATGATATACATGTCTTATGTGTCACTTAAGAATTATTCTCCTATCATGAGATCATATTTTTCTATACTCTTTCCTCAAATTATTTTTCATGAATTATGTATGATCAAGGTTCACTTTTTCTTTATATGGAAAATTGGTGGTTCATGAGAATCTATTGTAATGTTCATCTTTTCCACATTTTTAAAGCTTACTTATTTATTTTCAGAAAGAGAAAGAGCAAGAGAAAGAGAAAGAATAAGTGGGAAAGGGGCAGAGAGAGAGGGAGTGAGAGAATTCCAAGCAGGCATTGTGCCCAACGTGGGGCTCAATCTCACAAACTGAGATAATGACCTGAGCTAAATTCAAGAGTCAGACACTGAATCGACTGAGCCACCCAGGCACCCCCATCTTTTCCACACTTATTGGCAATGGAGTCTTTATCATAAAACAACTTTGAATGTAAGTGTAGATCCAGTTGTTTGTCCTATAGTCTGTCCTGTTAATTAATTTTTAATATTCACACAAATATGATTTTCATTATATTTTCAAATATGATAAGGCACATCCCTATGTCTACCTTTATTCTTTTCAATTATTTTGGCTGTTTTTAGTCTTTGGTTTTATTATAAGTATATTAAAATCAGTTTATTATAAAACATCCCGATATGATTTACTTAATTGAAAATCTTTGGTGTGTATATATATATATATATATATATATATATTTATGGGAAAATTTTATATTTCAATTATACCAAGAATTCTAGTTTATAAACATTTACCTTGGATTTCTCTAATTTCTTTAAATAAAGTTTTGAAATTCTCTCCAAAATGAAGTGAGATATACTTTCACTGAGAATTAATTATTTAAAATATAAATCCACTAAATTCAACACAGGCAGACTGAAGAAATGTTTGAGAAAGGTTAACAGATGAAGAGAGACTTAAGTTTCCAATCCTCTGGATACCGTAGAATACCTAGTCTCCTCTGCAATACTGGATTTGTGCAAGATGACTTGAAATGTTTCTATAAAATCATATATTACTTATCAGTAATATTTGTTTTATTTTTAAATAAAAATAAATATAAGTTTCTCCCCCATCAATAATGGATTTTCTGAAGCACTGTCTTGTGGACATGCAACCCATTTTGGACATCTCAGAATACTAAATGTAGACAACTGTTTTAGTTCCATTACTAAATTAATGGAACATATTTTCTGGCCACATGAGGAACTTAGATTATTTCTCACACATGTAGTGCTCTTTCATACTAAAATCTCTGCTTAAATATTTTCTTGGCCTTAACTGTCTCCTCTTGGTTTTTGTCTGAATTTCTACTCATTCTTGGTAAACATCTTAAAATGTCTTTTCCTATGACTCACAGAAGTAGAATCAGAAGTGTTTTTTTAATTATGTTATACATATATGATTTTATAATAGTTGTTTTTGATATGCCTATTTCCTTCATTAATTTGTCTGTTTAATGATATCAGAAAATAGATAATATTAATATTATATTCCAAATACTTAACACAGTGCTTATAATCTATTAGAAATGATATTTTGTCTTAAATGGATACATTAAATTCTTTTCAAATTTAAATTTTTTCTTAAGTAAATATTAACACTGCGAGAAAAATAAATTTATGTAATATATAAGACATCGTAATTTTGAAGATAGTAATCATTAAATTTATCATATTTACATGTAATATAAATTTAGATGGATATTCAGTAGGGGAAAATTAAATACCAAATTTTATATGGGTATATAATAGCTTTAAGAATTATAAGTAATTAGCATCATAGCATCCCAAAAGGTTTTCATTGTTTATACCACTTAATTCTTAAAATATAAACTCTAATTATTTTCTTATATGTATTCCAGGTTTATGCATAGAATCACAAAACATTCACAATTGAAGGGAACATGGAGAGAACCTTTTTTTCCCCTCACATTGAGCAGATAACTGTCTTTAGAGAGAAAAATAGAAGATTGTTTCTTTTATGTAATTCATTTTTTTGGATCACTTTTAGATACACAGAAAAATTGATACAAAAGTACAGAGATTTCTCATTTTTTTCTTAGGATTTCCATCTCTCTGCTTGCATTGCCATCTGTTCTTGCATGCTGTCTACTCTATCCATTAGAATCCTTGGAATATTAATAACAGTTGTGTAAAATTTTTGGTCTGATAATTCCAACATCCCTGCCATGTCTGGTTCTGATGCTTTCTCTGTCTCTTCAAATTATGTTTTTTGCCTTTTGGTGTGCCTTGTAATTTTCTCTTGATAGCTGGCCATCATGTAAAAGGAAGTGCTGTAGATAGACCTCCAGTAATGTAACGGTAAGGTGTGGGGAGAGGCAAAGCTTTCAATAGTCCTATGATTAGATCTCAGGCTTTTCCTGAGTCTATATCTCCAGATTGTGAATTTCACAAGTGTTTTCTCAGTTTTATTTTTCTTCTCCTTTAGGTGGGAGAGGATGTCTAGAGCTAACTAGAATTGGGTATTTTCCTTCTCCCATGTGAAAGGCTAGGGTGGGCTGCAGTTGGATACCTCCCTTTTCCCAAGTCAATTAGGCTCTGCTAATCCCCCCAGCCAGTTAGGCTCTGGTTAACTAGTTACCCCTGAAGACAGTCCTTTTTAAGAACAGAGTGGTCTGACATATTTCAAAATGGTCCCCTTTCCCACTTCCTGCTGGTAATTTTGAGGGGACTTCTAGATATTTACCATGGGAACCCGGTGGATCTCCTTTACATAAATCTCACAGATTTGTGGAGCTTCTTATGACTGGGTCCTTGGAGATTTTAACTCTCAGAAAGAGTTGTTCACACTGATCCTCCAACATTTCCTCAGTTACAGCGCAGGGTTTCCTGCCTTGGTTCCTGAAGTGATTTCTACTATTGAATCTCCGGTCTGGTAAGCCAACTCCTGCATTCTTCTGTCTGTCTCTTCAATCCTGGAGGCTACAGTTTGTCCTGTGTCTTCGCCACTCTTATGTATGGATCCTAGAAAAATTGATTTTTTTTCATCTGTTCATTGACATTTTCCTTGTTAGTATGGAGTGGTGACTTACAACCTCCTTACACGTAGAACAGGAAATACTTTTGTTTTGAATATGAGATTGCATTTTCTGTATGCTAAAAAGGAAATTTTACTTGGTTTTTAAATTGAGGGTTAAAGAGTTAAGTATGTAGATTATAAATATTCTTCTGGGCCTAGTTTTAAAGCAAAATTATCCTCTGAACACTTAAAAACATATAAAAAATAGGGCACTATGAGAAAATATAGAATCATTTCCCCATCTGAAACAACCACTTTTGAAAGAATGTCCATAGATTGGTGTAAGTCTCAAATTAATATTGTGTATTTAATTTTTTTAAGATATGACATGGATGGTTTGCAGATGTACATATTTGACATTTTTAATAGTAATTCATGCACTTAACTATAAATCGAGTCGTCAAAGTTATTTTCCAAAGATACATATATACAATTGTGTGCATTTATAGATCACAAATTAGTGTTTAAAATTATGAATGTTGTGTCATCCTGTTATCTGCAGTTTGTTAAAACATCATTTTAAATCATTTTAGCTCTCATTTGGAGACGCTTTCCTTTATTTGCATTAGATACTGTGCTTCATAATACCTTTGTTAAATTTAGAGAAAGTCTGACACCTGAGATTTTATTCTTAATTCTACCATTGACGTGGCCATCTTGTTCCTTTGTTTTCCATCAGTAGAAGAGGTAGATATATATTTGTAAAAGAAGGTAATGAGTTATACCATATAGATGCTCACTCATGTTCTGTGTTATATTATTTTCAAGCCCTTTGTCCCATCGTTTCCAAAGTGATAGCATATATTTAGAAAGGAAGGTAGAGAAAATTTTCATTGATGCAAAGTCAGTGTTCATATTAACGAGAACAAACCAATATTACTTCATGCGGGTATATAATTGTGGTATGGTATAGAGATATGTATGGACTCATAACTGATAGGAACTGTTATGCTTTACATAAAGCTAAAATAAGAATTCAATGTTGTTCATTTTGATTTGCTCATATATTTTTGATTAATTATTTTTTAATTTTGAGATAATTGTAGATTCACAGGCAATTGTAAGAAATAATACAGAGATCCTATGTACTCTTTATTCAGTTTTCCCCAATGATAACCTCTTGCAAAACTATAGGACAATATCACAACAAAGATATCATCATTGATCTGATTAAAATACAGAACATTTGCATCACCACAACAATTTTTCATATTGTCTTTTTATATTTTCTAACTTCTTACCTGATCTCCATCCCCTCCTTAAACCCTGCCAACCACAAACATGTTTATTTCTATAATTTTTGTCATTTCAAAATGCTATATAAGAGAATAATACAGGATGTGACTTTGGGGATTGAATTTCTTACTCAGCAAAATTCTCTGGAATTTCATCCAGATTGTTGCATATACCCATGGTTTGTATCTATTAGTACTTAGTGCATCTTAGCACTCCCTTACTGTAAGACAGGTGTTTTTTTTTCTTAGCTTAAATAATTCTCTCTCTTTTTTTCCATTTATATAAATAATCTCTTTCAAGACTTGGTTCCAAATTCCTTCCTGTAGATAATTAAGCCTTATTAACTTCCTGTCACTATAAACACTTCAATATCATATTCCCTAGGCATTTATATGGGATTTGTACAACATATTTTATTTTCATCAATAAATAAATGTGTTTGCTATTATTCCCTTGTCATTTTATATACTTTAGTAACTATATTTAAAATTATGAAAGTAAATCATAACAATTAATAGTCACTGGGTACATATTATGATCAGTTTTTGTGCTAAGCATTTCATATGCATATAACAATGCTCACAGGAACTCCTACGAAGTAGGTGCCATTATTAACCTATTTTACAGGTAATAAAACTAATGATTATCAAACACTCAACCCTTTAGACTCCAGACCTTCTATACTAGATTGTTTTGTGCTTTAGATGTACTTTTTTATTTCTTTTAAGATACAATTGACATGAGACATGTTCAACATTGTTGATTTGATACATTTGTATAATGTAATATGACTACCACTGTAGCATTAGCTAACACCTCTGTCACATCACAAATCATAATGTTGTTTTTGTGGTGAAAGTATTTAAGATCTAGCCTCTAAAGGATCTGGATTGCTGGATCATATGCTAGTTCTAATTTTTATTTGAACACTAAAAGTTTTATTAAAACAGTAGAAGTTTTCTATAGTGGCTATACCATTTTAAATTCTCACTAGGAGTGCACAAGAATTTGCTTTTCTCCACATCTGTGTCAATATCAGTTATCTCTTGTCTTCTTGATGATAGACATTCTAACAGACATGAAGTGATATCTCACTGTGGTTTCGATTTGCACTTCCCAGATTATTAGTGATGTTAAGTATCTTTTCATGTACCTTTTGGCCATTTGGAAGTTTTCTTTGAAAAAACAAAACAAAACAAAAACCTCAGCACTCTCTCAATGTTCCCTGACTTCAGCCAACAGAGGCTGGGGCTGGTTCGCAGGTTCCTTCTGGTTTCACAGCTTATACCAATAGGTCTGTCTGCCTATTACCCAATGCACAGGTAGGCTAGAAACGTCCTGGGTCCTTTGGTGGATGGTGCTGGATCCCACAACTGCCACATGGGCACTTTTGTTTGTGGCTGTGAGCCAAATTTCAGTTGTTAAAGAAGGGATGGGAAGGGGGAGCACAAAGGAGTGTTGCCTTATCTGCCATGATGCTGATGTCATGTCTTAATAGGACAGTGTGTTTAACTATTCATCTATTGAAGGACATCTGGGTTGTTTCCAGTTTTTGACTATTGTGAATAAAACTGCTATTAACATTTCTGTTCGATTTTTCTCTGGACATGTATTTTTATTTCTCTAGGATAAATGGCTAAGAGTGCAATTCCCGGATTACATGGTAGTTCTATGATGAATTATTTTTAAGAAGCTGCTAAACTGTTTTCCAAAGGGCTCTGTTTTACATTGCTAGTTGCAGTGTATGAGTAATCTAGTTTCTGTCCATTCTTATCAATGTTTGGTATTGTCACTACTTTTTTAAGCCATTGTGATAGGTGTGTTAGTGATATCCCATTGTGTTTTTAATTTGCATTCTCTTACTGGCTAATGAAGTTGAGCATCTTTTCACATACTCATTTGCCATTGGAATACCTTCTTTGGAGAAACACCCTTTATTCTTTACCCATTTGCTAATTGGATTGTTTTTATTCTTTATTTTTGACAACTTCTTACATATTTTTGATAATAGTTTTTGTTGGACCTCTTGTTTCTACTTTTTTTTTTTCACCAGTGTGTTGTTTTCCTTTTTGTTGTCTTCCCCTGTCTTTTACAGAGCAAATGTTTGGAAGTACAATATATCAGTTATTCCTTTAATAGATTATACTTTTGGCGTCACGTTTAACAACTCTATGTCTATCCCTAGATCCCAAAGATACTACTATGTACTTTTCTTTCTAAAATTAGATCAAACAAAATAAACCGGTGTCACATTTGGAAGTGGTATATAAGAAAAGAAACACAGGTATGAAAATTTAAAAAAAAAAATGTAAGCACCCTGCACCAAAAAGGGCCACATAAAGAACACACCATAATTCATTTTCAATTGCTGAATTAAGGTTATAATCATGGGTCTGAGCTTACTCTCAGACAAAGCAAGGAGAAAAACAATCAGTTAATTTGGGTTTTCTGTCTATAATATCAAATTTATTTGTTAATATTTACTATATTATCAGCAATTCAAAACTCTTTTTTCTAAATGTGAAAATTTGAGATTATTTTTACTATGGGTACAATAGAATTTACAAGTATATGTGTGTGTATGTGTGTATATATCTATCCATACTCCCAGTTTAATGATGCATATTAAAATATTGCATCCTGTTAATAATTGCTTTAATATGACAATAATATGAATCTTATAGTCAGACTTATTAAAGTTTAAATCTTGACTTTGGCAGTTACTAGCTCATCAACTATGCTTTGCTCTGATTTTCTCAAACTAGAAAAGGAGGTTTAAAATGAGAAAAATAACATATTTAAAATTCCTAGCAGGAGCTTAGAAAAATATATATTTATATAAATTGTATGTATTGTATGTATGTATATAAATATATATGTATATAAATATATATGTATATAAATGTATATATGTGTGTATATACATATACACATATACGTACACACACACACACACACATATATATACACACACAAATATATATTTATTACCTAGGAGTGAAAAAAAAATATATAATATATGATATATACATATACACATATAATATGTACATATATGTTTACCATTTTCTGATTAATTATCCTGGAATAAAAGTAAAGATTATAATATTCAATATTGCCTAATGGGTATGCAGAAATCATGAGTAAACTTTTTTGTAGCTTTCCATATAGAATAATTGAGTTATATAATGAAGATCATAATAGCTTGAGCACAAAAAATTGCTAAGTTTATTTACCCATAATGATATAGTGTATAGGGGAAAAATGCACTAGAAGATGATTACTTTAAGTTTTTTTCAGGTTTTTTGTTTTTTTGTTTTGCCTGTAATAAATAGTCTCTGATTATTCCAGTCTTCTCAGATTTTCCACAGGGTATCACACTTTGTAGAGTCCTTGTATTCTGTTCCAATTATAAAATTCCTAGGAGTGTCTCTCTGAGCTGCCATGAACTGTTCCTAAAGGCAGTCAACCAATGATCAGAGGAGGCCCACCTACTGTTAAGCAGTACATCAAAACATAGCACAGCAAAGGCAATTTATTTTCTTACTATTGTATTTGCCACCCCACAGAGGGAAGTGCAATGCTGTTGCTTCTTGCTTTCTCTTCATTTGTAGCGATAATACAGTGCAAGTAAAATTATCTCAGATACAGTCCCTCAAAGACTGACTCTCTGAAAAATGCCCCAAGTGCTCACAGTTTAGAGAATTTGACATTACATCTGTGGAACTGCATACAAATAGATCATAAGATTTCTTTCCTCTATTAGTATGGAAAATAACCGTGGAGAATCAGATGAGAGGCTTTTTTATTATACAAATGCCCCAAATATATACATTTTATATTTTACATGATCTATAGTAACCACTTTTCTCAATGATTCAAATTTTGTTGTAATTTAAATTGTGCAGATCAATTAATGTTTAATTTAACAATTATAGGATTACACTGAACAGTATATATAATTTTTTGTTGTGAACTTGTCAGTGACAGAGCCATGATTAGAAATTATTTGCCCTGAATTTTGTCTGAGGATCTGTTCTGTGTACCGTCCAGTTTTTTGTTTCCATCCTCAAATAATGCAATTGTTTGTGTCTCCAATTCCAGTATCATGAACAAAGAACTACAACAACAAAAGAGTAGAACTAATGCTGCTTGAGTAATGATTAGCTTGAAATATTCTAAGCCAAACATTTCACTTTAGATGTCATTTTCCCTGGATTCTTATTTCTAATTTACTATTTGTTGTATTCCACTAAGAAACACCTTGAATATAAGTTATTGTTGCTAAGAGCAGGGGACTGATAATTATCATAGTTTTATTAGATTTATTATATGAATACCCAATGGAAGTATATAAATATGCTATATCATTAATTGCCATAGAAATAGGATAAATATCTAGATAGTACTATTATGCTTTTTCTCAAAATTATATAAGAGGATAATAAGCCAGTAATAAGATACAAATCTTTATTAATTTTACCTCCAGGATAGTGATGATGTATTTGCACTCAAACATACCACTATTCCAAATTCTTACTTGTACATTTAATTTAATAATATTCTTTTTCTTTAATGTTTTTATTTATTTTTGAAGGAGAGAGAGACAGAGCATGAGCGGGGGAGAAGCAGAGAGAGAGGGAGACATAGAATTTGAAGCAGGCTCCAGGCTCTAATCTGTCAGCACAGAGCCCGACGTGGGGCTCGAACACATGAACTGTGAGATCATGACCTGAGCCGAAGTCGGACGCTTAACTGACTGAGCCACCCAGGTGCCCCTAATTTAATAATATTCTTATTAAGTATGTTTTAAGGTAGGAAGAATTATATACTCCATTTTAAATATTCAAAGAGCTACAGGAGATTGATATTTTAGTCTTTTTTTTTTTTCTTTTTTTTTGCTTTGGTCACAAATCACCAATAACTAGTTCAGCAGATTACAACTGCAAATTGTTTCTTTTCTCATATTACAAAAGGGACATAGGTCAACTCAACTCTTTTGGTCTCTCTTGGTTTCTCTTGGCTTGGCTGGACTCACCTATACATACCTTCTCATTCTGGAACTCAGTTTCAAGGGGTAGTGACAATCTGGGTCATGTTTTTATGGTGAAAGGCAGGAGTATGAAGTTTAAGAAAAAATTACATTATGGCCTTTGCTCAGATAAAACAAATATCACATCCTTTCATACTTCATCAGTCAAAGCATATCAAACGTCCAGGAGTGCCAATTCAATGGCATGAGAAAGTACATTACGCCTGCGAAGAAGCCTGACAAAGAATATGAGGAAATAAATAATAGTGAACAAATAATACATGTTACTATGATTATCCTCTAATCTTGATTTTGCCTACATATTTTTATGCCCTCTAACTACGGTCTTGATAATTGCAGGCTGTATGACTATTAACATTTTATTCCTGATAAGGATAGGAATATTCCCTCTCAGATGAAAAAATTTTAATCAACTAATATTTGGTTATTTTACTTCATGTTAAGGCCTATCAATGGTTCAGAATCTTATTTCCTGGGCTGATAAGGATAAGCAGGAAGTTAAAAGGGATTGTGTATTCAGAAGTAAGAAATTATATGAGGTAGTACATAAAAAATCGTAATCACTATGTATTTCTTTAATAGCCTGAAGCTTGAGTTTTCCAACATTAATTAAGTCATATATTTCCTCCTTAAAAACAAATGAAAAATATTTAAGCTACAATTATGTTTTCTTATAATATTACTAAATTTGTCAAAATGCATGTCTGGCATTAATACAGGAAAAGAAAGAAAAAAAGGAAAGAAAGAAGAAAGAAAGAAAGAAAGAAAGAAAGAAAGAAAGAAAGAAAGAAAGAAAGAAAGGAAAGAAGGGAGGAAGGAAGGAAGGAACTCAGACAGTAACTCCAGTGAAGATGGCATGAATTTCCATAATGGTAGGTGATTCCTGTAAGTAGCACCTAAGTATAAAACTGGACAAATTTTCAAAAACAACTTTTACATGACACTAGAAAATGACCAAGATAGACAACATCTTGAGAAGTGTTTCCTCATGAAGAATAACTACTGCTTCAAATAACAATTGTGTTTGAGGACATTTTGTCTTAGACTATTCCCACACTTCTAGGACTGGGTGTCTTTATCCAGAATAGGTGACACAGAAGAGAGACTATGGATGGAGAGGTTTTGGAAGTGAGAGATCCATAGAAAGACTGAGATTTGAAAGAACAACAGCAGTAGCAGCAGCAATAGTGACAACTCTTCCCCCACCCCTAAGTTCCTGCCGAACTAGAAACGTGGGCAAAGGACCTCAGAGGATGCTAATGAAAACTGAGAAAGTGGGGAGTTTGCAAATTTGGTGTACTTTTAAATGCATTCCTCAAGCAACACTTTCTGTGACATAAAGTGGACATTTTTGAGACATTCAATATGATTCCTTTATGGATATTGGGTGACTTCTAAACTATGCAAGTATAGAAGAGTAGGGAGCCACGGAAACAAAACCCGAAAAGAGATGTCCGTGGCTGAGCATTGCAACAAAGACATAAATGATCGCCTACTGAAATAAATACTAACAGTCCTCCAAAGAACAATTTACAATCCAAGCCAAACAACAATTTGTGTGTAATTCCAGTTTTCAATAAAAAAATCATAGGCATGAACAGAAACAGGAATTGAAACTCATTTTCAGGAATAAAAGCCATGATCAGAGACTCATTCTGACGGGGATCAGACAATTAGTTTAGCAGAGAAGAATCTTCAAATATTTATAAATGTGTTGAAAGAAGGAGAGGAAATTATTCTATTATCAAGTCAACAAATAGAGAAAGTTAACATAAAATGGCAACTATCAGGAACAACAAAATGGAAATTTCTAGAGATAAAAAGCATGATAATTGAAATGAAAATTTCACCAGGTAAAATCAACAGGAAATCTGAGATTGCAAAAGAAAGAAGCAGTGAACTTTTCTATAGATTAATTATCCAATCTAGAACCCAAAGATATATAAATTCAAAAAAAAATGAACTAAATCTGACAAATCTGTTAAAACAGATCAATTGTTCCAACATTTGTGAAATTATAGTTGCAAAAGAGAGGAAAAAAGATGTAGAAACATTGCTCAAAATAGTAATGGATAAAAATTCCCAAACTTGTTTAAAACACTGATTTACCCATCCATGTAGTAGACTTGGTGGGTTGACTAATACCCCCTAAAGATTCTCATGTCCTAATCTCCAGACTCTATGACTATGTCACCTTATTTGACAAAAGGGACTTTGCAGAAGTACTTGAATTAATAATTTTGAGATATGAAAATTATCTTACATTATCCAGAAGGGCCCAATGTAATCCTAAGAGTCTTTATAAGAGGAGGTGGGAAGGTAAAAATAAGAAAAAAGGAGAGATGACAATGGAAGTAGATCCAGAATGAGTCCCTTTCAAGATGGAAGACAGAACCAGAAGCCCAAGGAATGCAGATGGGCTCTATAAATTGGAAAAGCAAGGAAACAGACTGTCCCCTAGGTCCTCCAGAAGGAACACAACACAGCCCTATCAACACCTTGATTTCAGCCCCATAAGACTCATTTCAGACTTACGACCTCAAGACCTATAAGATAATAAGTTTGTGTTGTTTTCAGCCACTAGGTTTGTTACAGCCACTGTAAATTAGTATACATATATACTCATATCACAGCAAAACTGGTAAAAGTCAAAAACAAAGAAAAAATAGTTAAAATACCAAAAAAGAAAAAAACAAACCCAACATGGAACAAAGATGCTATTAACAGCTGTCTTCAAATATGAAAAAATAGAGGTCATACTCAGTGTGACACACTTAGTGTACTAGATAAAGAGCTATTGGCAACAAACTGATTCAGGTGATCTATATGAATAGACAGCAGGATGTTTGATTTTAAAGTTCTAATCATGCTCAACCTCTTTAAGGCTGTTTCCACCATCCTTGACATTCAGACCTTGGCCCCTAGTTTATAGGCCGATGCCTTTGGTGTTCTTCCGTGTTTCAGTGATTGCTTGATTTATTTCTTGGTACTTAAATGTTCTCATACATACCGCAAAACAGATAAATAAATATGTGATGTAATAGATGTGTTAATTAACTAGATGGGGAAATCTTTTCAAAGTGTATACCACAATGTATATTATCACAATGTACACTTTAAGTATCTTACAATTGTATATATCAGTTTTATACCTCAGTAAAGCTGAAATACAAAAAAAGAAAAGAAAAGAAAAGGGAAAAAAGGACAAGAAAAGAAAAGGGAAAGAAAAGAAAAGAAAAGAAAAGAAAAGAAAAGAAAAGAAAAGAAAAGAAAAGAAAAGAAAAGGAAACAGAAAGTGTCCCCTATCTTTTCTGAGGTTCACCTGTAGGCAAAATCTGTCACTTGGACAGGTCATAAATTATGTTGCTTCCAATCCCTTCTAGAGAAGTAAACATGTAATACAAGCAAAGATCACCCAAATCTTCCTTGGAATTAATTTATAGACAATGTGAAAGATAATTTGTATTTTAGATTAGAAGTTCTATATATGGGGCACATGGGTGGCTGAGTCGATTAAGGCCCGACTCGATTTTAGATCAGGTCATGATCTCACACTTGTGAGATCAAGCCCCACATCTGACTCCATACTGACCATGGAGCCTGCTTAAGATTCTCTACTGCTGCCCCTCCCTTGCTTGCACTTGATATCTCTCTCCCTCTCTCTTTCTCAAAAAAATCAATATTTAAAACAATGTAAAGCTGATGGCATCTATCTTTTTGGTACAATTGTAGAGAATCTATAGGCACATTCAGTGCAAGAAATGACAAGGACATCCACAAGATGGGGAAGTAGAGCTCTAATAAAATCACTTGAGCTCTTAGATCTAGTCATACCTGAGTAGACATTCTCATCACATTCTGTTACATAGATATACATTCCATTATTGACAAAGCTACATTTAAATGTTTTTATAACATGTATGGTGCCAAAATCCTTAATAATATAGAAACTGGATTTCAGAGTGGGTCACTATAAATGGCAAACCATAGAGTCAGGAATGGACTGCATCAAAGTGGGCAGAGGACAGTGAGAATTCTCTTATTCTTGTATGTTAAATTGATACTCTGCCCATTCTACTATAACATAGTCCTCCTTTTAAAATTTTATAGGTTTTGTTCTCAGACTGGATCAGGGAAACAACACTTACTTACTTTTTAACCACTGCAGAAAAGGCATGTTTGTTGATAATGAAGAGGGGGAAAAAAGGTCCATATTCAAAATATACTGAGGGCTCAGTGTATATTATTATAGATAATTATTGTCATTGAAGTTACTAGTTATGAATTATTTGAAATGAATTCTATGTAGCTGATAAGATCTTTAGAAATTATTGACAGAGAATACTGGCAAACAGAAATCTATGATTTGTCTATCTCTGAATACAACCCAGCTCTTGTTACTGGGAAAAAAATAAGACTCACTCTTAATAACATAGAGCTGAAATGAAGTACTCCTTTATACTCCTTTTAGAAAACATGGAACTGTGTTCATGACAAAAAATACTCAGAGAATTATAGAGTGGATAGATTTCTGGTGAAGGTACTCACTTTACTTCACAGCGGGAAGACCTTGGTATTTCACTCTAGCACAATGTGGTATATATTATGAAGTTTTGATCATTCTGTTCTTTTCTTTTTATTCTTTTTTTATGATGAAAAGTTTATATTTGGAATTATCCTCAGTTTAGATGGTCCCAATTTTGTTGGTAACATCCAAAACATCATACTTGGGAGCTAGTGGAACATATGCCTTCTTCAATCCATCAGGCTGATCAGGGTGTTGCCCTTGGCCACAGCAATGTCATAGAGTTTCTTCACAGCCTGATGGAACTAGTGCTTGTTGATGTTGACATCCACAGTGTATTGACAACACACTGTGTTTTTGTCTTCTATCTTCTTCAGAGTGACTCAGTGGTCAGGAAGAATTTGACAAAGAGATAGTGGTAAAACTTTGCTTTTCCTAGGGGGTGCTCTTCTGAGGATATTTGGGTTGTGTTCAGAATAGTAGTGTCTTTAGCTTCTAGAAGGTGGGCAATGTGTGAATCTTCTTTTCTCCTCCTCCCCTTTTTCTCCCCTTCCTCCTCTTCCTCCTCCTCTTCTTTCTTCTTCCTCTTCTTCCTCTTCTTCTTCTTCTTCTTCTTCTTCTTCTTCTTCTTCTTCTTCTTCTTCTTCTTGTAGATGCCTTCAAGAACTGCATTCTTGGCTTTCAAAGTTTTTGCTTTGGTTTCAGCTTCAGAAAGGTCACGAACTTCCTTCTCCATGTTTGGTGCCATCTTTCTGGGAAAAAAAAAGTCCCCTTTCCCTTAAATGGAGATGTTTGTTATGACTGTCCTGTAATTCCTCTTTTTGTATTGTGCAGAAAGTCTAAATTGGCATTATGATGACACTAAAGGAGAAATAACTGTCCTCTGGAAATTATGAATTATGAGAAAAATAAATAATTATCTATAGATGTAATAACGACTTCACTTTAGAACGTCTTGGGAAAAAGATGAACACATTTTAGATTTAATATGGCATTTTCACTTACATAAAACAACAAACTATTTTAAATAAGGTTTGTTTGAGATAGAAAAGTAAGATCCATGGCCACAATTATAATTTGTAAACTACTCCTCTGGCTAGGGTTTACATTTGGTTGTAAGTTAAAGAGAATCAAATTAAGAGTGACTTAAATATACTGGCATTTATGTTACTCATGCCATTAGAGGTTTCCAAGTGGGTGAGTAGCAGATCAGAACTGGTGCTTCAGTTAAGGTTTTTCATGAATGGTCTATGTGTTCACTAGAATTCTACTGCAAAATCCTCATTCTCAAAGCATGAAGAGGCCCCCAGCTTCTCCAGGTTTTGGATGTATATTCCAGAAAAAAAAAATAAAATGAAATTGTCAAAATACTAAGTAGTTTGTGCCAAAAATATGCTGTTTAAGATGTTTTCTTCAGAGTCCTTCCTAATTACTTACACTTACATAGTTTGACCAGAACTGTATCACGAGATCACCTCTAGTTGCCAGTGGGATCTGGAAAATTAATAAGGAGAAAATTACAAGCCAGATATGCAATGCTATTTTCAGGAAGAGGGAAGTGGAGAATTACAATTTACTAGAACACTAGTAAAACTGTCATGGTTTCCTATCCAGAAAATAAAATCATAGTGTTCCAATTAATGACAAGATACTCTTATAAATGATCGTTCTTTACTATAATGAGAAAAACCTCTAACTTACTGATAATCGTTGCAAAAATCTTCTTTGATGAATTTATACATTAGCAGATTACTTGCTTAACGATCCTTCTTCTCCTCACTCAGGAACTGGAACTTTATCACTATTTATATGACTACTGTGAGGGCTGCAGTATTTTTATGTGGACTCACCTGACTGATCACTGTGGATTCTTCTGTGTGTGTGTTGGAGGGGCAGAAGACTTTTATTAAAATGGGCTGCCTAGATGATCCCATTCTCAGTAGCACAGTTGAGTGGTCCAGCGTTATGCATCTGAATCAAGCAGGAACATTTTTGAGGAATCTTTCATATTAAAACTGATAAAGCAAGTCAGTCTCTCTCTGATGATAAAAGCCTAATGTATACAAGTAATATATGTCCAGATAGGAGAGAACCAGGTTGATATATAATGAGGGGCAAGAATAAGCTATTTATTTCTGAGACTCAACTACAGAATCTGATCTGATTGCTTTGGATTATTTAAACATTCTTTATTTTATTATGTACCATGAAATTCTCTCTCTCTTTTTTTTTTTGGCATAGCTTATTTATTTGACTTTCTCTAATTTTGATCAGTAGATCAAGCAGAAGGACATTTACCTAGTTAATATTGGCTAACAATTTATACTATTTTCTTAGATATAGAAAATAAGCAAGCATCATCTGGTATCATCATTTACCTGGTATACATATCAACTAATAAAATATCAATTGTGATTTGGCACTAGGTATTTGCATTCTATGTGTTGGAAATCCAGATAATATAGTGGTTACGAGCCATATCGGTTGAGACAACTAGGTTATACTGTAGCAATCAGCAGTACAAATTCTTAGTGACTTATAGCTATGAATAATTTTATCCTGTGGGTTAATCTCAGATTGGCACTAATTCTGTTCCACACTATCTTCAAGTTGGGATCAGGCTGACTAATGTCCTTTATCTGTCATTACACTAGTTTCATGGAAAAGGGAAGGCACATGACTATCCATGGACTAGCTCTGAAAGCTCTTCGTTGGAAGTAGCAAATGTCATTTTTACCAAATTCATTAACTAAGGCAAATTATAGGACCACTCCTGAGTTCAAAAGGTTGGGGAATCAATGAATATTTTAAGTGCTTACAGAATACTTGACAAAAAGAGAGATTCTGGAAGCTGCCTACATTCATAATGCAACCCTATAATTTAACAGCAATGTTACTTTGGGCAAGGTAAGTAACCTCTCTGTGCCATCACAATCTTTATCAAAAAGGTATACATAATTAACTTTTTTTTAATGCTTATTTATTTTTGAGAAACAGAGACAGACAGCATGAGCGGGAGAAGGGCAGAGAGAGAGAGAGAGAGAGGGAGACCCAGAATATGAAGCAGGCTCCAGGCTCTGAGCTGTCAGCACAGAGCCTGATGCGGGGCTCAAACTCACGAGCCGTGAGATCATGACCTGAGCCGAAGTCAGATGCTCAATCGACTGAGCCACCCAGGTGCCCCAAGGTATACATAATTATAGTAACAACCTCATAGAGCTGATGTGAGGATCCAATAACATAACATGCTCTAGTCAGAGCATCCATGGCATATTACCTGGCTCAAAAATATTAGCTTTTTAAAAATAAGATATCAAGCAGTATTGGCTTTAAGTTTTGATTCAAAACATTAAATCTTGACTTAGATAAAAGTAACAAATGCGCTGTAGTATTAATATACGCTTAATGAAATTACTACCCAAAGATCATATGTTAAATGCCTCTGTCAATAGCAAATTGTTTGCTTGGAGCTTTCATTGTCCATTATTTGTTCCCTCGATGGTCTCCAATCTTTTTATTTATTTTCATAAGAGACACTGATTAAAATTATCATCAGACTCATCAGCTGCTCTTGAGATGTAACATAAAAGTGAACCTCTTGTCCTTCTTTACAGAATGTAAATAATAAAAGCACAGGCTGTTACCATGGAGGCTATCTTGCCAAATAGTAAACAATTGCAGTGATTCATTTTAGTAATTGTACACTGTGCTATATAGAAGTCCGTAGAAGTGGTGTTACCACTTAGGAGTTCCTCTTCATTTTACCCTCTAAAAAATACTAACATTTTTTCATAATTTCAGCTGCTTAAAGTTAATTTGTCTTATTCTCATATGAATAGAGAATACTTTAAATTACTTTTGTATTTATCATTCCAAGAATCAAACATTCTCCTATTTACTGGATTTATCAGTTCCTTATAACATAGTTCAGCAATCCCACCACAGAAAACTAAACCAAGCTATGTCTAAAAGGAACTTGACAGCGTGGTATCTCTCAAGCCAAAGACAAACTACCTTTTGCTGTTGCTACTTACTGCCTTTTAGGATCCTATTGATTGGATTAATGTCTCTGCTTTGGCCTCTTCACTCACCATTGCTACTCTTATTGCCTCTGGGACAAGAGGAACAATATTTTCTCCTGTTTCGTCAAAACAGATGGCTTCTTACCTTTCCATTGATTCTTGTTCAGAGTGACTTGGCCAAAGATAGTTGCTTTTCCCTGACTCCAATGCAATATACAAAAATTCTTGTGAGAGGGCAATTGTTTTCATTGCATTCCCAAAAACCTTCCAGATATCAATATCATTATTCTTACAAAATAAAAAATGAAAAATAAATGTTTTAGGTATCACATTTTATTTGAATATAAAGCAGAAATTCATGCTGAGAATATGTTACAATTCTATATTGTAAATTTATAAATATTTATTTATGAATTTATATATGTATTTATAAGTTAATCTGAAATAACATTGAAAGTTTATAATTTGTTTTTAAAAATTTATCAGAAATTACTGCCTATGGTCATAGTTAAGAGAATAAGAGATTTTATTTAAGATCAAATAATAATAAGTCAGGGGGGTCTGGGTGGCTCAGTTGGTTGAGCATCTGACTCTTGATTTCTGCTCAGGTCATGATCCCAGGGTCTTGGGATGGAGCTCTGTGTTGGGCTCTAGGCTGAGTGTGGAGCCTGTTTGTGATTCTCTCTCCCTGTGCCCCTCGCCTCTACTCAAGCACTCTCTCTTTCTCCAAAATAATTAATAATAATAATAAAGTTCATGTTATAGCATTTGTAAGAGATACAAAATTTGTTTTTTTATTTTATATCATGGTTAGTTCATATTTCCCAGTGTAGCTCTGAAAAGTATATGTGTTGCAAACACATATAGAAAAATGTGCTAGCTAGAAAAATCAAATAAAATAAACTGTAATTCAACAGAAACACAAACTAGTAATTCATTTATATTAAGACAAATATCACAAAGTTTTCCTTGCATACTTCATGAGAATTAGAATTGAGTTGTGCAATTTAAATATTTAATTTTATTTTTCTGTTATTGCTGTATCTTACAACTTTTGTGGTAAGGTATATGTGCACAAAGTGGAGTAGAATTATACTGAGAATGCCATTTTTTTTCACATTGGATGAGAGGAACCGCAGCTTTCTTGCTTATTAATTTTGTTTATGGGTGTCTTGGAGAACGTGATTTAACTGTTGTGGGGCCTGAAGCTAGGACATTCAGCAAGATGGCATTGGAATTGAAGAAAAGACTGACTAGAATTGATTGAAAAATAAAGTAGAAAAATAGAAAAGGAAGGTAAATAGCAGCTAGCTAAATCAAAAAAAAATTTAAGATAACATTTCACTTGTCAATCAAGTCTATGTGAATAATAAATTTTTAAAGGTGTGGAAATGACAATCAAACACTATTTAGACGGTGTCCTTAAGAGTTCAGTGAAAGAAAATAGAAGGCTTTAGTTGCTTCTGGTTTAAAGGGATTTAATGCAGAGACTATATAACCTTTAAAAAATTGTTAGAACATATGAAGAATAAAAAGAGGAAGCTTACAATAGCCTTCTAGCTTTGAATCTCTGCAGTTAGTTGCTATTCCAGATGTAACAAGAGACTGGTATTGCTCTAACTAGAGGGATGTTGACAAGATCCCCACTCGGCATCTAAAGTAAAAAGGACAAAGCTGAGTGCATTGCTTACCCTAGTAAGAAAAGCTGCGCTGTTCCAAGCAGAGCAGTTAGCGGATCTTATGTAGGAATTTGGCCATGTGTGGAGTTCATAGGTCGGGTGCATTTTAGAGGTATGAGTTGGTATCATTTGGAGTTACACTGTTACTCTTGTGAAACTGTTCTTAGTTCCATAGTTGTACTTAGAGACTTGTTCATTGGTGTGACTCTTTTCCTGACTGAGATTCAAAGTGAGGGACTGATACTGCGCTGAGGCAAGTTATTATTATTTGACTGAACTATATGGAAGCTACAATGCTACCTTGAATAAAGAATGATCAGTCTTTTCCTAAGTCGGTAAGAACTTAAATCTCACTAGTGATGGGACAATGGTACACATCAGTTGGAGCCTGCGTGTCTGCATGTGAACCAAAATTAGGTTCCTAAATTCTATATCTGCCTGTAGACACATGAGCAAAAGGTTAGCCAAACTAAGCCCAGATTAGATCACACATTTGTGAACACAGTAAATGTGTATTACTGTATGCCATTAAGGTTTTGTGATTATTTGCTACACAACAAATATTGTGTAGCTAATATTGTGTATAATATTGCTACACAACAAATATTATTTAGGCAATAAAATGATGCAGGGGGACTGTAACTAGGGACTGTAGAAGATACAGTGAAGAATACTGAGGCACCTGGATGGCTCAGTCAGTTAAGTATCTGACTCTTGATTTTGGCTTAGGTCATGATCTTTCAGTTGGCGAGTTTGAGCCCCACCTCTGGCTCTGCACTGACAGCATGGAGCCTGCTTGGGATTCTCTTTCTTCCTCTCTCCCTGCCCCTCCCCAGCTTTCTCTTCTCTCTCTCTCTCTCTCTAAAAATAAATAAATAAACATTTTTTTAAAAATCAGTACTGAGCACCATTATCATGATTTGCCTCAAATCCTCAAATGTGAGCTTACTCCAATCTGGTTTTATAATACTAATTTATACTCCAATCTGGTTACTCCAATCTGGTTGAACTATCAAGAATGGCTTCACAATAGGAATAAAATTCCAAATACAGTCCAAATAATAGGTAGAAATTTTATGGGTGTTTGGATTTAAATATGAAATGGAATGAGCAGTGGCATATATTAATATAAATAAAATATCTAAACAACAGTGACTAATGGCATTTAAGTTGAGTTAGAGTAAGTACATTACCTTTTTTTTTCTTTCTTTCTTTTTTGTGGTTTCATTTCTTTCCTTTATTTAAAAAAATCATTTGGGTGTCCGGTGTGAGCAGACCACACTGGCTTCGGGGAGGACAGTTTCCAGAAGGGGTCACTGAGGAAACACAGTGGGGGAGGTACCAGGGACTTAGGGGAGGGGCTCCGTCCTCCAGCACCTCTGGACCAAGAGCCCACTCAGAGGCTGGAATTGATACTCACATTGATGAACTTTTGCCTTGGGTTCCACATACAGGAAGCAAATAAAATATTCTGAAGATAGAAACTATGGATCTTGGCAATTCACTGAATGTGAGTGACACTTATAAAATATGGGAGAGATAAAAATTACCTTAAAAGCCTATGTGACTTAGAAAGTAATGTCAACAAAAATAAGTGAGTGCAACAAAACAGACTGAGTTAAAGAAAATGCCATTTACAGCATTTGAATATGACACATATTTATCAAATTAAATTACATTATAAAATTTACCTTTACAATCTTGAATCCACTTTGACATGAAAATTTTTTGAGGGAAAATATGTGTATAGAAGAAACTAACCCCTTTACCTGTCAGTGGTCAGAGATCCTGAGGGTCTGCAGGCAGAAACTTTTGAAAGTGATGGATATGTTTATTGCATAAATTGTAGTGATGGTTTTAAACCCATCAAGTTGTATGCATTAATGACTTACAGCTTTTTTTTTATGACAGTCCTATCTCTATAAAGCAGTTTAAAGAAAAAAGAAGTGATATTCAGTGATAAATATAAAAATGCTTAATTTTCTTTGGATAATTAATAAATTATTCAACTAGTTCTTTGTTATTAAATACTAAAGAAATTATATTTTGTCATAATGAAAATAAAATAAATAGAACACAGGTCTATTTGTTCAATCTGATAGAGTAGCTAAGACTTTAATTAGCCACTTAATAATGCAAGATATTATATAATTAAAGCCCCAAAGTCTTGTTATGTATGAAAAATGTAACCTGAGGTTGAATAAAGGGAGATTAGTATAGTTGAATATTATAAAAATTTGGGATAATTAAATAATGTTTAAATAAGAACTTGAAGTCGTATTTGGTTAAGCAAATGTCCACAGTTAGGTATGTAAGATAGACATTCAAGACTTTCAAGAAAGGCCTAGATTTAGGTATGTCATTTTTTATTTAGGGAGTGGATTCAATTTTGGAGAGTGTTAACTGATGAGCTGAGTAGTTTGACCTGGGTCATTTTTGCAGCAGAGACATTGGCATTATTTAAGCAGGTGAATGACAGGATGCGATGGATGTGTTAGAATGGATTTGCTGGAGAGGAGGCTAAAGAAGAAAATTAATAGGAAAACCGTTGCTTTCATATCCGTATCTATTAAGGTGTTGCGATGAGCATGGTAAGGAAATAGCAAGTTGGTATTCTATGTAGTTCAGAATATTGAACATGAAGAAAAGGTGAAGTCAAGATATATTACAAAATGTGACTCCTAAGAATATAGGGTTTATGGGGGTGCTGGCTTTATACTGAAAACTAAGAAATTCCTAGCTTAAGATAGGGAAACTCAGAAGATAATGGACTTAGGAGGAAGATGATAATTGTAGATTGATTGTGTAACCTGAGCAGTGATGAAAATTATCAAGATGAAAAAGTCTTGTAAGAGGAATACAGTATGGATATGGCATTTTCTGAAAGTCTGAGGCTTAAAATTAAACTTGTCATTATTATTTTTTACCGTCTCTTAAAAAAACAAAACAATAAAAACCTTAAGTCCTCATAAGCAATGAGATTATATGCATGAATCTAGTTACCTCCTTTGTGTCTAGAAAATAGTTATCAATAAGTGTTATTTCTGAATGAGGAATTATTGGTAATTAGGTAGTAATACATACAGAAATTAGAAAATATTTTAAATATCAACTAATCTGTGGTACATTTTGCATAAACCTAAACCCTTGTTTATGTATGTATGTATGTATTTAATTTGATTTTTATAATTTGATTTTTCTGGAATTAGCAGATTGTACCTTTTTCTTTAAGAGAGAAAGAGAGATTGCATGAGAGAGCGGGAGAGGAAGAAAGAGAATCTCCACTAGGTGATGAGCCTGACAAGAGGCTCCATCCCAAGACCTTGAGATCATGACCTGAGCTGACATCAAGAGTTGGATGCTTAACCAAGTGAGCCACCAGGACCCCTCATTTTTAGATAATAAGGCTAGCATAATTTAGTATTATAAAAATGTAGCTAGTTTATAACTTTTTTCAGTAAACAACATATTTATTTTTATAAATTTTTAATCACCTTTGCTTCAACTGGAAACACTAATTCTCTTACTAATATTTTTAAGCTCTTTAGTTTTGTTTAATTTTTAAAAGTAGTTCATACAGTAATCTTGCATTTATATTATGTGAATAATAATATCTATCTCTAATAAATAACCTACTTTCAAAAGCATAAAATACAATGACCGACATCCAATATTTGCCAAACTATTGATTAAATTTACAATCCTTAGTTATTTGCCTGACTCCTTTTCACAAGTAAAAATGGGAGATATGACAAAAAACAGAAAATTATGTGAAATCTCCAAATTTATTTGGTAAAATTTAAATGAAAAGTAAATGAATTAAAAAATTAATGTTTATTTATTTTTGAAGGAGAGAGAGAAACAGAGCATGAGTGGTGGAAGGGCAGAGAGAGAGGGAGACAGAGTATCCAAAGCAGGCTCCAGACTCTGAGGGGTCAGCACACAGCCAGACATGGGGCTTGAACTCACCAACCATGAGATCATGACCTGAACTGAAATCAGATGCCCAACTGACTGAGCCACTCAGGTGCCCCAAAAGTAAATGAATTTTAAATTCAAAACTAGGAATAGGAAAGAAATTTACCTGTTTTGAAGGAGCAGTAACACATAACCTACCTGATTTCATCTAATTGATCAGAATATGCCCACATTGTGAAATGAGAGGCTGGAAAATACAATGCTTTAGTAAGGGACATCACTGCTCCCATGAAATTGGAATCTATTATTGAGAACAGGAACATTAAAATTATATATTACTACCAGACTCTCCCTCCCATTAAACAATTTAAAAAATTATTATTTATTTTTTTTTTCCTGGGGCACCTAGGTGGCTCAGTCCCTTAAAGCCTCTGACTCTTGGTTTCAGTTCAGGTCATGATCTCACAGCTTCTTGGATTCAAGCCTACTGCACTGACAGTGTGGAGCCTTCTTGGGATTCACTCTCTCTTCCTATCTTTCTGCCAGATCCCTGCTCATGCTCCCTCTCTCTCAAAATAATTAAGTAAAACTTTAAAAAAATATTTTAATTATTTTTCTAGATAACATCAAAAGCAAATTGAAAGGGGTGCCTGGGTGGCTCAGTTGGTTGAGCATCTCTCTTGATTTCAGCTCAGGTCATGATCCCAGGGTCCTGGGATTGAGCTCTGCAATGGGATCCATGCTGATAGCATGGAGCCTGCTTAAGATTCTCTCTCTGTCTCTCTGTCTCTGTCTCTGTCTCTGTCTCTCCCTCTGTCCACTTGTGCTCTCTCTCTAAAATAAAAAGTAAAAAATAAAAGAAATTAAATGTAATTTTCTAGACCTGAGGTAAAAGTAATTAATTTGAATTTTAAAATTTTTATTTAATTGTGGTAAGAGTACCTAACATGAGATCTACCCTCTTAACACATGTTTAAGTATACAATTTGTTATTGTTGACTATGGATACAGTGTTGTATAGCAGATCTCTAGAGCTGATTTAAAATTTTTTTATTATTTTTTATTTTTTTTAAGTTTATTTATTTATTTGAGAGACAGAGACAGTGCAGGTGGGGGAGGGGCAGAGAGCGAGTGAGAGAGAAAGAATCCCAAGCAGGATCCACACTACCAGCGCAGAGCCTGATGTGAGGCTCAAACCCATGAAGCCATGAGATCATGACCAGAGCCAAAACCAAGACTCGGAGACTCAAATGACTGAGCCATCCAGGCGCCCCTTATTTAAAGTTTTTAACAGTAATAATAGAGTAGATGAAAGATAAGCAAGTTTTAAATTAGAAGACAGAAGTCATAGCCCAAACTTAAAGAAAGTTTCAGATAATTTCTTCCATAACGTTTCTCTAACTTAATGATTTTAATGTTATTTCTAGTGGCATTAAGCATGTCCTTAGGTTACATTATGTTAATTGGTTTACTGCTCTATGATTATTTTCTTTCTAAAGAAATTTTTAAAACAATCAATGAAAACTTAATTTTTCTATTGACTGAAGAGGTCTCAAAGCCTTAGTATAGGATAGGCAGCTTGTGTGCTTGTACGAGATGGAAATAATTTCTCATTCGTCCTGACATGCCTAGGTTCCATGAGTGCATTAGAGTGTGCATACATAAATTTTATGCCCATTAAATTCAAACTGAAGAGAAGATATTGGAAAAAGTGGTCTTATCAACTTCAAACACACGTGAACATGCACACACACGTACACTCTTTCATTGTTTTTAAGAAATGTGGAGAATATAAAAACGTAAAGTGTAGAAAGTGTAGAAAGGACAGTCATAGCCGTGTTACTATCTTTTTGTGTATAAAAATTGTATATATCTAAGCTATCCAGCTTTGATGTTTTGATATATGTATACATTGTGAAAAGATCACCACAATCCCCACATAATTACTTTTTTCATGTAAGATGTGTATGCGTGTGTGTGTAACCGTGTTGATGAACATGATTGGATCATGTCTGTCGCTATAACAAACATGCTTCTAAGTACATTTTTGCATGTCTTTTGGTGAATAAATGCATTCATTCTACTGCACTTGAAAAACTGTTTTCTAAAATATTTTTGCCAATTTATACTTCCACCATAATGTTTGCAAGTTCTGGCTTTCAAACACTTTAGTGGCACTTAATCTTGTCTTTTTAAATTTGGATATTCTGGTTGGTGTACAAATGAGATTTTATTGCATTTAGTTTGCATTTACTGATAACTGATGAGATAGAGCACCTTCTCATGTTTATTGACCATTTCTATGTCTACTTCTCTGAAGTGCTTATGTTTAAATATTTACTTTTTTATCTCCCTCCCCACTCTCTTTTTTTGGATTGTTAGTATATCAGTCAAGATTTTCCAGAGGAGCAGTGTGCATGCACGCACACACACACCCACATACACACACAATTAGGAGATTTACATTAGGGAGTTGACTCATATGATTGTGGGGACTGGCAAGTCTGAAATCTGTAGGGCGGTCTGGCAGCCTGAAATTTAAGGCAGAGTTTCTGTGTTACAGTCTTGAAGCAGAATTCCTTCTCTAGGAAATCTTTATTTATGCTTTTAAGACCTTCAACTGATTTGATGAGATCCACGCATATTATCAAGAGGAATTCCTTGAACTTAACTTAAAATCAACTGGTTTACATGTTCACCGTTGTTATTCTGATATGTCCCTTAACATAGCCATCCACTTTTCGCTGGTATCTCAATGTCACATGGAACCATCTATAAACCAATTAACTGTAAAGAATTCCTCATGTGGCCATAGGTGCAGACTGGGAAAGAGAAAGCAGTATAGTAAGAGTTGGGGCTAGGGCTATTTTGACCACTTTCCACAGTAACTTGCTTGTGCCTTGAGGGTCTGTTTGAACTTGATATTGTGTATACCACTTCCATTGGTTGATGGAGTGCTATTATGCATGCTGAACTTTATGCCTTCACGGATCAAACAATAGTTAGTTCCTGTTGGGTAGCTCAGGAAGTATGGTAACTTGGTGGGCCATGGTTAAGCATTCTGAATCACTATTACAAAATCGGTACTAGAGTTGTCTAGAGAAATAGGTTTCTCCAGAGAAACTGGAACACACGATTGTGGAGGCGGACAATCTGAAACTTGGAGGGCATATTGGCAGACTGCGAACTCAGGCAGATGTTGATGCTGTGTGTCAAAGCAGAATTTCTTCTCAGAGAAATAACCCTTCCTGATTAGATGAGGCCCATCCAAATTATTGAAGGTAATCTTTATTTAAAATAAACTGATTGCAGATGTTAACCATTTATACAAAATACCTTCACAGCAATATCTAGATTGTGTTTGATTAAATAACTGGGTACACAAAACCCACCATCACAGTCAGGCATTATATTTTGACCTGCAGGCATTCTTTATAAATTTATATACCAGTCTTTTTTTTCCTGATTTGTGCTTTGCAACTATGTCCTAGCAATGTCAAACCCATTATTCTTTTATTTTACATATAGTGCTTTTAATATGACCTATTTAAAAATAGTTCCCTATGCAAAGCTCATTATGATATTTCCCAATGCTTCCAATAATCATTCAAATTTGAGTCTCTGACTCATGTCAAACATTTATTGTAAACACGATTCCTTCCTCATGAATTTAGTGGCTCCTTGTCATAAATCAGATTACTGTGTATAAGTCAATCAGTTTCATGGTTCTCTTTTCTATGGGCCTCTTTTTCTATAGGTGGGCCAACACTGCACCATTTATTAGAACTTTAAAATATTTCATAAGGGGGGCGCCTGGGTGGCTTGGTCGGTTAAGCGTCCGACTTCGGCTCAGGTCATGATCTCGCGGCCCGTGAGTTCAAGCCCCGCGTCGGGCTCTGTGCTGACCGCTCAGAGCCTGGAGCCTGTTTCAGATTCTGTGTCTCCCTCTCTCTCTGCCCCTCCCCTGTTCATGCTCTGTCTCTGTCTCAAAAATAAATAAACGTTAAAAAAAAATTATTAAAAAAAAAAAAAAATATTTCATAAGGAATATATCTCTGTGAACTTAAAACAGGTATGTAAGCCAAATACATAATCTAATTTTGGGATTTTTTTTTCCCCTGAAACCACTCCTCATACTAAATTTCTATATCAGTTGACCTGCCAAGGTACAGAAGACAAGGTACAGAATCAAACTAGGGCATTCATAGAGAATTTCACTTTTTATATATTGTTGGCAGAGTATAGGAAAACCATAAGAACACAGGTAGTATTTTGGGACTACTAACAGTAGGAATTTTTTTTTTAACCATCTTTAGGCCTGAAGGGGCAAGAGTAGGAAACAATTATTGGAACATGGAGCAAAAAGAAAGTTCTGTGAGAAGGTTGCTTAACAGAAGCTATGATGTGGTATAGTCTGCGCATGGTAACAGGGCACATAGGAAGCAGGGAAATAATTCAAACTCACTCTCCTTCCTCATCACCTGTAAGCACCTTTCTCTGAACAAACACAACAAGGAACCCAGAAGGCACTTAAACACTCCCTGAAGGGCTGCTTTGTGGAGCCAGAACAGGTTTGTATAAGGGTACAGAAGGAACCTGATGGGGAAAGTGGGAGTTATCCAGCACAAAAAGGATATAAGAGATCTGTAATAATTTATCTTCAACAAATACAAATAATGTTATCCCAGGGAAGCATCATACATTTGACCTAACTTTAAACTTTCCTTAAGTTTTAGTTTAAAAACTGGGTAATTCCAGTGAATAAGTGATCACAAAGAGAAATGATTTTAGCATGACTTATGCTAATCAGTCATTTCAAAGGAAGCAGGATTGTTTCATTTATGGTGTCCCACCACTGACCACTGATGCCTTAGCCCACGTTCTCCCCATTTCCTGTTATTAATATGCACACAAGAATTAAAATAAAACAGAACTGAGGATCAAATAAAAGAGGAATGGAAGAATGTAGTGTATCTGTTTGATCAAGGCATGCATATAATAATGAAGAATTTATAACCATTAATGGAACAAGAATTCTTTATTCTCAGACTGCTTCTGTCCCAACTTCCAGGGAAGAAAAACCCAGCCCAGTCTAACGATGTCTTTCTTTAAGAAATTGACCTACTTTCCAGGTGTGTTTACTTCTCTTCCTGGTCAAGAACCTGAGTGGCACTAAGATACATTAAAGCCTACTCTTTGTGCTGTAATTTGTAATTTTTAAACTTTACTAGTTTTGTATCTATGTGCAAGAAATGCCACTTTCTACAGAGCCACGTAAGGATTTGAGGTTGGGGAGTGGAATGGAAACTCTAACTACAGTTTTATAATCACTCGAAGTAGTACGATGAAGAAAGCATAAACCAAAAGCTGAGGTTGTATTCTAGGTCAGTGCTATTCAAAGCATGATTCATAAATTATTACTGGTATGCAAACAGTTTGTTATTGCAAGGGCATAAGCACATAAATTGAGAGTAATCATTTGGAAACCTCTATAGCAATCTGACAGTTGCATGTGGCAAAATATTCTTACTAGAAACCAGTTGTAGGATCATGCTTTAATTTCTAACAGTTAAAGGTCGGTTTGATAACTGTAACTCAAAGTGTATAAAATCTGGTATTCATTTCTTTCATGGAAAGGTACTTTACACTTAATTATAGTTATATAAGAAACATTACTGAAATTGGAAGGAAATGTTAGGTAGAAGCTAGACAGGAACAGTGGAAGGAATGCCCCTGGCAGGGTCCCAAGTCCTTGAACGGGAATGGGGAATGACAGAGCTGTGAGCTAGAGGCAAGAACAATGATAAATAAGCTACAAATTAAAAGCCGGTGGCACCAAATCCTGACCTTGTGTTTTCCAAGACCGTTGGGGGCTGACAGATCAAGAGTCACCGGTGTGCAACAAGCGCTCTCTTCTTCTACCTCTGCTTCAGGTTAACCCCTAGACTCATTATAATATATTTGCATTGTAGGGACAGCTCCGCCCAATGGAGAAAAGCTGCCTTGACAGTTTAGGTGCAAACCTTGTAGGGTCAAAATCTCTTCCCACCAACCTGTGGGAGGAGATTCCCAAATGATTAGAAACAGCCTCCATTAAGGACCACCCCACTGTACCTCCCAGCTCCTCCCAGCTCAGAGAGACCCAATAATATCCGATCCCACCAGAGAGACCTATCTTGAAAGTGTATTTCCGTTTTAATAAACTGCTTTGTGCACGCTACTTTTTTCTGGCGGTGTTTATTGGAGCGCAGATCCCCACATAAATCTTCCGGTGGGGAGTCCAAGGACAAAAACTCCATTCCCACATTCACACATCAAAGACTCTCCCACCTTGAACAGGAACATTACTGAAACTGCATGGAAGTTTAAAGATGAATTTTGAAAATACAGCAACACTTGCCTCATTTTGCATTAAAGTTAAAAATGAATAGCACAAGTTTGAAGTTGTTTTAAAATCTCTTTCATTACCCATCAATATGTTTATGTGAGACTGATTGCTTTAGTATAAGTGTTACTAAAACAAAACATAGAGTATTGATTCACTTTTTTTTTTTTTTTAAGAGTGATGTTGTCTTCAACCTAACATAAGTCAACAAGCAAGATTTTATACACTTTTGAGTAATAGTTGTCAAATTATGTGTACACATTGGACAAACACAATGTATATCAATACATTGAGTGATATCAATATTTTGAGTTTTAATGTGATAGATGTGCTTGTTCAATGTGTGCATGTAGGCATTTAATAATTCATTTATAACAGAAGGAGGCAAGATGTATCAATTGTAGAGCAATTATCTATATTAATAACCTGCATGCATAGTTTACAGGAATAATTTATAAAATATTTATACTTCTTTCTTCTTATATTTGTCCTGAATATATTTACTGTAATGTGATTTTCTCTCTTGCATCTAATAAAAATAGAATTTGCATTTTATGTCTTTGTAATTTGTATTTTATTTTTTTAGTATTTGTATTTATTGCATTTTACAAAATTTTTTTTCCACATTGAATTGGGGAAAGGGGTAACTGGTCCTTCACCACAGTGAGTTGGGGAAGTACTGAGTTTGGTGAAAATTCTACAAGTGAAATCGAATATTTAAAAGTAGTATGGTTGGGACACCTGGGTGGCTCACTCTGTTAAGCATCTGACTCTTGGTTTCGGCTCAGGTCATGATCTCATGGTTTCATGGGTTCAAGCCTGCATCAGGCTCTGTGCTGGCAGCATGGAGCCTGCTTGGGGTTCTCTCTCCCTCTGTGTATCCCTACCCCACTGGTGCTGTCTCTGTCTCTCTTAAATAAATAAATAAATAAATAAATAAATAAATAAATAAATAGAATTTAAAAACTAAATAAAAATAGTATGGTCTTTAAAGGAATGTAAGGAAGTAGAATCCTACTTAGTCTATATTTGACTAGCAAAAAGAAGGAAAAATAAAATATGAAGTCCAAGTTTTAAATTGCTATAATTAATAGTGGGACAACTCAGTTTGCTGGGAAATTCAGGAGGAGATGCCAGTTTGGAGAAGGGATGAGGAGCTACCAAGGTGGTTTATAAACAACTTAGATTAAAATTGTAATATATCTGCTACATATTTATATCACATATATTTGTATAAATATATGTGATATATAAATGTATAAATATATTAAAAATTCACTAATAACTAAAAAAATATATGGTGTCATCTCCTCCCTTAGAAAAGGGTCATAAAATGTCACTTGGTCTCGGGTGCTTTCTAGTTATTAGAAGTGGAATACTTCTTTCTGTTTGTCATCCTTCTCTGCTTTCCAGGTACCATACGTAACTTTAAAGATTTAGCCTGAAGGCAAATTTGAATGGCATCGCATTTAGAATCATTATTATCCTGAGATAACAAAAGCTTTGTTTGGGAATCCAAGTTTCTTTATGAAGATAGATTTCTACCAACATGACAATCAGTTTGCAAGTACAATATGTCCACATATCTGAACTCCAGCAGTGGAGAAGCTTTGTCTACATTGTGAAACTTGAGACATTATGTGTGTTTTGAATATTTCCCAAATGTCTTGGTGAAATACAAACAAATTGAAAGCAAGTGAGCATAGCTATTATCATATTTAAAGAATGAAATATATTATGCTATCAGGTTTTGCAGAGATTTTTCTGACGCTCTACTAAGATGACTATGATGACTAAGTACATCATATAATATTTCTATGCTCACTTATTAAAATTTAATAATACCTTATTGCTGTCATCTGCAGCATAGTTCAGATATCTATTTTACCTTCATTTGTGTGATTATTTTATATGTATCTGTTTCCCACCATACTGTGTTACCCCTGTTTTTTTATTATTTGTTGTTTAATGCCTAACATATTGCCTGACTGACATTAGGGGCTAAATATTTATTATACGAATAAATGAAGGATGGGCTCTATTAAATGTACAGTCTGATGTTCAGGAAAATATGTTTATTAATTAGCTAGCTCCATTTGCTTCTCTGTTGTTATCCATCTGCTTAAGATTACTAAAATGGAGGAAATGAAGTACTGGCTGTTCTTATCTTTAGACACTGCTGTTCAATGAGCTTGCTATTGATAGACAATTTATTTTCTTCTTCTGCAAAGATGAGATAGAAGTCTTAGAAGAAATTGTACTTTGAATTTTTTTTCATTCCAAAGTGATTTAAAATACATTATAGAATCTTTCTCATACCAAGAAACAGTCTCTAATGAGCTATCCTATTCCAATAATTCCAGTAGGCAACATTGGTGGAGCACGATTTTAAATTGTATAATGCAGGGCGCCCGGGTGGCCGAATTGGTTGAGTGTCTGACTTCGGCTCAGGCATGTCGCATGGTTCCTGGGTCTGAGTTGGCATCAGCTCGCTGCTGTTAGCATGGAGCCCTCTTCAGATCCTCTGACCCTTCTTTCTCTACCCCTCCTCCTCAAATGATCTCTCTCTGTCTCAAAAATAACTTAAGAATTTTTATTTATTTTATTTTATTTTATTTAAAAAATTTTTTTTTAACATTTATTTATTGTTCAGACAGAGAGAGACAGAGCATGAACGGGGGAGGGTCAGAGAGAGAGGGAGACACAGAATCTGAAACAGGCTCCAGGCTCTGAGCAGTCAGCACAGAGCCCAACACCGGGCTCGAACTCACATACCACGAGATCCTGACCTGAGCCGAAGTCCGACGCTTAACCGACTGAGCCACCCAGGCGCCCCAAGAATTTTTAAATAATAAATAAAACATTAAGAAATGAAAAAATGTGTAATGCAATATTGATCTTAACATGATTCATAATAAATATTCCATTCATATTAATACTGTACATAAAGTATATATGAATTTAACATTTACATTGAGAACACATGATTATATGATCAATTCAATTTGCCATTTGATGTTTTATATTAGGGAAATAAAAAACTGATATATTGATTTACAAAAATGTCATCTTGGTAATGATTGTGAAGAGCAAATGATTTTCTAATAAAACAGATAAAAAAACCACATAGCATATAAGGAGTGATATTTTAGAGTCAACACCGTTTAGAAATGGTATTACTGAAATGTATTATAGGTGTTGAAAGAACATCTTTCTCCATTTAACTTAAACTTGCAGAAAGTAAACACTGTCACTAAGTTCATTAAAATAGTTTAGGTTCTCAAGTGGGTTTTATATTCCAGTGTATAGTAATTACGATCACAGAAAACACATTTTCTAAGTGTGTTCTTAAAGCCGTAGGATTCTTTACAACAAATGTGATGGCAAGTCAAAAATCTCACTAAATGTTCCAATACGCTGCTCCTTAGGTTTGGATTTCCACAAACCCTGGAAAGACGTCACCCTTGTTACCCATTTCCAGGGATGCCACCTCCCTTGCTTCCCATCCCCATCACAAAGCAGTTGTACGAATCTGAGGAAAGCTTAATATTGATGTCAATAGTGAAATAATAAATTAATGTATTCTATTTACTTGCTTTCCCACCCCAAATTATGTTTTATTTAGCACCTGGCCTCATATATACTTACCTGCATGACCAAAGAGATTGCAGAACTAAAATTTGATGGTTAGAATAAGTTTGGAAAACGTAGATCATAGTTTTTCCTTTCTTTTGAGGCAAGTCCTCTGTTAAGTGTGAAGCTGTAGATATGAAGTTGGATTAAAACAAAAGATAATGCATAGAAGAAATTCTGCCCCATTCGAATCCAGAAGAGGATGGGGAAAAGGGAGTAAAGAAGAAGAAGCATTCGATTTCTTAACCTTAGATATTAATTAATAAAGGTATAATGTCTAAAGTAGATGGGGCAAGATCCAGAGAAAGTATTAGTTAAACTTGTATGATTCACCAATAGAAAACAGGAGTATGATGAAACATATGGCATGTGTGTCTGGGGATGGCAATAAGTAGGTAGGTTTAAATCTAAATCTGCCATAGTGGATTCTTAGTAAGTACAACTTGAAGACCACAGATATTATTTGAAACAGAAGTGATCTCAAAGACAAATTGCAAAATGCATTGTGGAAGAACATCATTAAGAAAGCTGTTTGCCTTCTTAGCCTTCTGTAGAATTTAAAAATAATTTTAGAATGTAAATGCTTAAATTATATAAATTAATTTTTTATTCATTCTGCTAAGGTAATAATGATGATAGTGACTCAAATAATAAAATGGCCAGTACATGTGTATTTTATATGTATATAATGTATTATAGTAGCATATATGTATATATTAATATGTATGCACATACATATATATGTTTATTTGCATACATAAGCATATATATCCATGTCATTCAAAAACTGAACTAGAATTCAGAATTTTTATGGACTTGGATTTGTCTTTAGGAATTTTATACTTAATATAGACAATAACCTCTTTTTTTCTATAGGTAAGTCAGAAGAGACTTTGTTAAATAACTCAGTCTAGGATAGCAATGGCATAAAAATTAGAGGGAAAAATTACACTTGAACTGTGGTGGTTACTGCAGTACCTCTGAAAAGTCCAGAGACATGTAAACAATACATTTAGGACTAGAACTGGTTTTTTTTCTTCCTTTTTGTTAGGTTAACTTCTCAAGTCCCATTGACACCTAGTACTTTAAACAATCACAGTCATTTTTGAAAGTGAGTGATGGTCAGTGTTTCATTGTCTCAGATGACCTCATGGCTTCTATTTGAGTCTCTTGACCATGACTAGGTAATGGGTTGGAGTGGGAAGAAGGATCAATGAATTACTTCAAGATTCAGAGAAATTCTCAGAAAATACTATGTGCAGGCACATAGAAAATGTGCATATGCTAAAAGGGTTAATATCATTTGTAGCAGAGAAATAATACCATTCATGTAGATTTCTACATTAAGGCTAGTTAGGATTTAACATCTTAAATAGTGAAGTTCTTTATAAAACTGACTCACAGAAGGAGTTGATGTGAAGAATTGATACATAACATTCAATAAACGTCACTAGTGGTCTGGGGATATGTGTTTTAATAGAGGAATTATTAGCATGCCTAACAAGAGACAATAGATAAAGTGAACATTTCAGGTGTAATAGTGTTTGCATTGGAGTGATTAACAGCTGTGAATAAATATTGGACTATGTTGCAACTGTGAAAAATCATTTGAAATCTGACTGTTGAATAATGTATTAAAAAGGAAAGAAAGTGGATCTAGAAACCATCAGCATACAGTTGTCTTCAAATTCAAGATGCAGGTATATGCTTGAGAAGTTCAAGGTGAGTCAGGTATGGTCCCACCCGTTAAAGGAGGGCAGCCCTTCTCCACCCTTCCTTACCTATTAAACAAGTCAAATCATCAGAACAGAAAGTCAGACATACTTCTAAGATCTAGTTAATGTTTTAGATTGGATACCATGTCCTCAAATTTGCTTCCTTTATGGCAACCAGACACAATGCTATCACACTGCTACTTATGAAAACATTTTTCATCTGCTTTCAAACATCAGGGATCCAAGAAATTCCTGCATTAAGAAGATCAAAATAAGGAAAGAGGAGAAAGGGATAAATTGCTAACTATTCTGTGTTTGCTCTCCAGACACTACCTTTCCCCAGTTTCTCCTTAAAAACAGCTTCAGAGGACAAAAACAAAAACAAAAACAAAAGCAAAACAAAACAAAACAACAACAACAAACCAAATATACACAGTAGAATAAACCTGTTGATGGAAGGAAAAGGCTATATGTATAAAATTATTTTTTAAGAGTCAAATATGGATGCCATTGTATAAATCCCCTGCCTTGTTCTACTCCCCCTGCCCCCCCCCCCCAAAAAAAAAGACAACAATGGATAAAGCTGATAGGACAAAAATGATTAACCTGAAATTTTACCAGGTTTCACTGGTAGGCTAATTCGCGTTTCTAACATCCCAGGGCGATATGTAAAATAACTAAAACAATGACAATGTATTTTGGTTTACTCTTTTTTTTCCCTTTAATGAAATATAAAATACATTTTTATTACTGAAAAAACAAAGTACTGAAATACAATATATACTTTTATGATGTAAATAATCCTTAATTATATATAACGAGTACTTTATTTATTTAATAATTAGTTCAGGAAATATCAGTAAAACTTGCGACTTTGTTAATTAAATAATAATAATAATACCTTAAATCTGAGATATGATTCTTCTCAGTGGTTTAAATTACTGTCCTCCTTTGTTCCTTTTTCTTCTTGCTCTTTCTTTCCACAGAAATTAGTACTCAATAAATCTGACCCAGACTTACAATGAAATAAAAAGGTCGTCTTGGTTTGAAATGGACAAGGTTAGGAGGATAGTAAATTACTATCATTTCTGTTCTCTTTCTTCTCTACCAATAGGCACTGTTGGTTGTAAAAGTAAGGGTATAACTTTGGGAGGAAAAAAAAAATAAAGTTTTGAATTAGTGATCTAATTAAAATTGTTATCTTTTTACATAAGGAAACTGAGGCAAAGAAAAACTAAAGACCTTTCCTTCAGCTATGGATATTAGATTTTAGAACTGCACTCAAGTTATTAAAAGATTGAGTGCAATCATTTTCTTAGAACTTTTTGAAGTGAAAATCTGAAGGGAAAATGATGTAGTCGTAGTAATAACAGTGTGCTGAACAATAGACTATAGATTTGTGCTTTTTAATTCATTGAATATGCTTTTAGCCCTCACGTTAAAGTCAAATCAATTTAAATTTTGTAATGGGTGGAGTACAATTATCAACGTTTTCCTCTTATTCCCTGCTTTTTACTATGACTACACATAATCGTTTAAAATTGTATCCACTCAATCTATATTCATGCAACCTCTAGAGTTTTATTGGAAGCAAGGCAGTAATAAAACAACTGACTTGAATTACTAACATGCATCAATATGAGAAAAATTAATCTGAAGAAGTGCTAGAGAAATGGTGTCGAATACGTGTTCTCTCTAATGCAAGTCAGCTAATTACACTATTACTTGAACCTCATTTCAGCCAGTTATCTTGGTCATTTAAAAAATCTGTAATAAAAATATTTCTCAAAGTGATAAATGAATCTTATTAAACATTAATTGAACAAGTGTAGTTTTTGCTTTTTTAAGTTATACTTTATCAATAGATATGCCTCATAATTCACTTTTTGTTAAAAGATTAAATATAAATATGTTATTAAGAAGTGAGTTTAAGTGGTTAGCAATTGATTCTTCAACAAACACTTATTTAGGGGTATTATGCTCAACAAGATGTAAAGATGAATCAGACCTTCAGTAATTTACTTAAGAGGAGCACTGAAGTTCCCCTAGGAGAAAAAGGACATGTACAAAAATAATTATAATACCAGGGAGAATTTGAGAATTCTCTTATAGGAAGTGTGAAATAAACCTATACAGACTCACGAATGCGGTCATTATATTTGCCTTTGGGGTGAGGGAAGTTATCATGGAGAGAAAGCTTTTTGTTTAGAACTGAAGAGGTTAATGCAGAACCGGCTAAGGACAGTCAGAAGAGGAAACTTTCATTATGAATGCTTCAGGTTATCTAAGGCCAATATAAAGGCTAAAATTAATTTCAGGAGTCCTAATGTCTGTTTTTTTCTTGTTTGTAGAAAACTGAACAACTAAAGGAGTAAAGGGAGTGAAGAAATAACTTAATCTGACCACTTTTTTAAAGATAGATATATTCAGTTTCAAAATGTTCAATTGACTTTCCCACTCTCATGTAACTAATTAATATCAGAACCGGGTCTAGAAGGTACGATTGAATGAGCATCATGTACTCATGTTATTTAGGATCTGTAGAAATTATGCATCTATTTAACTCCAGTTTTTTGCATGTTCTCTGCTTTTTCATGTTCTGCTTTTCCTATTTGCCTTAAATCTTGATTTTGATAATGATTACCCGAGGGAATCTTCCATAACCTTCCCCCCTTGAAAGTCTTCTAGTTACAGGGCCTCCTGTCCTATATTCCTTTTGCAGCCAGCACTTATCTCCTCCAATTGACTATAATTCAGCATTCCGAATCCGAATAACTGCTGTCTTCCTTTTTTTAGTTTCTAAGCTTATTGATGACTAACTCTGAACTTCATTTGATGTTACCTCAAAACCCAGACAGATATTTAATACTAATAGACAGGCAATCAACAGTCTACTGCATACAAAATTACAAAATTATAAACTGACTTATATTGCTTTTTCATTATTTATAGTGCATGTTTTTATCTCATAAACCAGATTATTTGCTAAGAAGGGCTATGTTTCATATCACAGAACCATAGCAGTATTTACTGTCACAATACATTCAAAAGAGACCTATTGATTGACTAATGTAATTAATATTTTTTTTATTTTTAAAGCTAAAATGGAAGAATACGTTTTATGAAATATATGATTTCATATATATCCCATTCACATTATATTCAATTAATAATATACATTGAACTATAGTGGCTATGTTATTCAAATAAATAGCTGGATAATAAAAATGAACTATATAGCATTGAATATATTTATTCAATTAAGTATCTTTCTCCTGTAGAACTTAAAATCTAATTAAAAAAGCTTAATCTCACTATTTCATATTAAACTGAGTAATCACATTCAGCTATCTACATTTTAATCAATCTACAACTACTCATCTTCATGAATAAACTAATGATGTTTTACTAACTTTTAAACTTCAGCACAAAAATCAATCTATGGGGAATTTTATTCATTGTGAGTTGGCTGATTGTTGAATGAACTATCAAAACTTGGTTATTGAATCCATTAGTTCATAATATTATACTATTATAAAACCCTAGAAAATTCAAGTAATAGATTTAAATAAGTAGTTTTATAACACATTGATATTATGCTTGGATTTCATATAGTGTAAAGATTAGTCAGAGAAATTCAAATCAAAGCCACAATGAGACATCATCTCACACCTATTAGAATGGTCATTATCAAAACGACAAAAAGTAAGTGTTGGCAAGGATGGAGAGTAAGGGGAACTCTTGTGTGCTGTTGCTGAAAATGCAAATTGATGGAGCCATTATGGAAAGACTATGAAGTTTCCTCAAAAAATTAAAACTGGACCTAACATATGATCTAACAATTCCACTACTTGGTATATATCCAAAGGAAATGAAAAAACTAACTCAAAATGATATATACACTCCCATATTTACAGTAGCATTACTTATAATAGCCAAGACATGGAAACAACCTAAGTGTTCATTGATGGATAAATGAATAAAAAAATATATGATTCTGAAATTTGAAAGTACATGGGTGACCCTTAAGTAAAATAAGTGAGACACGGAAAGATGAATATCACATGATCTCACTTATATATGGAATTTAGATAAACAAATGAAATCAAATAAACAAACAAAAATGGAATTCACAGGGAACAGATTGGTGGTTGCCAGAGGTAGGTGGTAGGGAGGTGGACAATATGCATGCAAGGGGTCAAAAGATACAAACTTCCAGTTATAAAATAAATAAGTCCTGGGGATTTAATGTACAGCATGGTGACTATAGTTAATAATACTGTATTGTACATTTGAAAGTTGCTAAGAGAATAGTTTTCATCATAAAAAATTTGTAACTATGTGTGGCGATGAACGTTAACTACAATTATTGTGATGATCGTTTCACAATATATACAAATATGAAATCATTATGTTGTACACCAAAAAACAATATGTCTATTATATCTCAATAAAATTATTGCTAGACATGAAGTATAAATGACAAAAATGATAAATTTGCAAATGAGTTAAATTTCTAGCTTGTACTGTCTAGCCTTGAGAAAATGGGTTAGTATTAAAATTTTTTAAGTTTCATTCTGAATCACAACTGTGGTGCTTCTCTCACTAAAGTTCCTATTCAGACCAAGTGGAACACTAGTTTACACAGTACAGCTCCATATTTACTATATAAAATCTTGATGACATGAAGCTCTATCATTGTCATAAGATGAATATTTATAAATTTTGCTACAAACAACGAATATAATAATGAGTATTTACCACATGTCTATTTTTTCCATACATTTTTGCCATTTATCATTATCAGAAATATTGTTAAACATGTATTTTATTATTGATGACTTAATATTTCTGTGTTTGAAGTATGAAATGCCACTTATTTATATTTAATCACTTCGACCTCATAAACATCATCCAAGTTCCTATAACACATGTAAATTAAAGTTTTAACAACGTAACCAACAGAATCCTACAATATAACATTGTAACAGATCTAAAATCTCTTTGGAAAAGGAAGGTGGAGACGGTGGGCCAAAGAATGCTAAAACGCTTTCCCTATAAAGTCTTTGCCTTTCAATTGGAAAAGGCAAGTGTCGTTCAAGGGAATTCTGTGTGAACTTTCTACACTATATTGTATACAGTCAACTAAAGATGCAAGGGAATAGAAAAATGAGTATTTTTTGGATGTAAAAACTACAGACGTAAAGAAATCTATGGCTTTTTTTTTTTTAGTACGGAATAAGGGGGAATAGGTCCTGAGCATGCAAACAGTATCACTTACTATTCTGACCATTAATTTGAATTTGCAGACACTTCTATGAATTGTCTTAGTCAATGAAAGTGAATTAGGTTAGAACCTTCAAATAGAGCAAGAAACAGACTCATTTACTAATACAGTGTTCTGTCATTTAAAGCTGAATTGTGATTTGCGAAATAACCTATAAATAACAGTGACCTACTTTCAATGATACAATCCTTAATATTCATCTTGTTTCCTCTAAAATAAAGCACTCACACAGTTCATTTTATCATGCTACCTATAGAGCATGGAATAAATAACTCTTATTAATCCTCAGCTATTTTTAAGTAAACTGAGTAGAGCTCATACAATTATTTGGATTATATTTTACCATAATTTATTTTATTATTCTAAATAATTTTGAAAGAAAACATTATATGTTACTTATAATCTGAATCAATACAAAACCCTCAAGTATGCATGGACACGCATATATAAAACTAGAATTAATATTTTATAACCGCTAGTATCATGTGGAAAAAGCAAATTAATAATATATATGACAAATGTGCTATTTTAAAAGGGAAGTATTAATTTCAGACTTTTTTTCCTACTAACTTTCTTACTTTAAGCAGGAAGTTTAATATGAGGGGAAATTTTTAAGAGAATTCATATAGTTTGGGGGAAGTGATGAAAATTCTTTTTAACTCTTCTTCTTTAGATGTATAAATGCCTTATAATTTATTGGAAGAAGGTATAATATCTTATATTTGACCTAAAGAAGGCAAAAATAGGACCATGTTTTGGAAATCGGATGTGTCTAACAGATTGAGTCTCACAGTGTGGAGGAATAGTGTATTTAGGATCTAGAGTGTGTTGGAAAGGATGACACCAGGTGGTTGAAAGCTATTGATGTTAACTGTTGGTGGTTATTTTGTTCAGCTAGAGGTAATGCAGAGATGAAGGCCAGGAGGCAGTTACATAGCTGCAAGCACCCAATAGGAGTATCTTAACCATATTTTCTTGGTAGAAATGAAGTCATACATCTGGAAAAGTGGAAGTCGGTGAAAAAACAAACAAACAAGTGCCGAAAGAACTCTAGCACTAATCACGTTTTCCAAACATACTCCAAATGACCAGATATGCTCACGGCTTGGCTAAATAAAAGTACACACTCACAGCAGAGTTAGAGCCAAGGTTGATTGGATGCTAAGTGTCCTATGTACTTAAATTAGATGGAGAATTTTAATTTACTTGGTATCCTTATCCTTCAGGCAATTCTTCCCAGCGAAACAGGAAGGATGTGGCCGAAACTTTTAGGTGGAAGTTGAGTAGTCAGAAATTAGAGGAACATTAGGTATGTGGGGGTGGGGGGAGGAATGTTCCTCTTGCATTATTGTAATAAGATTTTGAGGACTTTGATATCTTGTGTCTGTTTTTCTCTGTATATACAAATGCTCCCTTTTATGGTGACATATCAGAAGTTTGACTGGCATAGCTGAAGAGGCACAGGGTAATACTTACAAAAAATAATTTTTATGCCACTTGACCTTAATCATAATGGATCAAAATTATATTTAATTTTTTTAACGTTTATTTATTTTTGAGATAGAGAGAGACAGAGCATGAACAGGGGAGGGGCAGAGAGAGAGGGAGAAACAGAATCCGAAGCAGGCTCCAGGCTCTGAGCAGTCAGCCCAGAGCCCGACGCAGGGCTCGAACTCACGGATCGTGAGATCATGACCTGAGCCGAAGTCAGACGCTTAACCGACCGAGCCACCCAGGCGCCCCCAAAATTGTATTTTAATTTGAGACTAGTTGTACTACAATAGCTACCTCCACCTAAAGGAATAATCTATTGGTAAAATGGTGTGAAACAGGCATATGAGCATGGCACAGAGGAATTTTTATTTTTTTCCAAATATGTCCGTAGTAATGATGAATAAATTTCCCTCTCAAGATTAGGTTTTTGATCTCTCAGAAGAATTGTATTTGTTTTCATGACATATTTTTAACTGTTTGTCTCAAAAGAGAGTTATTGTGCTATCACTGCTAAAAATTTTAAAAAGAGATTTTGCACACAGCATCTTTGAACTTGCTGATCATTCTTACTAGCAGGTACTACCCCATGTATATATCTTGCTTCCTTTCATCCTTCCAGGCTTCATCAAATGTCACCTTCACTGTGAGATATTCCCTAGCCACTCAAATGCAGCCCTCCCCAGCGCCTTTATTCCTGTTTTATGTTTCTCTTAAAGTTCTCACCACTATTTAAGCCACATTGTTTTCCTGATACATCTTACTTACACAATGATTTCCACCACACGATTGGAAGCTCCATTCAGAGATTTCCTTTATTAAAATTTTGTTGTTATTGTTGTTCTCAACAAACATCTAGAATAGTGCCTGACCATAAAAGTGCTCATTAAATATTCATTTCATGAATAAGTGAACTGTGAAAGGATAAATAATTGTGATGGTATTCTGTAAGTAGTGAAGAATACCACTTTCATGAACTAACCCTCTCTCCTAGTGAAAAACAAACAAAACTAAAAGTATGTTTAACAAAACAAAACTAAAAAGATTTCTTGATTTCAATCCGTTCGGTCTTAGAGGGAAAGAGTTAACTTGTATATGTTTAAAGAAATGAAACTAGTTTAACATTACGAAAGTTATTTTCTTCTTACATGCAACAGAGGAAAAACAAATTTAAAATAAGTAAATAAAGAGGAGTTCAGCCTTATTATTATCAGGGAAATAGAAATGAAACAAAAATAATACAATGTTTCATCCACAAGACTAACAAAATACAGTAAGCATAAACATGTCATGTTTTGTCAAAGATGTGAGAAATGAGAACTAGTGTATTGATAGTGCTTCAGCTACAGTCATATTTGATGTGGAAATGTTGTGGTTCAGAGAGAATGGTCCAGAAAGAATTCTTGAGACATCTTTAGTGCAAAAAGGTGGTTTTATTAAAGCACAGGGACAGGAACCCCGGGCAGAAAAAGAGCTACAGTGGGGTTGTGAGAGGTGTCTGACTGTATACTTTCAAGTTAGGAGGGGGTCAGGGATAGCATTAAGTCTCTAAGGAATTTTGGAAGCAAGGTTTCCAGGACCTTAAGGAGCCAACTGTTGTCAGGAAAAGGTAAGAAACCTTAGTCCTGAGACCCTGTAGATATCTATCAGTGATCTATGTTTAGAGGTTGATTGCAAACATGTATCTTGGGGGCTTAGAGACAAAGGAAGTTTCTAAAGAAATGTTTATATGTTAAAAGAGACTTAACAGGATCCTGGAGGTCAGGCTAATGTTAAGCTAAGATTGCCTTTTGCCCTTAGCAAAGTATTAACATCAAGGCAGTTGAGTTCCTAGAGGAAGGTCACTCTGCCTCTCTCAAGGACTTTTCAATGGGCTGTAAATTGTAAGGAAATTTAATTTGTTTTCTTTTGCCTTTGTTCCCCACATCGATATTGAAACCTAAGGAAGCACACTCTAGAACTCAGCAATTCCTCTTTCCTTATGTGGTCCCAGGAGATATGTACATGGTGACATTGTGTATAATATGAAATTATAAGGGGGGTGGGGGGGAAGGAAGGGCAAAAAGAAAAGACCATGAAGTTCCATTAACAAGGCAATAGCTAATTTAATTTTGGCATTGTTATAAAAGATAAAATATAATAGTTAAATGGAAAATCAGATGGAGTAGAAATATAGTCACTTTATAATCTATCTGATAAAAACGTCCCAGTTTGTAGTGTTTGCCAATTTGCATGTTGTAAATGCTCCCACTATGGCTGATTTCATGCTACCAATGTGAAAATGCTGTAATGGGCTTTTTCAAGTTAATGCTAGCCAGCTCCAGACCAACGCTTAATAAAGTTACAGCTCAAAACTTAAAAAAAGGACACATTTCCTCAACTGTATTTTGAAAACCATCATGAGAATATAGAGTTACGTTATAATATTACATTCTATGCATAGATACAAATATGCTATATTTGTATATATGACTGGGAGAATATATCCAATATTTATTTTAGTTGTTTTTTTTTTCTTTTTGTTTTTGAGGAGATAAAATATTTTTTGAGGGAATGATGAAGTGAAAATAATTAGAAATCATGGTCAAAGATCACTTCATATATATCTATAATATTTTATTTTATCCATTGAAACAATTATTTGAAGGACACATAAATATTGTTAAAATTATTAATTATGAATGACAGGAATATGGTTATTTTTGTTTTTTTACCTTCTCTAGTTTTTGTATTTTAAAAATTTCTTTTAAATAAAATTTAAGATAAAAAATATCTACTCTAAAAGAAGTCTGAAATATAGATATAAGTGTCATAGTAGCACCGACTTATTTGAAATCACTGGTGATTTGAAATATCGTGGTGAAAGTGGTTATAATATCACATGAGTTCTTAGCTATCACATTCTTGGATACGTACCCTAGAAAATCAAGAGCTATAAATTAGGAAAGTTTTAATGATTGTTTAGTGAAGAAACAGTCCTTTAAAAATGGAGGATCTTGATGTAGTTTTGTTGACTAACCTACAACAACTACCAGAAAATGGGAAAACATTCTAAAGTCAGAATGATCCTGGTGTTTTTCAGAGAACAATGGAAGGTACAAAAACAAACAAACAAAACAAAACAAAATTCTAGCTTTGGATATAATTGTATAATCTTGTACTTCGAAAAAATGTGACAGAAATTTCAGAACACTAATTTGGGAGTGACAACCCTGCTTATAAATTAGGGTGACTGTATAATTTATCAACAAAACTGAGAATCGTGGTAACTTCAGAATGAAACATGGTACTGTGAGTAATTATGCCTGGGCAAGAGTTATAAACCTGTAAATGGGGAACTTAGAGCCAAACTATTTAGAACTGACAATTTTTGTGAAATATATCACATGGATGCGAAATGAGAAAGCATAGATTTCGAGGTCACAGTGAAATCATCCGCAGTTTAGGCACGATGTGTGATTGGATCAAGATCATATGAAAGAGAACTGAGAAGAAAAGACAGATGAGAAAACAAATATCTAATAGATTTGTTCAATTACTTAAGGAAGTTATCAAGCAGAAAATAATCAGAAAGGACAAAAATATCATTAATTTACATTTTAAGTAGGCTTGTGAAATATGAATATGTTCTTTGACAAAGGCACTAGTGCGAACATCTCCTATATCATTTATGTTTGACCTGTTTTTTTTTAAATTTCACAAAGTGTATCTTTATTAGTATTACAAACCGCTTTTGAAATATTTTTGTTCTGTGATTTAATTCAGAGAGATTATCATAGCAGTATTTTCTAAAACTGGACAGATACCATTTTCTTTGATATCTCAAATTTTCTAAAGGAAAGAGAATCTCTGCCTATGAATTTGAGTTAAAAAAAATCTGCAATATTTTTTTGTCAAAGTGTTTAATTGATGAGTTGGGTTTAGTAAATTGTAAAACTACCCAACTTTCTTGTTCTTGTGGTTGTCTGCTCCAGAGCCAGTTTGCAAAAATCAGCGCTGTGGGCAGTACTTTTTTTTTCCTTTGTATTTTACAAAGTAAGAAATATTTCTTCTATTCTTTAAAGTTATACTTTCTTCAACCACTGCAGAGAATTCTTAAGTCATGGAAAACTATGCAACCTACTTTCTACTCTCTTGGGCAATTACATACACATGAAAATAATTCAAATTCCTTCTTAGTGATACAAATATCCCAATGAATTCCGGTGTGTTTAAGTGAATCATCTTTTTGAACTCATTCTTAAATTACACAAAATAAAAAGTCAAAATAAAACTTCCAATTGTAGTCATGGTATATGTATATGTATGTACATATATATATGAATAAGAAATTACTTATAAGACACGTGCAGATGTGCAGTATGCACTTTCAGTCATGAAGAAAATTTCAGAACGGGGAAAATAATGCTGACTTATTTATCATCTCAAGAAATATACATATCATTTACTAATAAGAGAGGGAAAATCCTCATAAATATGAAGAGCTAGATTTTACTGGTGAGAAAATACAATGGCAAAACAGTAAGTTTGTTTTTGAGTACAGAAAGTATATTATAGTCTTTAAAACAACATTCTCATATCAATTCCACCTCCAAAACTCAATTTTAACATAATTATAATTAAACCAGCCTTATGGTCTGATATTATGTAAGACAATTGCATTTTGTAACTTATTTCAGCATTTTTTTTCAGGTTTTATAACAACTAAGAGATTTTTTTTTCTTATTGCAACACCTCTTCTTTAAAGATGAGCTGTTACTTGCTAATATTCAATGGTACTTGTGCTCATAGAAATATTACTCCCATAATTTAAAAAAATAGTGAAAGCTGTTTAATCTCTACTTTTCCTTCATGATTAATTTGGAAGCCATTAACTATTTTCTTACTTCTTAATCTTTTAATCTATCAAATAATTTCAATGTTGTTTGAACCTACAATAAGCTTGCCATGTCTCTGTGTCATATATTAAATTCCAATTTAGTATAGAATACAGAAAAATAAATATTTATTATTCTCACTATAATATTGTACGAAGACAATTTGATTCAGTAGCGCAAAATACTTCTTACCCACCAAAAGGCTTAAAAATGAGGTTAGAATATTCAGGTTCCCTCCACCCCACAAATGATCAACATATTTTTTTAATGTCTTTTATTTATTTTTTGAGAGACAGAGCACAAGTGGGGGAGGGCAGAGAGAGAGGGAGACACAGAATCTGAAGCAGATTCCAGGCTCTGAGCTGTCAGCACAGAGCCAGATCCGGGGCTTGAGCCCACAAACCGTGAGATCATGACCTGAGCGGAAGTTGGACGCTTAACAACTGAGCCACCCAGGTGCCCCTCAACATGGTTTTTTTTGTTGTTGTTGTTGTTTTTAAAGAAAATTAAAGAACAGCTGAAATTGTTCTGTTTTATCATATTGAGTTTTACATTTCGTTCACATAGTCCTATTGGTAAATATAAAAATAAAAGTAAAGCAACTAACAGGGTATAATTCTGACAAACACTTTTGTTAAATCTTGAATCTGAAACATTCATCAAAGAGTCCCATTTAGATATATGCCCAATAAATTTTTCTGTCATACAGATTTCAAAAATCTTAATGTATTTCAAATTATTCAAATGTGATAGTGTTTTGTTTTCTACTATCAGTATACTAATTACTGGGAAAGATGGAACTAATATTTGAAAAGAATAATTTAAATTCATAAAGATTGCATAATCCTTCAGAGTGAAATAATAACTTTATTTTTTATATATTTTATTTATTATTATAATAATTTTTATTACTTCCATGGTATAATTTTCATTAAAAAAATTCTCCTTACCTATACCTATTATTTCCTTAAATTTTATCTGAAGAATTTGGGACATTTGATGCATAGAGTTTCCCACATTCATGATTTTGCATATTCTATAGCTATTTTGGAAACCACTGTAGCCCTCTGTTCTCTGTATAACCTGCAAATTGTCAGGTTGCATCCTGGGACATGACTGGAGGTTTTAGAGTTTTCTTTCACAAGGAGGCATGTAATATCTAGGTTTCTCTCCTCATGCCCAGTTACTAATGCTCCGCATCCAGATCCATAATTTATGGAAGAGGTAAAAATGAAGATATTCAAATTCCATGTTTGTTTTTATTTATTGCCTATAAGAATTTCATAAGAATATTCTTTCTTCATCTACTATTTGATGTACAACAATGTAACTCAACCAAGAATGGCAGAATAAATGCCGGATTCTCTTCTTGAATTACCCATCTTACAAGATAACAAATTGTTTGTCATCTTCAGAAGTTTGCTCCTTATTTATTTCCCTAATTTTTTTTGAAGCCATGAATGTAAACATTTTGTAGTTCTTATGTTTATTAAATCTAAGAGTATTCCAATTTTAGCCAGCAGGAGCCTCTTCAATTTGACGCCTGAGTCTTTTTGCGTAAATGCCCCAAATATTTTTCCCTTGTCTTGAATTCAATAATCTTACTCTAGACTTCATGTTGGCTATTCTTGGTCAATATTATCATGTAAATATTGTTCTTTCAATATGCAGTTTTAAGTCATGTTTTATTTTAGAAAGCTCTATTTAATTCGGTTTAGTAGTTTTTTTTTTTTTTCTGTTCTTTTGCTCCCCCCCCCTTCAATTACCCTGTTATATTTTTGCTGTATAATTTATTTTACTTCTTTTTATATTTGGATATTTAAACCTTTCCTCCTTTTTCACCTTTGCTGTTTATAATACCTTATCTATTGTACTTACATTCTTCTAGTTTAGCCTTCATTTCTAAAGTAAGTGTTTTTCTTTGAACTCTAATTCTTTCTAAATTTTTGCCACATCTTTTTCTACATTGTCTAGTTATCATTTATATTTTTATATTATATAATTTGCTTAATATCTTTAAACTCACTATCATAATACGTTACAGATTTATGTCTTTTGTTAGCATGTTTTTCTGACCTGCATTCTCTGTCTGTAGGGATGTTACTTCCCTTCTTATTTTTCTTTACTAATTTTTATTTGACCTTAATACTTTTATGTTTCCAATTTTTCTTTAAATCTAGTTTTCCTAAATTTTGGCAGATAATATCCTTTTTAACTGCACAGTGCCCTTTTATGTATGTATCCTTGTGCATGTGTGTGTGCGTGAGTGAGTGTATGTATGATAAACAATTTGGTGAATTGTTTTCTGAGATGTCATGGCTATTTCCCTCTACCACTTTTACCTGGACCTTTTCTCTTTAATTTGACTCTATTTTCTCTGTGGTACTCAATTTTAATTCTACTCTCAGCCATTTAAAATTTTCCCAAATGGGAAGTATGAGCCCTACAAGTATGTGAGAGCTAGACTACTCTAGCCCACTTCTCACTGCATACCCATTTAACTCATCTAGTAGGAGACTGGACAGGACACCTTCTGGTTTCAGTTGCTATTTTCCTTTTGACCATTGAACTTCCCTATAATTATCTTTTAGCTATTTTATAGTTTTCTTATTTTCATCAAATGTCCTGTCACTTCCCTCTGCTTTTTCCTATACAGACATCAATAACATGCTGGTCATGTAGCTGTTGGTGGTTATTGTCAATGTTCATGGGTTTTTGCTTTTGATACCTAATTGCTTGTGTATTTTAATGTAATCACAAATACCTAAAACTGTTACTATGACTGCTGCATTTTTCCAAAAATGGTTTCCCTTAGCCCTTTACATAGACATCTAGTCTGCCAATTCAGATATCAATCCCTAAACAAGCAACACCAAAAATAAACAAAGCAGACAAAACAAAAACAAAACAAAACACAAAAAAAAAACTTTTTAAAAGCTAACTCATTATAACTCCATGGTCTCTAATTTGATAGAGGATTAAATATTGCTTGATAATCCTTTTGTTAAATCCTAAAACATTTCCCATTGACTGATAGACTTAGCTTCTACTATATGGTACAACCAATCTTGTCTTAAGACAGTAAGACTTTGAGGTTGGGGGAAATAAATTATAGACAGGAAGATTTGGGATGGAGGTACCAAAATTTGTCTTTTGATTTTGTTCTTGCAACTTAGTTCTAACAAATGAGCTATTTTTTTTTCTCATTTGTGTATCCTACAGTTCATATTATGCAACTTGATGTCTATTCATGTGTCTAAGTATTATTTAGTATATAGTAGTTTTCTAGGACTGCAAGTATGTGCTACATGCCTATTCCTTACATCAAAATGCTAATATCTAGCACAGTTGCTTAATTTCTATTATTATACAGATTTCTTAATGATAATCTTACATTCCAAAAAACTTACTCTCACATTTCCCACTGACATGTAATATATAATGGAATATTATGCAGTTATAAAAAATAAAATCTTTTCTTGGGGATGCATAACATAGATGGGCCTTGAGAGCATTATTGTAAAACTTATTTATTTATTTATTTATTTATTTATTTATTTATTGAAAGAGAGAGAGACAGCACCATCTGCATATGGGGCAGAAAGACAGGGAGAGAGAGAATCCCAAGCAGGATCTGCACCATCAGCACAGAGACTGATGCAAGGCTTGATCTCACAAACCATGATATCATGACCTGAGCCAAGATCAAGACTCAGATGCTTAACTGACTGAACCACCTGGGTGCCCCTTGAGAGCATTATTCTAAATGAAATAAGTCAGACAGAGAAAGACAAATAGTATATTATCTCTTTTATATGTGGGGTCTAAAAAAATAAAAGCCAATACAACAACAAAAAACCAAGCTCATAGATATAGAGAACAGACTGGGGCAGTTGTAAGAAGTGGGGAGCTAGCAGGAGAAATGAACATTTTTTTAAACTTAAATAAATTGAATAAAAATTTAAAAAAGAAACTAATACTCCTGTAAATACATTTTGATTATGTAATATTTATTTTAAAATAACCTTTAATTTTTACTAGATATGGTAGCTAGCAAAATGCAACAAGTCAAAGATGAAAAATAAGTCAAAGATTCAATTATCAGAAGCAAAGCCTCATTAATTGTTACTTAACCTCTTGGAGATCTATTAGAAGGGATATAAATTTGTGAGTTCCCTGGAAGTGTCAAAGAATATTGAATAATTATAATGAGGAATGTTGATTAAATTGCCTTCTACAAATTATTTATTACTGTCCATATGTAAATGGAAGATATCTACTTTGAACAAGCTTAGGTGAACAGGTGACTTAATTTAGAATGCTTGCTGCTCCCAAGTGAGGGCATGGGGATAGTTGGGTCACAGTTATTACTGGAAATAGGCACTTGCAAGGTAAAGGGACATATTCTCCCCATCTGTTGTTCCTCATTTGTATTGTACTTTTATTCACTTATCAATTGAGCATCTCAACATGGTAGAAGCCACACTACTAACAGCTTCATATTTTCCATGTCTTTATACCAGATCAGGGTTCCCCATTTTGTATGAGTTTAAATTTTTAAAACCAATCAAAATAAAGATGTCTGTTACTGTTTACCCTTTGGTCAGGCATATAGACACACATACATGCACAGAATCATAATTTTTTCCCCTCTCACATTCAAATAAAAAATGTCCCAGATAACCTAATTTAAAACCATATTCAGGAGGGAATATGTAGCTATGATATTAGCATTTTGGTGTAATGTCCATTCCTGTCAGACGGATCTTTTTAGATCTATTATCTGAATAGAATAACTCTCAGGATAGGACATGAAAGAAATGATTTGTTTTCACCTTTTCCACCATAATAAAAGCAAAATAGTGAAGAAAGTATGAAAGGATAACTGTAAAAAAAAAAGTGCTTATTTAAATTGGGAATTGTAGTTATAAAGATAAATCTTACCCTTAACTGGGCTGGGTAGTATTTTTTTGCATTTCTATATTCCATCTTTCAGTGTTATATGGCCTGAGAAATAAGCTCTTTATTATGCACCAAGCAGATTTTCTTGCCTTCTGGTTAGTATGGTCAACGGGAACACTGAAGGTCTGAGGGAGTAAGAGTAGAGAGGTTGGTTCTTGGTCTTGCTCAGAAATCTTAAGCAGTGTATAATTTGTCATAGGGTCCATAGGAAAGAAGTAGTTGGTAGTATGTTAAAGTGCTATTTAACACACATAAATTTTAGGTCTATTGGAGGAACTCGACTCAGTTGACTGTATAGAAACTTCCTATTTTCTTATCAGATTTTCAAATTGAAGCCAGCTTATAGAACTGGGTTTCCTTGATTGAGGGGATAGATCATCATTTGAAGAAGTACTCTGCCATGTAGCCACAATGAATCTCTCTTCAAGTTTCCCCCGGTAAGACCTGCAACCATTTACCAAAGTATTTATTATAAAAAATAAAATATTTTGAATTCCCATGGAATTATAAAGTAATAACTCAAAATTGATGTCAATCCCTGAAAACTCTAACACCAGCCCACAAGTGAAGTTTCATAATTTATGGAGTGTTAGTCTGAGACTGTTTCCCAGTTGGTCCAGTGGAGCCATGATTTATACTACTACTAAGGATACTTATTTAGTTCCAGAAGGTATTGTCAGAAAAAGTGTAATTAAAAAAACTGGAAATTTTCTGATATCGAACCCTAATTCAGGAGTGATATTATAAAAGAAAGGGCCAAATAATAAGTCCTTAGAACTCCCTCCCATCTATGTCCCCTTAGATCACAAAAGAAAAAAAAAAGTCAATACAGTATCTCCAAAAAAAATAACTACAGAAATTAGTGCCAAAACCAAGGACTTTAAAAGTTGCAGGATTGACCATTTATATCCCATAACTCTCTACCTCACCTTTTGCCTGTGCAAAAGTCAAACAGGTAATGAAAATGACTATGCATTATTATAAACCAAATCTGAAATCACACCAATTCCAGCCATGGTTCTATATGTGGTATATTTGCTGGAGCAAAACACAATAGATAACAGACATTTGGTGTGTACCTCTTGACCTTACTAACAGCAAGAGTAATCAGAAGCAATATATATTCGTGGGGCAAAGAATATATCAATTTTCTTGCACTCTGATACATTTCTTGTTTGATATCCTTCACAATAATACCCTTGACCCCACAAACTCATTTCATGATGATATAGAACCACAAGAAATTTACAGAGATTAACATGTGTCCATCAACAAGAAGTAACTGACTTGAAGGAATAATGGAATAACATGCCAGCTGAGATATGACATGTGCAAAGTCAGGGTAATTTCCTACAGGATATGAGTATTTTTTCTCTTAACTATTGACAAATACATGATCTAACACTTCTCCACAACCTTGAGAAGAAAGAAAGGAATGGCAGCATTCCCTTTCACAATTAAGCCTAATAATTCCTTTAAGGATATTTTGTTTCCTGTTCCTGTGAATTTTGAATCAACAGGTTTTGATGACCTAGTAGTATTCAAGGAAGAAATGCTTATACCAGAGAACACAGCTATGGCTTCATTGATTTAGAAGCTAACATTACACAGCCATTCTGAATTCTTTATGCATAGTATCCAATAGAGTAAAGGCTTTAATCCACTGGCTGGTTGCTTGATTCCAAAGATGAAGAATAATTTGAATTGATGCCTCATAGAGTAAGAAGTACTTATCTAGAATTTATGGAGTTCACATCAACACTTCCTAGGTCCTCTTGTCCAACAATACTGGTCACTGTGAATCTGCAGTAGCCATTAAGAATAGGACCATTGTGATCTGGGATCCTGGAATTAAGTTTTAGGTTAATTTAACTGATGTCTATAGTAGATTAAAAATGACTTCAACTTCTTTGTCTTTTCTCCCTTTGAGAAGTGAAATAGAAATTGTCTTCCAATTGAATTGGCTGTATCTAATAACAGCTTTGATTAAGAGCACAAGGAAGAAATAAAACTGTACCAGTACAAGCCCAGACTTTAAGAAACTGTCATGAGTTTCATGCATGAGTGGAGTGAGGTGGAGAGAGGGAGAGAGAGAATCCCAAGCAGGCTCCACACTGTCAGTGCAGAACCCGACATGGGCTCCACCTCACAAACCGTGAGATCATGAACTGAGCCGAAATCAGGAGTCATATGCTAAACTGACTGAGCCACCTAGGCACCCTTTGATTTTTGAATCATGGTCATGTGGTAGTAACATAGAGGCTAGAATCCTCTCTCCATAATCCACCCCCAACCCCCGACACACACACACTTTAACAGAGGCTATGGAGTTTAACTAGTTATATGATAAGGACTTTGGACTAACCAGACATTCCAAGATCCATTTATAAGGTCATTTCCAATTTCCTAATATTAATCCATATATTAAGGTTCTGAGGAATAACAAAATTCAAATGGTACATACCCTTATCCAACTACAAACAAAGTGGTTTCACATATTTAAGCTCTTCTGGCTTGCTGTAGCCATGATGTAAAGAAATGTAAAGTGGAAACATATTTGTCAACATCTCTAACAGAACCCAGAAGGCCATGCATGACCCAAATTCTGTACATAGTTTATTTAGAAGGACTGAGATTTCAAGGTCTGACCCCCTTTGTACCATAACTCCTGATACTATTCATCCAAAGGGTTTGTTGATTTTTATAGTTGTTTTTTTTTTAAGTTTATTTTTGAGAGTGAAAGCGAGCACAAGCAGGGGAAGGGCAGAGAGAGAGAGGGAGACACAGAATCCAAAGCAGCACAGAGTCCGACACGGGGCTCAAACTCACGAGCCCTGAGATCATGACCTGAGCCAAAGATGGTCACTTAACAGACTGAGCCACGTGGGCGCCCCAAGGGTTTGTTACAACAAGGGCGGCTATTCATCAGATGAGTGGTATCATGCTAATCTAATTGTTCTATTTCTCATCAGAGTCACTTTATCTTAGGTGTGCTGAAAATATCTGTTTCAGTGTTTATCTGAAAGCTTAGAACACAACAAGTTATTAATAGAATAGAAAAAAAGTGTTACATTGACTTGTACAATGTGTGCATGCTTACATAACATCAGAGTGAGAAAATCTGGATTGCTATAATTTTAAACATTGAAACTATTTTAGACATTATATTTTTAGTTAAGGGGAAGTATTTTTGGTGAGAGTAAACATTTCCTGCCCTTACAAGATTTTACCAAGATCTCAGTAGTACCTAATTAGAATCTGAACATATAAGAATGTGATGGTTCTTTAATTTATATGGTGTATTTTAATACAGAACCTGTGAAAGCCTGTCTGTTGAGAAATGTGGACTGAAGGAGATGTCTTGTATACAATGCTATAATTTGTTAGTGTACTTTTTAAAAATTAGGTGTTGTATAAATGAGAAAGGAGGTGCTAAATTATTCTGTATCCACACCGGGCGTTTTGAGTTCACCATCCCTGCAAGATTAGTTTGACATTTGTGACACGGCCTTAGTGGTAATCAAACATCTGATATGATTTGCATAAAACTTAATCATTGGCTACTAGCCTCTCTCTGGCTAAACCTGCACACATACTCAATTGGAGTTTATCATTGCCACAATCAGTCTATATCTGTCACTGTAAGTTTCCAATTATCAGTCGCTTGGAGAGAAAATTCTGGCTTAACTAGAAAAATTAGCTCTGCACATTCAAGAAATGATTATTTGTCTTGGTTTTTGTTCCTGTTGTTCTGTGTTGTTCTTGTTTTGTCCCGTGACAGGAATAGCCCCCCAACATACCATTCAATCCATACATAAAGTCAGTTATGTACTTTGTACTCCAGGATGCAGGCAGCGATGCTGGGAGGTGCTTGTAGGAAGAACACAATGTGCTGGAAACGAAGGTCTCTTAGCACTACTGTGCCCGTGGCCTGCCTCTCCTTTTCCATTAGCAGTCTGAAATAGATAAAGATATTATGTCATCGTTGCCTTTTATTCAGCTTTGTGACTTTCAAATTGATGTTAGGGATTTTGTAAAATGCCCTCATTTTAGAACCCCTTATTTAAAATGACACAGCTAATCGCGGCTATGCTGAGAATTCAGTTTTTACCAAATGATTAGCACAATAATAACTTTAAAAAATGTTTCACTAATCATCAAGAATATCTACCTCATACAGCATTTTATATCATGTCTTCATTGTCAATCATAAAACCTCCTGGAGCGATTGCCAATAAGGTTTTAGGTTGCATTTATCATTCTGACTGAGAAAAGACTAACTGGCTGGCCCTTGACTGTCTCAGTCAGCTTTTGCTAATTATTGATTAATCTATTTATAACTGTAATATCATCAATTTTTCAAATTAAAATACAGTTCCAAAATGCCAAGTTTGGACTTTTTAATAATTACTTATGTCCTTTCTGCTGACCTTTGTCTTTTGTGTTGTTAATGTTTTGCCGATGCAGGTTCTTTCTCAACAGAGCTACAGCAGATTAAGTGGTGCTCTTCTTTTGAAGTGAATATATCTTCTGACAGCTTTTGATTTAATCAAACTGTGTGCTTACTCTCTTATTTTATTCCTTGTACCTAAGTGGCCATTCAAACTATTTGTTGTATGTATGTATGTATGTATGTATGCGTGTGTGTGTGTGTGTGTGTGTGTAATGCATTGTTTTTCTTCTAAGCATACCTAGAAATGTACAGAAATTTAAATGTTAGAAAATTTTATTTCCCTGGTCATTGACTTTACTTGCCATAATCATCTATATTATTCCATAGTATCCATTTCCCCAATCAACACTATTCGGACACTGACTTTTCCAACTTTTAAAAAGGTTCTTCCAGTCATATATTCCTTGCCGCAGTTTTATAGACAATGCTGCGACTCAGTGACTGGACAATATGCTTTTTAGGATAGAGTTAATTTTATCCAGAAAAGGTGGTCTTTGAGATATTATATAATTTCAGTGGAAGTAATTTTAAATGTGAACTGTGGTTGGACAAAATGTCCTCTCTAAAAACTTTGATTGCTACTATACTTGAACTTTTATCACAAACATTCCTTATTTTAAAATAAATAAAAACAAAGATGGCATGAAATTAGTTTCCACAGTATGAAATTATTTACAGCAGCAGTAGACCAGTTCTCAGATAAAGTCATTGAAATGTGTGTGTCTGAAAGGACGGGAATTTATGCAGCTTGACTCGATTGCATCTGGAGGTCGACAGCTGGTTATTATGTACACCTAATTTACCGGAGCGGTAAATACTGCAAGTGAAGAGATCAATTCACCAAAGGTCTATGGTTCAATAGGTTTAGCACTTCATGTTGAAAATAAAATGTGGAATAAATTAGGAGAAAACCTTTCTCACACTGCCTCAATAATAAAAGAACCCCCACAGTGGAAAAAGGCGCTAAATGAAGTGTCTTTGATATAATTAGGTGGATGGTAATAAACCCAGTCTTGATCTGCTTTATGAAGCTATTGTAATAATATTAATGATGTTTAACCATGTAACAATCCCTGGACAAATGGCAAATCTATTTTCAATACCAAATTACTCATCTTTAAAAGAAAATAGATGAATAGCATTTCGTACTTATAAGACATTACAAGAAAATTAAATTAATGAAGCTTTAGTGCATGCAGAAAAGAAAAAAAACAGTTTTTAAAGGAAACGCAGAATTTTATTGAGCTTCATGTTTAGTCATTTGTGTTAACCTGGGAAATCAGCTAATAGTTTAGAATATGGGTCCAATTTACGGATTAGTTCTTTTCACCATATAAGCCATGAAGGAAAATGATTATAAAATGAAGCCTAGCTTCTAATCTTAAAAGGATTGTTCAAATTTTACGTATAAAACAGTGCATATGTATCTCATCTCCATCTTTTTATATGATAATCAAAAATTTAATGAGTACAAGGTCACCGATAAGGGTAACCACTAATAAATATCTCCCACAATTAACACTCAGATAAGCCATTCTTATTCATACCTGATAGTACATGATCTTTATTTTTTATAGAATCAGCTTTATGTTGTTGAATCACTATATTATACATGTGAAACTAATATAACGTATGTTAACTGGAATTAAAATGAAAACTTTTTAAAAAAATGAAATCAGCTTTATGGAACTAGATTTTACATTCAATAGACCTTACTGCTTTTTAAAGGGAGATTTCACTGGGTTCTGACACCTGTATATAGGCACGTGGCCACCACGAAAATCCAGATATAGAATAAGCCTATTGCCTCAAAAAATTCCTTGAGCACCTTTGCATTTTATCCCATGACCCCCAAACCCATCATTTCTCAATGACCATTCTGTTCATTATACCTAATGATTTTTCTTCTCTAGAATATCATTTAAATGCAGCTATGCAGCAGGTAGCCTCTTGGGTCCAGCTTCTTTCATCTAGCATAATGTGTTCAAGATTAATGCATGCTCTGGTCAATGCAGAAATAGGATTCTTCTTTTACTATCAAAAATTATATAGGATCATTTCTTAATCAAATTTGCAACTTCTGATGTGACTTTAGCCATTTCTATTGTTCTGCTCTTTAAAAATCTTACCTATGTTTTTGTGAGTGTGCTTGATGCTCAAAGTAGGTTTGAGAGTGAATCAGGGGATGGATCTTTTTGAGATATAAATAACAGCATGTAAGCTATCGTCACTAGAAAATATAAAATCTTTTCCTTATTATGTGCTTATTTTGTTGAACCTGGAACTATTTTTTAATCATCTTATATAATTTTCAAAATATAATACACATTTTCTCAAGCTAAGGACAACATATTTTTATTTAAAATATTAAAGGCTTGTTCCATCTGTCCCTACTTTGTTGAGGGTTTTTGTCAAGGATAGATGTTTTTTTTTTTTTTTTTTTTTTTTTTTTTTGTCAAATGCTTTTCTGCATCTATTGAGAGGATGATATGGTTCGTATCCTTTCTTTTATGAATGGGTATATCATGTTGATTGATTTGCAAATATTAAACCACCCCTGCATCCAAGAATAGATCGTGGTGAATAATTCTTTTACTGTACTGTTGCATTTGATTTGCTAGGATCTTGTTGAGAATTTTTGCATCCATGTTCATCAGGGATATTGGCCTGCAATTCTCTTTTTTAGTGGGGTCTTTGTCTGGTTTTGGAATCAAGGTAATAATGACCTCACAGAATGAGTTTGGAAGCTTTCCTTCCATTTCTATTTTTTGGAACAATTTGAGAAGAATAGGTATTAACTCTTCTTTAAATCTCTGGTGGAATTCCATAGTGCAATTGCTGGGTTGTAGGGTAGTTCTATTTTTAATTTTTGAGGAATCTCCATACTGTTTTCTACAGTGGCTGAATTGTCGTAGACTCTAAGTCTAAAGTTCTCTTTTGGCTGGCAAAAGAGTGGGACTCAGGATTAAAGTGAGAGATGATGTTTGGGAAAAGACAAGAGCCTGAGTAAGGGTACTTGCCCTGTATTTATTCAGATCAGAAGGCTTACAAACGTGATAGGCATGCGCAAAGAGACAAAGGAACAGTGAACATTAACTTGGGGATGTGAGGGAAAGGGGGTTTTTGAAGATAGACGGTGTTTGGGGTTTGGGTCAGTATAAAACAAAATCCTGCTGCCGGGCAGATGGGCAGATGGTTGTTAATGGCAGACAGGAGGCCCTGTGTCTGTTTACCTTAGCTAGCCTAGGTGATGAGACAGATAGAGGGAATAACCTCAGGGTTAATAAGGCACCTTTTCTTTTGTTAACCATTTCCATCTCCGCTCTGGGCTGCTTTGCCTGCAGCACAGTGGTCCATAGTCCAATTCACCAGTTTACCACCTTGGCCCTTTCCTCCTGTGAAAGCAGCTTTTCTACTATGGTACTAAATTGGGGAGCATTTTTGCCCGCATGCCTGATCTTGCTTACCTCATATACCTTTGTATTGCGAGCCTTTGCGCCCATTCCTATTTTGGACCTTTGCCCCTCCCTCTCTATTATGGGGGCTCTGCACCCCTCTCTATTCTGGGGTGCCTTTGCATCACCCTATTCTTGGGGTGCCAATCTGGTTTACCCAAACTTGGGTGTGAGCATTCCATGGCTTTGTATTTCTTTAGGCCTTGTTAACCCGTTGGTGTAAGCCTGGAGGATTCCTAAGCCTATCCCCCACACTGAATCAGTTTGCGATCCTACCAACAGTGTAAGCGAGTTCCCCTGTCTCCACATTCTCACCAACATTTGTTGTTTCCTGTGTTAATTTTAGCCATTTTGACAGATGTGAAGTGGTATCTCATTGTGGTTTTGATTTGTATTTCTCTGATGATGAGTGGTGGTGAGCACCTTTCCATGTGTCTGTTAACCACCTGTATATCTTTGTAAAGACATCTGTTCATGTCTTCTGCCCATTTCTTAACTGGATTACTTATTTTTTGAGTATTGAGTTTGGTAAGTTCTTTATAGATTTTGGATACTAACCCTTTATCTGATATGTCATTTGCAAATATCTTCTCCTATTCCATAGGCCATTTTTAGTTTTGTTGATTTTTTCCTTTACTGTGCAGAAGCTTTTTATCTGGATAAGTCTCGGTAGTTTGTTTTTACTTTTGTTTCCCTTGCCTCCTGAGACATGTCTAGTAAGAAGTTGCTATGGTCTAGATCAAAGAGGTTACTTCCTATGTTTTTCTCTAAGATTTTGATGGTTTCCTGTCATTTAGGTATTTCATCCATTTTGAATTTATTTTTGTGTATGGTATTAAAAAATGGTCCATTTTCATTCCTTAATTCATTCATTAATTGACCATATAGTTTTGAGTCCAATAAGAGGCTCTTAAGGATAGAGAACAAGAGAGTGGATGGAAGGAGGTGGGTGGGAGGATGGGCTACATGGGTGATGGCCATTAAGGAGTTCACTTCTGATGAGCACTGGGTGTTATATATGTGATGAATCACTAAAATCTACACCTGAAACCCTTTTTACCACATACATTAACTAACTAGAATTTAAATAAAAACTTAAAAAAAATTAAATAGTAAGAGTTTAGTGACTTCTCTGTTTCAAAATATTTCAGAGACTCTCATTTTAAACTAATATCAAACTGGTTAGCTACTTCCCGTGTGAAGATATCTTTTGTTATTTAATGTATTTGTATTTCCATGCACTTGTTTTAAAATCCCAATTTACTACATTTAATTTCAAAATTTGTAAGCTACAATCTTGTTATTAAGAGTCACTTAAAAATAAAAACACTAATAGAAAAAAATGTAAATAAATCTAGTGGTGTTTGGATTGTAAAGAGTGAACATCCTTGAACTTCTTAAATAAGCAGACCTAGAGATTTTAAGATGAAAACCAACCAATGTAACTGCTGAGGATTGTTTTTATGTCTCATAGTTAGAGCTTCTCTTTCTTTCTTTCTTTCTTTCTTTCTTTCTTTTTCTTTCTTTTTTGTATTAATGCTACATTAATACAAATGTATTTTGTATTAATGCTACATTAATACAAATACATTTCCTTTCTATAATTAGAAAGCTGTTCATTTTTTCTAGGCATGATCACTAACCAACATGGAGATTTAATTATATACAGTTGACCGTTGAACAATGTGTTTTAGAACTGTGCGGGTCCATTTACATGTGGGTTGCTTTTGATAAATACAGTACAGTACTGTAAATGTATTTTCTTTTCCTTATGATTTTCTTAATGACATTTTCTTTTCTCTAGCTTATGTTATTGTATGAATACAGTATATAATACATACAACATACAATATCTGTTATCGGTAAGACTTCTGGTCAACAGTAGACTATTAGTAGTTAAGTTTGGGGGGAGTCAGCAGTTATACAGATATTTTCAGCTGCACAGTGTCAGCAGTCCTAATCCTGGCATGTTCAAGGGTCAACTTTAACTGTTATACTCAAAGTTACAGTGTTATTCTTGGTGTCTAGATAGACAGACACTGGTCTTCCTTAGCCCTCATTCCCTAAAAACATCCCTGCTGTTGATGTATCTCATTTCTTTCTCTGTCTCACTCTCTCTCTTGCCCCCTCCCTCCCTCTCTCCCTCTAGCTCTCTGTCTTCTGGAGGTCCCACTATTTTTGTTTTCTCTTGTGCTTTTGGCCTTTTCTCTCTTTATTTTACTGGTTCCATTCTTACTCCTAATATCGATGAAATCCTTATATTTTATCCCCCTTCATTATTCTCTCTTTTACTTTTAGGTCTCATCTACCATAATGGATTTATCAATCACTCCTGTATTTATAACTTCCAAATATAAATATCTAGTCATGAACTTTTATTCAGAATTCTGATTTTGAATTTTCATGCAGAATTCTCCATCTGGATGTTTTAGCCTCAAATTAAGCAAGCATAAAATCAACTCCATGTTTTACCATAATCACATTCTTCTCTGGGCTTTCTAATTTCTTTTCGTGATACTCTTGTCTCTTAATTGCTGGGTTCTAAAACGATGCAGCATTTTTCTTTTTTTTTTTTGTTTTCCATTTAATTAGTCACTGGATCCTGTTGATTTTTCTCTCTAAATTATTATTCATCTACATCTATTGCTTTCCTAGTGTAGTCACTGTATTTTCTCTACCTCAGGCCAATGTCACCCTGGTTTTGAATGATTGTAATAGTTTACTTTGTTCCTTTTCCACTCTTCCTTAATCCATTCTGTATGTTTAGATACATTCATCTTATAAAATGTAACTTTCTTTGTTCCACACTCATGCCTACAAAAGTTTAATGCCTATATTAAATGTCAAGGTTCAAACTAGGACAATTTACTAATCGAAGCTAGAAGTTGGCTGGTTGTAAATAAGAAAGGGCTCCATGTTATTAAATCAGGTTTAGTGGCTGAATAATGAATAATGGTTGCAGATTTAGCTGTACTTGAACATGAGGCAGGTGAAGAAAGCAAGTAATAAATATGTCAAATGCAATTTTTGGTCTTGGCCTGTGGGACCAGGTTTTGAAATTTAATAGTTATACATAAAGGACTTGTAACAATAAGTTAATTCAGGATGGTGAGAGCCAAAAATGTCAGTAAAAAAAGAGCCAGATAAGTGGAGCATGGTAATCAAGTCAAGGATGATACTGAAGAAAAAAATAGAAAATGAAGAGTTAGTTACATTATGATAAGAAGCATTGGTTCCTAAATGTTCCAAAGGTGTGTTGTACTGATTGAGACTTGCTCTTAAAGGCCACAAATAATTGATGCAACATGGGATTCCTTTGAAAGTCTCATTTTAGGGAGCTCTGTTTAATGCTTGGCAATCCATCAGATTAAATACCAAAGGTATATATCTGCTTAACTCACCGTGCTCTACAAGAATGTTTTTCTGTGGTAATGCCACTACCTAATTAAGAGATCATTTTCTTTCATGGGTCAACTTTCAAAGTCATTGCTGTTGAAATCATTCATAATGCTAAAGGTCCATGTAGTATGATTGACCAAGATATAAAATTTACTCATAAATTCTTCCTACATAGAAAAGTTCCTTTCAATGCTTAGAACATTGCATTATACATTTCAAAACTTACTAAGAGTAATCTGAATGTTTAAATAAATGGTTCTATAATTAGAAGTGTCTTATGAACTATTCTAGTGCTATATCTAAAACAATGTCTATTTTAATGAAATTATCCATACCGAACAAATCATTCTTCCAATATCCAAACATTTTATAATTAAGAATCCCTCCACAAATAATGCTGTTCTCTTGTTTTCTATTGACTCATAAGGTTGATGCTTTGAAGCTCATTTATCTAATGGACCTATTTCAGTGATTTCTTCATCTTCTGAAATGCAATAGAATATTTTATTTTTAATACTCAAACAGCATTAAAAGTGTTTATTATTATTGTACTTTTTTGAGTATTTTTTATCTACAAAGCTTAGTTGCAAGTTTCTCAAAACTGAAATGCCATCTTACGTGTCTCCATCCCTTAGATAATGTTCATTGTAGTCTGTCGGGAGTTGCTGAGAAAAAGTTGATATTTTTATGGTCGACAGATTAATCCCTCTTCCAGTGCTTTAAAGAGCAATGCATGTTTTACTGAAGGTTGCCAATATCTAGGAATAAGGAAAATCCTAACCCTGAGAAATGCAGTATAATGGTCACAGGGTACAGTCATAATAGCATCAAAATGCAAATCAAAATACTTAAGTTCTGGTTTTAGTTCTAGGCGTAAACTATGAGTTACTTCTTTCTTTGCCACAAATCTCTCTTTTTTAAAACGTTTACTCATTTATTTTGAAAGAAAGAGACAGCACAAAGCCTGACATGGGGCTCAATCCCACAAACCATGAGATCATGACATGAGCTGAAATCAAGAGTAAGACAATTAACCGACTGACCACCCAGGGTGCCCCTGCTACATATCTCTTGAGACGGATTACTTACTGATAAAAGATTTTATTATTCTATGACTATATTATCCCTACATCTTTTTCAGCTCTCAAATTTCTTTGTTTTAAAAATAAGCTATTTCATTTGTAAAATGCCATGACTTTCTTATCATTTTATTACCTGAACTTACTTTTTTATTCATATTTAAATGAAGAATGCTTCATAATCATCTCAATTAGTATGCATTTACTGTTTGTGTGCTGTACACATTCATTTTCTCTCTCGTAATCACTTACTATGTTCCTACTATGTTCTGATACTATTACTTATTTCATAATCCCAATAACCATAGGAAATTATGCCACTCATTTAGATGTCTATTAATGCTTTTGATTGAAATAACTCTCATGGGAAAATTAGCAAATAAAACATGATATCCCCCACTATTTCCTTACAGCAACTGTCATAGGGAAGTTTAGGCAAAAATAAATGTCATGAGTATTAAGACAAATCAAGTTAATTTAAAATGCTACAAGCTCCATATACTGTCTTAAAGATCTTATTCATCATCCCAAAAAGAAAGAGTTATGCTTAGAAATAAATTGTACCATGAGTGGTACAGCTTGTCCCTTCAGCTTGAGACCCAGAAGGAGGAGACATAGGAACAGAGCCCTGAGCTAGTGTCTTAGTCAGTTGGAGCTGTTGTAACAAGAATGCCATAGCTGAGAAGTTAAGATAGTGAAGAAGTATGGGGACAGGGATTTCCTTTGTCCCTCAAAAACAGCTGTGTTGAGGTCCGATCACTTAGAACACCCAGGAAATCTCTCTGTGAAGTGGCAGAAAGATCTCCACAGGTGGAGGGAGACGGCTTGGTCGACCAAGGTGCATGTATGTGAATTGGGAGGAGATAAAACAGACACAGAGGGGAGGGAACCTCTTCTATTGAGAGACAAAGGGAAAAGACAGAGAGGCTGTGGATTGAGGTATTGAGTTAGTACAAGAGGAAAACCTCTCTGGACTATGGACTGGGGAACAAGAAATATACAAAGTGCCAGTTTCAATTTTGCAAACAGCGTCAAGAGCTGAAGATTAGAGATTTCAATAGTGTACTACTTTCTCTGAACCAGAGCTGTCATCATGTGTGTGCACCTGGCGGGGAGGGGAACCAGCCCCGGGCACAGTAGCAAGCTCAGGGTCACACTGGAAGAGAACAGTCCTCTTCCTTGAGTACTGTGGGAAGAGGTTTTATTGCCTCCCCAAGGACAACAGACCCTGCAGGTAGGTGCTAGCCAAAGGCCTTTTATCAGCAGGGTGGAGTGGCTACTCCAGAACAGGGTCCATGCAGTGCAGAGCCCTTAAGAAGTCAGGTTTTGAGACTTAGCCTAGCACCTGAAAGATATGGGAGACTGTGGGACGGGACAAGCAACCTGCACACGCTACTCTGTGAGGGCTGCCTAACAGCGTGGTTTGAGACACCCAGTCTGTGGAGATTGGGGTGTTGCTATTTTTCTCCCCATCACCAACAGGGTGCGGCTTCAGAGAGCATCACAGTGGCCTCCAGTGGAGGCGGGACCCGCTTACACCAAACCCTGCCCCTCTGTGCCTGGTAACTGCTTATCTCCTGGACTGGGACTGACACTGACCAAACCAGAAAGCATCTCCTCCAGACCAGCACAACCACCAGTCCTAGGCACCACCAGATGACTGTCCTGTGTTTTTGTCTATTTGTTTTTTTGTCTTTTTTGTCCGATTCTTTTTTCTTTTCTTTTCTTTTCTTCTCTTCTCTTTTCTTTTCTTTTCTTTTCTTTTCTTTTCTTCATTTCTCTTTTTTTTTCTACCTTCTTTTTTTTTCTTTCTTTTTAATGTTTATTTATTTTGGAGAGAGAGAGAGAGAGAGAGAGCAAGTGGGGGAGGAGCAGAGAGAGAGGGGGACACAGAATCTGAAGCAGGCTCCAGGTCCGAGCTGTCAGCACAGAGCACGATGTAGGGCTCAAACTCACAAACCATGAGATCATGACCTGAGCCAGAGTTGGAAGCTTAACCTACTGAGCCACCCAGTCACCCCGACCTGGGTGTTTTTTCTATTTGAATCGGGTTCATATTTTCTGATTTGGTTTTTGGTCAATTCTTAATCAGGCATTTTTACTCTATTCTTTTTTACACATTTTCTATATCTCCTTCTTTATTTTCCTTTATCTCTCTCTGGACTAAACCATATAGTTTTTTTGATTCTCTTCTTGGTCTTCCCCCTCCCTTTCATTTTTCTTTTTTTATGGGATAGGCTCCCATTTGCCCCCCCCCACCCACTTTCCTTTTTTCCAGCATTATTGCAATGAACAAACCAAAGCACATCAGGTGGAAGATCCAAACACTCCACCACTATAAGAAAGGAGGAAGGAGCTTTGCAAAAAACTGACCAGGGGAATGAGCCACCAAAATGCAATAACAGAGTACACTCAACACATTCCAAAAACACTTCCTCAGGTGTCAGGTACTGGACAGTGTATGACCCTTTTTTTAATATAGTAGCACGCACAGGTGCAGGACACATAACAAGATATTAAAACACGTAAAAGACAGAAACCTAGCCAAAATGACAAAATGAAAGAATTCTCCTCAAAAGAAAATCCAGGAAGAAATGACAGCCAGAGAATTGCTCAAAACAGATATGTTGTTTGTATATTGAGGTACTGAGGTATTGAGGAAAAATAATTTAGACTAACAGTCATAAGACTAATAGCTGGCCTTGAAAAAAAAACATAGAAGACAGCAGAGAATCTATTGCTGCAGAGATCAAAGATCTAAGATATAGTCATGATGAGTTAAATGCTCTAAATGAGATGCAGAAGACACTAGATGCATTGACAGCAAGGATGGAAGAAGCAAAGGGGAGAATAGGTGAAATAGAAAATAAAATTATGGAAAATGGTGAAGCTGAAAGAAAGAGGGTACAGAAATTACTGGACCACAAGGGGAGAATTAGAGACCTAGATGATTCAATGAAATGAAATAATATTTGTATCATAGGAGTTCCAGAAGAAGAAAAAGAGAGAGAAAGGGACAGAAGGTTTATTTGAAAGAATTATAGCTGAGAACTTCCCTAATTTGGGGAAGAATAATTGAATCGGATATCAAAAACTTTCCAACAAATAAGAGTCCTGGGCCAGATGGATTCCCAGGGGAATTCACCAGACATTTAAAGCAGACTTAACACTTATTCTTCTCAAATTGTTCCAAAAAATAGAAATGGAAGGAAAGCTTCTAGACTCATTCTACAAAGTCAGCATTACTTTGATTCCAAAATCAGACAAAGACCCCAATAAAAAGGAGAATTACATGCCAATATCCCTGATGAACAGGGATGCTAAAATTCTCAACAAGATAGTAGCAAATCAAATTCAACAGTACATTAAAACAATTATTCACCATGATCAAATGGGATTCATTCCTGGGCTTCAGGGCTTGTTCAATATTCATAAATCAATGAACGTGATACATCACATTAATAGAAGAAAGGATAAGAGCTATATGATCCTGTCAATAGATGCAGAGACAAAGCATTGACAAAATACAGCATCTTTTGTTAATAAAAACCCTCAAGAAAGTCAGGATAGCAGGACATTAAGAACATACCTTAACATCATAAAAGCCATATATGGAAGGCCCACAGCTAATATCATCCTCAATGGGAAAAAAACTAAGAGCTTTTCCCCTGAGATCAGGAACATGACAAGGACCACGGTTGTTTAACGTTATGTTGGAAGTCCTAGCTTCAGCAATCAGACAACAAAGTGAAATAAAAGGCATCTAAACTGACAAAGAAGTCAAACTTTTACTCTTCGCAGATGACATGATACTCTACATGGAAAACCCAAAGACTCCACCAAGAAACTGCTAGAACTGATCCATGAATTCAGCAAAGTCACAGGGTATAAAATCAATGTACAGAAATCAGTTGCATTTCCATACACTAATAATGAGGCAACAGAAAGAGATTATCAGGGAATTGATCCCATTTACACTTGTATCAAAAACCATGAAATACCTAGTATAAACCTAATCAAAGAGGTAAAAGGTCTGTATGCTGAAAACTTTAGAAAGCTTATAAAATAAATTGAAGGAGACACCCATAAAAAATGGAAAAACATTCCATGCTCATGGGTTGGAAGAAAAAATATTGTTAAAATGTCAATACTAACAAAAGCAATCTACACATACAATGCAATCTCACTCAAAATAGCATGAGCATTCTTCACAGAGCTATAACAAACAATCCTAAAATTTGTATAGAACCAAAAAGACCCCAAATAGCTAGAGTAATGTTGAAAAAGAAAACCAAAGTGGGAAGCATCACAATCCTGGACTTCAGCCTGTATTACAAAGCTGTAATCATCAAGACAGTATAGTATTGGCACAAAAACAGACACATAGACCAATGGGATAGAATAGAGAGCCCACAAATGGACCCACAAATGTATGGCCAACTAATCTTTGACAAAGCAGTAAAGAGTATCAATGGAAAAAAGGACAGTGTCTTTAGCAAATTGTGCTGGGAGAACTGGATAGCAACATGCAGAAGAATGCAACTGGACCACTCTCTTGCATCATACACAAAAATAAATTCAAAATGGATGAAAGACCTAAATGTGAGACAGGAAACCATCAAAATCCTACAGGAGAAACAGGCAGCAACCTCTTTGACCTAGGCCGCAACAACTTCTTACTTGACATGTGTTCCAAAGGCAAGGGAAATAAAGGCAAAATGAACTATTGGGACCTCATCAAAATAAAAAGTTTCTGAACAGCAAAGGAAACAATTAACAAAACTGAAAGGCAACTGACAGAATGGGAGAAGATGTTTGCAAATGACATATCAGATAAAGGGTTAGTACCCAAAATCTATAAAGAACTTACCAATTTCAACACCCACAAAACAAATAATCCAGTGATGGGCAGAAGACATGAATAGACACTTTTCCAAAGAAGACATCCAGATAGCAGACATGAAAAGAAGCTCAACATTGGTCATCATCAAGGAAATACAAATCAAACCACGTTGAGAAAGCATCTCACACCAGTCATAGTAGCTGGAAAGGGGAACCATTTTACGTTGTTGGTGGAAATGCAAACTGGTGCAGCCACTCTGGAAAACAGTGTGGAGGTTCCTCAAATAATTAGAAGTAGAATTACCCTACCACCCAGCAGTAGCACTATTATGAATTTATCCAAAGGATACAGGAGTGCTGATTTGAAGGGGCACATGTACCCCAATGTTTACAGCAGCACTATCAACAATAGCCAAAGTATGGAAAGAGCCCAATGTGGTTAAACTGATGAATGGATAAAGAAGATGTTGTATACTTGGTGAAGAAATAGAATGAAAAATTGCCATTTGCAACAACATGGATGGAACTGGAGGGTGTTAGCTAAGTGAAATAAGTCAGTCAGAGAAAGACAGATATCAAATGATTTCATTTATATGTGGAATTTGAGAAACTTAACAGATGATCATAGGGGAAGGGTAGGAAAAATAACATAAAAACACAGAGATGCAAGCCATAAGAGACTCTTAAATACAGAGAACAAACTGAAGGTTGTTGGGGTGGGGAAATGGGTAATGGGCATTAAGGAGGGCACTTGCTGGGATTAGCACTCGGTGTTATATGTAAGGGATGAATTGCTGGAATCTACTGAAGGCAAGACTACACTGTATGTTAGCTAACTTGAGAATAAATTAAATAAAATACATAGAATTAAAATACAATTCAAAAAAGAAATAAATTGTAACTTAAATGCAACCTAAAAGCAAACTAACAATCAGCATAGTGAATGATAGTTGTAATTTACCCCTCCCTCATGGTCTCTTATGCAGATAAAGTATTATGTACCCTCAACCAAAAGTTTCTATTTTCAAAAGCTTCTAGTAAACAATCACTGCCTGTTCATTACTGTGTAGACTTCTAATCAGTATTTACACAACAAACATGTTTACTAAAGGCAAAGACAGGTAACAGTCCAATAACTTTTTCTACCTAAAAGAAACACATTTGCTCAAGTTGAACATTCTCTAAACTTGTTTTTTCTTTCCCATACTTCCATATCATAATAACATTTTTGTGTTACTGCTCTTTCTCGGGTTAACAACTACTCCCAATTGAGCATTATCCATGAATTTAATTAGCATGCAATACATCTTTACATATTATTAATTGAGAGGTAAAAAAGGAAGCAGCTGTGGCAGAACAACTATTTTTAAAGTGTTTAAACTTATCAACATCCTAATTCATTAGTAACTTTATTTTTTTTTTAACGTTTATTTATTTTTGAGACAGAGACAGAGCATGAACGGGGAGGGTCAGAGAGAGAGGGAGACACAGAATCTGAAACAGGCTCTAGGCTCCGAGCTGTCAGCACAGAGCCCGACGCAGGGCTGACGCAGGGCTCAAACTCGCGGACCGCGAGATCATGACCTGAGCTGAAGTTGGCCGCTCAACCAACTGAGCCACCCAGGCGCCCCTCATTAGTAACTTTAAAAGGGAACAGTAGAGGGGCGCCTGGATGGCTCAGTCGGTTAAGCGTCCGACTTCAGCTCCGGTTACAATCTCGCGGTTCGCGAGTTCGAGCCCCGCGTCGGGCTCTGGGCTGATGGCTCAGAGCCTGGAGCTTGCTTCCGATTCTGTCTCTCCCTCTCTCTCTGCCCCTCCCCTGTTCATGCCGTGTCTCTCTCTGTCTCAAAAATAAATAAACGTTAAAAAAAAAAAAAAGGGAACAGTAGAGAGCCAAAATATGAAAATCTTCTATCTCAGTTTTTTTTATGTAGTTCAAGTGCATATGAAGTATAAATGTGGCTCATACGAAAAATAATTCAAGAAAGTGGAAATAGTGATCTTAGAAATATATATTCAAATTTGAAAGGATTACTCTTCTTAATTTAGGGGGAAAATAATCAAGAAGGAAAATCAGAATGTAATCAGAGGGTTAGGAAATTTTTTAGAAAAAAATCATAGATGATGCTTCATAACATAATTTGTCCCATTCTAGAAAAAAAAAATCCTTGACATTCTTGAGAAAAATGGAAAAACAGAGTGGGAGGCAGAAAGAAGCCAAATCACATATTGTGGGCTCCATAAAACTAGGAATATGGGTCAAGTAGGTGTTCATATTGTCAGTCAAATTTGACTTTTTTTTTTATTATTTTTTTATTTTTTTAATTTTTTTTTCTTTTTTCAACGTTTTTAATTTATTTTTGGGACAGAGAGAGACAGAGCATGAACGGGGGAGGGGCAGAGAGAGAGGGAGACACAGAATCGGAAACAGGCTCCAGGCTCCGAGCCATCAGCCCAGAGCCTGACGCGGGGCTCGAACTCGCGGACCGCGAGATCGTGACCTGGCTGAAGTCGGACGCTCAACCGACTGTGCCACCCAGGCGCCCCTCAAATTTGACTTTTTTTAATGAAAGGAAATTGTATATGATGAGAACTTTTCATGGAAATTTTGGTATTTATTTTGTAAATAACCCCTCTTTTCCGTATCTATAATACAGTCTCTCTATTCCCACTCATAGCCCAACATTTTGTCTCTTCAGTATAAGAACATTTAAGAAAATTTTAAAGAACAAAAACAAAAAGCATGCAGGAAAACCTGGATAATTATTACAGGGATTTATTTTCCAAATGTAAAATGAAGAGTTTGGAGAACTCAGGCATCACTGAGAGTTAAAATACTTAGAGATAGCAGCTGTCATTGATGACTTCTGCCGTGATGCTAGCGAGCAACTACTTCACTATCAGAACCCAAATTCCTCAGTTAATTTACCAATCCCCTAAGTAGGTGAAACCATCCATGAGTGCCTTCCATCTGTTCCAACAGGTCCCTATGTTTGTTATTTCTTAGATGGGTGCACACCATCCAACTGTGACACAAACTCACAAATCAGCTGTCAGGTAGTTGTGAAGACAAAGGCATAGGAAAGTATTCTCAACTTTGAAAGCACTCTTACTCATAAAAATATCAGAATCAAACCTTTTATTACTAAATGCTATAGCTTATTACTGACCTGATATAAACTGCCTTAAATAGCAAGTTGTATGTTATGATTATCACAATCCATTACTGATGATTATTTTGACCCAAAACATTCTTTATGATTTACTAAATTGCACTGAGCTCCACAAAATAAGGCATAGCTAGAAATGAAGGGAATATTTTTGTATCTACTTTGAAAATCTCAATTTTGCAAGATTATAATCACTCTCTTGTTTGTCAAGGACAAATGAATAATTTTGGTAAGAAAATAAGGAGATATATAATTGCAATAAAACATAGAATCACAGAGATGAAATTGTGCCTCAGGTGAGATCAGTTTTAATGAGGATGTCAAAGACCATTGATCCACATGCTGTCTATTGTGTCTTTGAAGATTCTTATACAATCTACCCATTATTAAAGTTCCAGTTAGATGTTATCTCTGCTCTTTAACACTTTATTGATTATTCCTAGCAAAGTTAATTATTATCAACGATCACTTCTAATTATTGTCAATGTTACCCCCATAATTATTTGATTTCTGTGCAAAACTGTTTTTTCTGGCCTGTATAGCTCTTTTCTTAAATGGACACAGATTTTTCTAATCATATTGCATATTCTGGTCATGAGAACGTTGTTGCTTATGCTTACACTTAAATATGTTGACAGACAATCGTGGGTTTTCCAGCTGGTTCATATACTTCCTTACTTTCTATTTGACCTTCCATTATTTATTCTGTCTTGGCTTTAGTCTTCTCAGATGAAACTACTACATTTAATATTATATACCACTAAGTTTGATGAAGATTGAGTTAGATAAAGAAAAACACCTATTACAGTGTTTTAAGCACAGCCACTCAATTAAAAATAGCTATTATTGCATGGTTGATATCAAGGAAAACGTAGCTTAAGACATTATTCAACAATTGTGCATGTGCATTGTATGGTACATTTCAGTATTTCCTGCTTGAGAACACTCACAAGAATGCTGTACAAAGAAGATAGTTAATTTAAATAGCGCTAACAAACCTGATTTCCATTATCAGCATACGGGTACTGAGAGATACGTAGTTGCTCTGGAGAGTCCCACCATATAGGATGTCACACGCTCCCCAGTGGTGGAGGGGACCTGTCAGAGGTTCCTGCTTTTCCCATCCAGAAATGGCTCTGATATAGGGTTCTGTTCCTAGAATTCCTCCGATACACTGTCTTCCTTCCGTGGCAGAGGTCTATCCTGCTGTATTCTCCCAGCTGATAGTGTTGTTGCTGATCCTTCCTAAATGCATCACGTTGGACAGGAGAAGGTAAGCATGAAAGGAAGAAAACTTCTGTTTCTTCACAGCATCCCTATAGTGTCCATTGCTACTAGAAATAAGGAGGTAAAATATATATATACATATATATATATACGTATATAGATATATATATGTATATATATATACGTATATATATACGTATATATACGTATATATATATATGTGTGTGTGTGTGTGTGTATTCTCTCTGAACTCTCACATGATTCTGACAGAGGTTTTGGGTCTTTATAATTAGAGCTTCTTTCTAGTGACCCTTTTTCCACAATTCCAGGTCTTACCGAAGCCCCACTCCTCTTACCCCCTGGCCAAATATGGTAGTGCTTCTCATGTCTAGGAATCCATAAGTGCCTCAGCAATTCCATGGGTCTCCATAACATTACCTATACCTTTTTAAAATTAAATTTAAATATTAAATTCTCGGGGTGCCTGGGTGGCTCAGTTGGTTGGGCATCTGACTTGGGCTCAGGTCATGATCTTGCAGTTTGTGAGTTTGACCCCTGTGTCGGGCTCTGTGCTGACAGCTCAGAGCCTGAAGCCTGCTTCGGATTCTGTGTCTCATTCTCCCTCTGCCCCTCCCCCACCTTGTGCTCTGTCTCTGTCTCTCAAAAATAAATAAAATAAATGTTAAAAAAATTAAACATTAAGTTCTCCTCATCCAAGTTGAGTGTGTCTAGCATGTCCCATTGGAGCTATTTCAATATTTTGGTGTTTTTTGTTTGTTGGTTTTTTTGCCAATTATCTTATCTTATATTGTGCCCAGGTAAAAATTCTATCTTCCATGAAGTCACAGGGTAATTTATTTAAATTACAACTCTGACTGAGCCATTCTTCGATTTAAAATCTTTATATGGCACAATGTCATCTAGAAGAAAAAGTGCAAATAAACGCATTTCCTGTGCCCTTTCTTCTTCCTATAGTAATGCGATGTGAATCAATGTGATGTTCGGAATGATATCCAGAAGATCCAATTCTCTAACCATATTGTGGCTGAGAATTGACACAGCTCTGAGGCGTTCAGAGGGAGAGAACCAAAAAACTGAAGTGTATACATAGTTGTGCATTTCATCTGAATGCTGTTTCTGATCTCTTTTCTTATCAGAATGGAAAATAATTTGTTTCTCAAATCTAGAAAAAATACAACATATGACACAGCAGCTGCATTTGAGAGCACAATTTGATTAAATTTGGGTAGTCTATTATCAGTCTTCAGGATCAGTCTGGTTTCTGCAGGAGCCAGATGGTAAATTTAATAGAAAAATGTTGGGGGCCAGCATCTCTGTATCCTTTAGAATCTAGACGATGCGCAGATATCCGCTATCTTACCCCGTGATATGATACTGCTTTTGATTTGTTACCTTGCAGGGAATGACCGAAGCTTACATTTGGTATCGCTTTTTCTGATAGTGCTTATCCTTCAAGCCATGAGACTCATTTGGGAATTTCAACAACTCAATACCCCACTGTCAACCCCCACTGTCTGCTGAATCATGTGAAGGAATACATTTATTACCTGGTATCTCCAGTCAAACAGGGTATCATAGTGATTCTTCAGATCTTGAGGAATTCATGTTACTTTAAACCCTCTGAAAAATCATTCTCTGAAGTGTGAGTGTTCTACTTTCCTCATGCAGTCATTCAAGTAAATGGCCATAGGTGCCTTTTAGAGGAGGTCTGCAGGAAGCATTAGCGTATGATATTGCAGTGATGTTGCAGGTTCCTTCCTTCTGAAGTTCTGGCCTCCTTTTTCATAAAAGGCTTCTGGGTTTGAAAATGAGTTCAGGTCTGGAATATGGGCACAGAATTGTAACTTTTTAGAGAAAAACAACCAAAGGTCATCCATCTGATTGCTCCTAAAGTATAAGGTAGTGCTCTTTTGGACTGCCTAAATATTTTCCATCTATGATAACTGTGTTCTTTTTACTATCTCCATAAACATCTGTGAGTTAGACAGTTCTCTCCTATGCTAATCTAAACCTTTGCTATTCATAATAATTGCATTCACCTAGCTATAGGTGGTTGGGCACTTTTACTAAATCCATACAGTTTGGGGTTCTGGTTCTATAACTGTCTCTCATACAATCATTCCTGGTTTGCTGAAGACAGAAACTAATGAACATTTTAATGATACTGGTGACACTCTCACAAGCATGTTTGTTATGGCCTTGGCAAATGTTGAATCCTTCAGGCCTTCCTGTGGAATGTAATCATCTGGTGAGATTTACTGCCTTACATATTGCAACCACTCAAGCAGTTCCTCTTCCTCAAGGCTTTGAATTTTTTCTTCTACTGTCTGCAGTGGGAATTGGGCATTTTGCCTTCACTTAGCCTGCTCTCTGCTCTTTCCAGCTTCCAGGAGCTATCCTTGTAGCCATTTCACACCATCTTCTGGGGTCCTTGCCAGGGTATTAAAATGTAGATCTTCAAAAATTTCTCCTGAATAAATTCCATTGTATTCAATCTTATATTCTGACCTCCGGATCAAGAATTCTCAGAATTAAATTCTATTTGTACTCCCCCAGCTACTGCTGGTACATGCTGATTAGGTCCTTTGAGATATCATCCTCTCGCTTTCTCATGAGGCTCAGCAAATTCCCAGCTGGGTTATGTCACAACTTAATATTAGTTTATGTCTAGTGTACAGCAGAGAAGGATGAGGCTGATCCCAAGGAGAAATGTACCTTCTCCTACATTTAAGTTATTATAGAGTGCTAACTCTTGGTACCAGCATCCATCTAAACGTACCCATCTCAATTATCAGGGTTCTGTCGTTTTCTAAATTTGCTTCTGACACTGGCATTGGGCATTGTCCTTGGTTGGGCATTAAGCTTCTCTAGAGTTTGAATGCTAGGGCAAGTCCTAGCCCTGGTTCATACCATTTTTTAAACCCTTGCTGTAGAAGATGTGACAGAGCCCTTTGTTGAAGCTTGGTTTCAATCTTTGTGAAGGAGAATCTACATCAGGTTTTCTATTAGTCATTTTGAACTATATATTTCTTAAACATTTTTGACTTGCTCTGGATATAGACTGTATGAGATTTTCCATATCTTTTAAATTATATATATGTATATATATATATATGTATATACATATATATATATATACATATATATATATATGTTGTATGGAATGTCTATGGTCATATTTAGATAATAGTTTTGTGATTTTATTTTCTATTTTTTTTCTTTTCTCAGTTACAGGAACTCAATGCTATCTTCAGAAAAGTGGAGTTTTAAAGTCATAAAACATCATATTGAATTGGTTGTAGACTATGGTACAATCATCAGGTACTCTTATTGATTCGCCCAGTTGGAAGGGAAAGGCAAGCTTCATTATATTCAGGATAAGAGTCTAATCATAAAGGTGCAATAAAAGAACAAAAGGTCATACTAATGTATAGGTAAGACAAGGCAGGTTGATAATAAAAGGGATGTTTCAGGATAATTGGTATAGTGACATAGCATTTTGAGGTAAAAATAGGGATTAGATTGGTGTGAAAATAATAAATAAGGAAATATTTCCAAATATTTATTTAGGACTTTCTATGTTCTATGTACTCTTGGAGTTCCTTTGGATGGAATAGGGAATAAGCATATGTATCTCCTCAGGTAGATTATATTTTTGTGTGTGGAGGTAAGGGAGCTGAGGGATGGGTGAGAGACAAATAAAATAACACGGCCTCCCTGCAGAAAATATGTCGTTGAAACACTGATTTTATTTGTATTTATGTAGAATATCATTTTTCCCTATTCTTTTATTTTCAAACTTTCCAGTATACTATATGTAAGAGATTTGTCTTATAAGTGGCATATATTTAGTTTTTCGTCCATTTATACAATCTTTGTGTAAGTGCTCGTATATTTGGGTTAAATCTTCCATATCAATATTCATTTTCTATTTTGCTCATGTTTATTTTTCCCTTTTCACTTTTATTGCTTTCTTTTTGACTGATCAGTTCCATTTTTCTACCTGTATATTTGCTATTCTTTAGTGGTTACTGAAAGGCAACAACAAACTTTTCCTATTCTAGTCTACCTTGAACTGATACCTTTGCCAATTTTTGGATAATTCAAGAACTTTAAAACAGGATATTCCATTTATCCCTTGCATACTTTTCATGTACAATATTTTAATGTCACATATAGTTTAAATTCCACAATATATTTCTTAGACTTGTTTTAAAAATTCAATAGTAATTCAGATTTCTCACATATTTACACTTTCTGGTGATTTACAATACAACCTCCATTATCAAATTCTTGTTTGGGAACATTATTCTTCTATATAATGGATTTTCTTTATTTTATGACGTTTGCATGGAAGTTAATTCTCTCAAATTTTGTGTTTTTTTGAAAGTGCTTTGATTTCATCATTGCATTTCAAGGGTACATTCATTGCATACATCAGCATTTAATTTTTGTCAGCATGCTAAAGATACGATTCCATTTTTTTTTTTGGTCTCCAGTCATTTCTTGATAAGCCATCTATCTGTCACTATTTTGAGGCTCAAGTGTCTGTGTCTAGCTGTTTTTTAAGATTTTTCTTTTTCTTCAATTATCAGATATTTTACTATAATGTACATTTGGTGTGCTTTTCCTTGTATTTATATTGCTTTAAATTTTTAAAATTTTTTTAAGCTTTATTTTTGAGAGAGAGAGACAGACAGAGCATGAGTGGGGGAGGAACAGAAAGAGAGGGGGACACAGAATCCGAAGCAGGCTCCAGGCTCTGAGCTGTCAGCACAGAGCCTGACGCAGGGCTCAAATTCACAGACCATGAGATCATGACCTGAGCCAAAGTCGAATGCTCAACCGACTGAGCCACCCAGGCTCCCCAATATTGCTTTGTATTTAAATTGGTTGATATAGCATAACTGTAATCTGTGGCTTCATGTCTTTTTTATGTGATTTTGGAAAATTTTGTGACAATATTACATCATCACTCTTTCTGTCTTTCCCTTTTATTGTAAGACATCACTTATATATACGTGTAAATGTCTATCCCCTCAGTCTCTTATCTTCTTGTAGGTATTTTTCTTCCTATTTCTCTATGTACTTCAATTTTGATATTTTCTACTGTTATTCTGGGTTTTCTACCCTATTAAACTTATCTAGCAGGTCCTCAATTTCCTTTCTTATATTACTCCCCCCTATAATCTTCATTAACTCTATTTTACATATTAAATTGACTTCATGTTTTCATTTATTAATTATATTATTGTTGGTTACTTTATTATTATTTTTATTTTTTAATTAAAAAATATTGGGGTGCCTGGGTGGCTCAGTCGGTTAAGTGGCCGACTTCGGTTCAGGTCATGATCTGGCGGTCCGTTAGTTTGAGCCCCGCGTCGGGCTCTGTGCTGAGAGCTCAGAGCCTGGAGCCTGTTTCAGATTCTGTGTCTCCCTCTCTCTGACCCTCCCCTGTTCATGCTCTGTCTCTCCCTGTCTCGAAAATAAATAAAACGTTAAAAAAATTAAAAAAAATATTTTAATGTTTATTTTTGAAAGAGAGAGAGAGAGAGAGAGAGAGCGAGAGCGAGCGCACAAGTGGGTAAGGGGCAGAGGGAGAAGGAGACACAGAATCCAAAGCAGGGTCCAGGCTCTGAGCTTTCAGCACAGAGCCCGATATGGGGTTCGAACCCACCAACCATGAGATTATGACCTAGGCTGAAGTCGGAGGCTTAACCTACTGATCCACCCAGGCACCCCTATTGTTGGTTATTTTAAAATCTTAATCAAATAACTCGAATATCCTGATTGTATGTGAGTCTGCTATTAGTGTACATTTTTTTCTCTATTCTTTAAGTCATCTGAATATTTTTCTTGGCATACTTAATAATATATTACTAAATATCATCTATTTTGTTGAAAAATTTTTGAGATGTAAATATTACCTTCCTGGGGGCACCTGCGTGGCTCAATCGGTTAAGCGTCCAACTTTGGCTCAGGTCATGATCTCGTGGTTCATGAGTTTGAGCCTCATGTTGGGCTCTGTACTGACAGCTCAGAGCTTGAAACCTGCTTTGGATTCTGTGTCTCCCTTTCTCCCTGCCCCTTCGCCGCTCGCACTGTCACGGGCTCTCTCTCTCAAAAATAGATAAACATTAGAAAAAAAAAGAGAGATGAGCCCTACAATTGTTGCAGCTTACTGCCTGAGAGAGAATTCCCAGGCTACAGCAAGAGAAGGGGAAAGAACCACCAGAAACAATTTGTAGCCTTATGATCAGAAATATACTAGAAAAGGATTTCTAAGTATTGTAGTTCTCAGTAGCTAAGCTGACACGTTAAAAAGCCATCACACAATACAATTGCAGTTACATAATATTGCCAAAAATGCAAACAGATCTACAGTGACAGAAAGTAGATCCGTAGTTGCCTGGGGATTATGATATGAGATGCTGGAATGCAGGATTTAGTGACAAAAAATGGTCACGAGGAATTTTTTGGGAGTGACGGATTATGTTCATTAATTTGACTGAGCTGATAGTTTCACAGGTGGAAGCATATACCAAAACTTAAATTGTACACTTTAAGGGTAATTTATTTTATTTAAATTATGCTTTAACAAAGCTGTGAAAATATATAGATTTCCAGCTGGTAAATCTCTAGATTGTTGGCAAAGAAAGGAAGAAACAGACCAACTGAAAGCTTTTTTGCAATAGTTTAGATAATAAAGAATGGTTTTGACAAAGCTTCAAGCCATGAAAATGTTAACAAAGCTAGATGGGGAATCTACTCTGGAAATTGGGAACAGTCATGAGAAGTTTTAGATACCCATATCTAAATGTAGATATCTGTATACTATGCAACAGATATTTATCTAGAACCTATTTTATGCCAGCCTAGACTAAGACACTAGTAACATGAAGTCTGACATAACTTTCTGGATACTTTTGCAAGCTGGTAGTGGTATAGTAGGTTTTTATCATAATCACAGATGAAACAAGTCAGGGAGCATGGCTTCTGACCCTGACATAAGCCAAATGTGAATAGAAGAAACTACTTAGAAGAATCCTAAGGGAGACTCTATTTCCCAGAACTTGCTAGGATCCAGTTAAGAAGAGGCATTTATTTTTTCTGGAGGGGAGTGGATAATGTGAAGGATGTAGGAATTTTATTGATCACAAAGAGGAGTTCAAAAGGACACAATAAAATGCTTTAACAGAAAGAAGTGGATTTTACCTTAGAGAAATACAGACTGTAAGGAATGAAGAGACAGAGACAGAAGATATATGAAGGACTTGGGAAAAAAAAATAAACCTTATTTATTTTCTACAATGACAAGAGGATTTAAAATCGGTTAAGTAACATTAAGTAAGAGTAATATTATTTTTCTGTAACATATGTACTGCAGTGTATGCAAAGTCACATTCAGGTCCATGGTAAATTTTCAAATCAAAGAAAGAAAACAGCAAATAATATATGTAAGACCCTCTTCTCTAAATTTTAAATAAGTATGAGCAGAAACTATATGCAAAATACAAAGAATAATCTATATCATCAATCTATTTTCCATGCCCTTGATTTGATAGCTTCTGACAATAATCCTGAATTAAGTGGTGAGTTTTCAATATATGTGTTCAATTACCTTTATCTATATTTAGCTCTAGCCTATGATATCATTCACTTTAAAGAGTCTCTGCCTGCAGAATATTTGCCAGTATATCATGGATTTTCATATTTAGTTTTTATACTTTTTTTTACTGGATGTAATAAATTAGTTGTATTGTTTTATTTACACATGAGTGCATTGCAATTCAAAGACCTTGGCGGCATTTTAGCATTACAATGAAATCATCATGGGGATCAGATATTCATTGCCTTTTTTTCCAAACTGTCACTAAGCCATGCCAAGTAAAGAGGAGCACACACATAAATACATATATTGAATATAAACCTATTTCATATTCACGATGTGGAGATGTGGGGAAAATGGTGAACTAGCATTGGAGGCTAAGGGCTTAGGAAGAAATAAAAATAAATAAACATTTTTTTGTTGTTTTTCAAAAGGTCTTAAAGTTCAAGTTACAAATCTTACTATTTGGTATGTAACTTGTAATTTTACCATACGGATAAAATAAGTGTTTCCTTTCAAAAATAAAGATAATGATAGTCAAACTTTTGCAATTCACTTTGCAAATACATACAGACAGTGGGGATTTAGAAAATATATTTTACGATTCCTAAAAGAAACTGAGTGACAGGACACTGTGAGATTTTCTTTTTTCAGAGATATTTAAACAAACTACTCAGGCAATACTGAAGTGTGGTAATATTTTTTATAATTATTACGTTTTAAAATGCAAAAATAAGAACGTTTATAGTTTTGCTAAAATCGTCAGGATAATTAAATTTGCCTTTATAGACTGAAGAGAGAAAAAAAATGGCACTTCAAAATAATGATGGTATACACTCCAGAAAAATTCTTCCATTCCAGAAAAATTACAAATTTCTTAAAGAGTCTAGATAGAACATGTACAGAGTTTTTGGTTTTATCTGCGCACAACTAATTGCTTAATAGAACTGAGATCTGTCTAGGACTTTGCAATGTCCATATGCACTCAGAAATGTCAGCTCAACTTCATTCTTCCAATTAATTTATAAATGTAACTGCCCTAATTATCAGCACTACCTGATGTATACCATTATCAAACTTGTATTCATATTCCTATCCCATTTTTGAGCTCTGGACTCCTTTCCAGGAATTAGAAAAATATGTGACTTCATTCTGTGCATGAGAATCCAGATATCATATTAAATCTTTTATAAGATAGTAAAGAAATAATGATCAAGTTTGTCAATGTTTGTCAATTGAATTAAACCAATGAATGTAATTGCCAGTACCCCATCATAGCCATTGTTTAAAAGACTATGGAAAACTTAATTATGAGGAACCACTTACTTGCTGAAGGAACTTACAACTAATATAAAGCTTTGGTCATGCCTGTAAAGGCTAAATACATAACATTATGTAAATCATACCTGGACTCATTAGAATGAAGCAAATTATCTTTGCAGATTATCTTAGTATGGATTTTAAAAATGAAGCCGTATCATCTGGCAGTAAGTAAGTAAGAGTGAAATAACAGAATCTTGGAAATAAGCACTACTTTGCAGCAAATGTATTTTTTAAAAAAATCTTATGAATAGAAGTCACCGTGATGATTGAGTAAAAAAATCGGTGGCTTTGAAATATTGTCATTGCTGGACAAGATTCCACTACTTTATAAATGTCACACTGCAGGACATCATTCCCCTTCATTCATATTATTTCAGATAATTAGATAATTAGATAATAGCCAACCCCAAGAATTTACACATATTTAGACTGCACTGTGCCCATCTCTTTCCAATTGCTAGGAAAGATTGATGAGTAAAAAAATGTGAAAGCACCCTTAAATGTTTTGCTTTACCTGGGGATATCCTCACCATTCACTATTCGACAATAACTCTTTAATGTGTGAAATATGTATTGTAAATTGTGATTAGATAAGCATGTTATAACCAGATTTAGGATTTTCTAGTATCAGGTATAATTTATTTTTATTAAATTTTTTTTTACATTTATTCATTTTTGAGAGACAGAGAGACACAGAGCACAAGTGGGGGAGGGGCAGAGAGAGAGGGAGACAGAATCTGAAGCAGGCTCTAGGCTATCAGCTACCAGCACAGAGCCCGATGCGGGGCTCCAACTCACAAACCGTGAGATCATGACCTGAGCTGAAGTCGGACGCTCAACCGACTGAGCCACCCAGATGCCCCTAATATCAGCTATAATTTAAATACCTATAAAAGTAAATTAACAAAGCTTGAGAAATCCCATGGTATTTATGTCTTACATTTCCCTTTGGCTTTTTCTTAAGCTTTCTACACTTTATTATCTCTGTTAGACAATCAATTTATCACTACTGGAAATAAAATGGAAAAGTATATAGGCATTAACAATTTTAATTATATTGGTTGTAAATGATGGATCAGGGAACTCTGAAAGAAGATGTGACAACCAGGTCATGTGCTTGTGTAGGGATAGGCAACTTTTTAAACTAAGCTAAAACAAGGTATCCAGTCTCATTCAGACATTTGAATCCATTCAAGAAGAATCTCAAGCACAGAGAGCTGAAACTGTACATACATTGTTTAAATATAATTACTAATAACTATTCATGATATCTTAATTGAAAAATACAAAGACATGGTGAAAAAACTTTTTCATCAAATGCTTGACCCTTGGAATTTTGAACCTTTCGTTTCCTCCATTGCAAAGACAAAATATTCCCTTGAGTCCTGGATGTATATGCTAATGCAAAATGTATATAAATCTGGACAAGGTGAGAAACAGAAAAACGTGGCCATTCATGGTAATTAAATTTATGCCATGAGAATCTCTGAGAATAAAGTGTACTTACTGTGCCCTGGCAGAGTCATTCATGGACTAATCAAACTTGAGTGGAATGACATTGTGCCAGGACTGAGCTGAAGTTTAAGAGGAATAACATGCTTCTCTAATCTCCAGTCTATCTTCTATACTAAAAAATGCTTTGTCCCCAGAGTTTTGCATGCTATTGGCTATATTTTAAAATATTTTAAAAGAAACATGTCAACAAATAATTGCTAGTTTGCAAGCAGAACTTGGAGGTAGTGTAGCAAGCCCCTGTCCCTAAATTTGGAATTTTTAGAGTTAACACGTTGAACATCTTTTCATCTTCTTTATTAAAACTAAAATTACTAAAAGCCATCTCCTAATGAATATTGGTACTTAAATAATTTCTCAATTATATTTTTAACTATTGTAACTAAAACAAGGACATGTGACTTATTTAAAAACAAATTAGCGGCGAGACTATCAGATTGCTCTTTATTCAAAACTCTAGAGTGTAATGTGGTTCCTAGGAAGTCCATTCAGCTGGACAAAAAATTTCATTGAAAAAAGTTAGGATATATCCTTTATTTTTTAGACGCACACACTGAAAGAGAGAGAGAGAGAGAGAGAAACAGAGGAGAGGCAGAGGGAGAGAGAGAATCTCAAGCAGGCTCCCTGCCCAGAGCATAGAGCCCAATATGGGCTCAATCTCATGATTCTGGGATCATAACCTGAGTCACTGAATTGAAATCTAGAGTTGGTCCCAGACTCCCCAGAGTATGTCCATATTAATACAGAAATTATATAAGTAGTAAAGAAGCAACAGTAAACCATTTCCAACTACATGTATTTTTTTTAAATATAATTTATTGGCAAGTTAGCTAACATACAGTGTATACAGTGTGCTCTTGTTTTCCGGGGGTAGATTCCTATGATTCATTGCTTACATACAACACCCAGTGTGCCTCCCAACAAATGTCCTCCTCAATGCCCATCACACATTTTCCCCTCTCCCCTGCCATCAACCCTCAATTTGTTCTCTGTATTTAAGAGTCTTTTATGGTTTGCCTTCCTCTCTGTTTGAAACTATTTTTTCTCCTTCCCTTCTCCCATGGTCTTCTGTCAAGTTTCTTGAATTACATATATGAGTGAAATCATATGATATTTGTCTTTCTGTGACTAACTTATTTCACTTAGCATAATACCCTCCAGTTCCATCCGTGTTGTTGTAAATGGTAAGATTTCATTCTTTCTCATCACCAATTAGTATTCAAATATATATATATATATATATATATATATATATATATATATATATATATATATATATCACATCTTCTTTTTTAACTTTTTATTATTAAATATAATTTATTGTCAAGTTGCTTGCCATACAACACCCAGTGCTCATCCAAACAGATCCCTCCTCAATGCCCATCACTCACTTTCCCCTCTCCCCCACCTCCCATCAACCCTCAGTTCCTTCTCAGTATTTAAGAGTCTTTATGGTTTGCCTCCTTCCCTCTCTGTAACATTTTCTCCCCCTTCCCCTCTCCCATGGTCTTCTGTTAAGTTTTTCAGGATCCACATATGAGTGGAAACGTATGGTATCTGTCTTTCTCTGCCTGATGTATTTCACTTAACATAAACCACATCTTCTTTATCCATTCATCAGTTAATGGACATTTGGGTTGTTTCCATAATTTGGCTGTTGTTGAAAGTGCTGCTGTAAACATTGGGGTACATGCGCCCCTTTGAAACAGCACTCCTGTATCCTCTGGATGAATTGCTACTAGTGCTATTGCTGGGTTGTAGGGTAGTTCTATTTTTATTTTTTTTTTTTTTCAGAACCGCCACACTGTTTTCCGGAGGGAGCTGCACCAGTTTACATTTCCACCAACAGTGTAAGACAGTTTCCATTTCTCCACATCCTTGCCAACATCTGTTGTTGCCTGAGTTGTTAAGTTTAGCCACTCTGACTGGTGTGAGGTGGTATCTCACTGTGGTTTTGATGTGTATTTCCCTGATGATGAGTGACGTTGAGCATCTTTTTCATGTGTCTGTTGGCCATCTGGATGTCTTCTTTGGAAAAGTGTCTATTCATGTCATCTGCCCATCACTGGATTATTTGTTTTTTGGGTGTTGATTTTGATGAGTTCTTTAGAGATTTGGGGTGCTAACCTTTTATTTGACATGCCATTTGCAAATATCTTCTCCAATTCCATCAGTTGCCTTCTAGTTTTGTTGATTGTTTCCTTTGCTGTGCAGAAACTTTTTATCCTGATGAGGTCCCAATACTTCATTTTTGCTTTTATTTCCCTTGCCGTTTGAGACATGTTGAGTAAGAAGTTCCTGTAGCTGAGGTCAAAAATGTTGTTGCCTGTTTTCTCCTGTAGGGTTTTGATGGTTTCCTGTCTTAACATTTAGGTCTTGCATCCATTTGTGTATGGTGTAAGAAAGTGGCCCAGCTTCATTCTCCTTCATGTTGCTGTCCAGTTATCCCAGCACCATTTGTTAAAGAGACTGTCATTTTTCCATTGGATACTCTTTCCTGCTTTGTCAAAGATTAGTTGGCCATAAATTTGTGGGTCCAATTCTGGGTTCTCTATTCTATTCTATTGGTCTATATGTCTGTTTTTGTGCCAATACCATACTGTCTTGATGATTACAACTTTGTAATACAGGCTAAAGATCAGGATTGTGATGCCTTCTGCTTTGGTTTTCTTTTTCAACATTACTTTGACTATTCAGGGTCTTTTGTGGTTCCATACAAATTTGCTCTGAGAAGAATGCCGGTGCAATTTTGCTTGGGATTGCATTGAACGTGTAGATTGTTTTGGGTAGTGTTGACATTTTAACAATGTTTGTTCATCCAATCCACGAGTATGGAATGTTTTTCCATTTTTTTGTGTCTTTAATTCCTTTCGTAAGTTTTCTATAGTTTTCAGCATACAGGTCTTTTACATTTTTGGTTAGGTTTATTCCTAGGTAGTTTATGGTTCTTGGTACAATTGTAAATGGGAACAATTTCTTGATTTCTCTTTCTGTTGCTTCATTATTGGTGTATAGAAATGCAACCTATTTATATACACTGGTTTTACATCCTGCTACTTTGCTGAATTCATGAATCAGTTCTAGCAGCTTTTTGGTGGAGGTTTTTGGGTTTTCCATGTAGAGTAGCATGTCATCTGTGAAAAGTGAAAGTTTGACCTCTTCTTTTCTGGTTTAGATGCATTTTATTTTATTTTGTTTTCTGATTGCTGAGGCTAGGACTTCCAACACTATGTTAAACAACAGTAGTAAGAGTGGACATCCTGCTGTGTTCCTTCTCAGGGGGAAAGCCCTCAGTTTTTACCAATGAGGAAGATATTAGCAATGGGCTTTTCATTTATGGCTCTTATGATGTTAAGGTATGTTCCTTTTATCCTGACTTTCCTGAGAGTTTTTAAGAGAGGATGCTGTATTTTGTCGAATGCTTTTTCTGCATGTATTGACGAGATCATATGGTTCTTATACTTTCTTCTATTAATGTGATGTATCACCTTGATTGCTTCGTGAATACTGAACCAGACCTATGGTCCAGGAATGAAACCCACTGGATCATGGTGAAAAATTCTTTAAATATACTGCTGAATTCAATTTGCTAGTATCTTGTTGATCAGCTAGCATCCATGTTCATCAGGGATATTGACCTATAGTTCTCCCTTTTAATGGAATCTCTGTCTGTTTGGGGATCAAGGTCTTGCTGGCTTCATAGAATGAGTCGGGAAGCTTTCCTTCCATTTCTGGTTTTTGGAATAGCTTGAGAAGGATAGGTATTAACTCTGCTTTAAATGTCTGGTAGAATTCCCCTGGGAGGCCATCTGTCCCAGGACTCTTATTTATTGGGGGATTTTTGATAACTGATTCAATTTCTTTGCTGGTTATGGGTCTATTCAAATTTTCTATTTCTTCCCATTTGAGTTTTTGTGGTGTGTGTGTGTGTGTGTGTGTGTGTGTAGGAAATTGTCCATTTCTTCCAGGTTGTCCAGTTTGTTGGCATATAATTTTTCATAGTATTCTCTAATAATTGTATTTCTGTCATATTGATCATGATTTCTTCTCTTTAATTTGTGATTTTATCTATTTGGGTTCTCTCTCATCTCTTTTTGAGAAGTCTAAGTGTTTATCAACTTTGTTTATTCTTTCAAAAAAACAGCTCCTAGATTCATTGGTCTGTTATATTGATTTTTGGATTCTATATTGTTTATTTCTGTTCTAATCTTTATTACTTCTCTTCTTTTGCTGGTTTTGGGGTTTCTTTGTTGTTCTGCTTCTAGTTCCTTTAGGTGTGTGGTTAGGTTTTGTATTTGGAGTTTTCTTTGTTTCTTGAGATAGGCCTGGATTGCAATGTATTTTCCTCTTAGGACTGCCTTTGCTGCATCCCAAATGTTTGGACTGTCATATTTTCCTTTTCATTTGCTTCCACATATTTTTTAATTTCTTCCTTAATTGCCTGGTTGACCCATTCATTCTTTAGTAAGATGTTCTTTAACCTCCATGCATTTGGAGGCTTTCCAACTTATTTTCTTGTGGTTGATTTCAAGTTTCATAGCGTTGTGTTCTGAAAATATGCATGGTATGATCTCAGTTCTTTCATATTTATTGAAGGCTGTTTCATGATTCAGTATGTCATCTATCTTGGAGAATGTTCCATGTGCACTCAAGGAGAATGTGTATTCTGCTGCTTTTGGATGAAAAGTTCTGAACATATCTGTCAAATCCATCTGGTCCAGTGTAATATTCAAGTCTATTGTTTCTTTATTGATTTTCTGCCTAGTTGATCTATCCATTGTTGTAAGTGGAGTATTAAAGTCCCCTGCAATTACCATATTCTTATCAATAAGATTGCTTATGTTTGTAAATAATTGATTTATATATTTGGGTTTTTCAAGTTGGGGGCAGAAACATTTATGATTCTTAGCTCTTCTTGATGGATAGACCCTGCAATTATGCTATAATGTCCTTTTTCATCTCTTGTTACAACCTTTAGTTTAAAATCTAGTTTTTTTTTTGATATAAGTATGGCTGCTCCAGCTTTCTTTTGACTTCCAGTAGCATGATCGATGGTTCTCCACCCCCTCACTTTCAATCTGTAGGTATCCTCATGTCTAAAATGAGTCTCTTGAAGACACATATAGATGGATCCTGGTATTTTATCCATTCTGATACCCTTTGTCTTTTGATTGGGGCATTTAGTCCATTTACATTCAGAGTTATTATTGAAAGATATGGGTTTAGTGTCATTGCGTTATCTGTAGGTTTCATGCTTGTGGAGTGTCTCTGGTCCTTCATAGTCTTTGCAGCATTCCACTCACAGAGTCCCCCTTAGGATCTCCTTCAGGGCTGGTTTAGTGGTTATTAACTCCTTCAGTTTTTGTCTGGGAAAGCTTTTATCTCTCCTTTTATTCTGAATGACAGCTTTTCTGGGTAAAGGATTCTTGGCTGCATATTTTTCTTATTCAGCACATTGAATATTTCTTGCCATTACTTTTGGCCTGCCAAGTTTCAGTGGATAGGTCTGCTACTATCCTATGTTTCCTTGTAGGTTAAGGCCCGTTTGTCTCTATCTGATTTCAGAATTATCTCTTTATCTTTGTATTTTGCCAGTTTCACCATGACATGCTGGGGAGAAGACCTATTCTTAGTGAATCTGAAGGGAGTTCTCTGTGCCTCCTGGATCTGGATATTTGCTTCCTTCCCCAGATAAGGGAAGTTCTCAACTATAGTTTGTACAGGTAAACTGTTACCCCTTTCTCTCTCTCTTCTTCTGGAATGCCTGTGATATGCATATTATTATCTTTCAGTGAATCACTTAGTTCTCTAATTCTCCTCTTGTGGTCTAGTATTATCTCTCTTTTTCTAGGCTTCATCATTTTCCATAATTTTATCTTCTATTTCACGTATTCTCCCCCTGCTTCCCCCCATCCTCACTGTCACTGCATCTAGTTTATTTTGCACCTCATTTATAGCATTTCTTAATTCGTGTTGACTATTTCTTAGTTCCTTGATCTCTGCAGCAATAGATTCTCTGCTGTCTTCTATGCTTTTCTCAAGCCCAGCTATTTATCTTATGACTATTACTCTAAATTCTTGATCAGATATATTATTTATATATGTTTTGAGCACTTCTCTAGGTGTCATTTCTTCCTGGAATTTCTTTTGAGGAGAATTTTTCCATTGACATGGGCAGGGAAAAAGAAAAGAAGAAAAAAAAATTGACCAGGCAGAGAATCAGAGAAACTATATAGTTCCATACAGAGAGAGAGGGGAAAATAAAGGAGAAGGAGATACAGATAATATATAATATTAATATAATATAATTAATATATATAGCATATAATGTTAATTATTAATATATAATATATGTAAAATAAGAATTGACCAAGAATCAGATCAGAAAATTCAAACCCTCTGTACAGATATCTGATGATGCCTTGGAACCAATGGCTAAACTGGTCTGCAGGAGGGGCTATCTGATTTGATAAGTGTCAGTCTTGCTCTAGTAGATACAGTTACCAGCAAAGAGGGGTGTGGTTTTGTGTACACAGGTCTGCCTCCACTGTGGGCCTGCTGTCTGTTCCCTGAAGTCCCACCTTGCCTTGTTGATGATGGAAGAAAAATGGCAACACTACAGTCTCTCCTCCCTGGACCAAGTGTCCCAGACCACTCTGTTCAGGCTGTCCTCCCAGTGCCACGTGGACATGAGCAGGCTGGTTTGTCCCACTCCATTGTCTCCCACGCCTCTTAGGCCTTCGGTTGGGATTGAAACCCCAATGTCTTAAAGGATCCCACTCTGTGTGACCTAGTTCCAGAGTGATATAAAGGTCCCAGGCAGCTGACAAAGGGCCTCTGGATGTCAGGTGCCTCAGGATCTTTTGTCCTCAGAGAGGCTAAGTAGTTTCTTCCCACAACACTCAAAGGAGAGGACTTATCTCTCTCTGACTGTGCCTCTGAGCTAACTATCAGGACTGGGCTCTCTCCCCTCCTCCCCAGGTTGGGAAACAGGGCTGAAGGCCCCAGTCCAGAGAAAGACCTGCAACCCTGGATGGCGTTAGAAACTGGTTCCTTTTACATTTTTTCCATTCCCTTATCCGTGGTTTTTCTCTTGTCCGAATACAATCCTACACTTCCACAGTCTCTCTTTCCCTTCCTTTTGTCTCTCCACAGAAGGGAATCCCTCCCTTCCATGCCTATACCCCCTGTTTTATCACTCCCAGTTTGCAATCCTGCACCTATGGCCCGTGAAGTTGTCCTGGTATGCCCCTGGAGAGATTTTTCTGTCATTCTGTAGGCTGGATTCCTGGAATTCCAAGTCTTCTGGCCTCAATACTGCTGTGTTCGATGGACAAGGGAACTTCAGGTTCCCCTACTTCTCCACCATGTTGAGTCCTCCAACTACATGTATTTTTTTCATTAAATTAAAAACACCTATAGATAGATGATTCACATGGTATTGTAAGAAATAATACAGAGATTTTGTTTAACTTTTATAAAATAAAAGTTCCCCAATGGAAACATCTTACAATATTATATTATTACAACCAGAATATTGGCTTGATGAAATCAGTTACAAAACAACTCCATCACCACAGAAAACCTCTAATTACTCTTTAGTAGCCTCACAATTCTCTCTTCCCCCATCCTTAACCTTTGGCAACCACTAATCCCACTGATCTGTCCCCTGTTTCTATTTTCTTTTAATTTTGAGAATACTATGTAAGTGAAATCATGCAGTATGAAACATTTTGAGACTAGCTTCTGTTCACTCAGCATAATTCTATGGAGATTCATCCAAGTTGTTGCATACACAATAGTTTTTTCATTTTATTGCTGGCTAGTATTCCGTGGTATGGATGTATCACTGTTTAACCATTCACCCACTGAAGGATACATGGCTTGTTTCCAGGTTTTTGCTGTTATGAGTATGGTTAACATCAACGTCTGTCTAAAACTCTTCTTTGTGAACCTAAATTTTCATTATCTCTGGGATAAAGGCACAAGGGAACATTTTATTTTTTAAGTGAGATGGTAGTTTCATGTTTTGTTATTTGAGAATTTGCCAATCATTTTGCAGAGTGGCTATTCTATTTTATATTTCCTCACAGTATATGAGTGATCAAAGTTCTCAGAATCCCCACCAGCATTTGGTGTTGTCACTTATATATTAGCTTTTCTGATAAGTGTATAGTGGTATCATATTGTGTTTTTAATTTGCATTTTCCTGATGGCTAATGATATCGAACCCCACGAAATGGAATTTTCAGGGAACAACCTTGAGAAATGAAATAATGTCTCCTTCTGGAGCAAAGGACAGTTTTGCTTACTGTTTGCTATAAAGGGGTTTTTCCAAGCTCAGTTCTTCACTCCTGTAAAGCAACCTACTGGGTGGTCTCCACAGCACATAGAGACAAAGGGAACCAATGCAAACATGACAGTTATGATGCCTACTTTGCCATGAATAATGAAGTCAGTAGATTCTCACCTATGGCTCCTGGTCTGACACCATCCATGAAACAGTAATAGATTAACTTAATATTGTTATGGGGGGATAAAATTAAAACCCATGCTTATCATTTACTACTAAACTCTAAGTCATTAGAGGGAAACACATTTCAAGCCTTTCATCATTGGAATTTAACCATTATATATTATGCATTTAATAATTACATGTAATATAATTGATGAGCTACAGATAAGAGGAGAAGAAAGTAGATGTGACATATATACACTCAATGATTTGGACAGAGTGCATAAGAAAAGGAAGCAAGAGGAACTAAGGAAGGGTGTCATGTGAGATTCTTTCACTGAAAGTCAACTGATTCTATTTGATTTTGGCCCGCTAAACGCTAATATTAAACCTTATGACATTATTACTTATTAATATTATTTTAATTTTTAATCATCTTCTCTAAAGTTTGTCTCATTTTATCCTTACAGCAGGAGCATGAGTTAGACAGGACATTATTTTTCAAAGGAGGAAAATAAGTTCCACAGAGATTAAATGACATGTTTCAAATTAAATAATTCACAAATCAGTTCCACGGTAATATAAAGAATGCATTAGTAGGATTCGCACAGTAAGTTCCTTCAAATTGGAATTCTGAACTTTTATACCTAAGATTGGAGATGCATTCGTTTATAACACCCATTCTTACCACCTTACCACCTGAGATGATGTCAAGAACTTTTGTTGTTAATGTGTAGTCTTTTTCTTATTATCTAAGATTTTATTTTATTTTAGATTTTCCCAAATCATCTCATACAAATTATCTGAAATCTATTTCAAATTCTCTTTATTTTAAATTATCTTTTGCCTATATTTGATATAAACTAATGACTTCATTAAACTTCCAGTTTGTTAAAAAGAATTTAGTGAACTACCTTGCCTGAGGCAATATTGTCTTTCACATATTTTATAAATATAGAGAATTCTTTTTTAAGTTTTTTAAAAGTTTATTTATTTTTTTAGTAATCTCTGCACCCAATGTGGGGCTATGGTAATGAGGTAGAAGCAATGTCCCCAGTACTTTATGACCTATATCTAACCACCTTTATGCCTCGAATGATTATTACATTTTTGTTGAAAAATGATGACACCAACAGATAAGCAAAAATAAAAGCTCCCTTAATATAATGATAATATTGATAAATTATGACAATAATAGCAGCTAACAGTTATATAGTGCTTACTCTGTATAGACACTATTCTAAACACTTTTAATGATTAATATATTTAAACCTCAAAATAACTCCAGAAGTATACAACAGTAATAGAAGGAGGAGGAGGGGGAGGAGATGTATTTGCATTCCATAGAGAAGAAACTATTGATAAGGAATGCCATTAATCTAGGTAAATGTTTACATATTTCAGTAGATATATGTGTTCTTTGTTTGGGACACATGTTTCCCTTACCGTAAATTTCCCTTGAAACCACACGTATTGATTGGAGTGAAAAATTCCATCAGATGTTTATAAGAAACTCAAACCGTGTCTTTTTTTTTTTTTTTTTTTTTTTTTTTTTTTTTTTGAGAGAGCATGTGTGAGTGAGGGCAGAGGGGGAGATCATGACCTGAGCTGAAGTTGGATGCTTAACCGACTGAGCCACCCAGGCACAGAGAACCTTAAAGAGAGCCCAACCTGGGGCTCAATCCCATGACCCTGGAATCATGACCTGAGCCAAAATCAAAAGTTGGAGGCTCAACCTAATGAGCTACCCAGGCACCCCGACCCATGTCATTCTTAAAGTATTAGAGAGGAATGGCTTTGCCCTTCTGTGCCTATCATCATGAGAGGTTTTTAGGGATTCTCAGTACTTTCTGGTCTGGTATGGGAATGCACAAGTCATAATCAGTTGACCTGATTGTCAAGCATCAATCTAGCTTGCCTCAGAGACATTCATGTCTGTCCTCCTCCTCTACATGAGCAGCTGTCCAAATGAGTTCCAGGATAGTCTAAAGCAGAAATGAATTGTTTCAGATCATCTCTAAACATTACTGGGTTCTGGCATCTGCAAGCCAGAAGAGATTTCAGGTCTGTCTTACATTTCTGTACCCACAAACCTGAAGTCTTACCCCATGCTCACCACTTCCTACTGTAGTAATTGTCATACAGGCTTCCTCAGGCTGTAATGAATTTTCCCAGCAAATGCAGGATCGTCATGTTGTACATTTAAATTTCCTGCTCTCCATTTGGTGTTCTCTTTCTTGTGTTCTTAGGAGAGACCTAATTATCTAAGAATATAGTACACTCATAATTATTCAGGTAATTCCTTCTCTGTCTTCCCATTGATTTTTTTTAATTCATCAGATCCTTTAACATAATGGGTTATAATTATTTCTTCAAGTGTCTTTCTTAACAACTAGAATAGGATCTCTTCAAGGCAAGATACCTTTTGAATTGTTATTAGTACTTGGTTCTTATAGCTCCTGGCATATGTTAACTTCTCCCCAAATATTTGGTTAATCCTTTCATTAATGAATTATTTATTTAAAAATCATAGAAAATCTACTAGAAATTCAACTACTGAGTCAGAATATGATTTTATATATTTTGGTGGAACTTTGGAAGTTTTTTGTTTGTTTGTTTGCTTGTTAAATTGTTTTTTAATGCTTATTTGTGAGGGAGAGAGAGAAAGTGAGCATGAGCAGGGGAGGGACAGAAAGAGGGAAACAGAATGTGAAGCAAGCCCCAGGCTCTGAACTGTCAGCACAGAGCACTGAACAGGGCTCGAACTTGTGAACTGGGAGATCATGACCTGAGCCGAAGTTGAACGCCCATCTGACTGAGCAACCCGGGTGCCCCTTGTTTGTTTGCTTGTTAAAACATATTTGTTTCTATTTACTTTTCATGATGGTAATGAGGATTAGATAAAAGAAAACTAAATTATTTTTATTCTATAATAAAAATGTAATATATGTTGACTATTTTCAAATTTCTTGTTCTGTTGAAATTTGGTTGCGCTTTTAAAATGTTTTTCAATGGGCGCCTGGGTGGCGCAGTCGGTTAAGCGTCCGACTTCAGCCAGGTCACGATCTCGCGGTCTGTGAGTTCGAGCCCCGCGTCAGGCTCTGGGCTGATGGCTCGGAGCCTGGAGCCTGTTTCCGATTCTGTGTCTCCCTCTCTCTCTGCCCCTCCCCCGTTCATGCTCTGTCTCTCTCTGTCCCAAAAATAAATAAAAAACGTTGAAAAAAAAATTAAAAAAAAAAAAAATAAAAAATAAAATGTTTTTCAATAAAACAATTAGATAACCATGAAACATAGGAAGAGAACAGTAAAAAATGACAGGACTTTAGTGAATTTGAACTACAAAGGCAGTATGTCCCATGCTGACATTATAGTTAAAATTTTGTTTTATGAACATGCTTAAGAAATTTAAAAGTTTTTAACAACTCTAATTATGGACCTATGGAAATATCAAATAACAAAGTCCATCAGCAATATTCCTATATATTTTAATCAGTCACTTCTCTTGAATATTTGCTCACACCAATATTAAGGCAATATACCTGACTCAAGTCATTGTATCCATTTTAGGAAATAAGAAATTTTGAAAGATAAATTGGCGGGGCATCTGGCTGGATCAGTTTGTAGAGCATGTGAGTCTTGATCTCATGGTCGTCAGTTCAAGCCCCACTTTGGGAATAGAACTTACATTAAAAAAAGAAGGGGTGTGGCGGTTCCTGGGTGGCTCATTCGGTTGAGCCTCTGACTCTTGATTTCAGCTCAGGTCATGATCTCATGGCTTGTGAGTTTGAGTCGCACGCCAGGCTCTCTGCTGTCAGCACAGAACACTCTTCGGATACTCTGTCTCTCTCTCTCTGCCCTCCCCTGCTCGTGCTCTCTCTCTCTTTCTCAAAAATAAACATTAAAAGAAAATAATTGGATTGTTTGAAATTAGATGTGTTAGACAAGGGAGTGAATAAAAATTAGTTTGCTTTTAAAAATATGCCATGGGGGATCCATCTTTAGATCAGTGCTCTAAACATTATTTGTCCTGTAGATTATTTTCCTGGGTTTTTCAGAAAATCTCTTCTGACGTGATAACTTCACAGCATTGGCAAAGGTCCTTTTGATCAGAGTTTCGTCATTTAACATCTGAATATCTAACCTAAAAAGAAAGACTATGTTATGAATGGTTATGAACCTGGCATAACAAAATTGAGTTCAAATATCGGGTTCTGTAGAGGAAAATACTTTATTTTCATATATCTGTTTCTTTATTTATAAAAAAAGTATGTTTCCTAATGCCATTTTGAGAATTAATAATGATAGTTAATATTAATTCAGACTTTATATGATCTCATTTCATTTCATTTCATTTTAACAGTGTTAAAAAAAAAACAAAATTCAACTGAGTAAGTTTTAGACATCTTATTGCTTAAGTCAATGATTCATGAATCAGGAAGCATCTCATCTTGCAGATGGAAAGGAACTCTGAGGAGCTGTACAAAATGAAAGACTTATAGGTAGAAGGGAACAGAAACAAGGAAATTATACTAGCAAAAAGGTGGATTCATTGTGACAAGTTCATGTTCCTTCAGGGGATATCAGGGGCCTATCAGGCAGACTACCTCAATAGTGCTGATCATCAGATGACTCCTGATTGACTGGTTTAAGACTTCACTTCTGGGAGAGGTCAAAATTCTAATTAAGTCAAGTCTCAGTTTGTTGACATGGGACTTGGCAAAATTAACTCCATTTGGGAGCTCTTGTCTTGTTTTTAACAATAATCATATGAAGTTGGTGCTACTATTATACTCATTTTACAGGTGAGGAAACAGTACTTAAAGGTTAAAGCCATATGCCCAAGGTAATGTAGCCAATAAACAGAATGACTAGGATAGGAACTTTCGATCCTCAGTTATTTTAAAAATCAATGAAAATTATCTAGTAAGCCTTACAAAGTAAAAATTATTATGGACACAATCAGTACTGAAACTAGCCCATTAGAATAATTAAATTCAATAAGACAAAGGAATGAATGATCTTTTTTCCTCTACTACTGTTTTCAGTTGAATCATCTTGTCATCTGCCCTTTGACAAGATCTTTGGATAGAAGTGCCTTACTGCTTTATAAGTATTGAAAATAGTTATCCATAAAGGCTGGAGTATGGCCTGAAAGACTTATAGGCAGAAGGGAACCAGTATGCCCTGGTGATGCCCAGGCCCTTGCAGGCATCCTCTGTTCAGTGCTCAGAGCTCTGGCTCCCTTTGAGGAAGAAAGCTGCTGGTGGCTGGATCCACAGATGCTGCCACTGCACACACCATTTTCTGGCTGGAAATCTCCTAAGTCCTTGGCTAACAGGCTGAGGGAGATGCTCTGGCGCCCAGCTCCTTCTCCCTGGAGCACCAAGGACTTTCAAATCAGTGCAAAAATACATATGTTCACCAAGGTCCAATAGTTCAGAGCTCAGCCAATGTTTACATCCAATTCTGGTGTAGGTGTTATTGGTTTAACGATTCCATCATGTAGAGAAGTGTCTTTACTGAAGCAACAGATACTAAATGAAAGCCAGAACTGGTCAAGAAGAAAAAGGTAGGGGAGGAGAGAGAGAGACAGAGAGAGAGAGAGAGAGAGAGAGAGAGAGAGAGAGGAGAGGTGAGGACCTCTTATGAAAAGGAGTAGAAGAACAAAATGGAGTATTCCAAATGTTGATGGTATTGGAAAACAGCTAGGTAGAGGTTAATGGTAACAACAAGGTGGTGTCTCACGCCATCAACTGTCTGGACTCAAATTGGGTCAGCCAGAGCTTGAAAGCAAATCTCAGAGGCAAATATAGTTCTTGCTGCTATTGGAGATCCTAGTGCTTGTCCTTGGACTGGTGATTCCTAGTGATTTTGACTTCAGGTCATTAGAACAGGTGTCATGGTATTCTCATTCCCAAAGCTCTACAATCTGATGTTTGGCCAGGTTGAAGGTTTGGGGCAACAGTTGTAATTGAGCTCTTTGCTTACACTTTCTGAGATGAATTTAGAGTAGACATGTGTTTGGGTGGACGGGATGCACATCATTAACACTACATATACACTTCAAGGCAAACAAACAATCTCTGTGGTTTCTGTAGAGGTTGGCACCAAGTGGAATATTGCAGACATGTGAGATATTTCCCTGATAGCAAAATAATGATAATGGCATCTATGGTTTAAGAAGAGGAGAACCAACTGATTCAATTTTGCTGGGTCATTATCATTTGTCACAAGAAACAAGATATCAGACCAAATCATTTGCTATTAGACTAAGAAACAAGCATAAGAACAGTTTCCCACAAATATAGTTTGTGTTATCATTGTGATGGAAGAAGTACATCAAAATTTTCAAGTAGGAATGCAGGTAACTTCCAGTGGCCGTTAGATCTTCAACCCATTTGTCCGGCTACATCATTCTTGTCACATTACTGACAGCCCACTGGTTACACTGCAGGGACCATGTTGAGATTGACAAAGATATCTAATATCTCTTTGTTGTTTGCCAGAGTAGTAATTACATTGTGTTATCAGAGAAAGTCTCTTTAAGGCATTGACTTCATTTCTTATGTAATTCTCACATAAATAAATGTATGGGACAAAATTATAAATTTACATTTATTTTTCATTGTGAAGGAATTTGAGAGCATGTTCATTATTACTTATTTACTTAAATAATTTGTTGGTTCTTTAAGTTGTTTTTTGAAATTATAAATTGCTTAAACACATTTATGTTATGAAAACCATTAAGGTGTGGTTCTAATCCAATCTGTTTTCAAGAAGATAGATAAGCAGTAGTCTGTCAAATCAGCACATTCCTAGAGACCTGCCTGATTACCACCATATTTATATGTATCATAGAACTACAGTAGATAGAACTTTTCTTCTTTTTTTAAAATTTTTATTAAAAAATTTTTAATATAGTTGACACATAATGTTACAATAGTTTCGGGTGTACAATACAGTGAATCAACAACTCTATACATTATGCTATGCTCATCACAAATGTAGCTACCATCTGTTACCATACAACACTGTTACAGTTCCATTCACTATATTCATTCCATAATGGGAAGCTCGTATGTCCTACTCTCCTTCACCCATTTTGTCCATCCCTCAACACCCTCCCCTCTGACAACCATCAGTTTCTTCTCTGTATTTATTGGTCTGATTCGGGGACAAGCACTTTATTTTATGCATGATTTTGTTAGTGACTATGCACTGAAGGCTCAAAACGTCCAAATCCATTCTATATTCGTTTGCAATTTTTGACTAGAGAATGCAGTGTTGTTTTCCTTTCAAATTAAAAGCAAACAGACATTAATATAAAATGAATAAATAACATATTTTGAGCTAAGTTCACTTGAGGAGGGTCATTGGACCCCATGTATCATTTTGAAAAATAGTCTAGTATAAATAATACTTTAAACTCACATCCAATTTAAAGTATTCCTCTTCTTTTCTCAAGGCTGACAACAGTAAGGGAACCACCTCTAGGTAAGAAGGAATAATTCTGTCCATTTGCGTTATTCCATTTCACTTCCTCTCTCTCTTTCCTTGTCTTCTGCTTATGTTGCTTTGGGGGGAATAGGGCAGAGGGGCAGGCAAAGGAAAAGAGAGGGCAAGGGGAATGCCCCTCCCTCACCACATGTTCTCCCAGGGATTCTTTTGTTTTCATACTCATTTGGCTGAAGTAGGAGGCAGTTGATATGCACAGCAATCTCCACATTCCTTTTAAAAATTACTTGTCTCTATCAAATCTCTCACATTCTCTTATTCTTTCAGGAGTTATGGTGGTACACACAACTTTCTTTTTCTCAATTGCAATCGAAATTCTGAGACAGCAGGAACATTTTAAAATAACATGAAGTTTTAATATTATCATCAGCAGCAACTTCCTTATAATTTTAATTTTGATCCGATGAAAATGTAATTATATTTTAATACAAAAGCTAAAATTTTGTTATGTCTGGGATATTGATAGGTCCATATCACAGGAAGTCATTCCCCTCTTAGGGAAAGGAAAACTGCAAGATCTAAATAACCTAATCTAAATGATAGTATTTTGGCTAAAATCCTTTCCTTTTGTTTAGAGCCAAATAATAATTTGAGAATAACAAATTGTGAATAAGATTTTCAACTAGTTGTTTAAATCTAAATAATACAGAATCAAAAGGTATGTATTTTCCCCCATATGTTCATTATTTTGTTTCTTTTTTTTTTTTTAATTTTTTTTTTTTTTTACGTTTATTTATTTTTGAGACAGAGAGAGACAGAGCATGAACAGGGGAGGGTCAGAGAGAGAGGGAGACACAGAATCTGAAACAGGCTCCAGGCTCCGAGCTGTCAGCACAGAGCCCAATGCGGGGCTCAAACTCATGGACCGCGAGATCGTGACCTGAGCCGAAGTCGGCTGCTCAACCGACTGAGCCACCCAGGCGCCCCCATTATTTTGTTTCTTAAATTCCACATATGAGTGAAATCATATGGTATTTGTCTTTCTCTGACTGATTTATTTCACTTAGCATAATACTGTCTAGCCCTATCCATGTCGTTGCAAATGGCAAGATTTCAGTCTTTTTGTTGGGTGAGTAATATGTCATTGTATATATATGTATATAGACAGTGTCTTCTTTATCCATTCATCAGTTGATGGACATTTGGCTCTTTCCATAATTTGGCTGTTGTTGAGAAGGTTGCTATAAACATTGGGGTTCATGTATCCCTTTGAATCAGTTTTGACTCATAACTATAAAGAACAAACTGAGAATCTCTGGAGGGGTGGTAGGTTGGGGAGATGGGTTAAATGGGTGATGGGTACTAAGGAGGGCACTTCTCATGAGCACTGGGTATTGTATGTAAGTGATGAGTCACTAAATTCTACATCTGAAACTAATATTACACTGTATGTTAACTAACTGGAATTTAAATAAAAATTTGGAGAAAAAAGATATGTAAATATTTTAGTTCACAATGTATGACTTGATATATTTAGTCATATGCTTCCACAGTACAAATGGAAATATCTAGATTTTAATCTATCTTTCCCATTTATTCTTATTCAATGACTATAACATATACCTAGAGATATAGATAAAAATATAGGTAGATATACATAGATATATATGCCTTATATATTTTATATATGACATATACAATACATAAGGCTTATATATTATGTATATGTCTGGAAGATGTCTGGAATAGTTGTCAGGTATTTAAATGTCATGTGGGACTTACAAGTCTTTGATTTGGGGGGAGTTTCCATATCTTGAAAATTTTCTAGCATCTTTGTCTTCAGACTTAAATCCAAGTGATGTCCCCAAAAATGTCCCTACAAATTTTTAAAGTGCACCTTATGAGACAGTATTTCCCTGCTGAGATTCATTGCACCATAAGTCTACCCTGTCTTCTGTCCTAAAAATGATGGTTGCTTACAGTCAGTAAACATGTTACAAGGAAAAAAATTCAGATTTGCATTTCCTTGTTCCTAATAAAAGGTTCAAATATGTTAATTTACCTCAAGTTTTCACCATCAAAACAAAAAGGTTGCCCCTGAATAATATTAAATGACCCAGATAATCAGTGATTGCTGTGGATCTGATTACATGTTTAGGAGTTTTCACATCTAATTTCACTTTCCATGGGTTCCGTTCACTCTAGTTTGAAATTTGGGATTACTTCACAGTCATGGATGAAACCAGTACAGGTCCTTTCGAAAAGAGACTTAGTGTTCTAAACTATGCTTTCTTTACTTCCCCTCACACCCCTTTCCCCTATATACACACGAAAAGTTTTCACCCCAGAAATAGCTTAAGTCTTCTCTTATTTTCTGAGAAAAGTATATGACTTTGTTTCTTGTTCCCAAAAAGTAGCAGCATTGTAAGGTGGTGCAACAGATGGGGTTTACAAACACTATATATATATTATTTTTAGTGTAGGAAGAATTTAGAATTATAGGAGATTTTCTCTAACTACTTGGTAGGACATTAACAGTTCTTTATAATGTTTTCACCTTTTCAAAGGATACTCAAACCTTTATGATATGATTTTGCTCTAAAAAATCAGAATACTTTTACAATTTCACATAATGGATTTTTATACAAAAGAAGATTCATATTCATAATTCAAGGGTCCTTAATAATAATTTAGAATGATTGAAATTAAACTTATTTTCATAAATTAGAAGATCACAGAATGCAATTTGGAACATAGGCTATGAATATTTTGCTTAACCTACAGATCAAGATGTTGAGAGATCAAATATAATTTCTTTTTTTTTAATATTCATTTTTATTTTTGAGAGAGAATGAGTGAGTGAGCGTGAGTGGGGAATGGGAACAGAGAGAGGGAGATACAGAATCTGAAGCAGGCTCCAGGCTCTGAGCTGTCAGCAAAGAACCATGCTCACGAACTGTGAGATCATGATCTGAGCCAAGGTCGGATGCTTAACCAACTGAGCCACCCAGGCGCCCCTCATATATAATTTCTAAAGAGAATTGACTCATTCCAAAAAGATTCCTTTAATAATGGAAATAAAAGGTCATGAGTTCATTAAAAGAAAGATAATTGTTTTTGCACAACTAAAAACTAAAATTGATTTAATGTATTTTGTTTATCGTTTGTGATTCTACCAGGAGAGGAATATAATCTATTGTTTCACAGCCATATGCCCACAAATTTATTTTCATGCAAGAAAGGACAGTTATCTTCTAAATAAATGAGATACTTTTTTAACTATTCTAGTCAGCTGGTGAACGATTTCACCTATTCTTAGAGTTCCTCAGTAAGGTTTTATCGGGAGTGAATGGAGAAATGGATCCAAATTCAATTGATGCTCAGAGTAGTTTTCTGTTAAAAAAAAGTGTTTTATACTTTAGCAAGTATTTAACAGTAATGAATATAGCATGTTAGATTTTTATTTAATATGTCAAATTAGAAGTGCCTTAGTAAAATTAGTGAAATTAAATGAAATAATATATCTTAATAATTTCGCCAATTCTAACTTTTAACTGAGTTGCTTGATAAATATTTAATAAACATAATAAAACATAAACATAAATAAAATGAACATAATAAAATAAAATAGCAAAACTGTTTCTGTAATTGCAGATTTTAAAAGTGAAAGTGATTTAAAATCAACCCTACAAAAATAAAAATTATCTCAATACTCCTGAAAATATACAAAAATTTTGAATTTACTGTTGTTTTCCAAAAATAATACATTGCCTTTAAAATGAATTTATGATGTGACAGTCAATACATTTTGATTTGCAAAAAGATAAGATGTTCTCCTTTCTAATTTTTGCTTTCTTGCATTTTATTTAGAATTACCAAGATAAGTTATTATGAGAGAGGGCAATTTGCTCTCAACCAGTAGGTTTTATTTAACATTTTGCATAACACAATGGCTGAATGTGCAGGAGAGTTTATATGTCTCCTCCACCAGTTAGTAGACATGTAACCTAAGCAAGTGTTTTAAACTTCTATGTGCTTCAATTTTACCCATGGATATCATGGATATAGATTTTATCAAAGGATATCCAAAATATATCCATCGTCACAATCATAGCTTTCTCATGCTTATAAACATGAGACAGTATTTCACCACTAGGCTTGGGTGCCATTTTAAAGAGTGAAATCACCAACAAAAGCACAAAAATACAGAAAAAAACAAAACAAACAAAAAACCTCGCACTAAGCAGACTGAAGAAAGGATACTTGTTTATAGTATAAGTTGAAACAGGAAGCAGAGGACCATCTTGTTCATTTTCAGCTAGGAATGTGTGCATAGGGCAACTCCGATTTTTTGCCCCTCTGTGCAAAAAATGTTCCAGATAACTGTGAAAGCACTGCGAGTATTGATCTGATTTTACAAGTAAAATTTTGCGAGTAGACGAATGTACATATGGGTAAGGAGTGAACAGTCTGGATCGATTGTTAACTCCATAGGAACAAGTAGGATTAAGGTCAATCTGTACATAGGTCTAAGTGACCCTAAATTAAACAAAAATAACCTTGAAAGAGCATTCCTTCTAATACTATTCCATCTGGTGTTTACTCTTTTTAGTTTTCCAGTTGATGACAGCAAGTCTTGACTCAGATTTAGTTCTCTACAGGGTCCACTACTCTGGCGGCAAAGCTCACTGAAACAATATTACTTTTATGTCTTTTAACTGAAATTACAACCAAGAACATATATGGCCGCCAATTGGTTTAGAAACCGTAATCGTGGAGGGAGGGCTTACTAGAGGACCTTTAGCTATTATAAATTGGGCAAACTTCCTGTGAGGCTTTGCAAAAGTTAACTTTATGTTCTTATTGCCTCCTCATCAGAACACTTTGGACTCATTTCCGGTTCAGCATAATCAGACCTGTAAGAGTGTATAATCTACACCTGCAGGAACGGGATATTACTGTAACAAAAACAATCAGTTTTCTTGCTTTATTCATTTCTTAGTAAGGAATCTTCCTGTTTTCTTCATTTATTTTGATGAAAAAGGTTTTTCAAAATAAGACAGCATTAAATATTTGTAGTTGAAAAAATAGTTAAGCTTCAACAAAAATAGTTGATTTTGGGCTTGGTAATTAGAGTTTAGATACAAAATCAAATGCATGATATAATCCATGAAAGAAAAATTGGTAAGGTGAAATTTTGAAAAACTGTTAAGAGAAAGAAAAGACACAGACCAGGCAGAAATATTTGCAAAACACCCATCTGATAAATTTCAACAATAATGAAACAAGTGAAATTTAAAATGAACAAGGGGATTTCTTTTTTAACTGAGTTCAAATATATGTTAAAAGATCCCTTTCAAAAAGCCTTTTTTTAAAGTTTATTTATTTATTTTGAGACAGAGAGACAGAGACAGAGCATATGAGCAGGGTAAGGGCAGAGAGAGAGGGAGAGAGAGAGAATCCCAAGCAGGCTCCACACTGCCAGTGCACAGTCCAATGTGGGGCTCGAACCATGAACTTTGAGATCATGATCTGAGTCGAAGTCAAAAGCCAGATGCTTATCTGACTGAGTCACCCAGGTGTCCCAAAGAACCTTTTTGAAATATGTGGCTATGACTGCCTTGTCATCCTCCTCACTTTTTTTTTTATCCTGATAACATGGTGAATTATTTTGATTGCTTTTCAAATGTTAAATGAGCCTTGAATAAACTTCACTTGGTCTTGAGGAATTACTGTATATGTTTTCAATTTCTATTTGATAATATTTTGTTAAGATTTTTAAAAATAATTCATGAAGTAATTTGGCTTCACTCCTCTCTTAACGCAGTTTTGTCTGGTTTTAGTATCAAGGTAAAACTAACTTCCTAAAATGAATTGGAGAATGATTTCTCATTTTCTGCTTTTTGAAAGGATTGTGTATAAATAGAGTTACTTCATATTTAAACACTTGGTGTGATTTTCCAATAAAAGAATCTGAAACTGGAAATTTATTTGGCAAGTTTGAAAATTACAAATTCAACTTCCTTAATAGTTGTAGAACTATTCAAATGATCTCTTTTATTGGGTAAGTTATGGCAGTTAGTGTTTTGGAAGACTTAGTCAAATATGTTGCTAAATATGTGTGCATATAGCATTTTCATAGTACTCCTTTATTATCCTTCTGATGCCTGTGGTTTCATAGTGATGTCTCTTGTTCCATTCCTGCTAACTTGTGTCTTCTCTTTTTTGATTTGTCAATACTATTAGAGGTTTGTCAATTGTACTGATCTTTTCAGCTTTGTTTCACTGACTTACTCTGTCATTTTATTTTCAATTTCATTGATTTCTGCGTTTATATTTATTAGTTCCTTCCATTTGCTAGTTTGGGATTTTTCTCCTCTTTTACTAGGTTCTTGAAGTAGAAAGCTAGAGGATTGGCTTGAGTGACACTTAAGGGTCCAAGAGGTTTTTGAAACAGCCCATTGCAAGATACAAACAATGATTAATGATTATAACAATCATATTCTATCAGCCAAGTGCCATTTGGCACTATGACACTATCCTGCAGGACATCTCTGGGCTCACATTTCCTAGTCAGCTGTTCCCTAAAATGAATCCTTTCAACTCAAGATCCTAACACAAAGGGATTCCAGAAACCACTATAAGGGAAAGTGGCTCCCAAAGCCCCGCCATTCTTGTCAGTGTGGGGAGGGGGAAGGGGGATTGAAATTCTATAGGACAAGGTGAGTTTCCAAACTTGGTAAGAGAAAAATAAATGTGACCCCAAGGTCCCAGGTAGGTCTTCTGGGTCTGAGGCAGGGGTCTGGGGACAAGAGAGGCAAAATGGCAGTGGCTGGGAACAGGTTTCTCTTTTCTACTTCTTTCTCCTTCTCTCCTTGAGGGCCAGGTGGATGGCATTGCTGTTGGTCATGTTATGGTAAACCAGCAAGGTGGGCTCGAGCCCCACCGCACATTGGGCTCTATGCTGACAGTGCAGAGCCTGTTTGGGATTCTCTCTCTTCCTCTCTCAGCCCCTCCCCCACTTTCTCTTTCCCTCAAAATAAATAATTAAACATTTAAAATAATAATAATAAAATGATTATTACCATAGCTGGATTAACATAAACATATTCATAATTGTTTTCTATTTATTGACAGAAGCTTCTTTTTCTTTCTTATCGGGTTTTAACTGAACATTTTATATGATCCCATTTTACTTTTTTATTTATCATGACAGTTCTTTTAGCATTTACAATGTTCATTTTTTACTGATCTAAGTCCTCCTTCAAATAACGTATTATTTCATGTTTAGTATAGATCTATACTTATAAATATATATATATATTAGTATATCATTAGTAGTATATATAATAGTATATTTCACATCTGTATATTATTAATATGCATCTATATATAAGTAGAGTAAATAATATATAAATATATTATAACAGAATGTTTCCAATTCCTCCCTCCGAACCTTTGTGTCATTGTTGTTATTTATTATACTTTCCACATCCTATAAATCAATTGTTGCTATTTGTGATTTAAACAAACATTGTATTCAGTTGAATACATACTTATATTTAACAGGATTGTTGTGCTATCTAAGTTTTGGAATTGGTCCTTCAAAGTGCTTTTGAATTTTATTTTGATAGATACTCCGGGGTGTTATCGATCTGTGATCACTCCCATGATTTTTAATGATTTTCTTTATCTCCTAAACTTTGATCCATTTGAGTGGTTGATACTGGTACTCTCTCCCATCATTTCTCCAGGGAATACATTTACTTAACTATTGAGTGAATTGATTGATGATCATTGCCATAAGGGACCCAAGCATGACGATTTATTAACAATATGCTGAGTTCTTAGTCTTCACTGCAGCATAACAAATTATAATTCATAATGAAACATCTTGCTAAGGACTTTAGGCCTGAGGATTATCCATTTCCCCTGCATATTCTAATGATCAGTCAATCATGGTCATTCTGCTGGCTGAGCATCATAGGAGAAAATGGAGAATGCACATTCTGGCTGCCATGTCCTCTATACCTATTACCTGCTAAGCTTTTGTAAATCAAGATTAAATTTGAGAGATGAGAGTTGTATATAATTTGTAAAATCACAGATACATAATTGTATATTTAATTATGTAACATGTAAGTGACATTGCAAATAACCTCAGTTTTATCTTCAAAGTATTTATTTTCATGTTTAAAAGGAGCTAATTATTTGAGAGAAATGATAACAAAAGTTAATTTCATGATTGGAGAAACTATCATAGATGTGGTATTTCCTCTAATTTTGCAGGAAACCAGCTTGCCTATTTTCCATTCCCTTTAGGCAATGAGGATCTCATTATTGAGACCACCTACAGATGGTATGATTGAAATTTTGAATCTGTGCATAATCACCTCATCATTTTGATCTTTTGATGCAAATCTCTAGATAATCATGGACATTACACAAAAATAAAACTTAGAGAGTTCAATTTTAGCCCTAAATTGCTCATATTTCAAATTTGCCCTATATAAATCTGAAATATTGCTGGTAGGCCTAACTTCTATCAAGTATTTAAAAAAACTGCTCTCTAAAGTTTCTGTGATTGACAACTTATTTTATTTTATGCATTACATGAAGTTAGAGCATCAAGTATTATCATGCTTGGAAAATTTTTGTTTTAAATAATGTGTTATACGTTTGATTGATATAAAGTCTCAACATTTTACAGCTCATATTACCCTGTATTGTTTTGTCAGTGTGTTAGAAGTTTGAAAATTAGTGTTTCTTCTTTACCTTCAGTTTTATATTGAAAAAATTAGTTTTATATTAAAAGAATTGAATAGCACCTGTTAACATGCCAAAATATTATTTCAAATGAGGAAAATCTTTAAATATTAAAGGGTCCCATAGCTTACTCTTCCCATTTGTTGTAATTTTATTTAATTATTACAGGTAGACTTATGAAATTTTATATTTTTAAAAATGTTTTAAATTACTAGTAAAACACCATCAACCAGTATTATTTTATAAAACATTTTTAAAATTGTCAATTAGATATACTAAAGAATATTGTGTGCATGAAAGCTACATTATAACCTTAATTATATTTCAGTTAAGACCCAGCATTGTTTACTATAATAAAGTCTATATTATTCACCCAACATAATCAGCACCTTTTATTATAATTACTGAGACAAAATAATTAGCTAAATTTAATTAGTGCCAAAATAACACATAAAAGTCAAATATGTGATTTAATTTACCTTACACTCTATTGGAATATAAAATGTAATTTGTTGCTTTTTAAAGACTGCATTTTTAAAGCAATTTTGGCTTACAATAAAATTAAGAAGAAGACATGGAGATTTCCCATATACCCCCAAGCCATAGGCATGCAGAACCTTCCACATTATCGACATCAAAATGGTACGTTTTTTACCAAGGATAAACCGACATTGATACGTCATAATTATCCAAAGTCCAATGATTTACCTTAGAATTCACTCTTAGTATTGTATATTCAGTGTTTTGGAACAAATGTATAATGACATATACCCATCATTATAATGACATACAGAGTATTTTCGCTGCCTTAAATATCCTCTGTGCTCTGCCTATTCATCTCTCTTCCCCATTTGCTGTTACCTAAAATGGCCACTGATCTTTTCATTTTCTCCATAGTTTTACCTTTTCCAGAATGTAATTGGAGTCATATGGTATGTACCCATCTCAGATGGACTTCTTTCACTGAGTAATATGCATTTAAGATTTATCCATGTGTTTGTATGGCTTGACAGTTTATTTCTTTTTAGTACTGATTAATATTGCTTTGTCTAGATGTACCACAGTTTATTTATCCATTCACCTAATGAAGGACTTCATGGTTCCTTCCAAATTTGAGCAACTATACATAAAGCTACTATAAACAACCATGTGCAGATTTTTTTGTAGACACGTTTTCAACTGCTTTGGATAAATACCAATGGGCACAGTTGCTGGATCATATATCTTCCAAAATGGCTGCACCATTTTGCATTTCCAATCACTATTGCTTCAAATATTTTTCCTGTTCCTCTTCCTCTTTCTTCTCTTTCTGGTGTTTATGTGTATGTTACACCTTTTGTAGTTATTCTACAGGTTTTGGACCTTCCAATCTGTTATTTTCTGTAAGCATTCTCTTTGTTTTTCAGTTTTTGTACTTTCTATTGAGGATTCTATCATCTGGCTCAGAGATTCTTTCCTCACCTGTGTCCAATCTACTAGTAAGCCCATTGGAAGCATTCTTTATTTCTGTTTTTTTCTTTTCTTTTTTTAATCTCTAGAATTTTGTTTTCTTCTTTCTTAGTATTTCCCACTCTCTGCTTACTTTGCCATTCTGTTCTTGTATGCTGCCTACTTTATCCATTAGAGCCCTCAGTGTATCAATCATAGTTGTTTTAAATTCCCAGTCTGATGATGCTGCCATGTCTTATTCTGATGCTCGCTCTTTCTCTTCAAATTGTGGTTTTTCCCTTTTGGTATGCTTTGTAATTTTTTCTTGATAACTGGGCATGATGTACAGAGTAAAAGGAACTGCTATAGACTTCTTGTAACGTGATGATAAGGTACGAAAGGAGAGGAATCATTCTACAGTTCTATAATTAGATCCCAGTTTTTAGTGAGCCTATGCCTATGGACTATGAATTTCACAAGCGTTTTTCTGTTTTCCCCCGCCTCCCTTCTTAGTTGGGTCAGAGTGGATAGAGAAGGCTAAAATTGGATATTTCTCTTCCCCATGCGGAAACCTTGAGCCAGCTGGAGCTGGTTGTTTCCTTTCCCCAGATCAGTTAAGCTCTGACAATAATACTTTAGCAGATTAGGCTTTAGTTAACTAGTTTCCTCTGAGGGCAGGCCTTGCTAAGAACAAAATGCTCTGGTGTAGTTCAAAATGGTTTCCTTTCCTAAGGCTCTGCCAGAAGCCTGAGGGGATGATTATCTGACATTTACTGTGGGAACCTGGTAGACCTCCTGGAGTTAAATTTCACAATACTCTGAAGATTCCCCTTGGCTGGGTCCCCCCTGGAGTTTTCAACTCTCAGACTTGTCCTCACTGAGCCTCCAACAAATCATCAGTACAATGTAGGTGTTTCTACCCTGGCACTGGATCCTGCAGGGGATCGGCTCCCAAGTCTCTGCTCCGGGAAGCTGTGCCTGCAGAAGTTGCCTGTCCTTTCTGTTTTGGTAGCCTCAGGTTTTCCTGCACCCTACTCTTTCTTATGGATAGAAGAAGAGTTGTTGATTTTTCAATCTGTTTAGTTTTTTCACTTGCTGTTGGGATGCGGTGACCACTTCCAAATCTCTTATATGGAGAAGCAGAAAACCAGAAGTCCATTTGTTGTTTTTAAGAGAAAAAAAATTCTATACAACTTAAAAAAAAATATATTCCATGAGTGCTATGATTCAAATAGGCTTTAGAAAAATGTATTTTGCTTAATTGATCATAGAAAAGTACCTGGGAAAAAAAGTTTTCTTTCCTTAAATTGCAAACTAAAGATACGTGTATGCATTAACATAGAATTAGATGTAATGCTTGATACAAGTTTGCAAGAATAATAATGAATGAAAATTTGCTTTCAGTAGGACAGATTGTGAATTTTGTTTGTGAACTTCCAAGCATAGCCAAAATGGAAGAGGAAACATAGCCAAAATGGAAGAGGAAAAATGGGATTGAGGATAATATTTCTTGGGATGTATTACACCCTGTTGGACTATAAATCAGACCCTCTTTGTGCATTAGTTAATTTAATATAAAATCAACTTGATAGCTAAATTCTGCTACTTGAATTATAGGCTATTGAAGTAAAGGCATGCTAAATTCACAGTTTATGAAGTACTAAGTGAAATAGGATGTCATCCCAGATGGTCTGACTTGAAGATGGGAGCTTTGTAATAAATAAACATATTTATTGGAAGTGTTCCTAATAATTACTTTGCAAAATAAGCATTTTTAAATGTTGCTTCAGAAGATGTCAGACTTGAATAAAGGCAGGTGGCTATTAGTATCATTGTGTGTAAAATTAAATATATTTTTGTTGATGTCCAAGCATTTCTTAAAATATGTCCACTTTTTTGTCCTCTAGCAAGGATCTAACTTTCTATTTCTTTTATTCTCTCAATATGTTGTATGTGCATAGTTTCAGTTCCATATTCTTGAGCAAATATAAGAGTAGACCAAAATTGTCTTCTGTGTCTATATTTAATCTAGTAGATCATTGCTTGAATTTTTTTCTTTTTTTCTTTACTTATTTGGAGAGAGAGAGAGAGACTGAGGCAGAGAATGTGTATGCACACGAGATGGGGGGAGGCAGGGAGAGAGGGAGAGAGAAATTCCACGCAGGGTCTGTACTGTCAGAGTGCAGAAACCAACGCTGCCAGTGCAGAGAAAGTGACGCAGGCTCCAACTCACCCAGGGTGAGATCATGAGCTGAGCTGGAACCAAGAGTCAGACCCTTAACCAACTGAGCCACCAGGCACCCCAATCACTGATTGAATTTTGATAACTATACATCATAGATTGTATATGTCTCTCAGTTCAGTGTTTTGGGCTAATGTTTACACGGAAACATTTATATTTTACTTTAAAATATAAATAAAATATTAAATGCATATGTAGGAAAAATCTAGAATTGTATTCCAAATTCAGTTGGTAGCAACCAGCAATTGTATGTAGCTATTTGAAGAACTCACTGTATATCTAGAGAGGTTTGTCTGTCTTGGATATTGTTGGCTTTAAGAGAGGCATCCCAATGTTGTACTCAGTGTAATGACGTTCTGCAACCCCATGCTTGTTCAGAATGCATTTCCACATTGCCTTGCATATTTAATCCATACTTTTGTTAATGTGTACAGTGAATATCCAAAGATTAAAAAATGTGCTGAATAAATTTGTAGACAAGAGAGCAAAGGGAAAGAGAAATATTTTTCTAAACATACAAGGCAATTGTTTAACGGCATAATGACATTTTGGTGGTCAGGCAACTATGGTTTAAGCATTTTGTATCAAAATATCTAACACCATAGATTGTTTTGTATTTGTATGCATGTGTATATGTGTGTTTTGCTATTTTAGGTATATTTTCAGAAAATAGATTGGAGATATGTTGTCAATGCATAAATTACCTACTGAGAAATAGTATTTCAATTAGTATTTATATCCAAAATCTAAATTTTCAGAAACAACTTGCTGGTGTTCAGCAGGAAATACCTTCTATGTTATTTTTTGAATCCCAGTGGCCTAGTGTCTTTCTTTCTAGTTTTTTACATATTCCTTTTTCAGACTAATTCATGAAATATATAGTTGTTCCCAATATACCTTGACACTAAGTTAATAAGTTGATAATTTGGCAATTTTATTCTTTTTAATATTATATTTTGATACTTTTGTACTTATGCCCTATAAAATTTTAGTGTAAATCTTAATTGCCTTATTTTTTATTTCTTCATATTTTTAATTACATATGGATATTAAACAAATATTTTATTTCATTGTAACAAAATTGCCAAAAATTTAAGACACCTTCCAAAAACTGATACATAAAGGTGTTAAATTAATATTTGTAGGAAAATGATCTTCAGAGTCTTATGGCTTTTATTTTTTGTATGTGTATATGTGTATGTTGCAACTTTTACTGTATGGACAGACATTATGCCATGATATTCTGGAAGATGACTGTAGAATATTTATTTTAGTTTGTCCTGAAAATTATTAGGTAATTTCTTACAAAGCCAAAAATATTAATAGGGTATATACTCTTGAAAATGATTAAATTCCCAGTCAGTTCATGGGATTGAAAAAGTCATAAAATATATTCAATTGCTTTCTTTAATTTTCTAAATAAACATTGTATAGGATAACTTTGGGAAATATTGTTTGTATATATGCAGAAAACTTCCTATTACTATTAGGAAAAATCTGCCAAGATGTGTTAAGAAAAGACTACATATGTATACACTCTCTCTCCCTCCGTCAAACACACACACACACACACACACACACACACACACACAGCGTTTCAGTGTTAAATCTGATACATTCTCAGTTTGATTTCATTGTCATACATTTTGCTTTAATGAATTCTCATCACATTTGAGGCTCCTTTCTGACCCCACATTTGTATAAGTTTACTATTTGAACTGCTATTAGCTTTTTTTCTTATAACTATTATGATTAGAATGGTTGAGAATAAGTAAATATTAGTACTATAATTAATAATGCTTCACTGCAAATTATTTTGATATAAACAGGATTTTTCATTATTTTTATTATAGCATTATTATTGGAGCATTATTTTTTGTTATCTATTATAATTCTAATATAAGTTCTGATGACATTGCTTCATTTTGTATCTTATATCGTTTTCCTATTGTCCAAATTTTGTTGAGTTGATAAAGATGAAAAAAAGAAATGAAAAAAAATTGTAACAGAAAAAACATGAAGTCTTATTGCTCAAAAAAAAGACAATACTTCTATTTTAAGATCATTGGATTATGGATAAATTGTTAAGTGTCAACAGAAAAGGAATTTCAAAAGTCAAAAGTTGCTATTCTCAGATATCTGTTGTTAGGTGCATATATATTTATAATCGTTATATCTCTTGGATGGATGAACTGATGCTTTTATCAATCTATAATGTCCTTCTTTGTCTCTTGTACCAGTTTGTGACTTAAAAGTCTATTTCTTATGTTGTTAGTACAGCTGGCCCAGTTCTCTCCCAGTTACTATTTGCATGGCATATCTTTTCCCCTGCTTTCATTCTCAACAATTTCAGTTTGGATTAATTTTCCTATGAGTAAGGATTTTTTTTGCCTGCTTTATAGTTGTTTCTTGAAATTTGGACATTTTGAATATTATAATGTATTAATTTTAGAAGTCAGATTCTTCTTCCACCTCAGTATTTGTGGTTGTGGTTGCTTTCTTTGCCTTCTAATTGATTGTTTGTTTGGTAACTTTTCTAAACTATATTTGCAAAGACTGTATTATTTGTTATGTGTGGTCTCTGAAGTCTCTGTTCCGTTATCTTTGGTTAGCTGTTGAAAGATTTACTTGAATTCTTGAAGCCAAAAACAAAAACTCTTTTAGTCTTTGCACATTGGATATGTGCCATAACACTCTTTCAACACTGAGCTAGGCTGCTTACCATCCTGCCTTAGTCTTTATTTCCAGCTTGTACAGAGCCCAAAGATGGGTCTGAGGTGAAAGCCTAGGATATTCTCGGGTCTTTTCTGAACACACATTCTGCTTTGGGCATATACATAACGTTCTATGTTCCCCAATATTCATGTGATATTTTCAATGCTATAACTCTTCAAAGATTCTTCATAGATTTTCTTCTCAGACTGTTGGCATATCTATCATTGTTTCTCAAATTTCAATCATTTGCTCCACACAGGAGTGGGTTCTTCAATTGTCTTTCAGAATTTCCAAGGAATGTACTCTGTGTAGCCACTTTTCTGCCCTAAGAGAATTCTGAATCAGGTGAAACAAAAGCAAGTGCTTTTGTCAGTCCTTCAGGTGGCCACTTTACAAATTGAAATAGATGAACACAATTCTTTGAGAACAAAATCTGTTTTGCTTCTGTTCTGAGGGACCAGTGTACCAGGAACATGGGTTACCATGTTTAAGACCACTGCTGATCTAGAGAAGAAGGGAGGTAAAACAAAGGCAGGCAAAAATACTTTAAAGCTCTCCAACTATTTTTAAGTTGTTTTCTTGCTTCACTGTTTATTTGGTCTTTTTAAACCTTTGACTCTTTTCCAGAATTCCAAAATTTAATTCTAACAATTTTTGCACACTTTTACTATGTTTGTAAAGGGACAGCTCCTTGGAGCTAAATACTCCACCATTTTCACTGAGATTTATATGCAAGCTACTAGCATATGAAATTTTTTACTATTTGAAAGAAAGGCCAATAAATTTTTTAATACCTCTGTGGAATCTGTGTGTGTCTGTTATTACATTTTTTTCAGTCTTCATCACTTTCTAATATATTTCTATAAAAATATTTTAACTAGACATATTTCATTAAGGTAACTATATCATTTGAAGAAAAATAATTGAAAGGTCAAATCTAAATTGATTCTGGGAAAATATAAGATGTTTACAATCTCCTATTTTCACTTAGGTGTGGGTTTGTTCAACATAAAACAAAATTTTCATAAATGCTACCTTAGTTTCACATTCTGTACCAAAGTCTTAGATGATTAAGTAGAGGCAAGTGTAAGAAAGTAATATATTGAGGCACGTTGGTGGCTCAGGTGGTTAAGCATCAAACTCTTGGTTTCAGATCAGGCCAACATCTCAGGGCTTATGAGACAGAGTCCGATATCAAGGGGCTCTGCAGAGCCTGCTTGGAATTATCTCTCTCCCTCCCCTTTGCCCCTCCCCCACTTGTGCTCTCTTGTGCTCTCTCTCTCAAAATAAAAAATAAATAAACTAAAAAGAAACGAAAGATATTTATTTAACATCTAAGGAATTCAATAATTTGGAATGTGAAGTCTCAGTTTTGTTTTCTAATCTATCTCTTCAGGCTTATCTCCAAGGCACCCCAACAAATTGCTTGCAAGTTTGTCCCCACAGTCTAAAGCCAAATTTGAAGGATACAGAATTGAGTAACCTAGGTCTCTATCATTAAGGAAATTCAAATGTAGTAGGGGAAAATAAGATACGTAAAGGGACTTATTTCCAGTTTGGCACACTGAGCAACGTAGATATATATCCAGGATTCTACAGGAGCACAGATCAGCACTTGACATAACCTGGTGTTTAAAGCATTGCTGCTTAATACGTTACTTGAAAGGTGAATCTTGAATTATTGGAAGGTTGTTACAGGTAGAGAGCAGCATGAGAAAAGGCACAGAGACCCAAAATAGGATTAAATTTGTCAGAAAAGAAACTATTGCTAGAGAAAATCAAAAGTGCACCATTGCTGATGGTTATGAAGAGAAATAACAGGGATGCCACTGAAGCAAAGTTGTATGTATGTCAGTATCACTTATTGTCAGGGGGCAATAAAGACTTCAGTGATTCTTTACATCTTCCTGAATTAACTGTTTATCTGTTACTTGAGGTGAAAACTCAGAATGGTAATTATTAGAGAAGTGTGAACTGAGATGTAAAGGTCATTACCTACTTTAATTTTACCACAATATGTTCACTAGAGTTATGCATAAAGATCACTTTCTCAGTCAAGATTTTGCTTGAAAACTACTGCAATTATGTGTCTGAGGAGCCATAACTGAGTGGCAGCTTTGGACAATGACACAAATAGAGTATAAACTCATTAGTATGTGTTAACTGTGTGTGTGATTCTGTCTTCCTTTCAACTAATTTAAGAAAACAAATTTCCTTTTTTTATTTTAGGATTTTTATTTTGAGATCCTTGATATAACCTCACCCAATTGTTTACATAAATTTTTGAAGATAATTCAGACTAAATTATAGTATTAAATGATTGAACATAAGAGCAAGATAAGATATATCATGAGAAGAAAATTTTTATTAACATTTCTTACAATAACTTGTAACTTAAAAAAATCTTTGTCGGGGCGCCTGGGTGGCTCAGTCGGTTAAGCGGCCGACTTCGGCCCAGGTCATGATCTCGCGGTCTGCGAGTTCGAGCCCCGCGTCGGGCTCTGTGCTAACAGCTCAGAGCCTGGAGCCTGTTTCAGATTCTGTGTCTCCCTCTCTCTGACCCTCCCCCATTCATGCTCTGTCTCCCTCTGTCTCAAAAATAAATAAAAACGTTAAAAAAAAAAAAAATTAAAAAAAAAAAAAAATCTTTGTCTCCGAATTATTTCTGGTGATTTTTATTCTATATATTATAGATACTTTTATGTCCTGAGGTATACATTTGGATATAAAAAAGTACTCGGCTCTCTCATCAAAAGTAATTGAATTTTGACTCCAAAATCCTTTGTGTCAAAATCAGAGAGCATACAATGGATAAACAATTTCTATAGTTCTTTATCAGTATTGAGGATCATTCTTACATTACACATTAAGATAGATTAAAAACAAAATCTAACTGTAATATTTGGACTATGTCCACATTATTTATGTAAAATCTTTTTGGGGAAAAATATAGAATGCATTCTAAACTATGTTCATGCCATCAGTAGCCATTATCTTAGTGCTAGAGGCAATTTCTTAGTATATATTTTCTGTCTTTATATTTTATTCTACTGTCTTCTTCAATATTCAATATATTCTCAACCCAATCCTCAGCTCTTAGCAGTTCTCCAGTTCTCATCTAATCCTGACTTTTTCTGCTTTTCACCTCAATCTTATCTTCTTTAGCTTTTCACAGTTATCCGTGGGCATCTGTATCTTCCTCTTATTATATACCATAGATAGCATTTCACAAATATCAATACTATGAATTTGAAAATTTGATATTTTCAATCTGTCACACTTTTATGTACTAGCATGTGTTCTCAAGTTGTTTCCTGCTATATCTGTTCTAAAGTTGTTAAGTTCTGAATCAGTTAGGATTATTTTAACTAAATGAAACAGAAAACAACAAGAATTATCTTAATGGCAGTATATTTTGTCTCACAAAAGAGAAAATCTAGAGTGATGACTGGCTGTATAGCTGGTCAATGTTACAGCTAAGTGACATGTTGAGGGATCCCATTTCTTCCTATCATTTCATTCTGCCACCCACAGCACTGGCTTATTGTGAACTCTCATTCTCTTCCTAATTATAGGATATTTATGAGACTGAAACAAGAAAAACTTTCTCATTCGCAGTTTTTAAGGCTATCTATTTATCTTAGTCCATTCAAACCGATATAAAAAAATCTCATAAACTGGGTGGGTTATAAACAACAGAAATTTATTTCTCACAGCTCTGAAGGCCGGAAAGTTCAAGATCAAGACTCTGGCGTATCCAGTGTCTGGTGAAAGCCCACTTCCTGGTTAATACATGGCATCTACCTGCTGTATCTTTACATGGTAGAAGGAGAAAGCAACTTCCCAGGCCTATTTTATAAACGCAATCACCTTCCAAAGGCCCATCTCCTCATTCTATCACCTTGGGAGTTAGCATTTTAACATATAAACTTGGGGGAGACACAAACTTCAGGCAATAGCACATTGATTCTTATGGTATAAAGAAAAGCTTGCTCTTATGTACCAGGTTGGATTCTGTGTCGATTTCTGGACCAGTCTCTACTGACAGACAGAGGAATGAAATTAGAGAATAACATTAGGCCTATATTCCCCACAAAACAAAAAATAAATTAATTAATTAAATAAATAAAGCAAAACAACAGCAGCCAACAAACAAAAACCTATCAAGGGATATCAGATAACCAAAACTGACTTCTAATCATGAAGGTCCAACCAGAAAAGGGGAATGCTAAATTAAATTTTACAGTAAATTAGAATGCTTTAAATTTAAGAAACCAACAACAGTATTTACTTCCATTGCCTTAAAGACCAGAGCTGGTCAAAGTGATAGTTAAGATGTCTTAAAGTTTAATATTTCCTAAAATCTGAGATGTAAAATTACCAAGATAGAACGACTTAATCTTTCCAATTCAGCATAATATCAATGGCAAAAACTTTTGTGGAAACTAGAAAATTATGCAATTTTAAAAAATGTGATGATAATTATGTTGGATTATAGAATGCTCTTAATTTATATTGCAGCCGACTCTATATTGCGGGAGATTGGAGAAGACATAATGTCTTCTCCCTGTCTATAGCAGTATACAAATCAAATTTGGAAGAGAAGTTACTTTTCCAGAATGTGATAGAACTAGCTTGAAACTATTTCTTGGCTAAAAATAAAAGAAAGTTGACAAAAAAGAATACAAAAAAAAAAAAAAGCAAAGCAAAGACAATAATTTAATAGTCTTATTTGAATATGTACTTGTATAATGCCTAGTAATCATATTATCTTTTTTAAATGAATTTTTTTTGAGAAAGAGAGAGAGAGAGAGCGAGCATGTGCACATACAAATAGGGGAGGGGCAGAGAGAGAGACAGGGAGAGAGAATCTCAAGCAGGCTCGATGCTGTTAGCACAGAGTCTCATGAGGGTCTCAATCTCAAGAACCATATGATCATGACCTGAGCCTAAATCAAGAGCCAGTTAACCAACTGAGCCACTCAGGCACCCAATCATATTATCTTAATGATTATTTACAAATTGAAGATCTTTATTTTTCCTTACCTGATCTTTATTAGGAAATGATGTTGTATAAGCCTGTTGTATCAGTTGGACAATGGTGGTATTGCTTCAGCATTCTGGATGCGGACAGAAAATAACTGAGAAAGAGCTGAAACAGACTATGTGAAAATAATAGTTGGGGGTTCCAGAGTGCTGAATAACAGTGTACTTAAAAACTCAAATTTGGGGGCACCTTGGTGGTTCAGTCAGTTAAGCAGCTGACTTCAGCTCAGGTCATGATCTAACAGCCCGAGTTCCAGCCACACGTAGGGCTCTATGCTGACAGCTCAGAGCCTGGAGCCTGCTTTGCATTCTGTGTCTCCCTCTCTCTCTGCCCCTCCCCTGCTTGTGCTCTGCCCCTCGGCAGAGAGAGAGGGAGACACAGAATGCAAAACAGGCTCCAGGCTCCGATCTGGAGAGACCAATGTGGGGTTGGAAGTCACGAGCTGTGAGATCATGACCTGAGCTGACGTCAGATGCTTAACTGACTGAGCCGCCCAGGTGCCCCAACATTAAAAAAAATCTTAAAAAAAAAACCTCAAGGGGCCCCTGGGTGGCTCAGTCAGTTGAGCGTCCGACGTCAGCTCAGGTCATGATCTCACAGTCTGTGTGCTCTAGCCCCGCATTGGGCTCTGTGCCGACAGCTCGGAGCCTGAAGCCTGCTTGGGATTCTGTGTCTCCCTCTCTCTCTGCCCCTCCCCTGCTCATGCTCTGTCTCTCTCTCTGTCTCAAAAGTAAATAAAAACATTAAAAAAATAAATTTAAAAAAACACTCAAATTTGATAAATGTAGCTATTATGGTCATATGTTAAGTGATACTGAAAATATCATTGAACTAATCTCTTTAGTTTGATTACCATTTTTAAAGTATCTGTAATTTTTTTCCACATCTACTATTTGAAGTACAAGTTTAAGAGTTAGGTGGCAATATCCATACGTTGAAAATGATTACTCATATACTAAGCAAATGAGTAAATTTGCTTCGATTTTCTCTTCTTTTGGCAAGATCATAGTTGAGATTATATAGATGCTGATTAATGTGCTATGCCTTAGACAGATGAGAAAAGTAAACTTGTGGGGTCAATATTTTTTTGTTCATTACCCAGGGAAATATAAAGTAATTTACACTCAGGTTGCTTTCAGAATGTAGTCTCAAAATAATTATCCAAAAACAAAACAGGAAAAAAAAATATTTCAAAATTTAGGAAGTCAGAAATAAGAGGATATAATGCCTTGAAAATTGCCTGAAGGAGGGTAAAATATGGCTTAGCCAGATGGAAAAGGAAAAAAAATCTATAAATGTTAATTTTATATGAAGAGAAAGTTGAATACTACTTTTTTCTCTTCTTTTTGTATTTAGTCAATTTGAAAACCTATACATATATTTTTATTTAATATGTAATATTATATATTTGTATTTAATATATACTCTAAAGTAACTTATGGAAATGCGCATACATATATAATTTACATATAATTATATATAATTAAATATATGTATTTAAAGTGACTAAAAATTACGTTTGCTTTAATATTATTAGAAATTAATAAAACAATTATAAAATAAAATGATCTTTTTCAAAGTTACTTAATACAGGTCATGCTGTCTGAGCAAACTTTTTTGTCTAAGTCAACATAAGAGACTTCAAGTTTCATGACAAACATTTTAAAGCATTTAAACTAAAAATAGTTCAACAAGTAAAGCAAAAAATCTCAAAAGGTAGTCAAATATATAAAGTATTAGAAAAGAAACATAAAACATCTAAAAGAACCAAATGGAAGTATTGTAACTGAAAAATGAAATAACCAAAATAAGTTTTCATGCAAGAGCTTAGTAGAAGAATGGATATGACTGAGGAAAGAACCAGAGAACTTGAAGATAGATGAATAGAAATTAATCTAAAAAAATAGATTGAGAATAGATGTAAAAAATAAACTGAGATCCAGGGGCTTGTGAGACCATAACACAACATTCTAACATTAATGTCTGGTAAGTCCCAGGGGAGGAAACAAAAATATCAGACTGAAAATATACTTAAAAAATCAATGTTTTGGGTGCCTGGGTGGCTCAGTCGGTTGAGCATCTGACTTTGGCTAGGTCACGATCTCGCGGTCTGTGAGTTCAAGCCCCGCATCGGGCTCTGTGCTGACAGCTCAGAGCCTGGAGCCCGCTTCAGATTCTGTGTCTCCCTCTCTCTCTGCCCCTCCCCTGCTCATGCTCTGTCTCTCTCTCTCTCTCTCTCTCTGTCAAAAATATACATTTAAAAAATTAAAAAAAAAAATGTCTAAAACTTTTCTAAATTTGATGAAAGACAAAAACCTACACAAATTCCAAAAGGTGAGTGAACCCCATACAGGATAAACCCTAAGAAATTTACACTCAGACATGTCACAGTCAAAACTTGGAAAACTAAAGTCAAAGAAATAAGCTTAAAATCTTCCAGATGCCAATGGCATATTACCTGTAAGAGAAGAATAAATCCAGTGAAAGAAAGACAGATTGATTATCTGTACGTGGTATCATTTGGAGTCCTGAGTTTCATTCACTGTGGTTGCTCATACAGATAGAATGGCTACATGACCAGGTCTCTGTAAAAGCCTCAGACATAAGACTTAACTGGGTTTCCCTTGAGAGGGACATTTCACATATGCTCCCATGGTTCACTAGAGTGAAAATTGCATCCTGTGTGACCTGGTGGGGGAAAATCTAAAAGTTTACTCTTGATTTTTCTGGACTTCAGCCAGTATAAATCTTTCTTCTCTTGTTTGTTTTTTTGTTTCCTTTACTGTAATAAACCCTAATTTTGTTATTGACCCTTGTGAGATTTTCTAGCAAAACAGAACAAAACAAAAAACAACCAAACACAATCAAACTTGAGAGCGGTCATGTAAATCACAAAGCAAATGCAAGCAATAATTAAAATAAAGCTGGAATGGTTAAGTGAGTACCCTAGAAAACAAACTTCAGAGCAAAATAAACTACAGACAACAAGGTGATTACATAAAGATAAACTGGTCAATCCACCAAGAAGATAAAACTCAATTTAAGTATATGTATATGAATAAAAGAATTGAGTTTCAATCAATAATCAACAACAGAAAGATAATAGACAATTCTACAAATAATTGTAAATTTAAAAGAAAAAATACACTTCTAAATAATCATAGGTCAAAGAGGATGTTTAAGAACTCCAAAAGAATATATTGTACTGAATAGCAATGAAAATACAATATATCAAAATCTGTTAAATAGAGTGAAAGCAATGCTGAGAAAAAAATTTGCAGCACTGACTGTTCACATTGCCAGAACAATAAGAAAACAAGGAAGTAAAAGTATAACAGATTGGAGAGTAAGAGAATAATTTGCTTCTGTTTGCTGGTGACATGAATATCTACATAGAAAATACTAATGAATCTCCCAAAAAGAAAATTCTAGAGTCCTAGACAAATAAGTAAGTTAGGCAAGGTTGCAGAATATGTGGTAAACGGATACAAGCAAATGATTTTCTATATATTAACAAAGTCTATAGGAAAACTAAATTTAAAAACAGTATCATTTGTCATTACTCCAAAAAATAAAATATGCAGGGATAAACATACCAAAACACGTACAATACCTGAATGTCAAAAAAAACTACCAAAAGCTAATGCAGGAAATCCAAGAAGACCTAAATAAATGGAGAAACATGCCATGTTTGTGGGTTTGAAAATTCAAACTAGTAATAATGTCAATTCTCTTTAAGTTGATCTATAAATTTAAACAATTCCTACTAAAATCCAAACACAATGCTTTCTAGATGTAAATAAGTTCCATATTTTATAAAATAAAAGAACCAAGATTATTTTGAAAAAGACAAATAAATTTGGAAGAATTATGGTAACTGACTTTAAGACTTAATTTACAGCTACAGTCAAAACAAAAAATCTACAGCCATGGTAATTAAGAATATAGTATTGGCAGGACTTAAGACACATGGATCAAAAGACTAGCATAAAGAGGTCAGAAATTGACACCCACAAAATAGTCAACATTTGATTTTAGGCAAATTGCAAAAGCAATTAAGTGGAATAAATATGGTCTTTTCAACAAATGGTTTTGAATATTGATAAGTAAGGATAAATAACAACCCAAAATTCACTGGTTATTCAAATATTACTAAAATGCATAAAACAAAGCAATAAAAATGCAAAAGAAAGCATAAGAGAAAACCATTGGTGTATAAGACAAGGAGAAATGTTCTCACTCAAGACACCAAAGGCATGATCACTAAAATTTTTAAGCTATATAAATTGACTTAATCAAAGTTAAAATTGTTCTTCATAAAGAGCATGTTATGTGAGTTAAAACACAAGACAAAGATTGGGAGAAACTATTTGCAAATCACATATCTGACAAATGATTTGCATTCAGAGTGTGTCAGTAATTCTCTGTATTAATTTTAACGCTGCCTTAACAAAGTACCATGGAATGGGAGCCTTAAACAAGTATGTATTTCACTGTAGTCTGAAGGCCAAGAAGACCAGGATCTGGCTGTTGGTTTGGTTTCTTCTGAGGCCTTTTATCCTGACTTGTAGACAATTGTCTTCTCTCTGTGTCTTCACACATTCTTTTCTTTACACATGCTGTGTTCAGATTTTCTCTTCTTACAAGAACACCAGTCATGTTGGGTTAAGGCCTACCCTAATGACATCATGACATCACTTTAATTAATTAGCTCTGTAAGGATCCTATCTCCAAACACAGTCACATTCTGAATTACAATATATGAATTTTGAGGGAACATGATTAAGTCTGTAACACTCTCAAAACTCAATAGTAGGAAAGCAAGTAATTCAATTAAAAAATGTCAAAATGAACAGATAATTGTCTAAAGAATATACACAAATGGCCAGTACATTGAAAGGTGTTCATCACCATTAGCCATTCAAGAAATGTAAATTAAAATCACAATGATGTATCACTACATACCTCTTAGAATAGTCAAAGTTAATGACAATATCAAAGATGCAGAGAAATTGGATTTCTTGTACATTGTTGGTGAAGATTGAAATGGTGTAGTTACTCGTGAAACAAGTTTGGTGGTTTTAAGTTAAATATACACATAACCATATGATCCTAACATCATACTCCTTGGTATTTTCCTGAGAGAAATAAAAATTTATGCTCACATAAAAATCTGTCCATGAATTTTAATGGCAGCTTTACTTGTAATAGCCCCAAACTAGAAAAAAATACAAATATCATCTACTGGATGAGAGGACAAAGACACTGTGGTGCATCCATACAATGGAATACTATCTCAGCCAGAAAAAGGAATGAGCAGTTAATTAGCTAGAAGATGGATCTTAGAGAACTGTGCTGATTCTAAATTGTTACATCATGTGTATTTCTGTTTCTATAGTTTTCTCAAAGTGACCAAGTTATAATGATAGAGAATATTTTGGCAATTTGGTTTGAGGGAAGGACACAACCATTAAGGGTGACACAGGAAGTTTCTAGTGATAGGACGTTTTTGTGTCTTGATTCTGCTGGTGGTTCCTCAGACCTACACGTGTGGTAAATTTTTATAGAACTATACAACAAACCAAACCAAACCCAAAATGAAACAAAACCAAAGCATGTAAAAACTGTTGAAACAAAATAAGATCTGTATGTGAGTTAATAAAATTGTATTAACGTATATTTCCTCGTTTAGAGAGTGAAATATGGTTATGTGAGATATATCGCTGAAGGAAGCTGAGTGAAAGATGCACATAAGAAATTCTTATTTTATTTTCTTGCAGCTTCTTGCAAGTCTTCTTTGAAATTAACAAGTTGTTAAAACATTAGGATAGCTTCAGTCATACTGTGGTGCATTAATCTCTTAGTGATAATATTTAGTTAATCCTTAAATAATATAATTATGCTGAGCATATTGTTAAATAAGGAAAAGCCAATGCCACTGTTTTCCACTATTGTTTCTACTATTTTTTTCCAAAATCTATATGGCTCACGTGATTTTGAAATGTTATAAAAATTGATAATCAGACTTTTATCAATACAATTCTTTTTTTGTTTGTTTTTGCTTGTCCTAAGAACATATATCTCTCATGAAATAAATTTCTTGGGACCTAAGTAACACCTATGTTACTTCACTGATTTGGAAACTCTTATGTTACAGATGATTTTATTTTATCCTGTCTAAACAGTCTTCATGTTTTAACCTGATTATGTGTTTTTAACCTACACATTGGCCTTGGAAAGTATAAAAGAAAAGGGACCTGTGTTTTGTTGAGAACTCAAAATATAGAATCTGCACCAATCGTCCACCACACACAAAATAGATTAAGGTTGACTAATTTGGTTGTTCCACAGAATGGAAGTCATTGGAATGGAACAACTAAAATGCTAACAGCCGGTTTAGTCCAACAATTAACTGTTAGTGTCACATATTTTCATTTGCTTTGCTTGCTCAAGGCAAGAATATTGAATTAAGCCTTAAAATCATCAGAAAAAAAAGTATACATCACAATAATACCACTCACTGATTAATCTTAGTTTTTTATAATATCTTTACCCCTCCTATCAGCACATACTTCATAAAAGAGTTCCTTTATCCATAATATATAAGTGCTTATTAAAAGAGAATGGTATTTCATTATTAAATTACTTTGAAATCCAGAATTTGGCAATATCTCTAATGCTACTAATTTTACATCCTGATATTCTTGATTAGGACAAAATCGCCAGTGGTGCATTGTTCGAGTTAAATTTATAACGTACTCAGATACAACTCTGAACATTACTCTGCCAGGGTTTCTCTTTTTCTAGATACTTGGTGGGTGCCACATAGCACTATTCTGACCTAAGAAGCTCTTCCTACAAAAGCTGACATTTGTTTGGACAACCTTTTTGCAGCCAAGGTTAGATAATCACAAACATGAATTCTAAAAGCTTATATTATATACCAAATCATATAAGGCCACTTAGACTGCTACATTCCTATTCTTAGGTCACTAAAAATTATTCAGTACCCTGGGGTAATAATTACTATTCAGGGAACTTCTAAATCAGAAAGTTATTAATGGAGCTATTAGCCATAGCAGAACTAACTTGAATCTTACTTTTTCTCTTTCCCATATTATTCCTTAATTTAGATGATCATGAGTAGGAAATGTCCAAAAATGTATGGGAGGGTAGAAGAAAGAAAAATAAGATGTTTGAATAATTCACAGAACTGAGAATAACCCCAAATTTGAGTCTTTTCTGATTCTTTGAGATATTAGTTAACCTAGATGGAACCTCTACTTTTATAACTTGGTGAATTCAGTAATCTCTACATTGCATTTGTGAATTTTCCAACACATACCTTCATGATATCTGTTAACTGTGCTCTCTGGTCCTTTGAAGTCAATTGACTCTGCCCTTTTCAAGAAGAAGGGGGAGAAGCACCCACATTTCAACATTTCAACTGTTTCCAGAAAATAGTTCTATAACTGGCTTTGTGATGAAATGGTTTATAATTAAAGAGTGAGTGAAAGCAAAAGAGAGAGGGTTCACAACCTAGATCTTGGAATTATTCACTGTTTCACTAGAACTTCCATATTTCTTCATTTGACCACAGCCAATCCGAGAAAACTCAGTCTCCTATCCAATACCTTGTTCTCTATAGGGAGGAGGAGGAAATAAGAAAAAATATACACACTACATATTAATTTGTGTAATCTAGATAACTTTGATCTTGAAATGCACTCATCCTGCTCATCGTTTCTTCTCCTAAGCACTAGGTTTTTGTTTGTTTTTTGTTTGTTTTATTTTTGTTTTGTTTTGTTTTGTTTTTCAAGAATAGGAAAAAACTTTCTCTTTCCTAAATTCATTTTGGGGGATTGCCTCCTGGCTTGAACTCATGTCTTTCATAAATCAAAATGCTCCAGTCCCTTTCTTGGAGCACTAGTTCCTGTCATTTGGTCTCATATGTTAGCACAACCGGCAAGTGCTTGTTTGGCATCACAAGAAGCACTTAGAAATATTTGAGTAGGTATGAAATGTGGAGGGTCAAATTTAAAAAAAAAAACTGTCATTATGCTGGCAGGCATAATAAATTCTGATTTTAAATGGTCTGTCATAATTTTTTTTTGTCCTCCCAGATAGGACTCATCAAGTGTCTGAGACTTCTATTGCCTGGGAAGTGGCATCTTCTGGTGGGAGCCTCGACTTCTTAGAATCTCTCTCCAGAAGCTATGTCTTCCACAGGAAGGGAATCAGTACTAGTGCACTTTTATACTCAAGAGGTCAGATTTGCTTTGCACTTTGTTTTTGCTTTATTTAGATAGTACATTCTTCAGGTTAATATTTTCTTCTTTAGAATTCAACCTGAAGAGGGCAAATGCTATTACGTGAGATTCACCCACTTACTATGTGACCCTGTAAATCTATTCTTACTTGATCTCAATATCAATCACCTGTGAAATCATCAAAATAGTTCTTGCTGCAGCAGAAACAAATTCTAACCTCAGGGCCACTGACATTGCAAGGCAATCATGGCCTATTTCTGTAATCCATTCACTCATCCTCTCTCCTAATTGACTCTTCTCTTCTAAAATATTTGACATCACTCCTCAATCACTGCTCTCAACAGATGCCTTGCTTCCTATGTCAAGGAGAAAATTGAAGCAATTATAGAAGCACTTCTATTAGCCACCTTGCCAAATCAAACAATCCACCTACCTTTCCTTCTTACTGTAGCTACTGTTCCCGCATCCCTTTACTTGGGAATAAGTCTCAGCCAACTATACCAAGTTAAGGATGTTACTTAAGTAGTTCTTTTTCCCCATCATTTTTTCCTTCTCTACTCGATCATATGAATTATTATACAAGAAATGTATTTTGTTTTTTATTACAAGAAAAAAATTAACCTATATTTATCCCCCAAGTTCTCGATTCATTTATTTGCTCCCTTTTGCAGCAAAGTTCCTGAGGAGTGGTTTAGTCTCTCTGTTTCCAAATTTTCCTCCTATTCTTTCTTAAATCTTCAGGTGTTTCTAAACACTCCTCTGAAAATGGTCTTTTTGTGGTCACCATAACCACAGGGTTATAAAGCTATGAACACTGAACTCTCAGTCTTAATCTTACTTAAACTATCAGTATTATTTAACATCCTATGTGACTCTTCTTAGAAACCTAGTAAGAAAACCTCCATTTTCTTTGATCATTTTTCTTCTTCTCCCAGACTTCTTAGCGGTAGAGTGCTCAACTTCTATATATTTCTTCTTTATCTGCAAACACTGTGCTGGTGATCTTATTCAGATTCTTGGGTTGACAGGCTTTATGATTGGCTTCAGCCCCCACTTCTCCATGAAAATCCTGATCTGATAGTTCCACTCAAATGTCTAGTAGGCACTCCAGACATACCAGGTCAAATTGAATTTCTCATTTTCTTCTACATGTCTCTCCAAATCCCTCACTCACAATCTTCAGCATCTCAGTTATTGGTAATTCTATCCTTATAGGCCAAACAGTTGCAATCATAATTAATTACTCTTTCTCCCATAATTCTAATTAATCCATCCAAAAATCCTGTGGGCTCTATTTTCAAAACAATGCTAGAGTCTGATTGCCTTCCATTATCCCATAGCTAGCATGTGGTCTTAGTTACCATCATCTCTGATGTATATTATTTCGATAACCTCCTACTGTTTGCCCTTCTTCCTCTTTTGTTTCCATAGAGACTATTTTCAACACATCACTCAGAATGATCCTATTAATAACTAGTTTAGATGATACCAGACTCCTCTCAGTTTCCCCCCAGTAGATCCTTATTTTTCTCAGAGTAGAAACCAAAAGTTTCATAATGACCTACTGGGCTCTGCAGAGTCTGGATCCATGTTAACTCTGTAGCTTTTTTATTCTACTCCAGTTAATTCAGCCTCTTTGATGTTCCTTAAACACTGCAACACTCTTGCCACATGAACTTTTCACTGACTGAACCCTTAAATTGGGGATGTTTTCCTCCATATATTTGTATGGTTATTTCTCTCACCTCTTTCTCTTCACCATTCAAATATTACCTCAGTGTGGTCTGCTTTACATAACTCTATAAATTATGCCTTGTATTTTTGATCTCTGTTTTAACTTTTGTCCAGGGCATTTATCACAGTTTATTATATAATTTACTTACTTAAGAATTATACTTTTTATTTATTCTCATTAGAATATAAACTCCGTGTGGGCAGATAGGGGTTTTTGCCAGTTTAACTCAACAATGTATTCTTAGCACCTAGGACAGTAGCTGACACATACTAAGTGTTCAATAATCGATTTTGAATTACCTAATTAATTATTACCTCTTTTACCTTCCAGAAAGAGGTACAAATTCTTAAAATAGTAGGGTCTGTAATTATGTCTACAATGCAATCTTGGAAGACAGTTTACCCTAAAAAAGATTGCTCTGTGGTAGAGATACATTACACTGTGTTCCATGGGCTTTCTTGCTGCACATCTGCTTTCAAGTTCTCATTCTGTTGTTAGACTGAGCCTAGCGGTTTGGAAATCATGGAGGAAATGCATTGTTGATTCACTTCAATGGTAATGACTTTATATGATAAGCACCTTATGTCAAAGGGTGTGAGAAAGTAACACATCATTTAGAAATTTTGTGCTTCCTCATATTTGGGTAAATTTTCCCAGTCACTGATTTCACAACTGGAGTAAAGGCCTTACTCTTCCCACAATGAGAAAAATGCCATGCTTATTGTGTCATGGCTCTCTTTGAGTCTCTCCTGAGTCTACCTCTTAACACATCCAGAAATGAAGCTCTGTCCTTGCTTGGTCAAACAGTAGAATCACATTGTGGATATTAATTTGCTGAAGAGCTAGGGTCTAGCTCTGATTGAAGGAATTTGCTCGATAGGACACACAGCTGGCTCTTGCCACCTTTTTGGCATCCAGTATTTCATCCTGCCCGGAGTCCATCTGATCTCTCTCTCCCATTCTTGAAGCTTAGGCTTAGTTCTAGCAAACCCATATTTACAACATTTAGGAGGGTGAAATATCAATAGCATAGCATCACCAAAAATTCTCTGAATATTTTATCTTTTTCATTAATACATAATAAAATTAGTTCGGTAACAGGCTCAGTCCTTTCAGGGATTTTAAAATTACCAATAACTCATGAGGTGCATGCAAAGCAAACAAGAATCATGTTGATTTGACACTTTAATAAACAATAATGAGGTTTAAGACTAAAATAGAAATTGATCATGTGTACTTTATATCTACACTGCCATCAAACTTAATAACATGTGACATTTTTATTAACCTAGGAGTCTTACTTGTTTACTTTATTATATTGTAGAATGAGTGCTTGCTGGTGTTCAGTGATTCGTCCTTTAAATTTGCATAGTTAAACACTCTCTCCCATCTTTGCTTTATAAGCAAAATATATTTTTTAAAGGTAAAACAGAAATTTTTAAAATCTATTAAAGCAAACCCATGAAAGAGAAATATCACTTTGTCAAGAGCCTAATTTCTAAAGAAAGAAATTCAAATTATTTTATTTTGAGACTTATGTAATACAACTTCAAATCTAATTGAAAGTAAAAGAGGAAGTTATCAAGGCTTTTCATAGTACACAAAGGTTAGTCGCTAAATTAGAAAGTAATATTAGAAAATAATATTTTTGAGAATATTAGTGAAAAAGATTTATTTACAATATCTATTTGAAACAAATGCTTACTTAATTTATTGAAACCATAATGTTATTGAAAACTCAATGTCTTTGGCTACCAGTGTAATATAACATGAAAATAATTACATTAATTTTATTAATTCACATATTAATCATTTCAGATCAATAAAATCATTGCTGGAATTATAAAGATAAAATAAATATATTAGATTTTTCTATCAGTCTATGGAGAAAGTCTTGGGTGGCACACAAAATTTTCAGGATAATTGTCTTTTAATTCATTTTCCCATAACCACACACGTGTATCTGCCAACCTCAAGTTTGGGTAACTCCATGCAACTTATGATTTCACAATGCCTAGCACCTTAACTAAAGTTTTGCTGAGGTTAACAAAGTGTCATTGGATATTTGGCAAAACTAACGTGCTGTAGTGATTTTTAGACCTTGCATCTCACACTACGCATACCCCCATCCTGGTGACAAATGTTGGTGTGGGTTCCACAAGTATACCAAAGTTGCTGGATTTCCTAAACAGTCATCCTAGCCATCTGATTTATTCCAGAATATTTACCTATATTCCTTAGGATAGTGCTTATCTTTTCCTTCTCATGAAAATTTGCCTCCTTTTTTAAACTTTATTAAAAAAAATTTTTTTAACATTTTTATTTATTTTTGAGACAGGGAGAGACAAGCATGAACAGGGGAGGGTCAGAGAGAGGGAGACACAGAATCTGAAACAGGCTCCAGGCTCTGAGCTGTCAGCACAGAGCCCGACGTGGGGCTCGAACTCACGGACTGCAAGATCATGACCTGAGCTGAAGTCGGCCGCTCAACCGACTGAGCCACCCAGGCGCCCCAAACTTTATTTATTTTTAATTAGCTTCTGTGCAAACTTCTCATTGGCTGTCCTTTAGTTCTAGAAAATTAAGTTGTTTCTAACTTCAGAGTATCTGGCACAGCTAGAATCTTCTTTTACTCTTAAACTCACTCTGCTTCCAGCTGGAAAAGAGGCTGTGAATCATTCTTGACTCCTCTCTTTCTTGCACCTCCAAATTTTACTTTGTAAAGTCTTCATATTGCCGTCCCCTATTAGAATATTTCTAAATAATGTTTCCCATTTCCACTGGTGGGATTTCAATAGTCTCTTCCTAGGGTCCCAATTTCAGTTGCCTCTTCCTGAAACTATTCTCCACCCGACTATCAGTGAACTTCTAAAAATGGATTCTGCATTTACTGCAGGAAACATTTCCATATTCTGTATCCTCACTCACCACCAAAACCTAACTATGTCTCTGCCCAAAGTACCTTCAACGTAATATCAATACTATAATATACTTTTAAAGTGTGTGCATGGGAAGATATGGTATTATCTGTATAAAGAATCTGATTCATGAGATCTATACAATCTCTCATGTATATTCAAATTTTGCTTTTGAGTTAGAATGCAGACAAGCAAAAACATTCAGGTAGTGATGCTGGTACAAGGGAAGACCAAAGCATCAGGCTTACAAGAAGCATACACTAAGGTAATTTATATAATTAATTTTATAATTTGTACTTGTAATAAATATATTCACAATGAAATATATTATTTTACTGATGACTTTGTTTTTGCTAGTGTTTCTGTCTTGGATTATTTCAAGCTATCAGGAATTCAAAGATAACCTATAGCAAAGGACTAGTACCTTTTTTGGAAACAAAAAATACAGATTTTGATGATAAAAGTCTTTCAAATCCATGGCATTTCATGCTACAGTTGGGTCCCATTTTGTATGGTGTGCAAAAACACCTTTCACATTTATAAAAGGTTTTTCTCTACAGAAAAGTAAAAGCTGGATTTTAATATTTGAATTGTACCTGCCAAGCCCAAACTGTGCTTTTCTTCTCTAAGTCTATATCTTGAAGAACATGTGCATGATTTTTGATTTATTATAACAGAGTTTTGGCTTAACATTAAAAGTTTTATTTATGTGGATCTGTTATTTCTTTTCTTTGAATTCTATTTTTTGTTGCTCTATCCTTTGCATACATATGCTAGTATTTAGGTAAATTATTAACAATAATTTCATAATAATAAATATAGGGAATAAATGAAATTTGTGCCTATGGATGCACATTATTTAGAGCATCTGAAGTACTTATGTAAATTTAATGATCAAAAACTTGAGTAAAATATGATGTATCATTTTTGCATATTTTATGTATTATAAAATTTATGCTAGGGGACTGAATTTATATATATATACACACACACATATATATATATACATGTATATATATATATATGTGTGTGTGTATAAATATATAATACACACCTCTAAATAGAATGGATATATGTGCATATATATATATATACACACACCTATAAAAAGAATGAATGAATTTCAGATTCTTAACTAGTGTAATTGGTGACTGGGGATGTCATTCTCTGAGATAAACTAACAAATGTGGAGGAACTGATGTGTTATTTGGGGGCGGCTGTTTCAGTAAATAATCTTTTAGGAAGTGGTGAGGTCACCTACAGGATATGTACAAAATAAAAAGAGAAGAAATATAATTTAGGTTTCACAATTAGGAAAGTGTGACCTTGGTGAGAGCAGTTCAACTCTTGGCTGAAGATTGAGGCCATCTGGAAGCAGATAACAGGCTAAGGATGAGTAAAATGGGAGTAAATGTAGAAAATAGAGTGTTTGGAGTAAATAAGGAGCCAAAGACATGTCTTGTTTGTTGATTTGTTTGTTAGATTTTCTTTTGATTTCACTTAAAGTAAAGGTGAAAGTCTTCTACTTCCAGGGTAGAATATAAGAAACGGGAGCCATCACTCCTCATCAACACTGTAAAAAAGCTGAACAAACTTAAAATCAACATTATTTTTTTTAGCTCCAGTAGAAAATTTAAGTCACAAGGCAAACTGCTACCCCCACAATTGGAGAGACAGACAATTGGATACAGAAAATCACAGGTTATCTGGAGAGAAGACCAAGGGCAAAAACCTTTTCAGGAACTAGCACCAGGATGGGAAAACTTAAACTGTATTTGGTGAAATTGTTGACAACTACAAGTGTGGACAAATATAAGAATGAAAAACTCCTAGGGGAGACCAGTCTTTGCCTCCCACCACACTCACACACATTCACACATTTTTGTGGGTTGTGCCTCCAGGAGCCCTATCAGACTCTCACAATAAAGATCTGAGAAAATTGCCCTGTGCTTCCCTTCCTGAGAAAAAGAAGAGGAAAGTAGCTATTTTGAAATGTGTAAATGAAAAATGCCTTTGATGGATTCACCATTAGGACATGGCCAAGGAAGGTATAAGTGAAATTCAAGAAATATCAAGGAAAATTTCTGAAACTGAAATGAAAAGAAAAAAAAAAGATGGAATAAGATATCCAAAAGATGTGGGACACTTAAGAAAAAAGTGTAACATATATGTAATGAGCATGCTAGACAGAGAAGAAAGATGAGGGAATAGAAAAAAAATTGAATGAAAAATTTCCAGTTAGTTATAGGCAGCAAACCACAGATCCAGGAAGCTCAGAGAGCACCAAGCAGCAAAAATATTAAAAATATCTAATTTGGGGCACCCGGGGGCTCAGTCGGTTAAGCATCTGACTCTTGCTTTTGGCTCAGGTCATGATCTCCCGGTTTGTGAGTTTAAACCCTTTCTTTGGGCTCTGTACGGTCAACATGGAGCCTGCTTGGGACTCACTCTCTCTCTCTCTCTCTCTCTCTCTCTGCTCCCTGTTTTTTCTCTCTCTCTCTTAAAACTAATAAATAAATATTTTAAAACATCTAATTTAGGTATGATGGTTACTGTTATGTGTCAATTTGACTAACCTGTGGTGCCCAGTTGTTCAGGTAAACACTAGTATAGTTTTTTCTGTGAAAGTATTTTTTAGACATAATTAACATTAAAATCAATAGACAGCAGATTACTCTATTTACAGTGAGTGGGATTCATCCAACCAGTGGAAGGCTTTAAGAGCAAAGACTGAGGTATCCCACAAAGCTGGAATTCTCAAGACAGCAATAAAGCAATGTGATATCAAAAATGAAATAATGAAACATAAATTTCTGCCTGAATTTCCAGCCTCTAGCCTGCTCTACCGATTTTGAAATTACCCACCCCTACAATTGCTTAAGGAATTTATTTAAAATATTAAAATAAACCTCCCCCACATATATGTGTATATGTGTACATGTAATAACATATTCAAACTGTGGAAAATCTAAGATAAGGAGGAAAATCTAGAAGGAAGTCAGGAAGTCTCTTCCCTAGAGAGCAACAAGGGTAAGAATTACATGGAAATTTTCATCAGAAACCGTACAGGGAAGACAGTGGGCAAAATACTTACAGTGTTGAAAGAAAAAAAAAACCCATCAAACTGGAATTTTGTATACAGTGTATTATCTTCCATAAATGAAAGGTAAATAAAGGCCTTCTTAGAACAACAACAACAACAAAAATGAGAGAGTTTTTTGCCAATAGTTCTGCCTTGTAAGAAGTGTTAAACAAAGTTTTTCAGAAAGAAATTAAATAAGTCAGAAACTTAGATTTACCCAAAGAAAGGAAGGGATTTATAGAAGGAATCAAGGAGGATAAAGTAAGATCTTCTTCATGCTTATTCTTGATCTAAAAAATAGCAATTTATTCAAAATAATAACAACAATTTATTCAGTAATTATCACTAATAAATAAGTGATATGAAAGAATCAGTAAGAGTCAGGAATAAAGAATTAGTAATACTCTTCTATAAGAGTATTATTACACACATGACCCATGAAGTGCTATAGTGTTATTTGAAAGAGGACTTGGACCAATTGTAAATTCATATTGCAAATTTAAGGATACACTAAAAAGAGAAATAAAGTATAATTGGTATGATAGGATAGGAGAAAAATGGACTTAGATTAATGCTTAATTAAAACCAAAAAAAATGCATAAAAATAGTGGAAAACAAAAAAAAAATAAAGAAAAAGGAGTAGAAAACAATATAAAGCATAGTAGATATTATTCCAACTATAGTAAGAAAAATCACTTCAAATATCAGTGCTCTAAATACACCAATGAAAAGACAGAGATTATCAGAGTAGATAAAAACAAAAACAAAAACAAAAACACCCACATGACCCAACTATATGTTGTTTACAAAAAGAAAAAAGTGGTTGATATAAAGACATATGTACATTACAAGTAAATTGATGAAGAAAGAGATACTATTCAAATACTAATCAAAGGAAGCTAGATTAGCTAGATTAATTTCAGAAGGAGACCTTATAGTAAAGAATATTATTAGGGATAAAGGAGGACATTGAATAATAGTAAAGGTGACAATTCTCTAACTATCCTGTGTATGTTTGTGTGTATTCTTTGATGAGGTGTCTTTTGCACCATTTGCCCATTTTTTAATTGAGTTGTTTGTTTTCTTATTATTTAATATTAAGATTTCTTTGTATAATTAGGATAGTAGTACTTTATCAGTCACTTGTTTTACAAAGCTTTTATCAAAGTCTTTGGGTTTCTCTTTTTATTCTTTTAATAGTGTCATTTATAGAGCAGAAGTTTTTAATTTTAATGAAGTCTGACTTATACATTTTTTTCATTAATGGTGCTCTTGTGTTGTACCTAAAAAGTAATCATGAAAGCCAAGGACATCAGTTTTCTTCTATGTTATCTTCTAGAAGTTTTATAGGTTTGCATTTTACTTTAAGGTCTTTTATTCATTTTGTGTTAATTTTTGTGAAGGGTAGAAGGTCTATGTTTAGTTTAATCATTTTGTATGATGATGCCAGTTATGTCAGCACCATTTGTTGAAAAGACGGTCTTTCTCTCTCGAATTGTCTTTGCTACTGTGTCAAATAAGAGTAGCAGAAGAGAACATCCCTGCCTTGTTTCTGATCTTAGTAAGGAAGCATCTAGTTTCTCACCATTAAGTATGATGCTATTTGTAGATTTTTGTTGATGTCCTTTATCAAGCTCAGGAAATTTCCTTCTATTCCTATTTTGCTGAGAGTTTTCATAACCACTAGGTCAAATACATTTTCAGCACCTATTATTATAATGTTTTTAATGTTTTTTTAATCTGTTGATGTGATGGATTATGTTAATTACTTTTTGAATGTTGAACCAGCCTTGCATACCTGGAATAAGTTCCACTTGGTCATGGTGCATAGTTCTTTTTCTACCTTATTGAATGGGATTTTCTAACATTCTGTTTTACATCTATGTTTGTGATAGATATTGGTCTATAATTTTCCTTTCTTATAATGATTTGTCTGTTTTTGTTAGTAGGATAATGCAGGTCCTATAGAAAGCGTTAGGAAGTATTTCCTCTGCTTTTCATTTCTGTAAGAGATTGTGGAAAATTTGTGTAATATGTTCCCAAAATAGGTGATGCCCAAATTTGACAGTTCCAACATTCTAGGAGTGTATATGCTTAGTATCAGGTTTCCATCACTTATACAACACCTACAAACATAAATGATCCAGATGTGTTTACAAGGTCACAGACATGATGCCAGTCACATTTCATAACTTTTTTTCTTTCCCACTCAACCCTAATCATAGTTATGTGAAGTTTATACAGACAAGGAAACTAAGACTTGGCTTAAAAACTGTGTGCATGGAACTGAAATGGTGTAAATGATGTAAGTCAAACTGCTGTATCTGACACCCTGCAACCAATCTAATAGCAAAGAACATATGAAAACACACTTTTCTCTTGGTTATGACAAGTCTATGCATGGCAAAGGTGCTGAGGTACTGTTACCGCTTCAGTGCAATACTGTGTTCTCAAGAAATCAAATTACATTTAGAAAATCTGTTCCTTTTCAAAAATAATTGTTTTTCTGTATTCCACTCTACCCTCCTGGTGTTTGCAATACAAGCACGGCTAGATTGCATTTAGTTTGGTAAACACAGAAAGCATTTCAAATAGCCATTTTCTCCCTAAGTTCTTCCTATTGCCCAAATCTTTTTGTTCTGTTTCCTAAATGGTCAATTCTTATTTTTACCATTTAAGAGTTTTACTAGTTTTTTTTTTTTTTTTCCTTTGGGAATCTTTCTCTGACTATCCCTACACTTCAAGCAAAGTTAAATCACTCTTCCTCGAAATTACTTTGCTAATCTGTGCCTACATTTTATGTCTGTGTATATCACAGATTTAAAATTTTTAGAATTGTGTGATCCTTCTTATATGTACATCTCCTTGAGATGGAAAATCATGATTTAGTTGTGGTTATGTCCCTGGTATCTTACATAAATTACAGCAAAGGGTCAATATTAGACAAATCACTTACTTCACAAACATAGGGCTTCCTATTGAGAAGTAGAATCTGAGGAGAGTTTTAAGAAGCTTTTTTAAAGCATATTCCAGGGGTGATCGGGTGGCTCAGTAAGTTAAGTGTCCGGCTTTCGCTCAGGTCATGATCTCACCATTCGTGAGTTCTAGCTTGGCGTTAGACGGCTTGTGCTGATGGCTCAGAGCCTGGAGCCTGCCTCAGATTCTGTGTCTCCCTCTCTCTATGCCCCTCCCCCACTCGTGCTCTGTCTCTCTCTCTCTGAAAAGTAAAAAAATAAACATTAAAAATTAACATTAAAGCATGTTTCCAGAATCACCAGCTCCAGAAAGAGCTGATGTATTTATAAAATACACAGATTCATGTGTCACAAGACATGCTTTCTATAAGAAGATCTCTGTGTGGAGAAAATAAATTTTTATCAAGCTCCCCAATGATTCTTGTGCATTATATTTGTAGTTTGATTCCTACCTAAATCATCCAACATGTTGTCTTATAAGTTACATTGAGCACTGGACTATTAACAGCTTGGATGTTAAGATAGTGTCTTGTGTCCTTTCAGTGTCATCTCCTCACACAATCCAATCCATTTTTCTGTGTCTTTGCTCATCCATTCACACCATCCATCAGATACTTTATCACTTTTTTTCAGAACGCTCACTTTTACAAATATTTTTCTCATGCTTGAGCCTACCTCAAATATTTTTATTGCTATTTAAAAATAACTCCAATGTTATATACCTGAAACTAATATTACACTGTATGTCAACTGACTTGAATTTAAATAGAAACATAAAAAAAAAAAATAACTCCAAATGGTTGTCCAGTTTTTCTACCTCAAACAGATACCTAAGGGAAGTATAATGGGGAAAGTTAGCTCCCTTTGCTGAACCAAGTACATTAACCAAAGACTAGATCACTATGGAGGAAGGGTCCCTTTTCTAATTTGTTCACCCAGATGGACAAGTTTTCTGTCCAACGTGGATATTTTTGTTATATACCTACAAATCTTCTGTGTATTTGCTCAGATCCTGTTATCATTTATTGACATCTAGTGTCAGTTACTATGCTAAAATCTTGATATTTTCTTATTCAGTCACCTAATAACCTTACCATATGGGTCACATTTCTCAGGGTAGGACAACAGCAGAAACGAAAACAGCCCAAAATAAACAGTAATTCAAATAGAAGAAATGTGTTTCTTGTTCTCATAAGAAGACCAAAGCGACTCAAAATTTCTGTCCACAGACTACATAGTGAACATGGAGGTGGCTGTTCACACAGTTATTTAGGGATAAGTGCGAATGAAGAGGCTGCCATATATACTTTATAAGTGGATTTCAAGTTTACTCTGGACTATGGCCTCCAGCCCATAGGTGAAAAAGCTCGAAGGATTGTCTATGGGTTTTGGTTTTGTTTGTTTGTTGTGTATATGACTCAATTTTGTAAGTATTGCACATCACTTTGGTTCATTGTCCATTGACTAGAACTCAATTCGGTGCTATGTGTGACTGCAAAAAGGTTTGAAAAATAGTACAGTAGTGTTTACAGGAAGGAAAAATGGGGTTGTTTAATATCTTCCAGTCTCTATGTCATAGGTAAGGCTCTTTTGGCAACTAAGTCAACAAAATCTTAATAAGTTTAAGAAACTGGCTTATCCTTTTATATATAGCACATTTTGAAATTGGACTTTGAAGACTTTTCTGCTTTTTAAAGCCAGAGCTTTGACAGATGCTTCAAGATTTAGCTTTAAAAAATACCCTGTGAACGAGGTGCCTAGGTGGCTCAGTTGGTTAAGCATGCAACTCTTGATTTTGGCTCAGGTCATGGTCTATTATTTGTGAGATCCAGCCCTGCATCAGGCTCTGTGCTGACAGTGGGGAGCCTGTTTGAGATGCTCTCACTCCCTCCTTCTCTCTCTGTGTCCCTTCCCCCTTACTCCTCTCTCTGTCTCTCAAAATAAATAAATAAACTAAAAAAAAAAAAAAAGACCCTGTAAAGTCTTTCCTGAATGAATTAATTTATAGATGTCATGCAATATACCAGACCCAGAGAAAAAGCCTAAGAAGTCTGTGGAAGCTAAACAGAAATCATCGATGTATTTTTAGCACCATATGCCTCTTTGATTTTTCTAATTCAATATATTACCTAGAAGTAGTCCCAATTATGCTAGAATTTTAAGAAAATAAATGGTTTTTAAATCTTTTCATAGGGGAAAGTTAATTACCAAATAGCTACCTATAAAACATTGGTAACTGAGTACATTGGCAACTAAAATACGTTATCATGAAAAGCGTGTAAAATCGCTTTTACCTGACTCAAACAATTATTGGCACAATCATAGAATTGCTTTGAAAAAAATGATATGTTTTGGGATGCATACACACTGATAAATATTTTGCTGTCATTTCTTTTAAAATGGTTCAAGGTTTTTATTTATTTTCATTTGTCTATATATTCATATACATGCATATATGTACTTATGTATAAATATTAGTTTATATATTTGCATCTATATACACTTTTTAATAAATTTTGCCATCTTACTTCCAGGAATAATGTCTAATTTTGTAGTAAAGTGGCATTAACATTTCATTGCTTTATATGATATACTGGGACTAGACTGGAAATTGAGATATCTGCGCTGTATTAAAAACTCTGTAATAACTAGTTATATAATATTAATCAGTTCTTTCTGTTATTTTGGAGTCAAGTTTTCTTATTGCTATAGGAAATATTTTCTCTAAAAGTAGGCCAATCTATCTGTTCTAGGTCAAATCATTTTAGTTTTTTCTTAATTGTAGCCACATGTTAAGTAATTTCTCTTATTTAAATTATCTTGTTATAAACTATTGTCTTATCATAGGGGTTTGGATATTTTACAACATTTTGTAATATATGTTATTATAGTTTTCCTGCCCCCTATTTGGGGAATACTGAACATATATGTATTATTGACAAAGGAATGTGCAGTGTTTTGGGGTAATACTTTTGAGAATATTATTTTTCATTACACTGGTGACATTGTATGGTATCGTAGAAAATAGAATATTTAATTTGAGCTAACAATAAATGATTTCAGTACTAATTGATCTTAGCAAGTAACCTCTCTGAGCTTCAGGTTTCTCACCTGTAGAAAATCGTAGATCCGTCTTAGGAATTTGGTGATACATAAGTGTGTAAATTGATTTTTATGATTAGACTATGTTATGTTTGGGGAGGAAGAACACAAAGAGTACTATTTTCATCACATATCATATCGAGGGGTACACTTTTAACATGACTTATCACTGTTGATGTTAACCTTGATCATCTGGATGAGGTAGTGTTGTCAGGGTCTACACCATAATCTTTTCTTTTTCTGCCTGTTTTTTGAATGGGAATGGTGAATATTCATCAGCTTCTCAATGGCAGGTTATCTATGAATTATTTGGGATTGTTCAACATGGGAGTTTTGTCCCTTCTTCCCATTTACTTATTAATTCAATTATTTGTTTATGTAAGTACAGACCCACGGGTATTTGTTTTATACTTCAGGGTATAATGCAATACTTATTTATTTATTTATTTATTTACTTTGGTGCACCCTCATCATTGTTGATTTTTTGTTTTTGTTTTTGTTTTGTTTTTACATAGATGCAGCAAGCTCATGTATATTTCCTGTCCTAGTCCTAGAATCAACCATTTCTTGAGTTGCACTGGTGACTTTTCTTAGGGACTATTATTAGACACCAAGATATGGGCACAGTGCATGTTACTGTGGATCACTGCATTGAGGTTCTATCTGCGGAGAATAAGGTATGTGAATGTAAAGCCCAGTGTATATACACCTATATATACATATTTCTATGTGTATATATCTGTATCTGAATATATTTAGTGAGCTAAATATGAGTTCATACTGATGCCTCCAGCTTTTACCCATTATGACATGGATTATTCTAGTTTTTCTCTTTGCTTATCTGTAAATTCTCATGCCAACAGTGAAAACTCTGGCTCCCATGCCCCACCATCATCCATTTACCTAATTGTTCAATCCCAGAATATATGCATAGCACATAAGTATCCTAAATCTATACCCTCGTGGGAAAAAACTTTATTAAATAGAGTACACTGCTTATGCAAGTTTCTTTTTTCTTTAGTTTTATAGACTCCACTCATTTTCAAAGTTATTTAGGTCAGTGCTTTTTCTTACACTCCCTTCAGTGAGGTTGTTCAATATATTTATAATATGGTTATTGTTTTATCACTTTCTGCATTCCATCCTAGAATAGACATTTTCTATGTGTACCTTAAGGTTCATGCTGTAAAGTTCCCTGTGTACTGAAAAATTCACAGTGCCCTGTATCCACAAGCACAGTATCCTAGAGAATCAGTGTATTGCTCTAAATAGATTGCTTTTGCTTCGAGTATTCAACCCTTCTCCCCAACATTAAACACCTGGCAACCACTGATTATTTTATCATCTACATGGCATTGCCTTCTGGGAGTTAGTTTTTAAAACAAATTCTTGCTATGAGGCAATAGATGTATTCCTGCTATGAGGCAATTACAATAGATGTAATTCATCTATTTCATTAGAAATAGATGAGAAGTTTGATGTCATGTACATATACAGTAGCATTGATGAAAGACAGACCAACAAGATGTGCATGTATTTCAAAGGCAAAACAAAAGAAGCTCGGTGGTGTATTCACAGAGCAACATAAATTCTAGCTTGTAACAGAACAAGTGTATATTCTAGCTTCCTGAATTTATATTTATATATATATAATATTTAATAAATATAACATATAAAACATTTTTTATATGTTCCCCTAAACTTTTCTGCTAGAAAACAAATTGAAATATGTTAAGAAGGCAACAAATGTAGTAGATTTTAATTCACCTTACTTGAAAGAACTACATAATTTATTATGCTCTAGACATAGATTTGATTTTAAGGGAGACAAGGTGAAAAATATACTTTACTAAAAATAAATCCATAACCTATGATGAGAAAATGCAACATACTTGCATTTGCCTTCCTTATTGAATTAGTAGCATTGTTCTGAAAAGATGTATATTAATTAGTACCATTAATCAAAAAATAGTATGTTAAAATATATGAGTAAAATAATCCAATCACAACTCACCTCTATTGACCACTTTCTAAGAACGATAGGTTATACTATATATTTTATATACATCGATCCTCCAAAAATTAACTAATAAAAACAGTCAAGTGAATAAATAAACATAAAATGTGTTCAAGCATTTTTCTACCATCTGATAAGAAACCTAGTATGATGAATATTAACCACTTCTCCCAAAGTCACACATCTAACAAATACAAACACTTAATTTCAGTCTTTATTCTTAAACCATCACAGTAATTTTTTCTTGCTTCCATGTGATTTCCTTTTCACCTTATATTTAAATATCTTTGATGACAATTTCAATTTTTCCAGTGTTGTCTGGTAATTTTTATGATTTTTAATATTTGTAAGTATTATTTTTGTTGTTATAATTTGAGCATTTTCACTAATCTTTTTCAGTATAAGCTATTTTTGTCTATTAGAAAGCAAAAAGGACTTTCAAAGTAATAATTTGGTTTCATGTTATGATCCACAAAATAATTAAGTTTTATGCTATTCATTAAAATCACTGCTCACATTGAAACAATATTATGTGTATTATAAGGGTGTATGCATTTTAAGGCAAAAAGTGCCATTATGCAACTTCTATAGCCAATTTTGCATACAAAAAGTATATCACGGTTTTGATTAATGCTTCATTTTATCCGTTACAATATATGCAAATATATTTTTCTGACAATCAAGTAATAGATAGCCCTCCACTTTTCTAGATTGTAATGGAACACATCCAAAGATGAACCATAATTAAAAGTGTATATTGAACCAAAGAGATTACTACATTTTGGATGATAAATCACCTCATTTGGGAAATTGGTACCAATCAATTAAAATAGCTGCTAAAAAAGAATCCCTAAGAAAAAGACATAATTCATATTTCTAAGACCTTTGATAAAAATTTTCAAATGGGAAATGTTGTAATTCCAGATGGGTACAAAGTGATACTAATACTAAAAAGATAAAATGAAAGACGAGGATTATTAGTAATGGAGAAAAATATAATTATGTCATTTTAATTTAGAAATTATATCCATTAGGTAATAAAATAACATCATAACTTATAGAGATGACTCCAAATGCTCACCATTAACCTGAGAATTATTTAAAAATTCTTATACTTCATAGATTCATAATCAAGCTAAGAATATCAATGAGGCCAATTTGCTGCTATCAGTAATTCTGGACATTGATGAGATCCTGATGCTTATCATTATAAGTGCATCTCAGAAAAATCCTGTATCAGTGAAACTAATACGTCTAAAGTTGTCACTTAATGAGTTTACAGTATATTTATACAGAGTTCCAACATGGTGGTTTTAGAATGTTGCTGCATGTTACTTATTTTAATTTTATAATAAATATCTAATAGAATATTTAAGAAAATAAACATTTTAAAAATGGGATTATTTAATGATTAGTGTGCTGGATATTCTGTTTGAGATACCCCTTCCGTCCTAGCTCCCAGACACAGTTTTCTGCCCACATCCACCCTGCTCTGTACTCAGAAAGACTAATCCCTACTGATTACATTTTCCTTCACAAGCCACCTCAATACTGCTGCTCACTTCTGGCCAGGTTAGAGCAATAGGAGGGGAAAAAAAAGTGGGTGGAGGAGGAGAAAAAGGAAGGCAAAATTGCTAGAGGCTGAAGTAATTCTTCTCCCACTCCCTCTGTGCCATCTCTCAGTACATGTATCCATCTCTGTGTTGCCAATAGTCTTTGGGCTCCAGTAAAAATATTTACTATCCTTGTCTCTTCAGCAAAAGGCTGTGATAGTTCCTCCGTAGTAGTTTTCTAGGTATCTTCTCATCCACTTGTTGTTATTTTTTTTATTTATTTTTTTAATGTTTTATTTATTCTTGAGAGAGAGAGAGAAACAGAGCATGAGTAGGGGAGGGCCAGAGAGAAAGGGAGACAGAACCTGAAAGCAGGTTCCAGGCTCTGAGCTTTCAGCACAGAGCCTGATGTGGGTCTTGAACTCATGAACCATGAGACCATGACTTGAGCCGAAGTTGGATGGTTAACCGACTGAGTCACCCAGGTGCCTCTTCTAATCGTTTGCTTTTACCCCTGATGACATATTCACCAACTTTTGAGGGAAGTGTGTCCACAAAGTCTCTTCATTTGAAATGTTTGTGGTGAATTCTAATTTCTGTCAAAACTCAGTCTAAAATATCTTCAAATAACAACTTTTGAAACTTTGGTGAATATTCTCTGTGCATATATACACTATATTTCTACCTCTACAACTATACGTAGGTGAACGATCTGTTCTGGATTATTTTTTTTTATTTTAATTCCAGTATAGTTAACATACAGTATTGTATTAATTCCAGATTCAACAATTCTATACATTTTTCAGTGCTCATCATGATGAGTATACTCCTAATGCCCTTCACCTATTTCCCCCATTCCCTCATCCACCTCCTCTCTGGTAACCATCAGTTTGTTCTCTATGGTTAAGAGTCTGTTTTGGGGTTTATCTCTTTTTTGCTTTGTTCATTTGTTTTATTTTTTAAATTCTACGTATGATTGAAATCATATGGTATTTGTCTTTGTCTAATTTATTTCACTTAGTGTTATACTCTCTAGATCCATCCATGTTGCAAATGGAAATATTTCATTTTTTATGGATGAGTAATATTCCATTGTATATATACACCACTCTTCTTTATCCATTTATGTATCAATGGACACTTGGGATGCTTTTATAATCTGGCTATTATAAATAATGCTCCAATAAACATAGGGTGCATGCATCTTTTCAAGTTAGTGTTTTCATATTCTTTGGGTAAATATCCAGTAGTGACCTTACTGGATGATATGGTATTTCTATTTTTAATTTAAAAATTTTGTTGATGTTTATCTATTTTTGAGAGAGGAAGGGAGACAGAGTGTGAGCAGAGAAGGGGCAGAGAGAGAGAGGGAGACACAGAATCTGAAGCAGGCTCCAGGCACTGAGCTGTCAGCACAGAGCCTGACGTGGGCCTCAAACCCATGAACCGTGAGATCATGACCTGAGCCAAAGTTCAGTGCTTAACCAACTAAGCCACCCAGATGCCTCTATTTTTAATTTTTAAAGGAAACCCAATACTGTTTTCCACAGTGGCTGCACCCAGTTTCATTGCCACCAACAAGGCATGAGGATTCCTTTTTCTCCACATCTTTATTAACACTTGTTTCTTATTTTTGATTTTAGATATTCTGACAGGTGTGAGGTGATATCTCACTGTAGTTTTGACTTCCATTTCCCTGACGATGAGTGATGGTTTGCCTCTTTTTTCCCCAACTATGTTTTTTTTTTTTTGTCTTAAATTCCACATATGAATGAAATCATATGGTATTTGTCTTTCTCTGACTGACTTATCTTGCTTAGCATAATACTTTCTAGTTCCATGCAGGTCATTGCAAATTTTTATGGCTGAATAATATTCATTTGCACTTCATATGAAGTCTTTTCATTTGAACTGTCTGTGGTGAATTCTTTATCCATTCTTTTTTATCCATTCATTAGTTACTGGACATTTGGTTTCTTTCCATACTTTGGCTGTTGTTGATAATGCTGGTACAACATTGGGGTCCATACATCCCTCTGAATTGTTATTTTTGTATCCTTTCAGTAATACCTAGTAGTGCAATTGCTGAATTTTAGGGTAGTTCTATTTTTAACTTTTGAGAAACCTCCATATTGTTTTCAACAGTGGCTCACCAGTTGCATTCCCACCAACAGTGTAAGAAGGTTCCCCTTTCTCTGCAACCTTGCCAACACCTATTGTTTACTGTGTTGTTAATTTTACCATTCTGACTGGTGTGAGGTGATATCTCATCATAGTTTTGATTTGTATACCCCTGACGATCAATGATGTTGAGCATCTTTTCATGTGCCTATTGGCCATCTTGATGACTTCTTTGGAAAAATGTCTATCATATCTTCTGCTCATTTCTTAACTGGATTATTTGGTTTTGGGGTGTTCAGTTTGATAAGTTCTTCATAGATTTTGGATACTAGCTCTTTACCAGATATGTCATTTACAAATATCTTCTCCCATTCCATAGGCTGACTTTGTTTCATTAATTGTTAACTTCACTGTGCAGAAGTTTTTTATTTCGATGTAGTCCAGATAATGTATTTGTACTTTTGTTTCCCTTGCCTCAAGACACATCTTTAGAAAAATGTTGCTATGTCCAATGTCAGAGAAATTACTATCTGTACTCTCTTCTAGGATTTTTATGGTTTCAGGTCTCACAGTTAGGTCTTCAATCCATCTTGAGCTTATTTTTGTGTGTGGTGTAAGAAAGTGGTCTAATTTCATTCTTTTGTATGTTGCTGTCCAGTTTTCCCAAAACCGTTTGTTGAAGAGACTGTCTTTTTTCTATTGCATATCCTTGCCTTTTTTGGTCAAAGATTAATTGGCCAAACAATCATGGGTTTATTTTTGGGCTATTATCTTCCATGGATCTATGTATCTATTTTTGTGCCACTACCTTACTGTTTTACTCACTACAACTTCATAGTATATCTTGATATCTGGGATTGTGATATTTCCAGTTTTGTTCTTTTTTTCAAGACTGCTTTGGCTAATCAGGATCTTTTGTGGTTCCATAGGAATTTTAAGATTATTTGTTCTAGTTCTGTGAAAAATGCTGTTGGTATTTTGATAGGGATTGAATTAAATCTGTAGATTTCTTTGGACATTTTTTTCAAGTTTTTAATTTTTTATTTAAATTCCAGTTAGTTAACTTATGGTATAATATTAATTTCAAGTGTACATTATAGTAAACCAACAAGTGTGGACTTTTTTTAAAATTTTTATTTAAATTCCAGTTGGTTAACATATGGTATAATATTAATTTCAAGCACACAATATAGTAAATCAACACTTCCATACAACACACAGTGCTCATCACAACAAGTGCACTCCTTAATCCTCATCACCTATTCAACCTATCCCCGCACTACCCTCCCCTCTGGTAACCATCAGTTTGTTCTCTATAGTTGAGTTTGCTTCTTGGTTTGCCTCTCTCTCCCTTTTTTTTTCCCCCTATGCTTATGCAGTCACTCTGCAAAAACAGTGCAGATGTTCCTCAGAAAGTTAAAAATAGAAGTACCCTACAATCCAGCAATTGCACCACTAGATATTTACCCAAAAAATACAAAAATACTAATTCAAAAGGTATTATGGACATTTTAACAATATTTGTCTCCCAATCCATGAGCATGGACTATCTTTCCATTTGTTTATGTCGTCTTCAGTGTATTTCATCAGTGTTTTATAGTTTTCAGAGTATGGGTCTTTCACTTCTTTGGTTAAATATATTCTGAAGTGTTTTATTATTTTTGGTTCAATTGTAAATGGGATTGTTTACTTAATTTGTCTTTCTGCTACTTCATTATTGGTGTATAGAAATGCAACGGATATCTGTATATTAATTTTGTATCCTGCAACCTTACCAAATTGTTTTATCAGTGTTAGTAGTCTTTTGGTGGAGTCTTTAGGGTTTTCTATATTTACTATATTTTCTATATTTCACTATTTGTCATCTGCCAAATAGTGAAAGTTTTCTCCCGTATCAATTTGGATGCCTTTTATTTCTTTTTCTTGTCTGATTGTTGTGGTTAAGAGTTCCAGTGCTATGTTGAATAAAAGTGGTGAGAGTGGACATCCCTGTCTTATGCCTGATCTTAGGGGAGGTCTCTCAGTTTTTCACCATTGAGTATGATGTTGGCTGTGGGTTTCGTATATGGCCTTTATTATGTTGAGGTATGTTCCGTCTAACCCTACTTTATTGAGGGTTTTTGTTATGAATGAATGTTGTACTTTGTTAAATGCTTTTTCTGATTCTATTGAAATGATCATATTTTTTTTTAATCTTTCTATGTATCACATTGATTTATTTGTGAACATTGAGCCACCCTTACATCCCAGGAATAAAACTCACTTGATTGTGAGGAATAATTTTTTTTAGTATTGCTGCATTCAGTTTGCCAGTATTTTGTTAAGGATTTTTACTTCTATGTTTATCAGAGATACTGGCCGGTAGTTCTACTTTTTTGTAGTGTCTTTGTCTGGTTTTGGTATTAGGATAATTCTGGTCTCATAGAATGAATTTGGAAGCTTTTCTCCCTATGGTAATTTTTGGAATAATTGGAGAAGAATAAATATTAACTGTTCTTTAAATGTTTGGTAGAATTTACCTATGATGCTATCTGGTCCCAGACTTTTGTTCATTGGGAGTTTTTGTTTACTGATACAATTTCATTGCTGGTAATGTCCATTCAAATTTTCTATTTCTTCCTGACTCAAGTTGGGATGTTATGTGTTTCTTGGAACTTATCCCTTTCTTCAAGGTTGTCCAAATTGTTGGCATGTACTTTTTCATAATATTCTCTTAATTCTTTGTATTTCTGTGCCATTGGTTGTTATTTCTTCTCTTTCATTTCTGATTGCATTTGAGTAATGTTTCTTTCTTTCTTCCTTCCTTTCTTTCTTTCTTTCTTTCTTTCTTTCTTTTTTGATAATATGGCTAAATGTTTATCAATTTTGTTGATCTTTTCAATGAAACAGCTCCTGATTTTACTGATCTGTTCTAGTGTTTTTAGTTTGTACACTGTTTACTTCTGCTCTAATCTTTATTATTTCCTTTCTTCTACTGGTTTTGGGTTTTGTTTGTTCTTTTTCTAGCTTCTTTAGGTGTAAGGTTAGATTTATTTGAGATTTTTCTTGTTTCTTGGGGTTGGCCTGTACTGCTATAAACTTCCCTCTTAGAACATCTTTCACTGCACCCAAAAGATTTTAAAATGTTATGTTTTCATTCTCGTTTGTCTCCATGTATTTCATTATTTAATCTTTTACTTCTTGGTTGGCCCATTCATTGTTTAATAGCATGTTATTTAACCTCCATATATTTGTATACTTTCCTGATTTTATCTTGTGGTTGATTTCTACTTTCAAAATATTGTGGCTGTTGTGCATTTTTAATTCATTTTTACATTCCCTCCGTGTGATATAATGGTTAGCAGAACTTGCTTTGGAGTCAAATGCCTCAATTAAAATCTCATTTCTGTCACTTACTAGTTGTGTGACCTTAGAAAAACATTTTTAAACACTTTGTGTCTTAGATTCCTAGTCTGTGAAATGGAGATGATAAGAACACCTGCCTCATCAAGTGTTTGAGTACTGAGTTAGTAAAGATAAAATACTTGTAAAAATGTACTGCATAAGCCTTCAATAAATTATAAGGTTTTTTTTATTTTGATACTTTGTTATTACTTTGTCACTAATATTATTGTCATTACCTTCACTTTCCAATGGTATAGGAGAATCCTGAGATGCTCAAAAAAGATAAATTTACACATCAAAGAATGCATAAGAATATATATTCTAATAAGTCCCATAAAGTAGTGGTGGTTTTCAGTATTTTAAACTTTGGTTTATCTTATGAGATAAGATCTCATTTGTATTATGCAGTAATTAGTAATGCAAATAGGTATATTTTCTAATAGTTATGATTTGCATTTCTTCTTTTTACTTGACTTAATTCCACCTAATACTTTTGTTGTACAATTCTCAATGATACTATTTTTTGTTTTAATGAAAAGGAAAACTAAGCCATTTGCCATTATTTTTCTACTCATTTTCAAGTATTCATTTTTTGTCAACTTTACTAATGGTATATCTTATATTACACAATTTTGTAATTATATCTGTTCAATAAATCATTCATGTTCTTAAGTCTTCTGATTTATATGGTATATTTAGAAAAATGTTTAAACAAAAAATGGGGTTTTTTTTACCCATTGTACTTTTAGTAATTTTTTTTTGTTTTGTTTTTTATTTTGGTCATGGTGTAAATACTTTCTTAATATAGAATATATTTTTATATATGTAGTAAGGAAACATAACATTTCCATGTCACTTTTATTTAATTTTTTCCTTTGGTGGTTTGAAATGCCATTAAAATTTTCACATGAAAAATAGTTTTTCACGAACCTGAGCCTAACTATATCTGTGTTGTCTCTTTAAATATCAGAATCTGATAGATTTTACAAAATGTATGGAATCAGATTCTTTGGTTTATGGGAAAATTTTTCTTAATTTACAATGTGCATATTATTTGTTTTTTTCATTCACTTCACTTTTTATCACTTTATCACAAAAAGTTAATAATTATGTACTCTGGATTCTCATATCAGTTTCTGATTACTACTCCTTGGGGATTCTTAGTAAATTTTTTCATTTCTACACCTGTATATCTTTGTTTCTCTTTTCTTATGAATTTTTACATTCTTTTTCTATCTTCTTTTTTTAAAAAAAAATTCTAGTGTTTTATTAACTAATCAATCAAAAGTTATAATAATCATTGTAGAGTCAATCTTTACAGAATAATGCTAAATAAAAATAAAACAAAATATTTATAGAATTAGTGACTGTGTAGCCAAAAATAGTAGAAACCTAATATTGAATCAGTACCTCATTTCCAGTATCAATGATCTCTATCATGGTAATTTTGAATTCCAAAATAAAAGGAAGAACCTTGTATATATAGATGAAAGAAAATGCCATCCTTTTTTTACTCATATGAACACAAAAAGGAAAACACTTTTTAAATTACTTCAAGTAAATGATTGGTATATTTTCTTCCTTAAGTTAAAGACTCAAAATGAATGAAGTGGATTCATTCTAAAATACTTTCTGGTGGTCCAAAATAACATTTGTTTCCCCCCTGTCATATATATATATATATATATATATACACACATATATATATATACATATATATATATGTATATATATATATGTATATGTATATATATACATATATATATGTGGCAAGAGTGTTAGTTACATATATATATGTATATAATATACATTCTCCAGGGAATATATAATATGTAGAGACTTTACACTGGAGATATTTATATATATAAGGTAACAAAACAAAAAGCAGTATGTTATAGAAACGAAACAATTTCCAAAATAAATAAAATGGTAATTATATAGATATATGCATATATATAAACACATATCTATACATTTATGTCTACAGTTCTATTCAAATAGGCTGCAGGATAATTCATATTTTAGGACACAGTCAAGGTGTATTTATGAGACTTTTCATTTTTTATAAGAAGCCTTATTTATCATCATAACTCAAGCCTGCTGTAGCAGCAGATTCATTTCCTTTACAATACATTTTGCTATGAATCCCGACAATAAAGAAAAAATCCATTCATAATTTCACCAAGTTCTCTACATTCTTCCTAAAGGTAACAATTTTAGGAGGTAACTTTCTTTAGCATACACCACACCAGGTTTAAGAACCCACAGGTGTTAAATTATAATTACTTCAGTGATATTTAAAAATAATGGATAATAACTTTAATGAGTGGCAAAAAAATCTCACATTTTCATCCACGTAAAAAACTTAGCCATTATTTTTTAAGTAATGCTCTATTAAAGAAATATGTGGCAAGAGTGTTAGTTGCTAAGGAAACCATCCTCCATGAAATTGAATATAAAATAGAAACTTTTGGAAAAGATATCTAAAATGCACACTGAATATTTTGTATCAGCTTCTTTTGACTTTGTTGTTGGTATTGGTGTCTTTTGGAATATATTTTTAATATCAGATACAATGAAATTTACTTAGGGCAGTGAAATGTGCATTGGGTTTCAAAGTTTTTCTAATCGAGTAAATATGAACCTTGGAGAATTTCATGAAACAAATGTCTTTAATATCATGAATTCAGCTTGCCAGAGTAAGTAAGCTACAGCAGAATCATTGCAGAATGACTTAATATTTCTACATTTTCTGTTCTACTACAAGGTTTAAGATTAAATCTTATTCATTAATATATTATTTATATTTTGATTTTTACTTCTAAATAAATCTAAATAAATATTATTTAAGTGAATATAAGATTAACATCAATAGAAAACGTATTTATTTATTTATTTATTTTACTTTCAAGTTTTTACTTAAATTCCAGTTAGTTAATATACTAGGTAATATTAGTTTCAGGTGTGCAATGTAGTGATTCATCACTTACATGTAATACCCAGTGCTCATCACCACAAGTACTCTCCTTAATGCCCATCACCTATTTAACCCATCCCCACCTACCTCCCCTCCAGCAACCCTCCCTTTGTTCTCTATCCTTAGGAGTCTGCTTTATGGCTAGCCTCTCCTCTTTTCTCCCCTTGCGTCCATTTGTTTTGTTTCTTAAATTCCACATCTGAGTGAAATACAACATTTTTTAAAAATTTTTTTTTTAACATTTATTTATTTTTGAGACAGAGAGAGAGCATGAACAGGGGAGGGTCAGAGAAAGAGGGAGACACAGAATCTGAAACAGGCTCCAGGCTCTGAGCTGTCAGCACAGAGCCCGACGCGGGGCTCAAACCCACAGACCGCGAGATCATGACCTGAGCCGAAGTCGGACGCTCAACCGACTGAGCCACCCAGGCGCCCCTAAATACAGTATTTTTAACCTTGCATCTTTTCATTAGTCTCCAGATAAGCCAGAATATTTTAGTATTCATAAATCAATTGATTTTGCAACTAGATTAATTCCTAAATTATAGTGGAACACAACTTCTTTTAAACTTTTGTAAACATTTGAAATAAATTACTGTACATGTCTTTTAAATTTTTTGTATTTTGTTTATAAATTACACATATAATAATATATTAACTTTGTGAAAGAGTTGAACATTGAAAATAAAGAAATGTTGCCCCTTGACTGCCCAATACAATAAGCAGAAGAATAGTAATAGGAGTAGTAGCAGAATAAAGTATCTGTTATGAACATTTTGTTTATCCAGTAGGCTATTAATTGGGTATCTGGAGCATTTTCAGGTTGTATATATTATAAATAAAGCTGCTAAAAACTTTCTTGTGAATATATTTTTGTGATCTTATGTGTTTATTTCTTTTTAGTGGACATTTGTTTTCATTTATTTTTGCTGAACGCATAGAATTGAAATAATTTGGTCATACATAGGTTTAGTGTATGTTTAGGTTAAACAAATATATTAGATATTTCTTCAAAGAGTTTTATAAAACGTGCCAGTTAACAGTGGTCCCATAGCCTCACAAATATTAGTGTTGTGAGAGTTTGAAGATTTCAGCTATCGTAGTTTGTATGTGATATGTCATTACTGCTTTCAGTTGCATCTTTCTGGGAGCTAATGGTCTAGTGGTGTTTCCATGTTCTTTTTAGCCATTTGTACACCATTTTTGTGAATTAAAAATCTTAAACCATTCTTTTTTTCAATCGTATTAATAACTTTTTTTTAATTGTGTGGCTTACTTTATGTAATCTAGGTACAAGCAGTGTGTCAGGTGCATACATCATAAATACTTTATTCCTGAGTCAATATTTTATAATCCTAAAGACTTTGTTTAATAAGATCCCCTGATCTTAAGGCAAAATATACCTTATTTAACCACTAGGTGTTATTTATAGATTTTTAAAATATATTCATTGAATTGAAAAAGTCCCTTTCTATTTCAATATTTCTGATATACATATTTCTATCATGAAGATGTGTTGAATTATGTCAGTTTCTCTCTCAGCTACTGAGATGATTGCATATTTCTTCTTCATTATTTTATTAATGTGTTAATTCACATTGGGTTTTTTGAACATTAAACCAACATTGCTGCATTACTATAAAATGATTGAATTGTCACATAAATCATAAATCATCTGTAACGCCAAACTTTAGGAACTACTCAAAAATTTCAAACAATATAGAAATACCACCTTCTTTCTGGAGAGGCCAAAACCCATCAGAAGCAGTTTCTAAGTGTTCCTGTCTCCCACATTGGGATGATGACAACATGAGCACTTAACCATGTGTCCACAAAATTACTGTTAGTTGGGGTGACTTTTAGTATTCTTACTCCATCTGCTTGACTAACTTTCCTTTCCAGCTGGCCAAGTTCTATCAATCCTTAAATTCTGGGCTTATTTACCATAAGACAGCCAGATAGACAAACCATTTCTTGCCAAAATGCAAGAACTCTCAGCATACACATTTCCATTTGTGAATGCCATTAGCTTAGTAACTAAGAGGTCTGCTCTAGTTCAATTATTGCCTCTGCACTCCCAAAGTAGGAGGCAATAAATCACAGCCCAACTGTTAGCTTTCCTTCCCAGCCCACCCACAGATCTTGGTCATTAACTGCTTGGCAAACTTTTCTATGTATCATTTCATAATTTGTTTTTAAAACAGTTTTCTGAAAATATTTCCTGCAGGGTTTTATACAAACGAGTCTCTAAACATTCTGATGACCAATAGAATTTGAACCATCTAATGGAAAATGAGAAGTATTCTTGTTATAAAGCAGTTTAGTCATGGCTATAACCTTTCATAGGTCTTTTGATTTTTTTTACAACTTGATTGTTCACTTTGTCATCAAGGATTATTTGGACACATTATTTGCATATGTGCATGGAAACGTGTGATTTTTCTAAAGCATTCTTCTGACCCATCCATATTGATATGTACAACATCAATGGTTTAATCAAGGGCCTCAAATAAATCCCAAAATATTTTCTCATTCTGATTGGGACAAGAAGTTGACTTTTATTGACTACTAAAGTTAATAGAGTAAAATAGAGACTTTAACATAATATTTGACATACCATGCATAAATTAAAATTATATTATACATTTCTTTTTCATGTACTTATCATATGTACACATAATTCCAATACCTGGGGTGGTTACTGGAAGCCATTTAAAAACAAAAACAAAAAAAGAATCCCTTCCCCCTCAAAAAAAAAAACTAAACAAAAACCCCCAAACAAATACAAAACCTCCAGATTCGCCCTGATATTTGAAGATAACCATAACATTATTTCTCACATAGTACAAGTTCTTACTAACACAGGGTTTAAAATAATATTATGTAGTTCTACCCATTTTCTTCCCAATTGTGATTGACATGGTGAGTCTGTATGTTATTCTCCTGACAATTTGAACCATTATGGAAGTCATTACTTTTTATATGTAGTACCTGGGTACTTCAAGAACAATAATGAAAGGCCACACTGTCACCGTAAATGTATCTTTCTAGCATAAACCTCTAATACACCTGGCCAATGACCTTTAAGGAGATGAAATTTCACAGTGATTAGATTTCCCAATTCCATTCCCTGAGAAATGGCATAAACCTTCCTTCATCATTGTTAATGCGTATAATTTTCTTTCAGGTATGAGGCTTCTTTCTCTTATCCATTCACAAATCCTTCATCACTCTCCTGTACTAAATTCTATTTGCAAACAATCTACTGGAAAATTACTTCTTCTATCATCCACATTTGGCTAACAACTCTTCTCATCATAACATTACATATGTGATGTAGCAATTTTCACATTGGTAAATTTAAATACACAGTATTCACCAAAAGTTATGGTAATTCCTTGAAGCTCTATTTAGCATATTCCACAGTCTGGATATCATTCCCATAAGTGCCCCCAAAAGGAACATCACCGGTGAATAGTAGTTACCATATCACTCCCTAAAACCATCTGAGTATCATTTCCCCTTTATTTGAAAGCATTATAACCACACTAAAATTTGTGGTTTAAACATTATATTTCCCTCATGTTACTTGGGAAAAAAAATGTAACACAGACCCAAAGCCATACGTCAAATGATCACTCCAACTGACCAACTGTTAGTTAACTGAATCATCGGTGGGCTTTTCACTGTCAGTGCAGAGACCAATGATGCAGGGCTCAAACACACAAACCATGAGATCATGACCTGAGCCCAAGTCAGTCACTTAACAGACTGAGCCACCCAGGTGTCCCTTGACTTGGTGGAATTTTACCTAGTGCTATCATTGAATGATATCTTTCACATTAGCACTAAGGAAAATCTCTTACCATATTAGCACCTTCAGTGAATGTGAAGGAAATGTACCATTGTTTGTTTTCTCTGTACATGCACCCTCCTCTTCTTAGAAATTCTAAGAGAATTTCTCTAGGATTATTAGTATTTTTTTCATGTTTTGTAGATTTCATAACTGAAATAATCTAGATGTCAGGTTTTATCTGTGAAAATATTTTTGATTGAGAATTTATTTAACACATACAAGATCACAAACATTTTGTAATTTTTCTTGCCAGATTTTAAAAGTAGTGATCTTGAATTAATCTATTTCTTCTAAGTTTAGTGAATTAATCGACATAAAGTTCAATTACATCTCCTTATTATGTTAATATTATCACCAGCTTCCTCCTGATGCCTCCTCTATCATTCCTGATATTGATAAATTTTGTATTTTCTATCTTTTGTTTAATTATTTGCTGAAATTTATCAATTATATTTATCATTTCAAAGAACAATTTTTTTGCCTTCCTGATATTTCTTTATTTCAATTTTTAATTATTTATATTCCCTCTACTTCTATTTTTATTTCATTAATCCCTTCCTTCATGAGGTGAAAATTTGCCGTTTAAATTATAGTCTGTTCTAAAAATACACGTGAATTTGCTCATTTCTAAGTACTGCTTTAGATACAGCCCACAAATGCTGATGTATTAAAAATTTTAAATAATATAATTCTAATTCTTTACACTTTGGTCCACATTCTTTTTATTTTTTTTTTTCACAAAATTCACTTAATTTTTTAAATTAAGTAAATTATATTTACTGACATACATAGGATAGCCAGTGTTTTTTATTCTTTACGTTGTATCAAAGTTCCATCTGCTGTCATTTTTCTCTATTCTCAATAATTTCTTTGCAAGTTTTTAGTGTATTTTGTGTGTGTGTGTGAGGGGTGAGTCTTATGAAAACAAATTCCCTCTTAATTTTGCCTTTGTTTTGAAGCTTTATTTTTATTTGTTTGTTTGCTTATTTGTTTTACTGGCTATAGAATTCTAAGTTTAGAGCTTACTTTTTTCTTTCATCATTTTACATATCAATGTATATATGTAAATGTAAATATAAATATATATTTAAAAAGTTTTCTTTCTCTTCATTGTTTTCATTATCGTTCCTTTGAATGTAAAGTGTTTTTTTTTATTCCCCTAGTTTTTTAAAAGTTCCTCTTTATCTACAGTTTTTCTGAAGTTTGACTATTATGTTCATAGGCTTTTCTTAGTAGTTATTCTGGGTTTTGTTGTTGTTTTGTTCAAACCTGAACTTCTTAGAGATGTGAATTTCTGTCGTTAATCTAAATTGGACAGGTGTCATCTATTTTATCTTCAAATATTTTTTTCTTCTTCATTTCCCTCTCTCCATTTGTCCTGGGCCTCATTTATGTTAGACCACTTTATTGTGCCTTGCACGTGACTGATGATCCGCTGTATGAAATGTTCTCTTTCTGTGCTGTATATTAGATCATTTCTGTTGACCTTTATTCAAGTTTTCTATTCCGTATTTTTATGATTTCGAATAGGTTTCTAAGTTCATTACAGTGAAATTTTTATTTCAAGTATTTTATTTTTACGTAGTAAAATTCCTATTTGTTTCTTTTTTAGAGGGGACATTTTTCTCCTGAAAATTTCCATTCTCTTATACTTTATGTCTATGTTCTAGAGTAAATAATTTCACATGTTAAATGTCCATTTTACAGTTCTCACTTGGTAATTCCAATATCTTGGCCATCTAACTATTGGCCTCTCTTGATGGCATTTTCTGTATGATGTGTCACATTTTCCTTTTTTTTGCATATAGCAAATTATTCATATTTTTCATATGTGTTTAAAGGTGCAGTGGAAACCAAAAGTATAGTTGTTATATTCTTGTTTGTTACAGAGGGTACCAAGTGCACCCTCTTCGGCAGCTAGGTTGAGGTATTGATTGATTATTCTGAAGCCACCTGAAATGGAGGGAAATCTGGGGCTATGACACAGTTATAATTAAAATGAGTTAATCTATGGTGACTTTAACCCCTAACTTCCAAGAAAACCACCAGTGAGGACTTAATTTCTTTTAATTTGTCAGTTTTTGAAGTGAGGAGGTTTAGACCCCTATTTTTAATAGTTTTGGTTCATCTTTCTATTAAGCTGAGTCCAGAACCCATAGCCCACATTAAGACTTTTCCAAATTCTCAATCCTTTCTAGATCCTCCCCCCACGACCATCTTCTAAGCATTTTTTCTTGGGTGTGTGTGGTGGTGGGAGAGATTGATTATCAAGCATATTGATTTATTTTTGAACATTGATCTCTTTCAGATTCCAATCCGTACCTCCAGCCTGTCATTAGAGATTCAGCTGCTTTTAGTTTCTCTGACAAAGGCTTTATAGTAGAACTTCTCTTCTTCCTGTCCATCTCCAGACAATTTGTCCTTGGAGTAGAAGCTGACATGGCTCTCTACTTGCCTATGAGGCTTTGAAATTCAGGTCACAGGTAATAGGAACATAAAAAATATGAGCTTAGTTTACATGATCCCACTCCCCCCCTTTTTTTTCTTTGCCATGGGAATGAAGGTCTTTAACATCTATATGCATTCTATCTGGAATCAGGAGTCTTCTATATTACTTTACTATATATATATATATATAGTATAGCTAGAGCTAGAGAGCAAATTTCTCCAAGAAGGATAACCATAGGAATGAGGTAAAAAACGAATACATATTATGGGGTACCTGAGTGGCTCAGTCGGTTAAGCTTCTGACTTCGGCTCAGGTCATGATGTCACAGTTTGTGGGTTCGAGCCCTGCATCAGTCTCTGTGCTGACAGCTTAGAGCCTGGATCCTGCTTTGAATTCTGTCTCCCTCTCTCTCTGTTCCTCCCCTGCTCATGCTCTGTCTCTCTCACTCCCTCAAAAATAAATAAAAACATTAATTAAAAAAAATTAAAAACTAATACATATTAAAACATTTGCTAGTGATTATACTCCCCTAAAAATTTAGAGCTCTTTTCTATCATACCAAGACACATGTATTTAAGATGATCAAAACATAAAAATTATAGGTTTTTGTGAACTAAAAATTAAGAATTAAGTGGGAACTGAATGTTTAGTAATCAGTGTGGCATCAGACATAGATATGTGTCATTGAAACTGCGTATAGGCTTTTATCTCTTAGGTAAACCCAGGAAACTGTTTCTCTTTTCCAATGTAATACCAAGCTGGAATGAATGTCCTTGTATAAAGACAGACTCATAAGAGAGATTTCTGAGGAAGTAAAGAAACTGATCATCTTCTGGAGATTCTAAATCCTGAGATGTAAGGTCTGAATTGTTACCCCTTGCTTCTTTTTTTTTTTTTTTTAACATTTATTTATTTTTGAGACAGAGAGAGACAGAGCATGAGCAGGGGAGGATCAGAGAGAGAGGGAGACACAGAATCCGAAACAGGCTCCAGGCTCTGAGCTGTCAGCCCAGAGCCCGATGTGGGGCTCGAACTCACGGACCACGATATTATGACCTGAGCCGAAGTCGGACGCCCAACCGACTGAGCCACCCAGGCGCCCCACCCCTTGCTTCTTAAAGTTACTCAGCATAAGGATTTAACATGAATAGCCACCCTTTCCTGGTAAAATTCCTCAAAATTTACCAGATGCATATTTGAAACTTCTATGCAGTTACGTTTCCATACTCTAGGACACATAGGGCTCTCAGAGACAAAACAAAACAAAAAACACCAAAAATACAAAGCCAAAACTTCCCTAATGATGATTTCAAATAATAAAATTAAAACCATATGAGTAAACACACCACCATGAGTGATACAGAAAAAAATTATGAAAATTAAATAGAAGACACTATGTGACTGATGTCTTGTAAATAGAGTTTTCTGTATTAAGCACAGAGGTTAAAACAATATTGGCCTCAAGTAATAAGTGAGGCTGACAAGAGAGAATAATATTTTAGGTTAAGTGTTTCAACTGAATCTTTTCTATTTGTTTGGAAGATATTATTTCAATGTTTGGGTATTATGGAGGGGGAAATGTGGTCATAGATGATGGATTAAATTTCGTATAAAAGCAGCAAGATTTGTGTGTGTGTATCATATGTGTGCATGTGTATGTATTCAAGGTTGTCCTCAAAATGTATTTGGACAGATTTCTCATACATCATTCATTTATCACTGAATCATATGCAGGTATTTGGAGCCCTCTTGGGTGGATTGGATTGTGACAATGGTGGAGTGCATCGTTGGCATTCAGTGAGTGTGAACCAGGGAGGCTAAAGACCTACAATGCAGGCACCCAGCTTCACAGTCAACAACTACTTAATCCAAACTGCAAATAGTGACCCCCACTGAGAAATAGGATGCTATAGAAGTTATTCATGCTGATATGTCACCACTTTTTTCTTAAGTCATGTCAACCACTGGGGTCCGTAACATGTCTCTGGTTACACACACATTGTCAAAATTGCCCCTTTCCTAATAAGACTACCATATTTAATTGTCAGTTGTCTCATCAGTAGTCACATACAACGACTCCAAGTTCAGCCACCTACATGTTGTAGTCTAAAAATCTGTATTTAAAATAGATGTATTTTTATAAGAAATAGCAAGAACAGAGGCAATAGAATATATTGATAAACTACAAATATTTTAATTTTGACTGAAAGCAGCCCTCCCTAGGGACTTGGACTACATTGAATTTTACTAGTCTCTGGCTCACATTACCTGCGCTTCCTATCTCAAACAGCCCATAACTTTGTCATATTGTCTTGCTGTTTCATTCTTTAATGTGTCCAAGTTTTGTCTTTTCAACAAGAATATACCATCCTTGAGAGATAAAAACATAAGTGATGCAATTTTATACCCCTCAAACCAGCTTGCAGGTTATAGGTTATTTTGTTGGTTGATTAAACCATAAATAGTGAGGCGCCTGGGGGGGCTCAGTCAGTTAAGTGCCGAACTTCAGCACAGATCATGATCTCATGGTTCGTGGGTTCGAGTCTCATGTTGGGCTCTGCGCTGACAGCTCAGAGCCTAGAACCTGCTTTGGAATATGTGTCTCCCTCTCTCTCTGTTCCTCCCCCACTCATGCTCTGTCTCTGCCTCTGTCTCTCTCTCTCTCTCGAAAATAAATGAACACTAAAAATTAAAAAAAACAAACAAACCATAAATAGGAAGAATATTTGAATGTAAAAAGAAATGTTTTCCAAAAAATCAGTTATTATGTTTATTATTCAAAATATCTGACATGGTTTTTCCAATTAAATATATAAGCTTATCTTTCAGATTTTTCTAATGGATTAAAAATTGCATCCACTTATTAGGTATCTTACACATGCACTTTTTTATATTAAAACATTTTTCTCTATCTTCACCCACAACACACCCACCACACAACTATGAAGTGAGAATAGCTGTCTAAAAAGAATGAAGAGATTTGACTATTTCAAAACTCATCAAATTGTACACATTGAATATGTGCAGTTCTTTGTATATCAATTATAACTCAAAAAAAAAGCTGTTAAAAAGAAATGAAAGAATTGAGGCTTGGAAAAGGTAACTAACTTGTCAGATTGTAAACACCTCATTAGCAGTTCAGCCAGGTATGTCTGATTCTAAAGCAGACACTTTGTGTAGGAAGTACCACAAATCTCTGTGAATCTTTAATAAGAATTTTTAAGAAGAGTAGCGTAATATTATCTACTCTTGAATACATTAAAGAAATTAAATATCTTTCTCTGCCACATTCTTTTTTGTATAGATTCACAGTTTTAAACCTTGACACATAAATGCCAAAGTGTTTCATTAGGCACCACAGACTACAATCGCATCTGTTGGAAGTTTGAGGAATTGTGTAAAACATCTTCAGCAAGACAATGTTTAAAAGAGGGACATGTCTGGGATTCATTTGGTGCCCTTGAGAGATATGTTTATTTTTTCAAACCTCACTGCACATTTTTTTTTGGAATTTGGAATCAAACAGATTGCCATTTATTTTCTCGCAAGCAATGTTTCTACTTTTCCTCACAAACACATATCAGGTTGCTGCTTTGGCTAGAATTAAACAAACACAGGTGCTAAAATTATCAGTTTCCTCATATTTTTTCTACCTACTTGTGCTATGCAAAGTCATTTAGTTTCTGTAAAAGACACATTTTCCCAATTCATTACACCTAAAGAAACTGCCAGGCAGAATGTGCTGCCAATGCACGAGCCGCTGCAGACTTCCCATATGCGTTTTGTAAGCAGGTGTTTCATTTTCAATGTGCCAGAAACAAACTGTTTTTCAGGTGCATAGAGGATATCATCTTTGTACAAAAAGGAATAGTAATAACTACTCCTGGTTGAGTTTTTCTCAATAGGAGAGCAATATGGAGTTGTTAGATAAAGGACTGAAACGAACATAATGTTTAACAGCCTAAGTGCACCCATCCAGTCAGGCTCCATGTTAATTACTCAGCCCAGACTGGATGCAGATAAAACACCAGTATAGAGCCAGAAAGAAGATAGACATTAACGTTTTTAAAGTAACTTTTATGTAAAATACAGTGCATTTCTATATCCCTATGAGTGAGGTGCTATTATGTGTACTTGATTAATGGCAAAACTCTGGGTCAAATGTTATGCAACTTTCTCAAAGTCACACAGTTAATAAGGATTTTACCAGAATTCATACCCATGTCATTCATTATAAAGCCTAATTTCAAGGACTAGGATTTGGCTTGGGTTTGAATTCTCTGGAAGCTGTGCTTCCAGGAATTGGAATACTTTGTATAAAGACCTAATAGTGAATGAGATTTTGCAATTCTATGGAGAAACCAGTGAAAATGACCGATAGTCTTTCTTGCATTTCCAAGATTTTGGATTAGAGCCTGAATCAGCACCTGGGTACTGTGTCTTTGTTCATTTTATCTTTCCTTTTGTGTTGACAAGTTGCATATGACTAGGCTTATATTCACAGCTCCTATGTTACTATAAAGCCTAATGGCAATTTGTATTTGTCTTTTGCTCTAAACTTCTACATATTTGAAATAGTAATTCTTATATCTTGCAAAGAGTCTCAAGATATAATACTTACCATCTCATCAAAAGTATCACTGTGCTGGCCCATAGGAAGCAGAAACCAGAGGCCAGTAAAATGCTGAAAAACACTAGTAACATCACATCTGCCCAAGACTAGTGACCACACAGTGGCAAACCGCTTCTGCTAAATCTCATGCATACACATGCCTCCAACCACCTTTATAATTTTGTGTATGTAGCTCAATGAAACATTCTAAGCTTTATCCAGAACCACAGAAGCAAAAATCTCCCCTTATCTCTCCCCTGCCACAGAGAGGAGAGAATAATAGGAGAGTTCAGTGTTATGGAAGTTGAATGATGACAATGACTATGAACCATTTACACTATTTAAGTGCCTATGCAATATATTTACTTTGCTTTTCCAAAAGCATCTTAAAATTCACATATTAAAAAAAACAACAACTCATCTTTGTTGTTTCCCAAATATGCTCCATATTTAAGTTATTCTTATCTCTCAGCTCTCCTGCTTCCAATGACATGGTTCAGATTTGTAGTTTGTCACATTTTCTTAATAATAAATTAAATTATATTTAATATTGATTTTACATTTCCACTACTTCTATTAATTCATCCTTATATGATACCACTATTATCTTTCTATAATTTATTTATTTATTTATCTTTGTTTGTTTATTGATTTTTTTGTTTATTTATTATTTTAGTGAGAGAGAGAGCACGAGTCAAAGAGAGGGGCAGAGGAGGAGAGAGAAAGAGAGAGAGAGAGAGAGAGAGAGAGAGAGAGAGAGAATCCCAAGCCGGCTCCATGCTTAGCACAGAGCCCAACACACAGCTCAATCCCATGACTCTGGGATCATGTCCTGATTGAAATCAAGAGTCTGATGCTCAAACCACTGAATCATCCAGGTGCCCCTATAATTTTTATTAACTCTAGAATGAATTCAAACTTTTATCTTGTCATTTATGGCCATTCATAATTTGACTCTTGGAAATCTTTCAAGGCTTATATTTAGCCTCTCTTCCACATCTTTCTACCTTTCATTCATATTAAAATATTTGAGTATGCTCAAATAAGCCATATTCTATGTGATACCTTCATGTCTGATCATGTAGCTTTTCCTTCTACTGGTTATGTTCTTTCTTAAAAACATCTGCATGAGGGGCGCCTGGGTGGCTCAATTGGTTAAGTGTGGGACGTTGGCTGGGATCATAATCACCCAGTTCGTGGGTTTGAGCCCCGTGTAGGGCTCCATGTTGACAGCTTAGAGCCTGAAGCCTGCTTCAGATTCTGTATCTCCCTCTCTTTCTGCCCCTCCCCCACTCATGCTCTCTGTTTCTCTGTCTCTCTCAGATAAAAATAAACACTAAAAAATTAAAAAAAAAAAAACACATCAGCATGAGTAACTTCCAAACAACATTCAAGAGGCATTATATGAACTATCTTCTCTGGAATATTTTTCTGTCAGTCAAGTCTAGATTATATACGTTTACTCTCATAACTTTAGCTTCCTATGTACAACCTCTACCTTATTATTTACAATGAGTTATTACAAAAAAATTCCATTTACTTGTCTATAAGCCCCTCATCATTATGTACTCCTGAATGTCTACATCCCTAAAATTTATAAGGCGGTTTATGTTCCAACATATTCAAGTATGTTAATAATTGAATAAAATAACATTGATGATAATATCTGAAAACCAATAAATGTATAATATATAAGCATTTTAAAACATGAACAAATTATTACTTAGCCAAGATCGGTAAGATGAACAAAATATAAAGTATCCTTGGAATTATATGGAATATATTATAATTTGTATGGACATGTTCTATTTCAAGAAAAATGGATATGAATGACAACATTAGCAACATAGGTTTGTGTTTATAATCACAGTGAATGTATGCAGAACTTAAAGGAGAATATATTGTCTTTTGATTTGCTGTGCCTAAAAAGTTTTAACAATGTTATGGCAAGAGATTGCTTGAGAGTGATGTGCCTGTATGGAATTGGAGAGGCAGGTAGATATTAAACAGAAGAACACTGAGTGGCCATTTGAATCAAAATACGTATTATGAAGTTGGCTATCTCGTTTCTACAAAGGAATTGGTTCTCAGTTTTATCTCAAGAATTTAGTGTCAGATACTGGTTTTGGTCATGTGATTTTTTAAAAGATACTTATCCCCTTGACTGAATGTCAACTCTTGCATATATTCTTAATGATGTGTAGACTTGGCTGCATCCACGTGTGTCTTCAGCTAATCCCTATAAAATTAAAAACACATGATTACTGGTGAATATATTATTTATTCTACTTGTTAATAGTTTGAGCTCTAAAGTTTAGTTAGCTTAAGTATAACTCAAAAACTCTAATATGAATGTAAATATAAGTGCTAATTATGGGACAGCTGCTTTAATAGTAAAATGATGCCTAATGGAATAGGATCATTTACTACACCAAAGGAGATAAAAATGGTTTTAACCAAAGGTATAACATGAAAATTAAATGATTTTTTTAATATCACTTTTAACACTGCTGATCTAAAATGAGTCTTTGAAATATATTATTACCCTTCAAAATCAATCAGAATCACATATAGTCAATACCAATAATGGCAGAGTTTGAATAAAAATTTCTAACAGTTTTTCATTTTCCATATTTAATGAAACATATATGTGAATTATAGAATGAAATTTGATGATGTCAATATTTGTGGTAAAACAGAAACAAATGTACTTTGATTCATTTTAAATATTTGTGCAATCAGTGCTAATCACCATAATGAAATTTGGACTCAGCAATCTACATCTTTACGAAGAGCGTAGAAAGAATACTTCAGATAAGCCAGAGCTTATTCATTTGAGGTGTACACCAAATTTTGTTGACAATAACTGAAGCTCAAAATGTGTTCAGACATTTGAATTATCTCTCATAAGCTCCTAGTAATTTATTGGCTTAAGTGGCATCTGATATATAGTTATTCACTGAAAAATATTACTCTGTCTTGCATAAATACTTCTGTTTCTAGTATTTTGACTGGCTTTCAGCTGTTATACATGAATATCAATTTTCATATCTGGTAATAGTTGTATGGTTACTTTTTCAATCAAAAAAGAAATAGTTGACTTCAGTCACTCCCAACTTGGCCTACGTAGTAACATGCACATGCACACACACCTACGTATACACACATATACACACAATATTTGAATGTCACAAAAATACTCACGAAGTTGAGGACTAACATATTACATTGTTTCTCATTTTTATTTACATCAGTAAATAGAAAGGTATGTGATATAAGCCACTTAGAATATTTAGAACAATACTTTGAGACTGAATTGTTATAGCATCCCCAAATAAGAAACACAAGTATCATCTTTAACAAGATGAAATTTTGCCTGTAGCTAAAAGTATAAGAAAGTAGGAAGGGGTCTAAAACAATTTTGAGTAACAAATATATCTGAAAATAGATTTTAAAAAAATGTCATCTTAGGATATTTGGATATTTGGAGGAACAAATATAATTACAAAGTTTACACATTGGCTATGGAAAATGATAAGCTAAGAGATGACATGTTTATTTATGTTTGTATGTTAGCCCACATAATATACCTTGGAGATTAAGTTTTATTGCTATTGATAAAGAAGAGTATTTTTTAATAAAATTAGTTTAGATAAAATGTTTTTTTAAAGGGGATTTGGAATTGTTGTGTTTGTATTTTGAAAAGTGGATGTGTAAATATGTGAAATACATTTTTATCCAATCAAATTGAGCAAAGCCTCCATGCCAACAATAAGACACATTAGTCTTGAACCCCAAAGAAATTTAAAGCACTATACCTAGACAAACTATATAAATATAGTTCAATATTGGTAAAACAATAATGGCAATTATATTAATAAGCCTTATTATTGACTTATATAACCATTGTAGCAAGTATGTATAATATTTTTCTTGTATGTATATTGTATATGTATATGGAATGTATATGTACTTATCTATCACTTTTAAAGAAACTCACTAATGTATTTATATAACCAGAATATATAGTGGAAATGTAGACAGAGATGTAGATATATACATATATAAATATATTACTAAGAGGGAAACATATATATTGAACTGACTGACTGACAGAAAATTCCCACAATGCTCTACTCAATACTAGTGACTCTGGCCTGGACATCATCAGACATACAACAGAGGAGACCCTACCCCACTCTTTGCTTTCCCCAAGAATACCTTCCCACAACCACCACCATCACTGTTCTTAGACAAAACATGACAGTTGTGTCCAAGAGATCATCTAGGTTAATGTCATCAATAGCCATATTTCTGCATATAATTTTTTTGTTTTGTTTTGTTTTGTTTTGTTTTTCAGCTATTTGAGGTCGTTTGTGGTACCATATGAATTTTAGTACTGTTTGTTCCATTTTTATAAAAATTGTCATTGGAATTTTGGCAGATCTGTAAATCTGTAGATTGCTTTGAGTAGTATGGATATTTTAACAGCATTAAGTTTTCTGATTCATGAACATGGGAAGTCTTTCCATTTGTGTCTTTTTGAGTTTCTTTTATCATTGATTTGTAGACTGTCACCACCTTGGTTAAGTTTATTCTTAAGTATTTTATGCTTTTTGTTGCTGTTGTCAATTGGATTGTTATCATTTCTTTTCAGATAGTTCATTGTTAGTGTATAGAAACACAATTTAGTTTTGTATTTGACAGGAATAAATAGAATTATGTCTGTTTGTAGATATTATATATATATATATATATGTAGAAGATTCTAAGAACTCCTGAAAAAAGAATTAGAACCAATAAATAAATTAAGTAATTTAGCATAATTGCTGACACAATACAGAAATATATTGAGACTATAGAGAAAAACAAGAACCTCAAAAGAAACTGTAGATTAGGACTTGACTTCATAGTTGCTGTTGTTGTGTACATCCCCCAAAGAAAGTTTCTATGAAATCTGAACAAAAATACATTTTTCCATTTGTTTACATTCTAGCTCTCTTACAAAGAAAATTGTAATAGAATAAATTAAGACACAATAGATTAATGAATTAAATAGAAGAAAAATATCTAAGAAAACGAATTATTAGAAATTAAAAAAAAAACTAATAAAACATGAAATAACAAAAATAACAAAACAAAATTAAGCAGTAGTGAAGGCTAATAAAGTAGCACTGATTAGATAAATTCCATAGAGAAATAGAGAAAATTATATTGACACTTATGTGACTTTTTAAAGACTTGTTAACCTAAACTAATTTTTTGGAAAGGAGACTGCTTGCTTAATTATGAGGAAAATATTGGTTTCAGGACACATAATATTTTACAATGTTTTATTGTAATAATTGATGTTACTGCTGTTATCTATCTTCAATTTCATCAAATAGAAGCCAACATATTTCAGATTACTTTTCATCACACATATTTTGCTTCTTTTATTATAAAATTTCAAATATTAAAAAAAATTAAATTAGAGAATTTATTATTATTGTCTGAATAAACTAATTCTAATATGCAAAACATGGTAATTTCATGAGCAAGCCAAGTTACGCATAATACAATTTTAATGATCTTTAGCAAACCCTGGCCAACTGAATTATGAATAATTAAAATGTATATTCCTAAGTAGCTTTTTGATCTATAATAGTAACAAAAGTAAAACTGAAATATATTTAATCAGCCCCAACATTTAATTTGTCCTTAAATATTCATATTCTGACTGAAAAAACATTTTTATTTTAATATCTTCAAAATTTCTCTGGATTGTTATATTTTGCTCTAGTGGCATATTGGAGCATTGCATGGCTTCTCCTTTGCATACAGTCTTATAAATTCACTTTCATGGAGCACCTTCTAGGACTCTTTGGACAAATATCCAAGTATTAACAAAATTTTCAGGGTACATTCTTAAATTTTGTGAATATTTCTTTCATACATTAAAAAAAAAACACTGGACATGGAAAATAACAGGTATGACTTATGATTCTACAGACTTTTAATCCAGGAATGCACAATCTAGAGGAAAAGATGGACATGAATTCATTCTGAGATGAATTATTGCTTCATATAACAATGTAAGAAGGGGCACCTGGGTGGCTCAGTCAGTTAAGCGTCCGACTTCGGCTCAGGTCATGGTCTCACAGTTTGTGGGTTCGAGCCCCACGTCGGGCTCTGTGCTGCTCTGTGCTGACAGCTCAGAGCCTGGAGCCTGCTTTGGATTCTGTGTCTCCCTCTCTCTCTCTCTGCCCCTCTCCCACTCATGCTCTGTCTCTTTAAGTAAATGTTAAACAAAACAAAACAAAAAAAACAAAAAAAACAAAACAATGTAAGAAAAATACAGTGTATCAAGGTGACTTCTGACTATGGCTACAGAAGAGGTAAGAGATACATGACCCAGTACTATTTATGCAGATTTTAAAGTGCAAGGATTCTAAACAACAGCACACATTTTGGAAGTATAAAAAACAGAAATTAAAAAAATATATTTCTAAGCAAACTTTGATAAGGAAGGAGAGTGTGAATATTTTATTTTTTAATGTTTATTTATTTTGAGAGAGGAGGGAGGATCAGAGAGGCAGTGAGGGAGAAAGAAAATTCCAAGCAGGCTCCACACTCTCAGGACAAAGCCCAATGTGGGACTCAATTCCAGGAACTGTGAGATCATGATCTGAGCCTAAATCAGGAGTCAGATCCTAAACGGACTGAGCCACCTGGGTGCCCCGAGAGCGTGAATATTTCAAATGTGAATAAATAAGGAATAAAATTAGGCATGGACTTGTCCAGAACTAACTGTGAAATATTCAGTTAGGTAAATGATGTGATTAAATAAACTTTCTGTCTGAAGTCAGAAAATAATCACAATAATTGTTTCTATTTTAGTTGAGTTTCCCATGCCATTATTACATGATTATTATAACGGATGCCCACTTTATTTTCATGAGTTAGCAGTTATTAATTCCTACTTGGGCATGGCATTCTGCTTTAAAATTAACAGAATAAGTAGTCCTTTCCACTAAAGCAATATTATGCATATTTTTATTTTTTATAGATTCTATTGTCTAGAAAATTCAGTAGCCCAAGTGTTGTTTTTTTTAAACAAAAGTAAATTTTTAAATAATGCAATTTGGAGTACTTTGTATCATAATTTGGTAAGAAAAAGAAGCATATTTTTTAATAATTATAATGAAATGAAAAATGTAGTTGAAAAACAAATATATGTGTACTGTAAACCTACATACACTTAATGGAAATTTAGTGAAGGATAGTTTGCAAAAAACAAGTCTCTCTGGTGTTCACAACTTGGAAGCAGTTATTAGTTTAAACTACGTTAGAATTGCTGCAGTACAGAAACAATTAAATATAGCACTCTTGTATGATTTAACACTTTCTTTTATTAAGAGTTCTGATGAACTATAGAGCTCTCAGGCTGAAAAGCAAACTGCATAAAGATATGTCAGAAACACAGCAAAGTACTTCCTGACCTGCTTGTGACGGCTGCTTATTGAATATCGTCCTTAGCAGAGGTGACAACAGTTAAATGGACATCTTTTTTTTCCCCCATTTTTTATTGTGGTAAAATTGGTGAACATTATATTCATTTTACATGTGGAATAGAATAACTTCATATTTGTATACACTGCAAAGTGATCACCAGAATAGTTACCATCCATCACTATACAACTGACTGTTTTTACCCTTTCCCTCCACCTGCCAACCCCCTTCGCCTCTCATAACCACCAATCTGTTCTTTGTACCTTTGAGTATTGTTTTGTTTTCTTTACTCATTTTGTTTTTTAGATTATACATATGGGGGAAATCATATGGCATCTACCTTTCCCTGTCTAACTGATTTTACTTAGCATCGTATACACATCTTGGCTATTGTAAATAATGATGTAAAGAACATAAGGGTGCATGCACCTTTTTAATTTAGTGGGGTTTTTTCTTCAGACAAATACTCAGAAGTGAAATAGCTATGTCATATGGTCAGTCTATTTTTAATTTTTTGAGAAAACTCCATGTTTTTTTATAGTGAATAAACCAATTTGCATTCCCACCAAGAGTGTAGAAGGGTCCCTTTGCTCTACATCTTCTCCAACGTATTTCTTGGTTTTTTGTTAAAGCCATTCTAACAGGTATGAGGTTTTATCTCATTATGGTTTGTAATATAGTCTGAAATCAGAGAGCATGGTGCCTCCAGTTATGTTTTTCTTTCCTCAAAATTACTTTGGCTATTCAGACTCTTCTGTTGTTGTATACAAGTTTTAGGATTATGTGTTCTATTGCTGTGAAATATGCCATTTATATTTTGATAGGGATTGCATTGAATCTGTGTATTACCTTGATTATTATGGATACTTTAACAGTATTAATTCTTCCAATTCATGACCATGGAATATCTTTTCATTTATTTGTGTCTTCTTCAATTTATTTCTTCAATGGCTTAAAGCTTTCAGCATATAGGCCTGTCACCCCCTTGTTTAAATGTATTCCTACGTATTTTATTCTTCTTTGAGGTCATTGTAAATGGGATTGTTTTCTTAATTTCTCTGTCTAGTACTTGTTAGTGTAAAGAAACACAACAGATTTCTGTATATTGATCTTGTATCCTGCAACTTAATAATTTAACAGGGTTGTGTTTTTCTGTCTGTTTTGTTTTGTTTTGTTTTGTTTTTTAGAGAGAAAGAGAATGTGTACAAGTCAGGAAGGAGCAGAGAAAGAGAGGGAGAATACCAAGCAGGTTCCACACCAGCAGAATGGAGCCTGATGCAGGGCTCAAACTCATGAACAGTGAGATCATGACTTGATCCCAAACTAGGAGTCAGACTCTTAACAAACTGAGCCACCCAGTTTAGCAGTTTTTTGGTAAAGTCATTAAGGTTTTCTAAATACAATATCATGTCATCTGTAAATAGTGACAGTTTTACTTCTTTCTTTCTAATTTGGATAACTTTTATTTATTTTTCTTGCCTAATTGCCCTGGCTAGGACTTCCAATGCTATTTTGAATAAAAGTGGTGGGACTGGGCATCCTTGTCTTGCTCTTGATTTTAGAAGAAAAGCTTTCAGTATGATGTTAACTGTGGGATTGTCATATATGGTCTTTATTTTTTATTGACGTATGCTCCCTCTATACACACTTTATTGAGTGTTGTCATTATAACTGGGTGCTGAATTTTGTCAGATCCTTTGGTATTTTATGATCATCTTAGTTCAAATTTTTAAAAGTCCAGTCAAACCAATTTTAAATTTCATCCCATGTGATTTTCCAACCTCATCTATTCTCTTCCCTTTCTCCAAAATGAGCCAGGGTTTGTATTAATAGATTTGGCAAAGATGACGTATACAGCATACTTTTAGGCTCCATCCTGCCTCTCATAGATTCTGTCCTCTTCCAAATGTCCCTGCTTTTTTAGCTTATGCTGGCTGTTTATCAACACCCTCTGGATTATAGAAATACAAATCCTGCTTTTAACATAGGACAGCACGCATAAGGTCTTCACATAACCTGCAAGGGAATTCCTTGACGTGGGAAACCTACCTCCTTTTGGCCTTCTAGATTTATTAACTCTCACCCTGTTAAGTTTTAAAGTCTCTGTCTACTGAAGTCCCATAGTCCAGGAGAAGTTATCTTGAATGGAGCACTAAAAAGGTAACTCAAACACAATGACATTCTCTGATGCCATTATCCCACAGGAAATAACAGAAATGTAAATTGCTCTACCATTATCCCATTCATTTCCTGCCATCTCACTCTATTTTCTGTTGTCCCTTTCAATTGGTGGGTACTGAAGGGAAAACAGAAATTCTCTTGCTAATCAGTCAAATACTGGTCTCCAGTTTCAAACACCCTGAACACTTGCCAGAGATTTTCCTGGAGCTGCCATTACTTGGCCTGAGCAAAGAAACATGCTCTCCAATCGAGTGAATTGGGAAGGATAAGGCACAGCTTTCTCTCACTAGATTTTTTTATTCACATTTTCCACAATTTCCCTCCTCTATCCATCTAATATTCCATTTACATATACTTTTGAATATCAGGACTGTCTTAATTTGATTTTCCCTCAAAAGAAGGCCCTGAGACAGGAATTTAGGTGAAGTTTAGTTGAAAGATAACCCCGGAGCACACAAATGAGAAGGGAGGAACAAAATAAAGGGAAGAGAGAAAAACCAATAGAGAGGGTGTCACTGAGAAGTTGACCATTGTGGACAACTAGGGCTCAACCCCAGTGGAGATGGTGGGAATGGAGAATCCATTGAAGATTCCAACTCTATTTCTATATTGGTTGAGGATATCCCTTGAAGGTAGTAAACTCCTCAAAAGTTAAGCGTTAGTCCTGCTCACTGCCCAGCAAGTTGTGTAGTGACAAAGAAAGTAATCAATCAGGCATGAAGAGAAAAGGAAAGTTGGAGATCTGTCCGCATGGTTTAAACCCTCCACCATAGCAGACACTGAACTCAAGTGAGCAGAGAAGAGATGGGGAAAGAATCTTTGGTGTGCTATGAGGCTCAGGAGTAATTATGTGAACTCCCGGTCACTTATTTATAAACCCTAACATGAGTAGGGCCAAAAGTAGTTATAGTTTTCCTTTGAATGTACCCTATAGAGGTTTTAATTATTTATTTATTTGTTTGTTTGTTTGTTTGTTTGTTTTTGTCTGCTTTAGGGCTTACTTACCCATTTGGGAGCAAAAGGAATTCAACTCCACATTCTATTACATAGTTTGTCCTCATTATGTATCCCAGAAGCCAATGAAGCAGAGAGGGAATCAATTAAAAGCAGGTAATAGCTGTTGGCTAGAAAGCACTTTTAACAATCCAAAGAGTGGTGACAAAAAAAGTTTAGAAATTTTGGCCTCTTTATTTTAAATTTAGCTTGAAAGAGGGTTGAAAATGATAAAAGCATATTTCACTAATATGAAAGAATCAGCATAGTCTTTCAAATATTTCTTTCCTTAAGTGCAAACAAGTTTGAAAACTTGTCATAACTCTGTTATTTAGCTAATAATATGTATCCTTAAACCTTCTATTAATATTGCTTTCAATGATACAGCTTCTTTCTTTTGTCACATCTGAGTAAGATAGAAATTAGTGAAGATACAATTAAACATTTTCTAAAACAGTAAAGCATAGAAAAAGAAATAGTGCTGTAAGTTTCAATATACCATAATTATGTAAGTGTCTTTACCCTTTTCCTTTGAGGGAATTATTTTTAAAACGCGTCTGGATTTGTGACGAGGAATGCCTTTTTGCGTAGATGCTTAGTTTGGAAATTGCTTTCTCCCCTCACCAGCTGACTTCAACTATATTTATATTAACCAGAAAGAAGTCCTGGAACATAGCCCATGAATCAACATTGAAATATTGTCTCTAAAGACACAGTACTAGTAGAAGGGACAAGCTTGATAAATGAATGACAGACAGTGACATACATGAGTGGAAACTGCATAATTGCAAACAGGAAGTGGAGAAGAAATACTTAAAGGTTTTTCACAGAAAACTGAGATTTGGGAAGCTCAGGACAACTGTGAAATAATACCAATGAACAAAACAATTTGTCTTAAGTTGTTTGGGTAAATAATTACTGAAAGTGATTGAGAGAATGCCATCAGTACATACTGATGTACTGATACATCAGTACATACAAAGGTAAAGCCTATTGTAACAGTAAATTAATAGGCTTTACGTTTGAAGAAAACGGAAAGGATTGTTAGTCTGGTTCACATATTCATTTTTTCATCAAACATGTTAAATATCGAGGATTATCATCTTTGTGAGAAATGTGAGAAGGAGTACGTTTTAATTTTAAAGTGATTCCATCAAAATGAATATACGAGTACACACATGGCTATTCAATGCGACAACTACATTTTGCATCTCTGCTAAGCAAACACATGCAAAATAATACTAATTTTCTCTTCATAAGCTGTAGGAAAATATAGTTTATAGAAATATTTTCACATACAACACATTTTGTAATTATAAATTACAAATGTCACAAAAATTTGGAAATTAATTGATATAAAACAAATTGTAGTGCACATATGTTGCCAATTCTTTAACATTATTAACATCATGACAAAAATAAAACTGTGTAAAATTATACAAAGAAATGTAAAGTGAAATGTCATATTAATTTTATTTTGATAAAAGTAATGAAAACACAAACATCAGATATCAAAACATTGATTTTGACAATGTAGTCATTGAGTAATATATGGTCTTTAGAAATGTATGACGTGATTAGTAAGCAAAAATATGAAAAGTAATATACTAAGCTTCCCAATAAAAAGAAAAAAAAAGGAAGGAAATTAAAAATTAACTAATAATTTGATAAAATTTAAAAAACATAATACCAGAATAGAACTTTTTTTAAAAGCTAAAAGCTGGTTTTTGAAGGCAAAAATTTAAAAAAATATATATTGGCAAGTAAATTCAAGGAAAAAAAGACACAATGTACAAATAAATAGCTTTAGAAAATTTTAAAAAGCATTTAACTGTAAATACAAAAGAAATCAAATTATTTTAAAATACATTGTAAATAACTTTAAACCAATAGAGTTGAAAACCTATATGACATTGGCATTGTATGGGAAAAATAAAGAAGTCAAAGTTGTTGAAATAAATAGGAAATCTTCTTCAAAGAAACCAAGACTATAACGTCAATAAATTATCTCTCCCTCACAATACACCACCATCTCAATCAGACAGAAATGGATACAATACACGTAGCCAGGTCAAAATAGAGTTTATCATAATCTGTGCAAAAATTTGTGTTTTATAACAAGAAATTAGGTTTATGGAGTGAAGTTTGTCATTCTTGTTAGCTTCATCCCTTCGTTCCACATCATGTTTGTACAAAATTAGAACAAAAACTCTTACCTTTAAGCTTGTAAGGAAGGAAAATTTTCCTAACCCTCTTAAGGTTCTTGACTGTGTCCAAAATTAAGCTGACAAAGACATATTAACCAGAGAAAAGTATACAAATTTAATTAATATAAATTAATGTGGCACAGGAGTCTTCATAAGGAAGGCTGAACAAACAGAGCTCAGTGCAGCATCATTATGCTAGGTTTGATGAAGAGTGGGTAGTCATGGAGGAATACGATAGGTCAGAGAACACAAGGTTAGGGTAGTAAACTGGGGGAAATTTAGCAAGGCCTTTTTGTTAGGAGATAGGGAAGCTCCTTTTCTCCAGCTACAGAGAAGGCACCTCTCACATGAAGGTTTCAGGGGAGAAAGGTAAGGGAGAAGTCAAAATGCCCTTCCTGCTTCTGCTGTTTTGTCAAATTCCTTCTCTACTTAAAATATTCAGTATGCCAAGATACGGTATTTTGGGGTAGCGTGCCTTGAACCCCATCAGGCTGCTGTAGAAAAATATATTGTAGTGAGCCAACCGTAGATGCCCGGAGACCAGTTAGAAGGCTCCAAGGCAGCTTGCTATGAAGTTTTAAATCTACTTGCTCCTGCTTGCGCCCTTCTGCAAGCCTTTTTTTTTTTTTTATGGTTTTTATTTAAACTCCAGTTAGTTGACATACAGCGTAATACTAGTTTCAAGTGTACAGTACAGTGAATCAACACTTCCACACAACACCCAGTGCTCATCACAAGTGCACTCCTTAATCCCATCCCCTATTTAACCCATTCCACTCCCACCACCCCTCTGGTAGCTATCAGTTTGTTCTTTGTAGTTAAGTCTGTTTCTTGGCTTGTCTATCTTTCTTTCTGTATTTTGTTTCCCTTTACTTGTTTTGTTCTTAAATTCCACTTAAGAATGAAATCATACGGTATTTGTCTTTCTGTGACTTATTTTATTTAGCATAATGCTCCCTAACTCCATCCATGTCATTACAAATGACAAAGTTTCATTATTCTTAAGGCTAAGTGATATTCCATTGTATATATGCCACATCTTCTTTATCCATTCACCAGTGGATGGGCAATTGGGCTGTTTCCATAATTTGACTATTATAGATAATGCTGCTATAAACATCAGGGTGCATGTATCCCTTCGAATTAGTATTTTTGTATTCTTTGGGTAAATACCTAATAGAGAAATTGCTGGATCATAAGGTAGCTCTATTTTTAACTTTTTGAGGAACCTCCATACTGTTTTCCAGAGTGGCTGCACCAGTTTGCATTCCCACTAACAGTGCATGAATGTTCCTTTTTCTCCACAACCTTGCCAACATCTGTTGTTTCTTGTGTTGTTGATTTTAGCCATTCTGACAGGTGTGAGGTGATACCTCACTGTAGTTATGATTTGTATTTCCCTGATGATCAGGTTGGTTGAGAATATTTTTATGTGGCCATCTGCGTGTCTTCTTTGGAAAAATACCTATTCATGTCTTCTGCCCATTTCTTAACTGAATTATTTGTTTTTTGGGTGTTGAGTTTTAGAAGTTCTTATCTATTTTGGATACTAACCCTATATCAGATATATCATTTGCAAATGTATTCTCCCATTCAGTAGGTTTTCTTTAGTTTTGTTGATTATTTCCCTTGCTGTGCAGAAGCTCTTTATTTTGATGAAGTCCCAATAGTTTATTTTTGTTTTTCTTTCCCTTGTCTCAGGAGTCATATCTAGAAAGAAGTTGCTACAACCAATGTCAAAGTTGTGTTTGATATTGTTCTCTAGAATTTTTATGGAGCCAGGCCTCACATTTAGGTCTTTCATCTATTTTGAATTTATTTTTGTATATGGTGTGATAAACTGGTCCAATTTCGTTCTTCTGCGTGTTGCTGTCCAGTTTTCTCAACACCATTTGTTGAAGAAACTGTCTTTTTTCCATTGAATATTCTTTTCTGATTTATTGAAGATTAACTGACCATATAGTTAGTTGTGAGTTCATTTCTGGGTTTTCTATTCTGTTCTATTGATCTATGTGTCTGTTTTTGTGACAGTACCATACTATTTTGATTACTACAGATTTGTAATGTAACTTGAATTCCAGAATTGTGATGTTTCCAGCTTTGCTTTTCTTTTTCAAGGTTGCTTTGGCTACTTGGACTCTTTTGTGGTTCCATACAAATTTTAGGATTGTTTGTTCTAACTCTGTGAAAAATGCTGGTGGTATTTTGATAAGGATTCCATTAAATATGTAGATTGCTTTGGGTAGAGTGAATTTTAAATAATATTTGTTCTTCCAATCCATGAGCATGGAATGCCTTTCCATTACTTTGTGTCATCTTCAATTTCTTTTATCAGTGTCTTATATTTTTCAGAGTACAAGTCTTTCACATCTTTGGTTAGTTTTACTCCTACGTATTTTATTTTGGTGCAATTGTAAATGGGATTGATTCCTTAATTTATTTCTGCTGCTTCATTGTTGGTATACAGAAATGCAACAGATTTCTGTATGTTGATTTTATATCCTGCAACTGTACTGTATTTGTGTATCTGTTCTAAGCAGTTTCTTGGTGGAGTCTTTTAAGTTTTCTGTGTAGAGTATTATCTCATCTGCAAATAGTGAGTTTTACTTCTTCTTTGCCAATTTGGATGCCTTTTATTTCTTTTTGTTGTCTGAGTGCTGTGGCTAGGACTTCCAGTACCATGTTAAATAACAGTGGTGAGAGTGAACATTCCTATCTTGTTCCTGACCCTAAAGGAAAAGATCTCCATTTTTCCCCATTGAGGATGATATTAGCTGTGGGTTTTCATATGTGGCCTTTATTATGTTGAAGTATGTTCCCTCTAACCCTACTCTGTTGAGGATTGTTATCATGAATGGATGTTGCACTTTGTCAAATGCTTTTCCTGCATCTATTGAAAGGATCATATGGTCTTATCCTTTCTTTTATTAATATGGTGTATGTTGATTGATTTACAAATATTTATAAATATTAAACCACACTTGCAACCCATGAATAAACCCCAGTTGATCGTGGCGAATGCTTTTTTTAACGCATTGTTGGACTCTGTTTGCTAGTATTTTATCGAGAATTTTGGCATCCATGTTCATCAGGGATATTGGCCTCTAGTTCTCTTTCTTAGTGGAACCTTCCTGCAAAATGCTACTTTATCAATTTTGTCTTCCCTGACCACCATATTTAATTTTTTTTAATGTTTATTTTATTTTGAGAGACAGACAGACAGATGGAGCGTGAGTGGGTGAGGGGCAGAGAGAGAGAGAGGGAGACACAGAATCTGTAGCAGGCTCCAGTCTCTGAGCTGTCAACACAGAGCCTGATGCAGGGCTCAAACTCATGAACCATGAGATCATGACCTGAGCCGAAGTTGGACACTTAACTGACTGAACCACCCAGGTGCCTTGGCACCATATTTAATGCTGCAACCTTTACCCACCACACACACTATAATCAAACAAACCTTCCAGACTGAGATCCTGAGATACTATATCCTTCTAACATTCTGCATGTATGTATTTAAGAGATCCTGGTATCTTTCCTTATGTTATAATATAGTTTCTACAATACTAAGGATCATATTCTGTTTACTAATAAGCATACTACAAATGTTTCTTTTTGAATCAAATCCTGAAATATTCATATTTTTAATTATTTTCTAATTCTTCTTACTGTTTCCACCCTTGATGACCTTTTATTATATATGTCATATTTAAAGATAAGCTCTGTATCAGTTTTGTGTTTTTCTCCTCCATTTTTAAGCAATTAAACTACATATTGGAAAGAAAAGAAAAAACATAATTCAAATTTGAAATACAGTTCCATTTGATGATTTCAACAATATAAAATGAATGTGATGGGTGAAGAACAGTTAACCACAAGATAACGTGAATGAATAACTGCTATTTTTCTGCCAGCCTGAAAAGATACAGTGATTTATTTATTTCTATTGCATCTTTCATCATAGTCCAAATTATTGACATTTTAAGAAGTAATTAGAAATTGAATTTCTAAGGAGATAATAGCTCAGAATGAAATTGATCTTTCCTCTCAGACAAAGATTCTCTCTTTGATCAAACTCGAGTCAGGCTTCTCTGAGTTCTGAGTCCAAGAGGCCCCATCGTTACACTTGTCTTTGAGAGCCCAATTTTATTAAGAATCCTGCTAAGTCAGTTTAGCCGGAATACCCCACCTACAATATCTGATTACCCCAAATATCTGACCAACTTTCTCATCCCCAACCTTTCCCAGGTGATGTCTGATCACTCTGGCATTCAGTAAGAATCCTATTAGATGGGTTTAGCCAGAATCCCCTGCCACCTCCCCCTTCCCCCACCCCACCCCACCCTGATGTCTCCTCTTAGTAATTCTCCATTCACTGACTACCCCACCCCACAGCCCTTCCTTGGTTATAAATTCCTACTCTTCTTCATTGAGGAAGGAAATCTGAGTTGAGCCCAACCTCTTCCCATTCTCAAAACCCTATTGTAGGTCCCTTATCTAGTGCAGCAGCCTCCCTGACTAAAGTCAGCCTTATTGTTTTAACAAATGTCATGAATAGTATGTTCTTTTACATCTCCAAAGTTAGAAAAAATGCTGGTGAACCTCCAGATGCCTCATTATAAGCCAGGTATAGCCCAGACCTAATTTAATGCCAGGCATATTCAGAACTGGCTGTGAAACTGGCAGAGGCTGAGCTTACAAATTATGGACTCAGCACCTGAAGGAGTGATGGGACCAGGGAGTGAGGGGGCAGTGATTAATACCATGGCATTTATTGATGGATGTTTACATGCATTTCTCTAATTTTAAAAATGTTTGAGTATGAAGAGTCGTCTGAACTAATTTATAAATCACTTTCAGGGCTTGAATAAAATTCCAATTGGTCAAAAAAATTTAATTAATATCCTAACCTTGTCTTCTGTTCATCATAAACAGAGAGTGGTGTATATGTTTTCAAAAGAGTTAAAATGTCTTTGAAATTGTTCCAATGCTTCTCATTTTATGGAGTTTAATATACATTTAGAGCCATATGTCTCTTCTCATTTGAAAGTCAGATAGAATGTGTTGAATTAAAAAAGGTTTTGGCATTTAGATGATTATCTGCATATAAATTAATGTGTTAATTACACATTCCTGAATCACATATGAAAGGATTTGCACAAGAGTCAATGTTAATTTTGAAGAATGGACATTATTATTGAGTGCTAGAATCTCACCTGAGTATATTTGTGAGAATTGTTTGTCGATAGGCAGATGCAAATCATAAAAAGGGTTCAAATTGTCATATCAAAGAACAAATAGGCTGATAGAGAATAGAGAACTCAGAGACAAATGCAAGAATATTTGGAAAACCCATCTTACAAATGTGTTATATTCATAAAATGAAATTATTTAATCTTTATAAATATTATATTTCAATCAAGCCAGCTCTCAAGTTCAAACACCGGGTCCCCAGGGGGACCAGGGGGACCACCTGGTCTCAAGTCCCCCACCTGGTCAGTGGCACAAAAATAAGTCCATCTATTAGATAAATAGTATCATTTATGTTCAAGTTAATGCTTATTGCTCTTAATTCGTTTGTCCCCTAAGAGCTTCATCTTACTTTGCAAAAACCCAGTAACAAAAGACATTTTATTTCATGAAACTTTTAGCTGTATTTGAATTGGAGGGAAAGTCTTCAACACTGTGTAATCTGCCACCCTGGCAGGAGCAGAAATCCTAGCTTTATTGCTTTCATTCTCATCTTTTTATATATCCCATTCTATTATTTAAGGAGAAACCAGAAGAAATGCAGCGATGAGATTTATTAGCTTAAGTTCAAGGATTGTATTTCCAACAAGATAGTGTTGGCTTCTTTCAATGTTAAATTACAAATAAGAATAGTTTGTATGAATAGTGAACACAGAGTATAAATAGCACATTTATCAGGGTCATGTTTCATACTACATAAATAATCAGAATATTATCAAAATACTTTATTTTTATTATAATTGAAATAATTACAACTTGTTAAAAACTCATAGTAGATAGGGGCACCTGAGTGGCTCAGTCGGTTAAGCATCCAAATTCGTCTCAGGTCATTATCTCCCAGTTCGTGAGTTCCAGCTCCATGTCGGGCTCTGTGCTGACAGCTCAGAGCCTGGAGTCTGCTTCAGATTCTGTGTCTCCCTCTCCCTCTCTGTCCCCTCCCCCACTCATGCTCTATCTCTCTCTGTCTCTTTCAAAAATAGACATTAAAAAAATGAGAAAAAAAACCAAAACAGTAGGTATTCGGGCTATAAAACGTTGTCCTTTTCAAAAGCTCATGACAGGAAGTAATGTACCTGAAAAATTTCTATTGTTTTTCAAGTAATAGATTAGAAATACTTAAGATTTTATAAAAATGATGCTCTTATTCTTTATGCCTACTGTATATAATTATACACCCCTAAACTAGGTATTAGAATCTACTGGGGTTTTGTTAAAAAGAAATGACCTACCTATATCATGTGGTTAAATTACTATCTTCTATTTCTGATTCTAACATATTCTTATTACTATTGCTTATCATTCAATAAGAGGTTGAATTTTGGAATATATTAGCTCTGCTGTGTCAAGTTAATGATTATTTTTTCCCAGAGAGATATTTTCATAGTTACTTATTTAATTTACATATATCCCTGTATTTATTTATTTAAAAACCACTTATCTTTAAAACATAAAAATATTTCTTAAATTTTGATGTACATTGAGATGTTCAAGCATTATACTCAATTTTTTTAAATGTGAATTTAGGTTCTCCCTTTGAATATAATTTTGCACATTCTTTTGAATTGATATATTCCTAAAAATCTGCTTTAAAGCCATTGAGTTTTTAATAGTTTATTTTTTCACGCTTTTACTTTTTAAGACCTTATGTCCTCCTCATATCTTATTATTCAGAAATTAATCTGGCACCTCTCCCCCCTAACTTCAATAACACTATGTAGTATTTAAAACTTATTAACATATATGTGCCATCTGTTCTCAATTTAAATATCACACATTGAGATTTCTAAATTTGTACATCTTAAGATATTCTTCTTTTTATTTTTTATAATTTTTCTAGAAATTTCTTCATGTTCTTACAACACAATGATTTTACTTTTCAGACCTGAGCTGCAATTTAAGTAAAATTATATTACAAATATGGGACAATGTGATTATAATGGTGCAGTAAAAAGAGCAGAGATGGAGTAAGGCAGAATGTGAATTTGAATCTTGGCTCTGTCGCTTACAGTTTTGTGATGGTATTTACATAAATGTGTACATATATATGTGTATAGATAGATATATAAATATGTGACACAAATTCTTTAAATATCGGGTTATTTCTGCTACTGCACAATATTTATAAAGGAGAAAGTAAATACCTAACACGCAAAGTTGCTATGAAGATTAATAATGATAAAATAATAATTAACATTATTGTTATTGCAAACGATATAAATGTTTTCTGTTTTAACTCCTTCCTCACAACTCTCACTGTCTATCAGGTTGAACAAGATAAATATTAAGAATTTTGCATTTTCATTCTAAAAGTGACTTTTTGTGTTACAGTTTGGAATGGCTGTTGTGCTATCAGCTAATTCTTCTCCTGTTTACAAGTCAATGGCAGAAAAAGAAATATATTTTGGACTTAGGATTCTAAAAGAAAGAAATTTAGCAAATGCAAACCCAAATGTCATTGTAGGCAGAAATTCTGTCACAGAATCCCCCTTCTCTCATTTTGTTCTCATTTCTACCAAACATTTTGATGGCATTTAACTTTCCCGAAAAACTAGAACAAATGCAAAATTGACTCTACAAAAATAACAAAGGAACTTCATTTTTGTTGTATGTTTATGTATCAGTGTCTATATGCTCATGACAATAGATGTCTTGAAACCACATTCATCCCCCATATTTTGTTGATTGAATCAGATTAACTCAGCAATTGTAATGGAAGTATGTATATTAGAAGACCATGGGTTTACATAGTAACCATTTAAGACACATAATAAAAATGTAAATTCTCAGGGTGCCTGGGTGGCTCAGTCATTTGAGCCTCGGACTTTGGCTCAGGTCTCACAGTTTGTGAGTTCGAGCCCTGCATTGGGCTCTGTACTGACAGCTCAGAGCCTGGAGCCTGCTTCAGATTCTGTGTTCCCGCCCCCCCCCCCCCGCACCTCCCCCACTCACACTCTGTCTCTGTCTCTCTCTCTCTCAAAAATAAACAAACATTAAAAAAATTTTAATGTAAATTCTTATTCTCCACGTCCAGACAAATCTATGATTCGTGATATTAATTATAAAAGCATGTAGTCAACATTACTTGAAAATTTTAGATTACATATCTAAAAACTTATTTTTTCATAATTTGTGTTTGTTTCAATAACACCATTGATGAGTCTATGAAATATATGAACTTCTCAGTTCTTGATGTATCCTGGTATAATGATTATATCTTCTGCCTTGATTATCTACAACTGCTAATGTCAGTTTGTCCATAGTATCAATTTCTAATCTCTCTCCTTTCAACCAGTATAATTTATCTTTCCAGATCATCCCTCTCTTCCTATTATTTCAAACATTTGTGTACACTGGGACCTTCAGTTCATTGATTCAGTCTTCTTTAACTTTATTTCCTCTATCTCCACTTTGAATCTATCCTTTCTTATTTACCTACTTTATCTCTCAGTGATACATCAGTGCAATCCAGAGCTATTTACCCTCTTTACCATTAAACAGTTGCTAAATTACTATCATCAGTGTATTCTTACCCCTATTATTCACCTCAAAATCAACCTTTCCCCACCTCATGTTTATCAAAATAATCTTTTAAAGATCACCTGTAATCATAATATTATTAAATCCAATGGTCAATTATTAGGATGTATTTTACTGGGCCTATAAAGACCATTTATCACAGTTGATAATTCCTTCCTTCTTAAAATATATTTTCTTCATTAGTTTCCACTTTGTTTTGATTTTCCTCCTGCTTTACTGCCTGTTTTTTCTGTTATTTTTATTGATTTCTCCTCACTTCTCTGATGTTAGAACTCAGTTCTGATTCCTCTATGTTCTTACCATACATGCTCCTATTCATTTGGATGATTTTAAATACTTTCTCGTGCCTATGGATATCAAATATCTACCTATTGTCCATACTTCTTCTGTGAGCTCCATATCAGTATAGGCAAGAGAACTCCTGGTTTTCATATAAAGCATGGTTTTCATGAAGTCTTTTCTAACTCAGAAATGACAGCTCTGTTACTTTAGTTATTCAGGCCAAAACTTAGTCCTCTTTAACATTTATTTTCTTTTATACAATACAATATCTCTATCTCTTTAAGCCTGTGTGTATGTTTGTGTGTGGGGTGTGTGTGTGTGTGTCTATGTGTGTGTGTGTGTGTGTGTGTGTGACATTGAACACTGTTCACCATTTCTGCCATTAACATCTTAGACAAGTTAACTGGTAACTCTCCCTGGATTACTATAATAGACTTATAATGTCTGTCCATTCTTTTATTTTTGACTTTTATTCTCTGTTCAACAAAGCAACCAGGTTATCCTTAGCAGGGGAAAAAAAAAAAAAAAGCGTATCAATTATCTTTTCAAAGCTATTTCATTGCTTTCCATTTCAGTGAAAGTAAAATACAGTCCATATTTGGCCATATTTATGCCCTTGCTATTTCACTGACATGTTTTATGACCTACCTCCTCCCTTTGCCTGCTCCAGACAAACCAGCATCCTTGTTACCTGGCAATATGTGGAGTATGCTGTTGAGGCAGGCCTTTTGCACTTGTTTCCTTTCTCTGAAATGTTCTTCGCCTACCACTTGCATGACCTGCTTCCTTATTTCCTTTAGGCTCTCTGCTTTCCCTCACTTTCTTATAAGTATGAATAATCATTTATTGCCTTTGGGTTCCAAATCAGCATTTATTGCCTCTGGGCTCCATATCATCATTTCATTATTTCAATGGAACTTGCCCATTAAATATTTTCCCTTGTCTCGCCAGCTGTCTGTTAAGCGTTGTCAACAGAGAGCATTGAAGAGAAGTGGAAAGGAGTTTTGCTTCCTAGCTCTGGTGTGTTCTGCCATCTTCCTCCTGATGCTTGTATGCTTCCTGGATCGGTTGTGCTATATGAGAAAGCAGATAGCTTTCATAGCGCATGCAGCACGTTGACTGCACCAGCGTGCAGTCAGCAACAAGCAACTTCCCCTGAACTCCTCTAAGGTGATTTTGTAGTAAAATGTCTTTGGTGAGACACATCTCAGTGAACAGCTTTTCCCAGCACCCCAGAGGACAGATTTGCAGGAAATTCCACTGGTGTGGCACCAGAGTGACCTATTTGCCATCCAATGCGCCACAGCCATGGCCTGTCCAACAGGGACTGGATCTCAATCCTTAGGTGAAGAAGGAGAAGCCTCTTCCTTTTGTGCCTCATCTCAGTCCTAGAGGTCAGGTGGCTGCTCCCAAATGTACAATCCCTATGTTCTTTAGTTTCCTTCACTTCCTAGCTGCTAAGTCCTCGTTACTTTAGTCTCCTTTTATAGTTAATAATTCTTAAGGTTGAATTTTTCTCTGCTCAAACTACTATATGGTTTCTGTCCCCTAATAAGAGAGACTTTTCTTGAGCACATTATAGAAAATATCATTCTCGATTCACATAGTTATTTTTAATCTAATTTGCCTTGCTTTATTTGTGTTTAAGACAGTTACCACCATGTGACATTCTAGGTATTGATATATTGTCTGCCTCCCTCCCACATACTAGACAGTCCATGAGGCATAAGTACTTTCTTGTTTTTATTGCTGTATCCATTGAACCTAGAGCAGTACCTGATATTTAATAGGCATTCAAAGTGTATTTGGATAACGAATGAATATAAAAATTCATTCATAATATAGAAAACATTGTTCAAAGATAATACGTGGAAAGATACATAAAAGTCACATCAAAACCCCATCCTGACAGACAGTAATGAAAACATATATAAAAATATTGTATATTTTTAAATCTATATAGTGGTAAAATATTATGGTTTATGGAATATTAGTAGTTTTTTCATGTGTAACAGGATAATTATTTAAAGTGGGAACAATTTTCCTATTTTTCATAGCAAGTACCATATATTAACAGGAATTGAAAGAGATTATATATATACATACATATATATATATATATATACATATATAATGTATATGTTAATGTTTGTAAAATGTGTGCTGATTTTTGTTACTGGAAAGGTTTAAACGAGAAGAAGATGTCTTATTGGTCACTATAATTTTGCATCAGATTGTTAATGTAGAAAATATTTCTTAGAAAATTTTATTTATGATTAGATCTTCTAGTGTGATGATAAACAAATGTCATTGTGAGTTCCCAACTCCTAGTAGTTTGTGCTTGTAAAAACGTTTCCTGTTTCTCAATGCGGTTTAGCCACATCCATCATGAGTGGGGAAGATGCCCCTTCCTTATCCTCTACGTTTATCAGACTTTTCACATAGTTACATAAAAGAGATCACTTAAATAAACAATTTAATATAGACAAAATGCAGTGTTCTATGGATATAAATTTAAAAATAAGCCAACACATTTATCTTATATTCGACAACATACTTTTTAAGAAAAGACACATTTCTTATTTATTTGGTTATTCTGTTTATAATGTCAAAGTCACTGAGTTTTGGCATTCCCTAGATTACTAAAAGTTTCAAGTTCTTTTCTTTTTTCTGTTTGACACTATGTAGAAGCAAATTGAGAAGTCAGTCATTTTTGAGGATTCATCATATGTGTTTATGCACAGTATTGATGAGCTGGATCATCTCACAAGAATATATAAATGTATATTTATTTCTGACACTTCTGGTTCATGGAGTTTAAATCTCAAGTTTAAAAACAAATTAACTTTCAAAGCTTCAAAGGCAGAATGACATTCATCCTCACTCTACTGAAGCTACATCAGTAGTAATTGAAGAAGAAAATGGTAATGCAGACGTCAAGGCCCCCTGAGCAATAAGGATTCAGCAGACTACTTAGTGGGAAAAGACTATTGGGTCATAACTTTAATAACTTACACATATCTAGTTTTAATTAGTCCTTGGCAGATTGGATGACCTCTATAAAGCAGTTAAGGGATATTTCTATGCTATCAGGCCATTGAAAATTGCCCATGAGCAATACACCACTGCCTCTTTTCCTGGAAAAACATACCTTATCCCAGGATGTACAAGGAAAAGCCTAATTAATCTCTGGCCTTGGTATTTATAGGCTTTAGCCAACTTAAGTTCAGTTACCTCTGAGCAAATCATGTGTACATTCATTATCTCAATTTGTATTTCAGTTTCTACATAGCCTTCCCAATACATGTCACTTTGGTACTTTTTTCCTTATTATTCCTGTATCTATAAAAATAAAAGCAAAATCACTATTTCTATCTTTTACCATATTATATTCCTATCTTCAGTATGTACATTTTGAAGCTTAATATTATTGAATTTATATAAAATATAGCTAGGTTGTAATATGTGTAGAATTGATTCTCTATGAGTTGTTTGCCAAAACTTTGCAACAATGATACCAGTTTCATGCATTTTTTAAAAATCAGTGGTTGTAATAGCTGCCCTTGCCAAGTCTATATTCAGTTTAATATCTTCTCTTCACTCTTCCCGAAAACAAAAGTTAATGCGTAAGTGAGAAGAAACAAATAAAAATAATACAAACAAGAAGAACCATAGAAAAATATCTTGCTACAAATATCTTTCACTAAAACTTTCCTCCATGTATTTTTTGATACTCTCTTCTCGTCTCTAAGGAAAATTTCTGAAGTTACCCTAAATTTTATAGGAAAACTTTTAAAAAGAACACCTCTCCAAAGTCCTTTAAAGTAAGTGTGTGCTTCTAGAACAGCTCTGTGTTTTCTGAACAGATACTTTAATTATGTGGCTATAAGACTCTTTAGTTTTATCTCCACATGCAGCTTGGGCCCTCAAAAGTATGCCTGATGATTTTTTTCTTTATAGTACATTTTGCTCGCTCTAATTTGTTTATGTAGATATGAAGTGCAAAAAGGAGAACATTTTATAAGGAAATAGTATTTCTGAGAATATTTGAGAAAAAGCAAAAAAGGAAGAACACAGGTGTTCAACAAAACATTAAGGTTGAGCATGTTATTGCCAATATTGAATATTCACATAATATTATCTAGTCAGTGATGTTTCTTACTCTATTTGCTATGTAATGACACTAATATCACACATCTCTGCCTGTCTCTTATAATAATGTCTTTGTCTCTGAGTTAAAAATTAACTCTGTCACTTTAATATAGATAGCTTCACACATCAAATATCATTTAACATGCATGACTATACATTGTAGGCACATTTCTACTGAAAATATATAACATACATGCAAAATATATATGCCAAAGAGCATTATGTATATGTTCAACTTTGCATGAGAAACTTTTAATCAAGGTGTTTTTGAGAGAGATTTTTTGTTTTGTTTTGTATTTGATATTATATAGGTATATCTGTAAATAATAAATAAAAGTATTCAGAAAATAACTATGAAATAAGGCCAAAACAAGTCACAAAACTCTGTATGTAGAGAATCCATTTCTAACCAGTATAGTTAACATAAATAGCCTCTGAAAGTCTATGAAAGACAAAACTGACTTGGTTAGAAAATCAAGCCTATCATTAAAGATTGCAAGAAGGATGTTTTATGTGCATTTGTATAATTTTTATTATGAGCTCATGTCATTGTGACTTGAATGACATAATAAATAATAATTGAGCAACAATTACAAAGCACAGAAGACAATTTGATATTTTGGAAATATACAACCCCTAGTTCTCCAGGCTAGAGGGGATATGGTCCTAGATTTTATAGAACTATAGGGCAAATCAGTAAAAATAGAAGGTAGTTCATAACAAAGACATGAATGATTGGTGTGACTTTTGTTTAAAGTGAAAGGGGTTTAGTGGCAAGGAGGATTTTAATTTAGCTAAACGGAGTTGATTCTTTGGAGAAACAAAGATCAGGACCAGAACTTGTAAAAGATCAAAAAGAAGGAAAGACATCCTGGAAGAACTGAACAACAAGAATCTGGCCATCCATTCCTTTTAGGAATCGGGGAGCAAAGTCAGTATAGCCACTTATGAAAGCACCCCTCCCCAAAGGGGAAACTCTAGTATTAATTTCAGGTAAAATGATTACTTCTATGTCTCTAAACAGATAAATAATGAAGGAATATGTTTTAGGCTTCTTCTTAAACACTGATAATTTTATATCTGGTGTCCTTTCTTTTCTTTCTTTTTTTTTTTTTTTTTAAATTTAGGATCAAGTAGAACACTTTGCTTTTGATAGTTACTTATACATATTGCTGAATCAATGAGATCCCTAACTATCCTGAGGTATCCATTATATCAGTGATGATATTGACAATAATAATGAGGAGGAGGATAGCCAAAATGAGGACAAGATCGTGGTGGAAGAGAAAGGAGAGAAGAAGAGGAGATGTGAAGGCAGGAGAAATGTGGAGGAAGAGGAAGAAATAAAGGCAAAAGTTCACAATTGCCATATAGAGCATGTCCTTATATGGATCTGCATAAATGATTATTTAATTCTCTCAAAAATCCTATGAAGAATGTATTACAATTATCCTTATTTCATAAATGCATAAGTAAGGGTAGCATTTTAAAGTAACTCATTTGTGTAAAGATTTTATTTTTAAGTAATCTCTACATCCAATGTGGGACTCAAACTCACAACCCTGAGATCAAGAGTCACATGCCCTATGGACTGAGCCAGCCAGGTGCCCATAGCATTTTAAATTCAGATGAGTTAAAAATTCAAAACAGAATGCCAGTCTGATTCTACAAGCCTTACTTCTAACAATTATACTCTAGAATTTTTTGTAGAATATAATCAATCATATTCATTATTCAGTAGTGTTCAGGAAAAATACATGACCTCAAGTACTTTCTTTTGGCCTCCAAATGTAAAACAAAATGAAATCACAAACATAAAAGCACAAATGAATGTCTATCTTTTCCTATGTAACAAAAACTAAACAAAATAAAATAAGAACAAATAATGTGTTGCAATTCCATGAAGGGTACCAGAGAAGGTCAATTTTTATAGCAATTTTGAACAACATGGAGGGCTAGATTATGAAAATGGATAATGACTAAGCATGATAAATTCTGGGTTTTGATAGAAAATATTCAAGGGAAGGAAGGTGTCACTCACACTAAGAGTAACAGAAAAGGTCTAGCAGGAAAGTAAAATTTCTCTGGATAGAAAAAGAAAATAAGGATCTGTTTTTGACTTTGATAAAAGCACTAATTATAGAATATTGAATCTCTTATTAGTGAAAATGTATAAAATAAAAAAGTACCTACAATAGAAGATGAAAGAAGCATTAATGGAAATAAAACTTTACTGTTCATCTTGAGAAGAGTAACATTTAACACAGCCGTAGTACTTTACTTCCAATTTCAATAAATAATAATATGCTTCTGAGATATTCCCATTGACATATTTTCCCTATTCCTGTCTTACTTAGATATATTAAATAATCTAATATGTAGTATTTTTTAGTTTTCAACTTTTTAAATTATTATTATAAACATGTGAGTGAATTTAAATATTGATTTAAAAAATAAGTATCATTACCATACATACCTCTTTTATTTCAAAATATAACAGAAATATAAGGTGGTATTATAAAATACCACTATAAGGTGGTATTATAAGCAATGTATATAATACATACGTACTTCCTAAAACAAATTGTTTACTTAATCTATTTAACCAATGAAGCATTTAGATGTCTGGTTACAGTGTGGTCTGTAGTCTTATACTAGGTGAGAGAAAGCATTATGCATTCAAATAATATACCACTCAGAATTTTTGTTTTTAATGATATAAAAGCCTTAGATTAAAATAATTTTGAGTTGAAGAATTAGATCACCTGATTATGTTCATTTAAAACCTGTCACTGATTCCTGGTGTCCTTCTTCAAATATAGACTGAGAATTAGACGTTGTGAAGGTCATTTAATTCTTGTAGCTTCTTTATATTCCTCACTGCAGCTAATCTTCTCTGTTCTTCTGAAATTTCTGAAATTGATACTGGTGCACCATATCATTAGAAGATGAAGGAGCAGTCAACACTTACCAGATAACATTCTTCTTACCAAATTTGGGGATACATTCCGTGCTAAATTTGGCAGTTGTAAATATAGAGTTATGATTGTGTTCCTTTCATAGAAAAAAGCTGAAATTTATTAAATGATATTAAAAATACTCATTATCCTGTCTAATTTTACTTTGGAGCACTTAACCCATTACTGGATATTATATGACATATTCTTTTATATTGTTTATTTCTTTCTTCCTATAAACTCAACTCTGGAGAAATGGGACTTTTTTTGTTTGCTGTTGTAACCAAGATGTTCAAATACTAACTGAGATAAATAATCTTCAGTAACTATTTGGTACGAAATTAAATTTGATATTTAGTTGTTTCTAATGTTTACTGTTATAAATACTATAATAATATCCTAGAGTAAGCATCATTTTCTAAACCTTTTTATAAAAATTCTGATCATTTGTTCTAAAACTATATTGTATCAATGTATTTAAACAAAGCATAATATATATATATATGTATATATATACATATATGTATATATACTCATTAAATGATTTAAGGTCTTCAAACTGAAGAACTGTGTATGAGATATGGTTATTTCTCTTGCCCAGTGAGATATTAAATCTCAAGCTATATCCTTACAACTGACACATAAAGAGAAGAATGCTGTGAATTTTTATTATGTGCTGAGATTTTCTTAGGACAATATATTTACAATCTATATAAATGATAAATAATAATTCTATCCTTGTTTCCACCCTTGTAGAGTATAATATCAAGCAAACTGAGTTCAAGGAATAAGTTACTGGTTTTTCCTCTGTCTTTTGCATAATGCAGTCCTCTACTTGTAAGATGATAAATTACTAGTAATATACAAATGCCAAAAATAGCACAGTTAGAGTCTCTGATACAAATAAAAGCAAAGGGAATATTTGTGACAGTGAAGAATAAAAATTCACACAGAAAAAACAAATTAGCTTTGAATCATTGAGCTTCAAATGGTATAACTAAACAAATTCTAGAAAGTGATGGTATAAGAGTGTGACAACAGATGCAAACATAATTGTGAAGGTGACTATACAGATGCCAGTCTCACATTCATAATTCATACCATACAGAGTGAGTTTATAACAGATTCATGGTGTCTCTCCACCCCCACATACCAATATAAAGTATTAATGTATACCTAGTATAGAAAGTCCAACATTAGGTATAATTTGAATATCTGACTTAACCATTTAGAAATATTCTCTAATCTTCTCAGATTACAAATTCCTTCTCTTTCTTTTATTCTTGCAAATGAGTATTTTAGGTAAGGGGAGGGGGAAGAAGCCTTCCTCAAAGCTCAAATAATAGACCCTTCCATCAGTGTGAATGATTCACTTAGGTCAAATGTCCATCCTTGAACTAATAATAGTCACCTGGGGTTCCCTGAGCTGGTTGTTTTAGTCTAAACAGAATCTGAAACTGTGTATGGGCAATTCATGTAGGAAGGAAAGTGAGAAATGGATGTCAGATAAACTATCTCAGGGCACTCCATTCATTCTGAGGTGGGAAAGTAGCTTGATACCCCTTTTTCCTCAATAACAAGAGAGGTCAGCTATAGATTCTTAGCATAAATATCACTTGTCAAAAAAAAAGCCTTCCATAAAAACTTTCTATAATATAGTACCCTCTGGTAAGACCCCATGACTTTTCTTCTTGAAGAGTAGTTAATTTAAGAACTTTTTTATTATTTATTTAATAATTTATCTCACTCACTGCTGCCTCACGACAGCAGGCACGTTAGCTCTCTGGGTCACTACTTCACTGCTCATTTTAGTACTTGACATTTGAAAAATATTTGTTGACTGAATAAGCAAGTTAATAAAAATACCTGAATAATTATATTCAGTGGCTGATTATATATGTAGTTTGCAACTAAATATAATATGAGCTATCTATCTATCACCATTAATAGTACCCAAATTCAGTGGCTTAAAACAATAGTTATTTGGGGGCCACTGGGGGTTCCGTGGATTAAGCATCTGACTCTTGATCTCAGCTCAGGTCTTGATCTGAGGGTTATGAGTACAAGCCCTGCATGGGACTCCACGTTGGGTGTGAAGATTACTTAAAAACAAACAAACACACAAACAAACACTCAGTTTCATGGATCTGTGGATTAAATGGCCAGTGAAGAACATATCCACTTCAAGCTATGGCATGTGAAGTGACCGTGCTTCTTATGCAGAATGATGGATTGATCAGCTCAAGGGACTTACTCCGGAATTTGAAGTCTAGCCTCTAGAAGCCACTTTTTATGATATATTAGAAGTGCAAGAGACCAAGCCTTATTTGCATCAAAATGTATTAAGGTCCTGCTTTTTCATGTCTACCAGTACCCAATTAGCCAAAACAAGACACATGGTCAAGCCAAATCTGAAAGATAGAAGAATACATTCCATTGTTTTTGGAAGAAACTGGAAAGTTTCATGGTAAAAAAAAAAAATCTGGACACAGGGTAAGATCAAGCATTTGGCAAAAAATGTATTCTATCACCCCATCTTGCATACAATCTGTGTTATTTCTATATTATTTAATGTCTTCATTTCCACTCCATCTCCCATAACAGAATTCACTCTATCTAGCTTAAGCAGAATGAGATTTATGGAGAACATTAGGGAGCTTCAAGATTTCTGGAAAAATCAGGGACTCAAGCATGGATACTATACAGTTTGGAACCACACAGCCTAGAAAATGACCCGTCTTTTTTTTTTCAAGTATTTTATTTTTATTTTTTAAATTTATTATTGAAGTACAGTTGACATACAATGTTACATTAGTTTCAAGTGTACAACATAGTCGTTCAAAAATTCTATACATTAGTCAGTGCTCACCATGTAAGTGTAGTCACCATCTGTCACCATTGACTATTATTACAGTATCATTGACTGTATTCCCTATGCTGTACTTTTCATCTCTGTGACTTATTTGGTTTACTGGAAGTTGGTACCTCTTAATTACCTTTACCTATTTTACCATCTTTCCACCCACCTTTCTTCTGGTAACCACCAGTTTTTCCTCTATAGTTAAAAACATATTTGGTGTTTGTTGTTTTTTTTTGTTTTGTTTTGTTGATTTCAGATATAAGTGAAGTCATATGGTATTTATCTTGCTCTGTTTGTCTTATTTCACCTAGCATGATACCTTTAAGATCCATCCATATTGTCAAAATGGCAAGATTTCATTCTTTTGTGTGGCTGAGTACTATTCCAGTGTGTGTGTGTGTGTGTGTGTGTGTGCGTGTGTGTGTGTGTACACCACACCCTCTTTATTTATTCCTCTACTGATGAACACTTGCAGCCCAGGTTTTTTCTAACAGAAAGCCCTATGGTGCAAAAGGTCTAGAAAAGAAGACCTCAATTACAGCTCCCCCAAGGAAGATGATTTCTCCATTACAGACCTGGTCTTCCTTGTCATGGTCGCCACCTCATGTTGGTCAGGCTGCAGTATGATTCTCCTGTAGTATGTTCAGTGATCCTGACTGGCAGAACATAGGTCAGATGGAGGAACACTGGGAAATGTACTTCAGCTTCCTATCCAGTAGGAAGACTGTAGAAAGGAGTTTCAGTGGATATTGATTAGTCAATCTGTACTGATGCCACAGAGCCATTGTTTGATTTTCCCTTTTCCTCACTTACTCAAATCTAATCAATTTGTAGAAGTTGCCAGTTTTATCTACAAAATAAATCTTGAGAACATCTACAGTTCTCACTGCTACATTCTCATCCCATCATGACTATTTGCACTAAATTACTATAATATTTCTCAAAACAGTCTAATGTCTTGCACTTTTGTTTTTATATATCCACTCTCCCTCATGAGCCAGTGATCTTAAAATGTTAAATCATGACAGAAAACATGATTATGGTGATGGTTACATTTGTCAAATCCTATTGATTATTAAATTTAAAATATATGAATTTTGTTTATATAAAATATACCTCAGTAAAATTGATTGAAATATAAAGATCAGTAAAATCCCAGTCTTTCATGAAGAAATCCCTTGAAGGCCTTCTCATTTTAGGAGGATCAAATCCAAAATTCTTGCCCTAAACTTCAGAGCAATACATGATCTTGTGGTCCCTTACACTTGTCTGGCTTCTGCTCCTTGTCACCTAGCTCCTACACATTTTTAGCTGTTGTTCTGCAAACACAAATATCTGGCCTGCCTCAGTTTTTTCTATTTCTATTATTTTTAACTGGCTTTGTATTTTTATACTGCATTCATAGTTCAGATCTCCACTGAGTTCTTTCCTGGCTACTTCATTTACATCAATGTCTTCCTCTTCTTCCTTGGGGAATGAGCAGTAATTAGTGTACTTATCACTATATTTATTCATATTTGATATTATTTGTGTCCTCAGTCATTATTTGTCTGTCCTTTAGGAAAAAGCAAGTTTCTTCAATGCTTTTTGTTTTGTATCTGGATGGCCTACAAGAGCTTATGGTATATAATAGGTAATAAATAAGAATGCCTTGGGAAAAATATAATCACAAGATAATGCCCCTTATTGTGTGCAGATAGGAAGCTTTATACAGAAATAAAGTCATCTGCTTAATACCCATCACCTTTAGGAATAAAATCTTAGTCTTTTCGCTTTTAGAAAACCTTTACCAGACCCATTCTAGTCCAAGAGGAAAGGGGGTAACATCAGATTTTCTTTAAATGTTGTTAATAATTTCGCCACGTCTTTTATAAATTTAAACTTCAGTTGAGCTATTTTCTTTTTGCCCACAAAAGATTTTTGTAAAGTCAACAAATAGTCAAAATAAGGGAAGTGTAGACAGGAATCTACGGGATTGAAATTTTACAGAGATTGAAAAATAGGCAGCAAATGAGATGATAATTAAATGTCAAGGACTTTACACCAGAGAAGTGATCTTAGAAAATTGCTGGGAGCATCATGGTTTGATAACTTAGGAGCTATGCTGAATCAGGCTTCTCTGCAGCTGAAACTAGTCTTTGAGTTTGGGGCATTTCATAATGTCAATCCCATGGCCTGTACCTGCCAGCAACAGGATTTCTAGAAAGGTGGGGATTGTCCTTTATTCAGCAACAACACACTCAGCAGCCAACTGTCCAGTAGGGGCAATCCCACCAAGGATCCCCTTATGAGACGTTTTGCTGGTATTCCAGAACTCTCATATATGTATTTCAGATCTATACTGTGTAGCCACAGTTGGAAGACAGTGGATTTTAACATTACGAGATAATTTCCCAAATGTATCTAGATGTCATAAAAGGGTATTATTAAGCTTCTATAAAAATACTCAAAGCTATTCATTCATTCTATAGTTTTTGAATTATTTATAATGCACAAATTCTCATTACAGAATTATGTTAATAAAAATAATTTGTGTGGTAGAATTGAGACTGTAGAAATGGTGCCACAAATTAAAAGGGAGGGGAGAAACAAGCAGAAAATTAGCAAAAATATCTTTATTTGCAATAAGAGATATTATCCGGGAAATCAAAAGATGATTTTTATTTTTTTTCATTTATTTTTTTTCATTTTTGAGAGACAAAGAGAGAGAGACAGAACACGAGTGGAGGAGGGCCAGAGAGACGGGACACAGAATCTGAAGCAGACTCCAGGCTCCAAGCTGTCAGCACAGAGCCCTACACAGGGCTCAAACCCACAAACCGCAAGATCATGACCTGAGCCAAAGTCAGACACTTAACCGAATAAGCCACTCAGGTGCCCCCAAAGATGATTTTTAAAATACCTATCATCCTCTGTATTTCTAGGATAAAAAAAGATTTTTACTGCTCTCTCTCTTTTGTGCACACTGTAGATACCCAATGTTTCTCGACTCCACCAAGCACTGAATCAAGACTGTATTTCCAGTTTAATATGATCTGTCAGTATATAGAATTTTCAGAATTTATAAAATTACAAATTCTACGACTAAAACTTTTAGTTTATGTTTTCTGTCTTGTAGATTTAAGTTAAATTTACTTTGTATTCTATAGTCTGTTTACCAAAAATGTTAAATAAAGAGGAGAAGGCTCACTTTCCATTTATGCCTGACCCTGTTAAATCATTCTCTCTGCTCAGTTGTATTGACTGATGCATCTTTTAGATTTCTCTTTCCTAAATATTAAAAAAAAATTAAAAAGGAAGGGCACCTGGGTGGCTCAGTCAGTTAAGCATCTGATGTCAGCTGAGGTCATGGTGACATCAAGGCTCGTGAGTTTAAGCCTGGGTTGGACTCTGTGCTGACAGCTCGGAGCCTGGAGCCTGCTTCAGATTCTGTGTCTCCCTCTCTCTCTGTCCCTCCCCCTTTGTCTCTCTCTCTCTCTCTCTCTCTCTCAAAAATAAACATTAAAAAAATTTAAATCTCTCCGCCTTATATAATTTTTTCAATAAATCCACGATTTCCTAGATCATTTCCAACTTTAATGGCTAGTTATTCTCAGGATGTCTTGTGGTTTGATCTTTCTTCTCTTAACTCCTAAGTTTTGGTTTTCCCTGGTGGACCCTCTTCTATTTTCTATACACTCTCTCTAGAAAATTTCATCCATGTAGAGCATTTAAAAATTTTTTTAATGTTTATTTATTTTTGAGAGAGAGACAGAGCATGGGCAAGGGAGAGGCAGAGAGAGAGGGAGACACAGAATCCGAAGCAGGCTCCAAGGTCCAAGCTGTCAGCACAGAGACCAATGCAGGGCTCAAACTCACTGAAACTGTGAGATCATCACCTGAGCCAAAGTCAGATGCTTAACTGAGCCATCCAGACACCTCTCATCCATGTAAAGCATTTAATTCTCATCTATTTTGTAAATCTATACTTTATATCAGCAATCCATCTTTCTGTTTCAGAATTCTTTTCAACTCCTGGACATGTATACTAATGCATAATATATATATATAGATAGATAGATAGATAGATAGATAGATAGATATAGATATAGATATATAGATATATAGATATTACATAATAGTTGTTCCGGACATTTTTAGTGATGTCCCTATCTGCATCACAAACGCAGCTGTTTTCCAAATAAATTATCTTTCCTATATTCTCAAACTTAGTGAATGGATTCACTATCTTTTCATTCACCTTAGTCAGGAAACTGATTTACTGAAGATATCTTTTCTCTTTGATTCCCCAGACCCAATCACCAATCCTTATTACTTGTGCCTTATTTCAGGTCAGTACTCTTCTCTTTATCTAAACCATTGTCAGTATTATTTAAGCACATGTCTTCTGTCTGCCTCAGTAGTCTCCACATGTTTTCTCTCTCCTTATTCAAACCTTGTTATCCTACAGTCCAACCTTGTCACTGCTTCTGAAGGTATCTATTTGTAGTACAATTCTGAACGTGTTGATCTGTGGTCTCAAACCTACAGTAGCCCCCTAGATTTCCATAAGATGGTTTCTAAAGTCATTCACACATAAAAACTCTTTGTTATCCTTATTGCCTACCAATTCAGTCAGAGCTCTTATTTTTCTTCCTTCCACATCTTATACACATGTGCCCATGTAAACACACACACACACATACACACACACTTTTTGATCCAGTAACACTGAACTACTTCAGTTACCCAATACCTTTGCAAACACTTTTTTTCTGTTTTGTCGACTTGGCCACCCAGTGTGAAGAACTCAGCCTATGAAAAAGCCCCTGACTCTTCCTCACATATTTAAGTACAACTTTCTCTATCAGTGATTATAGCAATCACTGTAAATATGTAATTTCCTGTGCATATATCAGCCTTTTCACTTTTCATCACGCTGCTTTTTTTTTTTTTTCACATCTCTGTGCTATCATGACACTCTTACATCTTGAATACAAGAACCACTATTTTTTCCCTCTCTTTCTTGGAAACTAGTAAACTATCTGGAAGATATAAAAGCCTCAGTGATAAATAAAATATTGACTAAAGAACTGACTATATTTTAGATAACATAAAGTTAATATATTTTACATTTAATTCTGCAATATACTTTTATACATTTATAAAATATTTTGTAATATTTTATAATCAATGTTAATCTTGTGTGCATTATTTCATTCTTTTTTTGAGTGTTAGTTAAATCTCATCATGCATCATTTTCTGGGATACATATACTACTAAGTTTATGTATTCTCATACAGTTCTCTAGCAAGGACACTTTTTTTTCTTCTGTTCGAGTAAGTGCTCTCAATACATTGAAAAGTACTTTATTTTAATAATTCACTTAGCATATATTCTGACACATTATAAATTCATGAGACAGCCACATGAATGTCATAAGGTTTTTTTACATGCTTTTTATTGTAATCTGGTGTATTTATGATGCCATTGAACTCATAACCTGAGCCATGCATTACTGAAAGGTTAGAACTCCCTTGAAGTCTGTCCTTGGTTGAGATGTTTTTGAGACTAATGGATAAGAACAGCATAATATTTGAGTATTGTAAGCCATTTGTTCACTAGAGAAAAAAATACCTTTCAAGGTTAAATTTTATACTGAAGAGTTTTCATTTTTTTAAGATGACAAAGAACTTTGTTTTTTATTTTATAAATTAATGATTACATAGGTGATAAAATGGAGAGATAAAGAAATCTAGATATAGATGTGTGTGTATGTATGTCTATCAAATCTGTAAAACAATTGAAAGCCAATTGATGAGGACAGGTAAAGAAATATCTGAAACTCATAATAGTGTAAAGAATCTCTAATTTTATTAAAAATAATAGTATATACTAATATATTTATGTATCACACAAGTTTAACTATATAATAAATATTTTAAGCTCTTTATCTTTTTTGATGAAAAAATATACATACACTTTAAGTAGAAATAATTAATTAGTTAAATCAATTAATAAAAACTAACATTAGGAAATCAATTTCTTCTAATAGAATCCCCATCTCTCTATAAACATGAAAATAGGGTCATTTTATATTTAGGTTACCTTCTAAAATAAAACTTACCCCATGGGGGAACCTGACTGGCTCAGTGGGTAGAGCATGGAACTCTTGATCTTGGGGTTGTGAGTTCTACCCAACGTTGGGTGTAGAGATTACTTAAAAATAAAATCTTTAAAATAAAACCTCTATCAGAGCTCCTGGGTGGCTCAGTCATTTAAGAATCCCACTTCGACTCAGGTCATGATCTCGTGGTTCTTGAGTTGGAGCCCCTCATCGGGCTCTCTGCTGACAGCTCAGAGCCTGGAGCTTGTTTCAGATTCTGTGTCTCCCTCTCTCTCTGTTCCTCCCCCTCTCACACTCTCTCTCTCTCAAATAAATAAACATTAAAAAATAAAATAAAATAAAACCTCTACCATTCAGCCAGAGGATGTTCAATATTTTTAACATAAACTTTTTCACTTCTCCAGATGGTTTCATATTGAAACTATTCCTTTGTTCCAATCTCAGCATCTATCAGTATATTCAACGCGCTTGTAAAATGTTTAAGTTTTCTTATTATTCAATAGTTTGTGTTAGGGCCACTCAAAGTATATTTGTAGGTATTAAAGGACATGGAAGCCTTGACCCAAGGCTTAGAAATTTCCAGAATTCTCTAGTGACAAGATTGATTAAAAGATATCACATTTACAGAGATGCAACAGCCTTATTTATACATCACAATAGCCCTAAAAAGCAAATGATTTTTCCTGTTTTACAGATGAAAAACTGCAAATTAAAAGAAATTAAGTAGCCTACCTTTGTGAAGCGATCAATAAATAACATTGCTGAGATTTTAATCTAGCTGTATTTTGAAGATTGCTATTTTCTCTGATTGATTGTTTGAAGTTGTTTTAGGTTGGCGGCAATATTCCTCAAAATAAGTCCTCAGCAGAAATAAGAATGTCATTGCCATGTTAGCTGTCTTTCAGCTGCACATTATGATATTTAAATTAACTCTTGCAAGGAAGTTCAATGGGAAACAGGTGATGACTTTTCCATTCTGTTTTTCTCTGTCATACAACTTAAAATTTAGATATTTTATCCTTGAAAGAAATGGGTTGACATATTTCAATAAATGCCCGACTATTTTTATGGTAAGCTCTATGCTTATATTCTGCATGTATTCATTTAAATTGGCGTTCTGGTATGCTTATGATCTGTTCTTATTCCAGCCTGCAGACATAAGCCATGATTCTTAAAGTAATAATAGTTAAAAACTGGCCTCAAGTTACAATAAAATAGAAACCGCAAAACTCTATGCCCTTGATCTTTAGGAAAAGTTAAAAAGCTTTGAGAATAAATCTGAATGCTAGTATCAAAGGGATGTCATTTTGATAAAAAATTTACACCAGTGTGATTAATCTAGTGTTAAGGTAATTCTGATTTCCTCTTTAAATATAATGTTTCTAATTATCAGTAATTGAAACTAATTTTGGTATACAGCTCTTATTAAATAAGACAAATGCTGCATGAGAAATGGCATGACCTTTTCATTGTTGCTTTATCAGGACATTTCTCTAGACATCTTTTTTTTCATTTCAAAGCTTTCTATGTCTTCAAAGAACTCAGTAATGTATAGCTTGCTCTTGCTGTGACTCCAGACTTGTACATTTGAAAAGAGGACTTATAATTTACCACAGACAGCAAAATATTGTAGCATGAGGTAAATATCAAAACAAATTATTTTATCGTAGAAAGACATACATATTTGAAGAGAATGTTTTTTTTTTTTTTTTAATGTTTATTTATTTTTGAGAGAGACAGAGACAGAAAGCGAGCGGGTTGGGGCAGAGAGAGAGGGAGGCACAGAATCCGAAGCAGGCTCCAGGCTCTGAGCTGTCAGCACAGAGCCCAATGCAGGGCTTGAATCCAGGAACCGCAAGATCATGACCCGAGCCAAAGTCGGATGCTCAGCAGACTGAGTCACCCAGGCGCCCAGAAGAGAAAGTATTAAAGACATTGATGCAGGCTGCCTAGGTCCGGAAACGCGATGGGGTCCTGTGGGACCAGCCAAGAGGGTCTCTGGCTTCATTCAGGATAGAAATCAAATGCAAGCTGAGAGGAAGTGTGAGCAGAATTTATTAAAGGCAGAGTGAGGGTGTAGATACAAAGTGTCCAAGAGACTAGGAAAGGAAAGGAGAGTGAGTCTTAATGTTTGCTTGGGGCCTGGGGTTTTTATCGAGGATTCTGGTCTGGTGCTTGTGTCTTTTCAGTAATCCAGGAACAAACGCAAGTGTTTAGATGTTCTCCATAAGTCACTTATGCCCTGGAACCAGGGATCTTGATGAGCTGGTCTTAGAAAACCTTCGTGAGGACTCTGTTGGGTCACTTCTTAGATGTTGTCTCATTCTGGAAGACACCAAAAAAATCCTTAACTCCTTGACCTTTACAAGGAGGACATACATTATCTGTTCTATAAGGCGTGTGTAAGGCAGGGGGATACAGATCCTAGCAAGATCAGAAGCAGGAAAAGGAACAAAGAAAAAAGAGCTTTCTTCGTGGGGTCCCTTCAGTTTCCCTGTCTCAACATGAAGAATTGTGTTTATGTGCAGTGATAATTTGGGATTTTATTCTGCTAAATATTCTCAGAATGCTTATATGTTTCAGAACTCATCTGATATGTCCCCTAGTGGAATATTCACATTGAATCACTACTGGATAATTTCCCATAGCATATGATGAATGGGAAAGAGTGTTTGAAATTCATCATTGCATTCCTGGAAGTTGTAGAGGCTGCTTTTAGGCCACAGGCTTGGGCGATGGAAACTTGAGCAAGGCAAAAGGGGTCCGAGTGACCACCGGGCTGACTGCAAATAGATGCATTAAGCAACCCACCTTGAAACAGCCATAGGCCCTAACTGATCAATTAACCAGGCACAGTTTTTAAGATTACCAAAAAAGGGAAAATTCCATATGTCCCCATACTCCCTCCCTCTGCCCTATAACTGTGGCCCCTTATGATAGGGGAAGATAGGATTCAGTAGGCAGAGTGGGAAAGATTAGGAACCGAGGTCCTTGGGTGGAGGAAAATACCTATTTTGGAACAATGCTGGGAGTGTCTGACCACAGCAAACCCCCTCAGGTGTAAGGTTCCTCTTAAGAATGTAACAGACCCCACCTACGCCCCCTCAGGTTTCCCTCATGAATTTGACAAAAGACCTAAGTATGGCCAGAGGCCACCCCTCATACAACAGGCAATAAGCCAATCAGGAATGGACAACCTAGCACCTAGAGTTATCTAGCCAATAAGGGTAGAACCTGAGAAGGGTCAAGGGGGAAGGGGAGGGGAAGGGCTGGCCAGAACCTTCGAAAGGACCCTTGTCTATAGTCTTAGGGCATTCACTTTCGAATGTCCCCTCTCTGTAAAGAGAGCTTTCCTACTATTCTTCTTTTCTGATTCTAATAAACTTTTGCCTGCTGCTCATTTTGTGTCCACCTCTTCCTTCTTTGAAGCTGCTAGACAACAAATCCTGGGTGTTGAGGTAAGAAGAAATCCTACAACACTCTCACCACTTCCTTGTCGCTGACAGTCTGTCCTTTGCTGTCCAGCTTGCTGCACACTTGCAGTGTATTCAGTAAACTTCCATCTCTTTTGTTCTGCCTTCAGTGGATTCTCTCACCTCTGTGCTGCTGGCCCCCCACCCATTTGGCACACCTGCATTTGGTGGCCCTTCATCTGATTGGAGAGCCCCGTGGGAGCAATTGATTAACTTTTTGCTTTGTCAGTTAAACCTCCGGCCTCTGGAGGCAGCTAGTGTCTTCTTCATCATCTTTAGTCCTTTTTACTCTCTTTTCTTTAAGTTATCCTAACTGAATTTGTGATAATTTAATAAAAAAATACCATGTTTAAAATAGAGTGCATTACTTAATCAGAAATGGTTTGAATTTAAATGGTTTGAATTAAATGTATTCACTTAATTGTATGAATACTCAGGACTAGCTATCAACTCAAGTGAATCTTTACTTGTAGAAATTATGGAATAATGTTCTCAAATGGAAGGAAAGAGGGCTGGGAAGAAAAAAGAGTATATTTTATCATCCTGTGCTTTTTGGTTGAGACTGTTTCCCTGACATTTTTTGGCATTAACAGAAAAGTAAGCAAAATCAGCAAAAACAAAAGATAAAGAAGTCAGTGCCTACAACTTTGTAAAAGGCTTTCAAATCAATGTGCCCTGTATAAAGACAGCCTTCACTGAATAAATTCAAGAAAAAGGTATGGGTCTCATCTTCTTTCCCTGATGTCTGATCTCCATAGCAAGAACTGCTCTTCTTTTAGGGATAGGTATTATTCCTCACTGCTTGGGGCAATTACCCAGACCCAGCCTCCAGGGCGGGCCCCTGGAGCTCTGAATCTCCAGAATCCTTTCCTTAGGCCTTGCTTTTCCTGCATTTTGCAACATCAGAACATCTTAATTTCAATACCATGTAGTTCTACTTTTTTTTTTTTAAGATAACACACTAAATGTGTAATTAGTGTAATTATCACTTAAAGGGAGGCAGAGTAACAATAGTTGTGTATAGCATGATGACATTTATGAACATAAACGGCATTTTAGTTACTCATGGAAGCACACAAAGGACTACAAGAACACACAGCACCTAGGGCATATCTTTGGGAGGAAAGTGATATCTAATTGGATGACATGAAATTCATTTTTTTTGGTTCTAAATATTTGTTTTCTAAATTAAAAAAAAAAAAAAAAAGTGTCACCAGCTGGACTCCAAGACCGGATCTTTAACAACTTCCTGCTTTTACTCACCAAACTTTGTCCCACATTTTTTCTTGAATTCTTCTTTCCAGCTTATCTCTTAACTTAAGCAAAAGACCCTAAGGGCATAACATCTCAGTGATGGAAACCAAAGCTACCCCTCAATCAATAGCAACTGTCTGGAGGAGCCCTGGTGTCCCAGACCACTCAGACCAGTTTGAGCTAAACCCTGGACTCACACCTGCCCAGATGGACCATGGAGTGACCTCTGGAATGGCCAACTATTACCTTTACCTGATCTTAATACTAAAATCTCCATCCAAAGGGGAGCACAAGCCTCATTTACATAACATACAATTTATATATGGACATGTTAATTAAAGCTGCTGTGCAATCTTATACCTGCCTCTCTATGTGATGACAAGGTTCCCCTCTCTAAATATTCATCCTAACCTTAAATAAAAGGCACCCACTACCTCTTGCTTGGAGTCACGGCTTTGGAAGTTATTCCCTGTGATGTCTTCATTTGCTGCAGACAAAGCCTACCTTGTGTGACAACTCCACCTGGTATGGTATCTATCTGGGGCTCACTGGGGAGTAAACTCACATTAGGTCAGTTACAAAAGCACATATAGTTTTCAATTAAAGGTGTATGAAACAGATGCTATATAAAATTGAGTCCTTAAAAATAAGGTTAATTAAAAAATGTAATAATAAATTAGTTATAAACATCAAAAGGGTTGAAAATACACCAGGGCTATTTGTATGTCTAGGTTAGGACTGCTACTTCAGTTGTACTCTCTAAAACAAGAACTGTATATTTCTACATATATAGTGTTTGGGTTCTCTTCTCTCTCAGATAAGAGCGTAGATAACATTTCTAAACAAAGCAAATTCAGTGCTAATGAACTGCATCTGTTTCAGGCTTCACAAATTCTTTCATCTCAAAAAGCAAGACCAATATGAGAAAAATTTGAAAAACCAACCAGAATACTGATGGAAAGGCTGCACAACTGGAGAAATTCAAAATAAAAATTACCTGAATCTATTTTGTGGAATACATTTTTTTAGGCTCCTAGCCAAAAGAAAATACTTCTTACTTTACCATTGGGAGTATTAAATTTCTCAGAAAAATGGAGGGATGCTATTAGGTAGGTTTTTCTATCTTTAGAGAAGGACTTTTGGCAATTTTTTCTTGTTATTGCTGTTCAGTTAAAAAATATTGATTATTCTAAGGATGTTCACTTTGTTTCAGTTGTCTGTTATTTAGTGTTATGTTACTGAATAGGTCCCTCATGTCACTTTGTTTCCTGAGCAATGAAGTTGTGCAAAAATTTTCTTTTTTTTTAAATTTTTTAATGTTTTTATTTATTTTTGAGACAGAGAGAGACAGAGCATGAGCAGGGGAGGGGCAGAGAGAGAGGAAGACCCAGAATTCGAAGCAGGTTCCAGGCTCTGAGCTGTCAGCACAGAGCCCAACGTGGGGCTTGAACTCACAGACCATGAGATCATGACCTGAGCTGAAGTCAGACGCTTAACTGACTGAGCCACCCAGGCACTTCCCCCTGCCCCCCCCTTTTTTTTTTTAATTTTTTAACGTTTTAAAAATTTTCTAATTAAAGCCACACTAGTTCTATGCATGGAAGATTATGTCATCAAAAGTAGAAAACTCTATTTTAAAGTTAACCATACAATCCTGATCTTTAATAAAAGCAGCTCCTATAAGATATATTAGATACATGGATGAATATATCTGTATATCTTAAGAAAGAATATAAATGTATGTTTCACCATTTCTTTCTTTCTTTTTTTTTTTTTTTTTTGAGAGAGAGAGAGAGAGAGAGCGAGAGAGAGAGCACGTGTGCACAAGCAGGGGGTGGCTGAAGGAGGGAGAGAGAGAGAGAGAGAGAGAGAGAGAGAAGGAGAGACACAGAGAAAGAGAAGGAGAGAATATTAAGCAGGCTCCATGCACCAGTGTGTAGCTCAAAGCAGGGCTCAATCTGATGACAGTGAGATCATGACCTGAGCCAAAATCAAGAGCTGGGTATTTAACCCAACTGAACCACCCAGACACCCCTTTGTCACACTATCTCCATATCTACATCTAAATCTGTAGTTCTTTACATGCCCTAAAGAGGAAAAGACCATTGAACACAGATGTTAAAAGTTATTTTTAGCTTTATGTAATATCAGGAATTTACTAAAATCTCATGTTTCTCAAAATACCTACTCTTATCTACTGGACAAAACCAGAATTTTTCCTTTAGGTCTATATTCATTGAAATATATATTATTTATTTCTTTATTACTTATCATTTATTATTATATGTAATGTATTTAATAATATATAAAATAAATTTATTATTATTGTATATAATATATATTTTATATTTTATAATATATATTTTTAAGGCCAGTTTTCATCATGTGCTGTTCAGTGTAAACAGTTGCAGATATTATGTTAAAGGTTAAAGCATAAAGATGAATCCACTGTGCAGAGAAATAAAAGAAGTAATGTCATGAAGGCATGAAAAGAAAAAAAAAGATGAGGCTATTAGAGGCCCAGAGCACATCTTACAGTTTTGATAAGGATTTGTCTTATTACAAATTTTTAATTTGCTCTAAATATTTAAAATTATCTTTATGAATGAAGAGAAGTTCAACATCACTATAGTTTAATTATGATGGTCAATTTTGCAATCTTTTACACTGGTGCTGCATATATATACTTTTTTTTTTCTTTCTCAGAAGAAAGACAAGGGATTTTTGCAAGAAGCATTTATATTTTATTTATTTTTTACTTACTTTTTAAAGTTTATTTATTTATTTTGAGAGAGAGAGAGAGAGAGAGAGGCAGAGAGAGAGAGAGAGAGAGAGAGAGAATCCCAAGCAGGCTCTACACTGTCAGCACAGAACCTGACATGGGCTCAAACTCACAAACCCATGAGATCATACCTGAGCCAAAATCAAGAGTTGGAGGCTTAACCAACTGAGCCACCCAGGCGCTCCAGCAAGAAGCATTTATATTTTAATTAAACAGTGGAATATAGGCAATTTAACCCGCGGTGAAGTGAGCACTAATTTATGTATAAAAATTGTATATCTTCCTCTTCCTCTTTGAATGATTTCTCCTCCTCTCATTGTGTACTCCTCCTACCTCTATCTTTAGTCTCAGGCCTAGTTTGGATTTCAAATATTATGTGGTATAGTGGAAGAAGCATATGTTTTGGTGTCTGAGAGGAAGTAAATCCCAGTTTTATTATTATATTTTGCTATTTGTTTATTTTGAGAGAGGGGGAAAGGGGCAGAGAGAGAGAGGGAGAGACAGAATCTCAAGTCTCCATCTCAGGAACCAGGAGATCATGACCTGAGCTGAAACCAAGAGTTGGACACTTAACTGACTGAGCCACCCAGGCACGCCCAAGTCTTATTATTTAATAGCTACATGAGAGATTATAGGCTTAATTGTGTTCTCCTATACATTATTTTATTGAAGTCCTAACCCCCAATACCTTAGAATCTGACTATATTTCACCACAGGGCCTTTTGCAATTAAATAAGTAATTAAAATTAAATGAGGTCACATGGGTAGGTTCTAATCCAATATGACTGCTAAGAAGAGGAAGAGACACTAGGAACATTTGCATACAGAGAAAAGGCCATGGGAGGACATAATGAGAAGGCAGCATCTTCAAGCCAAGGAGAGAGAGTTTGGGAAAAACCAACCCTGCAGACATCTTGATCTTGAACTTTCATTTCAGCCTCCAGAATGTGAGAAATTTGTTGCTTAAACCACCCAGTCTGTGGCATTTCTGTTATGGCAGCCTTAACAAACTAAGACAATAACATTTAAAAAGTTTATATAGCCTTTCTGAATCTTACTTTCCTTATCTATTTATAATGGACTATATTGAGGAATAAGTAAAATAATCTAAAGGGTGCAATAATGTACATATTCATAAATCATATTTCCCCCTCTTGTGTTTTTGTTCTGACTTCCAACTCTAATTACCATTCACTAAACTCCTGCCCACTCACTCAACCATTTTCTCTAAGGGCAGAGTAAATAGAAGAAGTTAATAGGCAAATGCATTTAGAGAAAGTTCACAAAATATTATTGAAATAATATTTTACTTCATTTTTATTTTCCTCAAGTTCTGATAATCTTATTCTTGATGAATACATCCATTAGCACAATTTTTTTCTCCTAAGGTGATAATTTCAAAACTAATAACACCTTATCATATCTTACATTTACACTATTGAGTATAAGTAAATATAAAATGAAGAAAATTTCATCTTATTGTATAAGCAATTAATGAAACATTTTTTTTTTTTTTTTTGCCTCAGAGCATTAAATACCAGTTTATTGGGGTTCCTGAATGTATATTTTCTCCGACCTTCTGAACTATAGTCAACTGTCCACTCAACATAAAGTATCTTTCCCTGCCCGAATTTCCTCCGTTATCTTGGGGCAATTAGCTCCCACTTGGTAAAGAGGACACCTTTCCCGGCAGTGGAGAAAGCCCTGCAGCTGCCCCTCAAAGATCATCTTGCCTATCAACACCGGTGCCCTCCTTCCCTAGCAATGTGCTCTAGCAACATGAATCTTTTACTTTTCCACTGGCAGTTAGGCATCAGCTCTGAATCAGCTAAACTTCAAACAATCAGAGAAAATAGCAATCTTCAAAATACAGCTAGATTAAAATCTCAGCAATGTTATTTATTGATCGCTTCACAAAGGTAGGCTACTTAATTTCTTTTAATTTGCAGTTTTTCATCTGTAAAACAGGAAAAATCATTTGCTTTTTAGGGCTATTGTGATGTATAAATAAGGCTGTTGCATCTCTGTAAATGTGATATCTTTTAATCAATCTTGTCACTAGAGAATTCTGGAAATTTCTAAGCCTTGGGTCAAGGCTTCCATGTCCTTTAATACCTACAAATATACTTTGAGTGGCCCTAACACAAACTATTGAATAATAAGAAAACTTAAACATTTTACAAGTGCGTCGAATATACTGATAGATGCTGAGATTAGAACAAAGGAATAGTTTCAATATGAAACCATCTGGAGAAGTGAAAGAAAGTTTGTTAAAAATATTGAACATAGGGGCGCCTGGGTGGCGCAGTCGGTTAAGCGTCCGACTTCAGCCAGGTCACGATCTCACGGTCCGTGAGTTCGAGCCCCGCATCAGGCTCTGGGCTGATGGCTCAGAGCCTGGAGCCTGTTTCAGATTCTGTGTCTCCCTCTCTCTCTGCCCCTCCCCCGTTCATGCTCTGTCTCTCTCTGTCCCAAAAATAAATAAACTTTGAAAAAAAAAAAAATATTGAACATATTCTGGCTAAATGGTACAGGTTTTATTTTAAAGATCTTATTTTTAATATCTACACCCAACATTGGGTTCGAACTCACAACCCCAGATCAAGAGTCCCAGGCTCTACCCACTAAGCCAGCTAGGTGCCCCCATGGTGGAGGTTTTATTTTAGAAGGTAACCTAAACATAAAATGACCCCATTTTCATGTTGAGAGAGAGAGAGGATGTGGGGGCTACTGTTCGTACCAATTCCTATAAGGCTACATCTCCACTAAATTTGGACTTTATTCCTTTTGTTCCCCCCTTGCCTGAAACAGTGGTGTGATTAATCTAACACTGGTTTGGAGTATGTTATTTTGAAACCGCTTAAAAGCATAACGTTGAACAAAATCAAAATGGCTGCACTAATGCTCTAGCAAAGCTGGATTTTAAAGGAAACTTTTTCCTCATTTCTGCAAATCTCCCCTTCTCCCTTTTTAGCCTTTTGTTTCAGGAATCCAGTACCACCCTGAAAAAGCTGCTGGCAGCACACAGTTCCTGTTGAAACTGGCTTGATCCTGTTATTTCCCCCATAAACCACCCCAGCTGCTTTCTCCAGGTGAGCATGCAATTCTTAGAAAGCCATAGGCTGCTATACTTTGCCTGGCAAAACAATAAAACTATCATTCCTCCTTACCCCAAACTCTGTCTTCATGTTATATCTTGGTTCCAAACACAGAGGTCCGTTTTCAACAATTTCTTTATTAGTTAACATGAAACATCCTGTAAAATTTGGGCTTATGAATTTCCCACAGTGGATCTGTGTTTAAATAAACTGTGGCAGGGGCACATGGGTGGCTCAGTTGGTTAAGCCTCTGCTTTGGCTCCTCCCCTGCTTGCACTCTGTCTCTCTCTCTCTCAAAAAAATAAACATTAAAAAAACAACTTTTAAAAAATAATGAATAAATAAATCTAGCAAAGACAGACAGTCTCTGAGTATAATTTGCCTCCCACACAATATACATAATGAAGGGAAAACTACCCTCTCTTCTCTCTTCATAAAACTCTTCAAATTCTTCATTAAGACTTTTTTTTTTTTTTTTTTAGAAAGGAGAGTTTATAAGAGAATATCTTCTGAATGTAGGAGGAAATTTAGCCTCACATAACCGTAACCAAAATGAGTATAATGTAATGAAGGTAAGGCTGACAACTCACAAGACAAATTGTATGAAAAAGTTAAATCATTTATGGCACTTTCTATTGCAGCTGAAGAGCTCAGATATATATATAGCACCATCCAATTAGCTCTATCATTTGGTGATGTCAATGAAAATTTTGATGTGAAAGAAAAGCTCTTGAACATGGTGTCATGACAATCACAAGCAACTTAGCACTGTGTTAAACCATGTCTTAATGATTTTAATAGAAACTGGTCAAAATTAGTACATATGACTACGGAGAGTGTTCCCAAAATGGTCAAAGCTAATGTTTTCAAATTTAAACTCAGGTGGCAACCTTTTTCAAGGGCATGAACTGAAGTCAGTTCCTTGCATGTATGACCCAGAGTTACTCTGCTAGAAAATTAAAATAGAGCACATACTGGTTGTAATAATTAAGTCTATGAACTTTATGCCCTTTTATGGTCAGATCCACAAGTAGTTCAGTCCTTTGGTTGATGAATTGGATGGGCAATAACACCTAGTACTAAGCTGCCCAGGCCCCCCGAAAATGTAACATTATTTGAAGGGACACTGGAAACAAATGTTCCAGAGGCAGAAGTCTATGTGTTCTCAATGATACATCAAAACACCAATTTAGTGTAATTAAATGTCCATTTATTTTCAAATATACTTTTAAGTATATATAATATATTAATGAGTGATAAAAATATATATAAATTTATAATTAGTTAATAATGTAGTCAGTGTTATAATTGTCAATTTAGGCATTATTCTCCAATTTCAGTTCCGAAAAATATACACATACATATATATTTACTGTATTTTTATTTCATAATATATAAATAAATTTTAATTTTTCTAAGCAAAGTGATATGAAGGGATTTCAATTCTACCTATGACTAGGTTTAATTACACTGCAAATTTTCTTTATGGTGTATTTTTTAAGTAATTTATTATAAAAATCAGGGACACCTGGGTGGCTCAGTTTCGTTAAGTATTCGACTCTTGATTTCAGCTCAGGTCGTGATCGTGAGTTCGAGCCCTGTATCAGGTTCTGTGCTGACAGCATGGAGCCTGATTGGGATTCTCTGTCTCCCTCTCCCTCTGCCCCCCTCTCTCTCTCAAAAATAAATAAACATTAAATAATAAAAATAATAATAAGTTATTATAAAATTCAATACTATCTTTTAATTTTCCCTCATGTTATATATAATTTTTCAAATTTCACTCCTCTTATCCCAAAAATTTCCTGGCGTTTATTATAATATCATCAGTTATACTTGTTTCCCCTGGCAAAGAATATGTAGGTTACTATTACCTTTTTTTATTTGACATTGATTTTCTGAGTTTGCAAAATATCCTCTCAATTGCAGAAAATAACTTAGTATAAAGGTAGCTTTTGAGGTCACTGTAATTTTTATCCTTTATTTCACCCATATTATAATTTAGTGGGAAGTGTGGTATATCAGGCACTTCTAGTCAGGCATCATTGAATATGTTTCTTCATACATATTTGTGTGTATATGTGTGTGTGTATTTTGAGCGCAAGAAAGTCATAATATACCAAAATGTAATTTAGAAAGAAACAAGGAAAGAAAAAAATGCAAAAATCATGTGGTTGTCATGATAATTTCCTAATGAGATTAATAGGAAATTTTGCTTTCAAAAAGATTTCAAAAGCAATCAGAAAGGCTGCTATTTAAATAATTGTCTTAAACTGGTATACCTTCAATCTGTTTGAGCTTTACATATGTAAAAACCTCAACTTGCCTTCTGTCTCTGATATGGTTTACGGACACAGTTATTAGGATTACGTTGTAACACAACCATACATTAAATCAACTCACATATTTTTGAATTATTATTCTGTGGTAGTGCTGTTCTATGTCTTCATTCAGGTCTTCATCCTTGAAGTGTGAATAAGAGATGCAGGCATGTCAAGGAATGACTAAAGTGTCAGGTAAAGTGGTAAACTAAAGGTTAAAAGCATTGTCACATAGCTTCATAGTCAATTTCATCAAAACAAATCCAAACAAGGAATTCATCATCTGTTTTCCTATGATAATTGCAGCCGCAAAGTCTCTTTACAGTAGCTCCTAGTTCGTGTGTGATTGAATAATTGGGAGGTGCATGTACTCAACAAAAGTAGGTTTGAACCTCCTTGAATTCTCACAATAATATATTTGTGTAGCCAAACCTATGTAGAAACATACTAGAAAAAGAATTCTGGAAGATGCAGGTCAGCCAAGTCAAGTTGGTTCATCAAAAAGCTCCACATTTCACACTTTGGTAATTTGCCATTCATACATATATCCTCATATATTTAGGCTCCAAACAAAGATAAGCAAGTAATACTCCTGGATAACATAATAAAACTACTCCATGCAGAACCCAGAACACCACAGCATTTCCCCTATAAAGATACAAAGTCCTTAGATGTCTTCTCTTTAATGTACTATAATTTTAATACTGAGATATAAAGTTAACTATTAATAATAACACTTTTCATATTAGATAATAAGGGGATACCAGAGAGAACACAGGAAAAAATATAAACACATAGATAGATAGATAGATAGATGATAGATAGATAGATACAGGTATCTAGATTGATCTAGATCTAAATCAAGATAAGCCAGAGATAGAAAAAGAAAGACAGAGATAGATTGCAAACACATTCATATAAAGACAAGAAAGAACAAATTATAAATATTTCAGTCCTCATTCTGCAACTCTTTCTTGGGCACATCTGTTATTTACAACTATCTTCTTCAATTACCCATTTCATATATTCTCTGTCTTAAACAAATATCTCAATTGGTTGTGGTTCTCTGCCTGATGAAGTGACCCAAACCTTGATTTCTGAAATATCTGGATGATTAGCAATCATGCCTGAATTATGTTTTTTGTAGTTTCCCTTGACTTTAATCACAGGACATAGTCATAATTAGAGACATCTTTAGGGATTTCCTGTATTCCAAACTAATCTTAGTTCTATCAAATGTACAGCAAAAACCCTATTTTCTCTTCGTAGTAATTATCAACCACACTAACCAGTACAGTAACCACTTTCTTTGCCTATTCGGAGGCATGAAGAGACTAAAATGGCCAGGTGGTCACAATTTTCAGTTCAATTAAATCGTTTTTGCTTTTTTTTTTTTTTTCAACTTAATTCTCTAACCAATAGGGGCTGAAGTCATAGAGACAAGAGACAGAATTTTGTCAGCTGAACACCAGGAGTGATACTAAGTAATACCATTTCCATTACCAGCCCTTAATTCTTAACCCATGAATCCTGGTGATGGGAGAAACAGCATCATGTACTGGATGCTGGTTTAGAGAACTTACTACATTCTGGAGGATATTATTTCTGGCATGCAAGGTCTTGCTACCTAGCCAATATCATGACTAAGACTTCAGAAGACCATTTTTTCCCATTCCAGCAAGCCAGATGCTTCAGGATAGGTGGGAACATGGTAAGATTAAATGCCATGAGCATGGGCCCAATACTGCATGGGATACCAAGATAGTGGACATGGCAGGCATGGTAGTTTGGATGGGAGCATGGTGGGCAAGGAAGGCAAATACATTTCCAGAGAAAGTTATATTCTAGTAAAAACAAGGTCTTATCCATCCCATATAGAAAGTTCTCTAACATAGTCAACCTGCCACCAGGTACCTGGTGAATCACCCCAGCAAATGGTGCCATATGAGGACTGAGGCCAGTCTCTATTACTGGAATATTGGATGTTTAACAGTTGCCAGGACAGCCTTGGTGAATGGAAGTCAAAATTGCTAAGCCCATGCCAAATTTCCATCCTTGCCACCATAGGGACATTGTTCATGAGTCACTGGGCAATGACAGAAATGGTTACAGAAGATACTAATAGATATCCACAAAATAGACCTTTTTGTTCATTTGTATATTAAAATACCCCTCTGATAAACTCATCTTATTATTATTTTCTTTTTTTGGTAATTCACATAGAACACAACTATCTTCATATCCTGTGCCCAAAAAGGTTTATTGATTTATACCCATACCTTCCCCAAGAATATTTTCATCAATTTCCAAATTCTGTATTTTCTAAATCTCTGTCCATTCAGCCAAACCATTGGCCATATCTCATGAATTGGTACTGACTCGGCCATTTGGCATCTCTCTTTCTAGGCAAAACTGAACACAGTTTCACTGACAGAAATTGCAGGATTTCCCTTCCCAACTGTCCTTCAGAGATGCCCCTAAAAAGAGACTGCAGTGTTACTGCTGTCAACTTTTGAGTAGTACTGTCATATTGTGCAGTAGTGTCTACACTGGACTCAAGAAGGTGAAATATCAGTAATAGGGGCCATGGGCATTTGAGCTACTTCTTTATGCAACTTACTTTTCTGGTCTGTACTTGTTCAAGTCCCATCACATATATAGCACTTCCATTTGATAATGGAGTGCTGTCGTATATGCCCAACTTCATGCCTTGGTACGTCAGAAAATTCTACTTCATGATGGACAGCTTAGTTTTCATGGTAGTTTGGTGGCCTATAATTAAACATTTAGTCTCTACTAAAGGCCCCAAAAGCCAAAAGCCATTGCTCAAAAAGGACACTAGTTATCTACATACAATCTCTGGGCTTTACTCCAAAACCGTAAAGGATTTGAGATGCGATTCACCTATTGGGACTTGCCAATGGCTCCAAACAATGTCTCTATCTGCCAATAATGCTTCAAGTACCATTAGCTTTTCTGGCTCCTACAGCTTAAGTGGCAGCGCAGTTTCGGTTAGTGCCTCAGGGGCTGCAGTCTGCCCTTTTTGAACTGCCTGTCTGTGGGTATTAAGAGTCAGCCCGATGACAAATATTCCTTCAATGTTAATGAATATTGCCTTAATATGTGAGTAGAAGCAAGATATTTAAATGTTTCTGAATTTAATTATTATTACAATGTTTATCTGTTCCTGTCTTCAAGCAAACAAGTGCTCCTCGAGTGAAAAGGATGTTCTTTTTTTTTTTTTTTAACCGTAGTTTTACAACCATCTAACATTTAATGCCTGTTGTATAGTAGGCATTTTAAATTTATTGAGTTCATCTGAATTTCATATATATTTCTGATGATTATAATTATCCACATGCATATACAGATTGCTCGGACGCAGTCATGCACACACATGTGCATAGCCATTCACGTACCCAGAGTCCTGAAGGAAGAAATTACTTATTCAGTCTTTCCACATGAAGCTGTATTCAATACTCTTTCCTTAGGCTAAGTCCCTGATAACTGAAGATTTTTGAAATCATGTTATCTCACTAATTTCATACCCACTTATCTATACATCCACTTTAAAATTCCTATTGTGTCTGTTTATCATAAGCCACACTTAGTGAATCCTACATGGATACCATTTCCTAGTTGAACTAAGGTCATTGAAAAATCGCAAGGTTATACATTAGCTGTTTCTCATGAACATATTTTAGATGATTAATATAATTAGTCTGAGTAATTATGGGATTGATACATTCACAGATTGGTCTAATTAGCCTTTGAACGGACTGATGGCTCAATTGAAGAGCTAATAAATTATCTGGCTGAACTCCACACACCTTTCATACTTGGTTTGATTAATAACCAAGCTTTTGGCAAAGTAACTGGGCCAAAGGCTAAAACTTATTCTATCAATTTTCAATAATCACATTGTGTTAGTGAGTATTTATGCTTCCTGAATCTTTATTCTTTTTGTTTTAATAGGTATTTTTGATGCTTATGACAAGGATCAGAAATTTTCATTTATTTGCACATAGATTAGTACTATTAGAAGACTTCTGTGAGACTGTATATCATATATGAGGAATCCTTGAAAACTTAGAAATACCATATAAAATGCAGGAAATTAAACAATATATTAGTTCTGTGTCATTTGGCATTTCTCATAGAATTTATTTGCAAATTTCTTTTGCTTTTACAAATAATATTGACTCCCCCAGTTTTTATTTTTACCTAATTCTATTTATGGGTAGCATAATAAATAAAAGTGTGTTTCAAAATTATTTGTGTATCTTCATAAAGAAATTAAAATAATAATAATAATAATAATTAATAGTAATATATGTATACAACTTCTGATATTGTTTCTATCTCACTGAGTAAATCTATCTATACTGTATTTACATTTGTTTAATTAAATTTTCAAAATGTTAACTATCGTATATATGAAAATCTCCTTGACACTCAGTTAAGTCCATTTACAGTGATAAATCCACCAATGCACTGCACTCAGCTCGGGCAGTAAATGAAAACTATTTAAGTGTAGCCCTCTAATTATAATGCAAAAGCTGCTGTATGATCAGAGCTCATTCACCCTGATGTAAATAATACAAATTTTTATTCATTCCTATATTGCTTTAAACCTAACTAAATTTGCACCTATTCTTAAGATACACTCCTATAACAACTTATGTAAACTCTGTACATTATGCATTTAACTTAGAAGCTATTGATCAACTATAAATCATAAACTGTTTTTTATCAGAAAAAATATTTTCATTTGATGCTATAATAGTGTCTCTTCAATTACAGAAGTAACTGGTGGTAGGCTAATGGTATGTTTAATAGAATTCCTATTAGTGACACAGTAACTTACTCTTCTCATAGATGCATTGTTATTATTCAAAGCCTTAATTTTGCCTATTGCACACAATTTATTTGCCATATATACATTCTCTTATGCCTATCTTATCTTATATCTCTTATATCTTATATATCTTATATCTATCATCTATCTACCTATCATCTATACATCCTACCCTGCTCAAAATTTTCATGAAGCACACAGATTGAGTTCATTTTCTCCTTTCCAATCATTTTATCAACCATGTTTGTTTGCTAGCATTCCTGAAACATGGTTTTTTGTTTTTCTCACAATGTCTCTCTCCTCAATATCTTCTGCCACTTCCCTTATTTAAACCATAATAATGTTTTCCCTTTCAGCCAATAACATCATACTTGGACCAATTTAATCAGAATGTATTAATTTCACCTCATTTTCACATTCATCTCTATTTACTTTTATCCTGAGAACTGTATATTGAGCTATCTTTGTTTCAATTCCATTTTACCAATAGGTTCTATATTTTCCTTCCTCACTTCAGTGTCCAAATCCTGCTGCTACTTTATTAGACTATTCCAAATCACATGTAGCAAGTATATATTATGTATTTTACATTTTATTTATCCTATAAATTCTGAAACAGAGCATTAGATGTGGAAGCTATTTACTAAATATTAAACTAAAACACATTATAATTTATATCAAATGATTTTTTTAATCCTCAAATTTAGGATCTTTTATTTTATTTTTAACATTTTATGATGAAAACAATATATGTTCGTGCACTTTTAAGAGTCAGATTTTACCACAGGCCTGTAATGACAAAACACCATCCCATGTCTCTCTATCCATAAGATAGCACTTTCAATTTTTTAAGCATTTTCTCCTGAGTCTGGTACCCTGTTAACAGTCCCATGCCTTCCTTTTCTATGCCTTCCTTTTCATCTGTTTTGTGAAAGCACATTCTCAATCAGTTATCTTAGAACAAATGTAAGAGGGGTAAAATATTTGGGAATTTATGACTTAGAAAACTTAAGAGATGTTTTAGCTTATGTAGAATTCTGTGCTGTTACTCCATTTTTTTTTTTCTCAGAAAATTGAAAGCATTGTTATATTGGGTTCTGGTTTCATGGATTCTGTTGATGATACTATATTTATAATTTCTGACTTAGCATGTGATCGGATTTATATAGCCTCTCAAAAAACTTTTAGGATTTTTATCTTGATCCTTGTTGGAATTTCAAAATGATATACTGTACTTGGATGTCTTAATAAGAATGTCTTCTATTAAGATGAGAAAGTTTCCTTCTATATTATTTTTCTTTCTTTTTTTTTTTTTAAGTTTATTTATTTTGAAAGAGACAGAGACAGCATGAGCGGGAGAGGGGCAGAGAGGGAGGAAACATAGAATCCCAAGCAGGCAGTGGCACCCGACATGGGGCTTGAACTCACAAAACCACAAGATCATGACCTGAGCTGAAACCAAGCGTTGTACACTTAATCAACTGAGCCACCCCAGAGCCCCCTCTGTATTAGTTTTTTTAGAGCCGCTTTTACAAAGTATGACAATCTGGGTAATTTAAAACAACAGAAATTTATTCTGTGTCAGTTCTGAAGCCTGAAAGTCAAAAATCAAGGTTTCTGTAGGGTTGGTTTTCTCAAGAGGCCCTGAGTGACAAATCATCTCATGGCTGTCTCCTACCTTCTGGTGGTTATTAGCAATCCATGGTGTTTCATGGCTTGTTCATGCAGCTTTATTATCTCTGCCTTCTTCTTCATATTGTGTTGTCCCCTGTGGGTGCTGTCTCTGTGTGTCCTCTCCTCTTCTTATAAGCACACTATTATTTGTATTTAGGATCCTCTCTAATCTACATCTTAACTAATTACATCAACAAAGACCCGATTTCCAAAAAGTCACATTCTCATGTTCAGGGTAGGCATGATTTTAGAGGAACACCAACTCTATCTTCTAGTCGTACTTTGCTGAGAACTTTTATAGTGAATCTGTGCTAAAATTTGTTAAATATTTGATCTGTTTCTGTAGATATGGATTGGCAATTTTCTTGTGTTTACACTTTTGAACTGTACAGCCCAGTGGTTTTTGCTATCTTCACAACACTGTGGCACCATTACCACTATCTAATTTCACATTTTCTTCACACCCAAAAGAAACTTTGTATCCGTTAACATCTCTCCTCCTTTGTATACCCTCCCCCTACTCTCACTGGCAACCACTAATCTACTCTTCCTCTTTATATATGTATGTGTGTATCGTGAGCATTTTATATAAATGAAATCATATAATATATGGCCTTTTTTAACTAGTTGCTTTTACTTATCATAATATGGTCAACACACATCTATGTTGTAGAAGACAACTATACTTCATTTTATTTTTTACTGAATAATATTCCATTATATGGATATATTACCTTTTACTGATCCATTTTCAACTGATGGGAACTTGTCTTTTTTTCTAGTTTTTGGCTAATTATAAATAATGCTGCTATAGACATTTATTACAAGCTTTGTGTGGATTTGTTTTGAATTGTCTTAAGTATATGTGCATAATTAAAATTGCTGAGTTATACGATCCCTCCGTGCTTCATTTTTGATGGACTACCAAAAAGAGCAGCTCCACCATCTCTTCCAGCAGTAGATAAGTATTCCAACCCAATCCAACAGTTTATTTTTTTTATTATTATCATGTGCTTTTTGGATTGAAGCAATCCTCATCAGTGTGAAGAGTATCACATTGTAGTATTGATTTGCATTCCCCCTATGACTAATTTTGAGCATATTTTCATGTGCTATTGGCCATTTGTATGTATTTTTGAAGAAGGGTTTCTCAAATCTTTTGCCCAATTTTTAATTAGGTTGTCTTTTTATTATTGAATTGTAAAATTCTTTAAATATCTTAGAGACTAGTCCACTACCTGATATATAATTTACATATATTTACTCCCATTCTCTGGGTAGCCTTTCACTTTCTTGATAGTGTTCTTTGAAAAACATTTTAAAATTTTGATGTAATCAAATTTATCATTTTTTTTCCTTTCTTGCTTTTGTGCCATACTTAGGAATCCATTGCCTAATCAAAGATCATTACTATGTATGTTACATTTTCTTCTAAGAGTTTAGAATTTTTTAGTCTTATGTTTATTATACCTAAGCTACATTTTGAGTTACTACTTAGATGGTGTGAAATAGGGGCTCAACTTTACTTCTTCTTGTGAATATCTAATTGTTCTAGCACCATTTGTTGAAAATAAATCTCTGTACTTTATGAGAGCCCTAGGAGTTATACAGTTTATATCATCACCCTGTCATCTTTCCTAATCTCATAACCTTTCAACATACATGCCACTTAGCATTCAGCAAAGACTCAGTGCAGTTGATCTGCAGAATTCTCACTCTCTTCCTGTGTAGAACTATGTTGAACTCTGCCTTGCAACTTAAGCCTTAGTGTCCCTCAGCTTTAATCTTTACCTTCTTAGCTCAATGATATTACTGTGCTCTACTTGGGATCGCTGTCTCTGCATTGCGGTTCATAATACATCTCTAGGCAATTTTATTTCTCACATCACTGATTTTCCTGCTTTCTGGGACCACAACCTTATGCTTTCAATTATCCAAGGTTTACTTTTGTTTGCTTGCTTTTCTTTGAGCTTTTCCCCCTGTTCTCTTATTATTTATGTTGAAAGTTAAGTCTAGAAATCTTACTGTATCATGGTCATAAGCAGACATCTATTTTATAAATGTTTAATTATATATTAATTCAGGAAACAGCTCCCTCACTCTTTCTGTCTTACACACACTTATAATTAACATATAGGTTAGTAGTTGAGTAAATTTTACATTTTTTTTATTGTTGATAGTGAGATTTTTTTGATAGATTTTTAAATCCTTGTTTTATTTTTCCAAGTACATTTATATTAAAGTAATTATGTGTGCATGAAATATAGCCAATAAATTACAAAACAAAGTACTTTCTATGAATTCTTTAATATTTAATGCCATTTTCTGACTTGCTTTAAGAATAATTTAACTTTGTCCCTTGACTTTTAATAATACCTATGGCATTGGTAGTTCAAAAATATATATATTTCATTTTATATTTTATTGGGCATAATTTTAATGAAGAAACTAGTAAAAACTATGTGAGATATAGAAGAAATTTTAGAATTCTGGAATCAGACTGACAGAATGTGAAGCCCTACTCTACCATTTACTACCTTTATGATCTAAGAAAAGCTAGCTACACTTTTTGTACCTCATCTGCATAATAAGGGTCATAATATTTATTTCATGTGGTTGTTGTGAAGTATAAAATATGCGTGTGTATTAAAAGAGTCAGAACAATCTAATAGATATAAAAATACCATTTCTGTACACAGAGAAAATATAAAGGGGAGAAATTACAGAATTACAGTTTCAATATAGAAAACATGTGACAGGGGCGCCTGGGTGGCTTGGTTGGTTAAGCGTCCGACTTCGGCTCAGGTCATGATCTCATGGTCCGTGAGTTCGAGCCCCGCGTCGGGCTCTGTGCTGACAGCTCAGAGCCTGGAGCCTGTTTCAGATTCTGTGTCTCCCTCTCTCTCTGCCCCTCACCTGTTCATGCTCTGTCTCTCTCTGTCTCAAAAAATAAATAAACATTAAAAAATAAATAAATAAAAATAAAAATAAAAAAAAAGAAAACATGTGACAAAGTAACTTTTGAAATATAATTAAATCCATTTTATGATCAAAAAGTCATTGATGAGTCACAATAAATAACAATTCTGTTAATCCCTCAAGTTCTGAAACAATTGAAATAAGACGAAAATATCATGGTAAAAGAGCAGAATATCGCTTATATCACTATAAAATTAGAGCATGGTTTGATGTGAGAGTTCATCAAGCTAACGGAATCCTTATAAAGCATCACATAAAGGATAGAGAGAAAGAAACAGACCAAGTACCCTGAGTTCACTAATATTGGTAAGTTAGTTCCAACCACTTGAGTAATATACAAGCCACTCTAACTCTCTGAGAAAGAACAAAGAATGGGGAAAAGAGAAGAATATTTTAATACAAGACCTCTCATTTTCATAGAAAGAAACATAAAACAATGGAGAATAATTTAAAATTTTTTTTTAAAAAACAACAAATACTGTGCTAGTAATTGTCACTAGTACTCATTTCTATCGAGGATCATGATTTTTACCCTTTCCATGCACTTTGTCCTTATGGGCTTATGCATTTAAAAAAAAATTCATTATGTTTATTACATTTAGGTTTGGGGATAAGTAGAACTGAATTCATATACTTAACCTTCCACTTTTAAGTGGAAGTCCTCCTTATATTCCTCAATCTGATATGTATAAAAGTTGTGACCAAACCTTTAACTGAGAGTGTTTTTATAATGCAGAAAATAGCCACTCTATGGTTAAAGCTTTGCTTTGTAAAATCACATAGCCCAACTAAAATAAAACACGTTATTATATACTGCTCACTAACTTGGCTATATATCGCTATCCTACCTAATTTGCCTAACAAAGTTAAAAGTTGTTATGCCAGAGACTTTATGGCTGACATTAGTTTATGATGGTGAGGTAGCAGAATATATAATTTGTTTTGCATAGACCAAAATCTGTTGTAAGTAATGAAGAATTATGTTAATAGCAAAGTCAGCATAACTGACATTGTAGTCAAAGAGTAAAGGAATTTATGTACCATCAAGCTATCATGTTGATAAAGTGAATTTTCCTCCCAGAGACATTTAAATGCCTTAGTAAAACAGTGCATAGAAGCAGCTTTTATATCGTCTAGTTTTTATCAAATTATGTTTTCTTATAACAGGTATCTGATCGGTGTATCCAATTGCAGGGTACAACGTATGTAAGAAATAATTAGGTTAAAAATTTTATAACAAAATTTCTTAATTCAATTATAAATTTTAACTGTTATGTAGGAATTTTGCATTTATTTACAATGTTTAATGTCAAAATTCCATCAATCTACTTATAAATTTTTGAATATGTCTCAATAATAAAATCCAATTTACTGTGAGACTTTGTAAACAAACACAAACAAATGTTCTCCTTGTTTGTCCTAACTGTAAGATATGATATTTGGACTGAACAGAACTTAATTAATATTAAACAAATAGATCAAAATTCATGAACGGCTGAATACAATTATCAAATGAACACTAATGATTGCTAAAAGCTTACATAGTGCCTTTCCCAAGAATATTTGTTTCCCATACTATTTGAATCTCCTGTGGTGTCTTTACAAGCCAAACTGAGAAAGTCACCAACTATGTGGCCTCTATGGGGCATTATGTACAAGTAAATTTATCTTTATATCACTTACTGTAACTTTCCCCAGTAAGAAAAAAAGAGCAGACTATGCAGCCAAAATAGTTCAAAGTAAAGGAGAAAAGTGATGATACAGTATGCATATTAGTATACAAGATTACAGTAACAATATTACTGAGGAAGTTATATACAAACCTAAAACATGTACAATTTCTTATCTAAATGATCAAGTAGCATGGATATAAATGTTACTAATGCTACCTGAAATTTTTCAGTGGTTCCTCACAATTATAAAGATGAAGTTAATATGACATAGAATGATCATCATTATACAGTCTTTTACAGTCTTTGGTTACCCATTGTTTTTTGTTTATTTCTGTTTTTTTTTTTCTTTTTTATTCTTTTTTTTAGAGAGAGGCACGCACAAGCAAGCAAGAAGGAGAGGAGAGGGAGAGGGAGAGAGCTAAGGAGAGGGTGAGGGACAGGGTGAGGGGGAGGGAGAGGAAGAGAGAGACTCTGAAGCAGGCTCCAAGCCCAGCACAAAACCCTATGTGGGACTCAATCCCATGACCTTGAGATCATGACCTGAGCCCAGATCAAGAGTAAGACTCTCAACCGACCGAGCCACCCTGGCACCCTACCTATTGTTTTTTAATAACCACCCAGTCCTCACTGTGCTCTCAAGAAACTCTGAACTTCTTTCTCATAATTGAAGTGTGCATGCTCTTTCTCACCCCCAAGCAATGTTGACACTCAGCCCAAACAGCTGAGGCAATATGGCACACTTACTGTCAGCTTTGATGTTGTGCTTTGCTCTAAACCCAGAGCGACTACATATGTGAAGAAAACTAAAAAAGCCATGTTGGATTCGTATGCCAGGTAAACCTCTGAGGACAGCAAATTCATCTTTCACATAGATTTTCTCCTGTTTGGTAAGAGCCCTAAATTACTCTTTACAAAATTGGGGACATGAGATTAGCTCAGTACTTGCAGCCAGTATTTCCACTTTTAGCAGTGAACAAAAGGAGAAAAGATTTTTAAATGTTATTAAATACATTGTAAGACCATAGTTCTTCAGAAGGCAAATGATTTAAAACTGCTAAACCGAGGGAAAAGGAAATAAAATCTCTTACCGAAAATGAACTCTCAATACAAATTTTAAAAAAAGAAATGGAATGCTAAAAATTCCAGCAAAGTTCACAGTCAAAAATTTAATTTATTCCTGATAAAATTAACTTTTAAAGAATAATATTTAAAAGTACTTGGTGTGAGTGGGAAAAAAGATGTTCAAAATTATAACGGAAAGTATAACTTAGATTTAAATGGAAAATAAATTATGAAATAAAAAAGGTGAAGTTGAATATTGATAGAGATTCAAATAAATAGAAACTTTACGCAGAAATTTTACGCAGAAATTTTAGAAGTGAAAAACAGTCATCGAAGGAAGATAAACACAGACCTGAAGAACAGAAAGTGATTTAATGAAAGATGATATTACACTATTTATAAATGCTTTGATATGAAAATAAAACTGCAAGAATGCGAGACACACAATATTATCAGGAGTGAAACTCTGGAAAGTAAAATTTTAAATTATGCTAGAGCAAAGATCTAGATTCAATAGTAGTGGTAATCTTGTAGTTCTTTTTTTTTTTCAACGTTTTTTTTAAATTTATTTTTGGGACAGAGAGAGACAGAGCATGAACGGGAGAGGGGCAGAGAGAGGGAGGCACAGAATCGGAAACAGGCTCCAGGCTCCGAGCCATCAGCCCAGAGCCTGACGCGCGGGGCTCGAACTCACGGACCGCGAGATCGTGACCTGGCTGAAGTCGGACGCTTAACCGACTGCGCCACCCAGGCGCCCCAAGTTCTTAAAATTATTGGTAGACGTTCATTTTCTGACTACTCTTTATAATTCATTTATATAAATATATTACCTTAAAGTTAATAAAAAGAAAAGAATAAAAGAAAAAAATCCTAGATAAGTTTTGTTAAGCAATTATTTTTTTATAGCTATTGTTAGCCATAGATCAAACATATTAAAAATATGCCAGGTTAGTTCTCCATAACTTCTGAATTCAAAACCTGGGAAAAAAGGGATTGGGGAATTAAAAAACATAAAACACTAAAATGCTAAATTTAAGAAGCTCAGAATTTATGTTAATGTCAAGGAAAAAAATGTGTTCAAGCAAAAAACAATAGGATCAGTGGATATCATATCATGATAATATGATAGCGTCAATTTTCCTCAAAAAATCACTATAAGAAACATAATCCCAATCAATGAAAGAGAAGAAGAAGGACAAGAGAAGAATCATTTGTTTTTACAAGATATAAAGACATATTAATAGTATGGTAATCAAGAGATTATAGCACTGATATTGGAAATTATAAAGAGAACATTAAATAAAAAAAGAACAGAAAGTAACTAATAAAATATGGAAACAATTTATGATAGCATGCATTAATCAAGAGAAACAATATTAATAAAAGCATCTAGAAAAATGAGACTTCTAATGAATACACAATGCAATAAAACATTCAAGTGAACAAAATTATAAAAAATCAAAATCTTCATTTTAAATATTTTCTAAGATAAATGGTAATATACTTATGATCCTGTACATAAGGAAGAATTTCTTAGAAAAGACAGAAAATCAAAAAGATATAGAGGGCAATTAATCAACAATTATGGCTATATTAGAATTTAAAATATTGTCACAAAAACGAAATTATAGAAAAAATAAGTGACCTAGAAAGCCTCCAAAAAATATTTCAATGTATATTATCAGAAAATATTACTTCCAAAGGTATATATTAAATATTTATGCATAAATAATAAAAAAAAAGACCAATGATACAATTGATAAAATCTTTGGGTTGGCAGAAATTCACAGAATACCTCAATAGTCAGGGGTGCCTGGGTGGCTCAGTTGGTTGAGCATCTGACTTTGGCTCAGGTCATGATCTCACGATTTCTGGGTTCGAGCCCCACCTCAGGCTCTGTATTGACAGCTCAGAGCCTACTTCAGATTCTGTGTCTCCCTCTCTCTCTGCCCCTCCCCTGCTCACGCTCTGTCTCTCTCTCAAGAACAAATAAACATTAAAAAAAAAACAAAAACAAAAAGGAATACCTAAATAGTCAGCAAACAAACAGAAATATAATTAATCTCATTGACAAGAAAATGCAAATTAAAAGCACTATAGAATACCATTATACACCTATAAAGTTGATTTAAAATAAAAAGACTGACAATACTAATTTCCTATGAAGAAGGAAAATCAAGGGAACTCTAACACATGTGTGGCATATAAATAGCAAATTTTTATAGTACGTTTGGATTACATTTGTCTATATGTGGTAAAGTTGAGAATTCATGAGCCTAAAATTCAATTTCCAGGTATCTACCCTAGAATTACTCTTATGCAAAGACCTTAGTACAAGAATGTTCAGACAAGCAACCTTTAGGGAAAAAAGGAAGCAATTTGAAGATGTCTTCCATTGTTTCATCATTACAATGAATAGCTAACTGATTATGCATTAAATGGAATGTTACAGAGTGCTTGTTTCTCTCTGGTTCCCTATCACTTTCTTTTTTTCTTTTAAAATGGCAGTGATGCCTGGTCTCTGTAGCCACAGGGCATTATCAGAAGAAATGAATATTGGTGTAGATTAACCAGATGTCCCTGGACTTTCAGTTCTCTTTATTTCTTGTCTCTAAATCACCATGAATTAAATGCGTCTCCAGTTGTTATTAATGGAGTTGCCCAGTGGAGTGGTAGGATGTGCAAATAAAAATGGTCTGATGGAAGTTCTAGGAAGCAATGCAGTATAGTAGCAGAACTACTTTCAAGGTTAACCCAAATTCATAGGTGCTTAAATGAGAATTTAGGAGTGCCAGAATCTTCATTCTGTTCAATGACCACTATGCTATATTAAGTGCAGACCATTCAGTCTGGGGATAGGATAGAGAAACATGCATGAATGCCAAATGACAACAAATAAATCAAATAACATAGAAATAGTTCCATCAACATGCCTATTTATAGGTACGTATGGCCAATCTAAGTGAATCCAAATTTATTTTAAATCTTAAAACATGTTATGTGTTTCTAAAGAACTATTCTGATTCACGGGTCTCCTGTGTCATGTATGGTATTCATTTTATAGTTACAAAGTGTAACAGAAGGGGAAAGAGCAAAGGAATGTGAGCTTCTAGTTAACAAACAAACAAACAAACAAACAAAAACCCACCTTAGCTATAAAGTTAAATGTCTGCAATAAGTTTTTATCACAACCATATGAATCCTTACGAATCACACTGGGTAATTCTCCAGTTAATGCCATCAAATATAAGGCCAGAACCTCTGTCTACACACAAACTCTGAGATTATATTTGTTGCCCTGACAGCTTTCAACACATTATAATAACTCCTAAAATTGAAGGCCTGTACTATTCTCAAATATTTTGTACATTCACTTTCCAACTTATACTCAAAAGAAACTCTTAAGAATATATATATTCTGTCTATGAAGTCATAGACAGTGTTCAACCTCTTGTCAATATCAACTATAATATAAAAACCCTAACTGGAAAAAGTCTTTCTATACAGATTACCTAAACTTTACCACTGAGCAGTGTAATTTTGAGAATTAGGATCTTAATCTTCTGCTACCTGGAAGAAAAAGTAATGTGAAAAGAGATGTAACTTAACTCTTTCAATTTATTTTCCAATAAACTGTCACCTTCAAAGTTTTGGCCAAAAAAAAAAAAAAAAAAAAAAAAGAAAAAGAAAAAAGAAAAGAAAAAGAAACAGAAAAAACCTCCTATGGGGTTTCCACTAAATAACGGAGATGTCTTTTAAACTGGTTACTTACTTTTACATAAACTAGAAATGAGACCAGCTAGAGCCTTGCCGGCAACTGTTTCCTTATCCATAATTTCAGATGACACGACTGATATTCCCAGGGTGGCATGACATCTGAGACTCTATTTAAAAGTAAAAATAATAAAATATTATGTAAAACATAATTATAAAAATGGTCTAATTTATTAAAGCAAATATTTACTTAAGAAGATAAATACTGTATTAGTAATATCAAGTAGGTGTGAAAACAAGTACATAATCAAAAGGAGAATTAAAGTATAGAAAATTTGGCACAGATAGAGAATGCATTTTTTGAACTTGAAAAATAGATAAACTCCATCAAAGAAAGTAGAAAGAGATAGATATATGATAGAAAAGATAAAATCATACATAAAGAATATAGTGGTAGAAGTGACAAAATTGGGGCTGTAGGAACTCTAGGAAAAAAGTAATGATAGAGAAATTGGAATACTTGCCCAGAATTAGAAAGAGATGAAAAACTGCACATTAAAGAGCCACAGGGAGTTCCAAGATGGAGGCATAATGGGAAAATAGAAAAATTAAAAAAAAAAGAAAAAGAAAAAGAAAGGAAAATACAGAATAAAATTTGAGCAAATAAAAATTTTATAGTAAATATTAAAGCTTCCAAGAAGACAGGAGATCATCAACAAAGAAATGAGCATTGGGCAGATATCTAGCTCCCAATAGCAATAGTGGATATAGGAGTATAATATCTTTAATGTATTTAGAGAAAATACTCTTGGACTTAGAATTCTATCAACTGAATTGTCTTTAAATATGACAGGATACTTCACATATTTTTTTCTCAGATATGCCCTTGCTCAAAAGAGTTATCACATAAATATCCACATTGAAATATGTATTTGAAGTAATAGTAAGAACAAATATTATACAACTATGGTGTAAGATATATGAGAAGCAATGTGGTCAAGTATTTAACATTTTGTTTCCTTTTATTTTATTTTTTGTACATTTATTTATTTTTGAGAGACAGAGCGCAAGCAGGGGAGGGGCAGGGAGACACAGAATCTGAAGGAGACTCCAGGATCTGAGCTGTCAGCACAGAGCCCGATATGGGGCTCCCACCCACAAATGGTGAGATCAAGACTTGAGCCAGACCCTGAACTGACTGAGCCACCCAGGTGCCACTAACATTTTGTTTTCTTGAAAAATTAATAATAAAAAAGAATATAAAAATAGAAAGTATATGGAACAGAAATGGTTCCAGGAAATACACCCTTTATGGATACGAATCTGGAATTGCTTATCTGATTTGGTTAGGTTCAAAGAGATTAATGGCTTTAATTTAATGGAACTAGGATACTGGAAGTTCAGGGCCAGCAGTGGCAAATAGCTACTTAAATTATCACCAGAAGTCTTCTGGAATGAAGCATCTATTAATGTTACAGCTTTAGGAGAACAATAACTGTTGTAACAGATTTTGATGAAACTGTAGATGAGAAGGATTGTTAGGTGAAATGGCTACTCCTCACTAACTTCCAGATAATATAGTAAAGAAAATGAAAAATTTGGCACAAGGCAGAGAACCACAGTACTTCTATGAATGCTCAAAAGAATCTCTCATGTCTCGAATATGCAGAAAATATTACCTGAAATCAGGACTTTGAATTTTAGGGGCACTTGGCTGGCTCAGTCGGTTAGGCATCCGACTCTTGATTTCGGCTCAGGTCATGATCTCACGATTTATGGATTTGAGTCCAGCATTGGGCTCTGTCCTGACAGCACAGACCCTTCTTGAGATTCTCTTTCCCTCTCTCTCTCTCTGCCCCTACCTAGCTCATTTTCTCTCTGTATCAAAAATAAATAAATAAACATTAAAAAAAAAAGACTGAATTTTATCATCCAATTTGCAAAACTATAATGTAATTCAAATGTTCTTTTTAATGAAATTTGTAGTATTAATTGGGAAAATGTAAGGTCCTGAGAATTAGAGTAGTGATTCTATTTGGTAGATTTCAATTAATCTGAGGACAAGAGTATATTCACACTTGCACGCCTTTCTCACCTTTGGGGGGATTAGATAGATGACTCTTCAAAAGTCTCTAATGCCTTTATCTGAGGCAGATTTTTTCAAGGGGATGCTGATTCTTTCAAGAAACATTAACTCTCATTTCCCCAGACTTGTAGCTAGAACAGGATTCCAATGGAACATAAAACATTGAATAAAAGCCTTATCCAAGAAGAGATATCATGTATTCTGAAAGAATCTTGATATTTTGTAAGGTGAGCCTATAAACCAGATGTACTATATGGATTCCACAGATTTGTGTGGCCTCATTTCAAACTTACGTAAGACAGTCTGAGGCAGTCGGTATTTTTAATTTTGAAGTACTGGGGAGATAGAGGAGGGGAAGTTGATTCTACAAGGAGGCAGGATTGTTTATTGTGCCATGACAGAAGGTTTTTTGACTATGTTTTTCATGCTTTTTGAATATTTTGGAAACCACATGGCTTTTCCAGGACAATGAAAACTATGCTTTTTTTATTGTTTTGAAGAATGTGGAGTTTTTTTAGTTTGATAAAATGCCATTGCCACCCAGAAATAGGTAAGCATCTATACTCCTCATTCAATTCCCCTTATATCCCAGTGTCTGAACCACAAGAAGGTCTCCGTTCTTACTTCTACCCAGTTGCTCATTTTTCTTGATCACAGAATAAAGGGGAGGTGGTTGTATGTGTGAATGGTGTGTGTGCATGTGTGTAAGAGTTGTAAAACACCCTTGGAATTTTCAGAGTCTACTTCCCTATCCATACCAACTCCTTTAGACCTTAACAGATCCATCAACTTCCAGGAATGCCCTCCTCCAGAACTCCCTCACATATTGCTTCCTTCCATGACTTTATTAGACAACTTTTAATCACGTTTCAAGATCAAATGATTATTTTCTACATGATATTTTCTCTTTCCTTTTTGATTTGGGTCACATTTTTCTTTATGTTTCAATAACACTTGGACATTACCTTTATTACCATTCTACTCAAGTTTTATATATGTAATCCTTCCCTCCATCTACCTCTCCTCTGGCTCCTTTTATATTGTGAGTTTTCTTTGGGAAAGGAATGGTTATTGTTTTTCCTGGACAACTATAGGGTCTAACACAGTTGGCATCAGTTATAATCACTATACTTTTTATATTTGTTTTTCTCTTTTATAAATATATATGAATAAAAACATATAATTAAAATAACGACTAAATTACCTAAAATCTAAATAGGAAATAAACCCTACTAAAAACCATGACTTCTCTTTAATTTTTTCTTAATCTTCCATTATTTAGGAGAAAGGATCATGTTGTGATTTCATCATTAAACCAATTCCCAAAGGGAATAAAATACTAAACTTCCATATTTCAGAGTCATATCATGTACAGATACTGAGAATGTTTCAATGTTGAAAATGTATTCCATCTGCCACTGGATGGTTGATACACAGTGATATAGCTATTTTTATTGACTATTAGAAATATATAACTGTTAAATATATTGTATCCTGAAATTTTAAAATGTTTATATGGTTCCAAAATTTATTTTCTTTTTTTTCTAGATAATGGCAAATGTACCCAATATTTATTGAAGAGTTTTTTTCTACATATTTAACTAACCTAGTCTTATTTATTTTAACTCTATAGTGTTTTTAATCCTGGTCATTAAACAGTATTTAAACTGATATTTTTCTGGAGTATAAAGCCAAGTAAAGATACAGATCACATTAAAGTTTTTTTTTTTTTTTAATTAAAAGGAAAGATAAAAAGCACATCTGGTAGGCAACAGTAGCCAAAGGGAAGAAACTAGAGAATAATATAATAAAACAGTAAAAATACCACCTGCTTATGATTTCTGCCTCTTTTTCTAGCAGTAGTTCCATAGTATATTACAGAACTTGGCACAAGAATCTATTTTATGTATGCTAGGCAGCTGTGCTGCCCTGGATATCTCCAAATGTGTTAGTCAAATATAGTCATTAAAATTTCTATTTATATAATTTTTTGGTACATAAAAGTCTAGTTAATGCCATATAAGCAGTAATATGTAAATACCTTCAATCTGCTTGAAAACTTTGAATCTATATATTATTAAGATATCTAAATACATCTGTGACTTTTACAATCATCATATACTTATGACTACATATTATAATATTATTAAATGTATTCCTTACAATATCACAGGTGAGTATAGGCATTTGGTGAGGTTTGATTTTTCAAAACATTTCCTCAAAGTCTTAGAAGCTGCTAAAAAAAGTCTGAAAAGCTGTTAATGTGAGGCATTAACCATTTTTCTTACTGAGAATAAATAATTTGTCTCATTTCATATGGAGTTTATGTCTGTAACAACCACCTCTGGACTCATGAATCATGAAAGGTAAAAACAGGAGAACATATGGTGGCTTTGCATATTTTCTCCAGAGAGCTCATTCTAAAGTTTTTCAGAATTTGTCTTAAATTTGACAGAATTACTCAACCAGTTTTCACAACGAGTTTCTTTTTAGATACTGAAGAGGAAAGCTGCAAAGGTAAATTTGGTTATATTAATGTGTATATATCAACCTATACTTGTATAACACTTTATAGTTTGACAAGAAATCAACACATGTAATCTCAGTCTTCAGTACAACCATCTGATTGGATAATCTATTTATTTTGAAGACTATTAAAGACAATTTTAGCATTAGACATTGGCTTAGGTTTGGATTACTTAAAAACTTATCTCTCCCTAATAAGTCATGGACAAGTCACAATCTTCATTAATGAGCTCACGCTATTTCAGATATGCAAGATGAAAAAATCACCAATCACGTTGCAGTAAACAAGAGATATATGACACTATTAACAATAGTCATAGGGCTCTTCTTATGTTCTCGCTACTAACCTAAGCATATTATCACCACCTCATTATAATGCATGTATGAGGTAGGCTCTATTATTTCCATTACACAGTTGGAAATTAAAAAATTAAATTATTTTCCCATTAGTAGTAATAGAAGGTAAGGATAAGGTCCAATCCCAAAATATGACATCAGAACCCAAAAGTCCATGAAAAAGGGACAGTTGGATTATGGAAATTACTTTTTGTGCCGGAGAGGACAATGTGGAGTGTAGATGTGTTCATAATAAAAGTGAAGCACAAGCTTATTCTTGAAATGTAACCAAGAATGCCATGTGAATATAGTGAGAAAGATACCGCAAACAAAAAATCAACTCATACAAAGAAAAGGTCTTGTCTAAATATGGATGCAGGTTCCTCAAAAAGTTAAAAATAGAACTACTCTATGGCCAAGCAATTACACTACTAGGTATTTATCCAAAGGATACAAAAATACTGATTCATATGGGCTCATGCACCCCAATGTTTATAGCAGCACTATCAACAATAGCTAAATTATGGAGAGAGCTCAATGTCTATCAACTGATGAGTGGATAAAGATTATATATGTATACATATATATATACATGTATATATATATATATACTCAGCTATAAAAAATAATGAAATCTTGGCATTTGCAATGATGTGGATGGAACTAGACTGTATTATGCTAAGCAAGTAAGTCAGTCAGAGAAAAACAAATACTATATGATTTCACTCATATGTGGAATTTTAGAAACAAAACAGATGAACATAGGGGAAGGGAAACAGAGAGGGAGACAAATCATGAGATTTAACTATAGAGAACAAACTGAGGGTTGCTGGAGGGGAGGTGGGTGGGGGGATGGGCTAAATGGGGGGTGGGAATTAAGAAGGGCACTTGTGATGAGCATTGGGTGTTTTATGTAAGTGATGAATCACTAAATTCTACTCCTGAAACCAATACTACACTGTATGTTAACTAGCTTGGATTTAAATAAAAACTCGGAAGAAAAAAAAGTTCAGAGAGAAAAGAAAATATGATGTCTTTGCGATTGTTTGGTGTGTATAGTGACTTATGTGTATAATATGCACAAAAATGTGGTGAAAGTGAGGATGGAAAGTTAAAATATGCCAAGTTTTAAGAATGGAAAACGGGGACAATACATGTATATTTATAGGCAGAATTAGCAGAACTCGGTAACTAATATGAGAGAGGTGAGTCATCTTGAAATTATTGACATATTTCTTATTGTCAATGTTTAATTATAAAAGTGATATAGAAACATTCACCCATTTAATCTTAATGTGCTTTCTCCTTGATTTACAGTAATGTTGATAGCTTAAATTCAATAAACTATATGTATGACATATTAAACAGGTCTCCAATATAAATTTAAAAAATTTCCATGTGACCAGGGCTTCTAGTTCCCTTTCTCCTTGTAACTGTAAGAAAAATCCCAGATCTTCCTTTCATCCTTGCTCCCCAAGTCTAGGAACAATTTCTTAAATATGGGAATCATAAAGCATATTAACCCATTTGTTACCAAGTAATATAACAGTGGAACTGAGCTGTCACATAGATCTTAGATAGTGTGAAAGAAATCTCATAAGTATTTTTTTGGGGGATAACATTAAAGAAAAAAGATGTAAGTAAACAGATCTGGGATAACTGGTCACTACACCTGGATCTGATGTGGTTACATTTTATGACACTTGGCATGGCATTTTCAGTAAAGTATTTCCACTGAAAATAACTTTCTCATCCTAAAGTTGAGTTTAGGTATCAGACTGGAAAACAAAAAGCAGATAAGGCAAAATGATTTTACAGCAAAAAGTATTACTAGTGAGATAGAAAGCCACTATTTAATGATAATATGTTCACCAGGAAAATAAAGTAGCCCTTCCATTTAATAGCATAAAGAAGAATTGCATAAAACAAACAAAAAATGGTACCACAATAATTAGTATCATCATCATCAAATACCAGATATCAAGACTCTTACAAAGCATTGGTATACAATACCGTGAGGTATTAGTGCAAGAATACAAAAAGATGACCAATGAAATAGAAATAGGTAATTGTATGATTACCTGATGTGTGACAAATCTGCTTTTGCAGTGAAAAGAGAGGCAAGAGTGGTCTTTTAAGAAATACTACTAGTTCACTTAAACAGCCATAAGACAAATTTTAAAAATGTTGTGACCACTACCTCATGCCAAACATAAAAATATATTCAAAATAGTGCTCAGATCTAAGTGTGAATATAAAAAGAATTATCTCTTGGAAGATGACACATAGAAAAATATCACCAAAATCTGAGTAGAAATTATTTCTCAGTCAGGACTTGACAAGCAGTAGCCATACAAGCAAGCATAATAAATTAGGCTATATTAAAAATAAGAACTCTTCTTCATCAAAGATATTTTATAGAAATAAATGCACAAGTCAAAGAAAGTATGGATGAAAGTACTTGAAGTACACGTTTTTTCCTAAGAAAAGACGCATATCCCTAACTACAAAGGATTTTAATGTATTAATAATAAAAGGTAAATAGTCCAACAAAAAAAGCCAAAAATGACCCAAAACATCATTAGTTGCCAAGAAAAATGTATATTAAAGCAAAAGTGAAATTCATTCCCTACTCAGTAGGATGGCTAAAATAAAATAGAGAATACCAAGAGATGATAAATGTGTTGAACAACTGGAATACATATACATTACTGTTTTGGAGTATAAATTCATAGAACACCTTTGGAAAACTGGTATTGTGTACGAGATTAAACATATGCATACCTATAATAAAATTACCTAAAATAAAATGTTCATATATCTATAGGAACATTATCAGTAATAGTTAATGACTGGAAACTGTCCAAATGTTTCTCATGAATAGAACAGATAAACAAGTTATATTTCATTCAAATAACAGAACAGTATGAGATTTTCCACACTAAAAAGTATCCAATAGTATAGATAAAGTTCAAAACCATAATGTTGAGTGAAAGAAATTGAACACAAAAAAGTATATTCTTTATGATTCATTTTATGTAAAGCTCCAATATAGGTAGAATTCAAGATAGTGATTGTCCTTGGAAGATATTGACCGGTAGGTGACATGAAGGTATTTTTGGGGTGTGTCAATATTTGTTTTTCATCTGAAGCTGCTGGATGGAAGGATGGGTTAATTTTCTGAAACTTCGGCATGCTGTAAACTGGATTATACATTTTTTGGATTAAACGAATCTCTTCAAATATTGATAGTGGTTATTTCATTATCAAATTTGCAGAATTTCTTTCTTCTTGTGCTTCTTTATTTATTGCTTGAATTTTACTACTGAACATGCACTGTTTCCTCAGAAATAATATTATTTTCAAAATTTGTCATTGTTTTCCTTCAAGTTTATTCATAAAACCAAGATGTTAACCATTTGCTTGAATAAAGACGCTTCCACATCAATTCACTTAATCAAGAATGGGATTTCCAGCATATCACCCTAAGGGAGAGACTGCCAAGACATTAGTTAGTTAATGTATCAGTAATAATGCATAATTTATGCTTATACCTAATATATCTTTTGATTTCAGTTAATAGAAAACAATTGACAAAAACTATTATTAGAGCGTATATAGAAAACTTTTAAATGATGCTTTAATCTAATGACAAACTTTTTTTTTTAATAACACATACCTGTTAGTAGAGAGTGCAACCTGTGGTTTGTGGATAGTGTATATATTTCTTGAACAATGTTAAAAAGACTTTAAAAATATTTTTAAAAATTTTGGGTTTAAAATTTTTCTCTTCCATGAGACACTTTCTGAAAATTAGAAATTATTTCCTAAAGTAAAATACCATGAATGACAAACTTTTCATGATTTGAGGATGTAGAATTAGTTATCATATGTACTTACTTTTACAAAAAGATGCTTATGAGTAACTAACAATATCTTTCAGTGATATAGTATTTTCAATGGGCTCTGCAATAAAAAATATCAAAGAAGCATAGTCCCAACCCTTATGTTGCTTGCAAATAGTTATAAAAAAATAGAGAAAAAGTGAGCAGTGAATGGTATGGATATGCCTTTAACTGTAACAATTCATACATGCAAAGACCAGTTGGGCAGGCAATATGGCAAAAGAAAAAAAAATTAGAAGGCATTGTATTCAAGTTGAAGATAGAATGATATGCGTGTTTTAAATAAGTGCAGAAGTCAACAAACTTTTTGTTTATAGGCTCCAACAGAAAATTGTTTTGGCTTTGTGGACCATACAGACTCTGATACACTACAAAACTCAGCATTTATAGCACAAAGGCAGCCTTAGATGATATGTAAACATATGTAAACAAATGTGCAAGTGTGTATTACAATAAAACTTATTTTAGAAAGAAATAGGTGGCAGGCCAGATTAGGTCTACAGGCTAGTTTTCAAACTCGCGAAATACAGTACGAGACTTAGTTTCTAAGTTTTCTATTTATTAAAGGTCTTCTTTTATTACAAGTTTCTACTTCATCCCCAAACTCTTTGAATTTATGAACCCATTCAGTTTAAGAAAAGTATTATCATGCCAACAATTATTTCCAACAATTTAGAGTGCTTTTTTACCTATATTAAACTTAAGATTTGATAGCGAACTTAACACTTCTACTACTTTTCCTCTTTAAGCTAGCCAGGAAATAAATGAAAGAAAAATCAGTTTGGGGGCTGTTTTGTGCAAGCCGTTGATATTTACTAAATGGGTAGTAGCTGCATACACAAATCTGCTGGCAGAAAATCAAAGACGAAGTTTTAAATGAGTATGCTTGTATATTTTACCGTACATGAAGTTTCCCCTTAAAATGAAGTTGTTGTTTTTTTTTTCCCACTACACTGGTGAATTTGAATACGGGTTTTTTTTCCCCTTGCGATTTCCTTTCCTTGATTTGACTTTCTTTTCCTTCTTCTCTCTCCACCTTCTCTTCTAGCATTCTTGAAATTAAGAGTCTGTGATCTATAACAGAGCTTGTCACCGGACAAAGCAGCAAAATATCTCTTTCTTCCAGTAACTTGTTATGAAATCAACAAATTGAAAGTTTTCTATCACCAAATCAGACAAAAGTTTAAGTAAGGATGAACAGTGAAGATAAAGCACTATTAAGGAAACCAAGACTTAAAGTTTACGTTTCTCTATAGTTAATAGTTTCTTATGTTAATAGCTTCTAATCATACTCTTTGAATATCAGGATCACCCCCAAAATGCTTCAATAGATGTGGATATGGATTTCTATCTGAAAATGGCCATATTCTCAGCTGAAGAATGTCTTTTGATTTATAAAGAAAGGCATACCAAAAAATAAATAAAAAGTCAGTTTTCTGCCTAGAGTTGTTAATTATGAAAGTGCATAATGTTATTGGAGACAAACATACTGGTAACAAAAGTATGTGTTTATTCAATCACCAAGCCTTTGAAAAGACAACAGAAATAATCTTCAAACCAAACAAAAGTAAATTACATTTTGAAAATTAATTTGTGAAACAGGATCTCCTGGCGTCAATAGACTCATGTAAACTGTAACTACTTTGGAGAACACTTCTTTGCATTTATTAGAATTTTACTTTCTTTCATGTGTAAGTGGCATAAAGATAATTCAAATATTGAAATACCTATTAAACTATACATAAATTAAACATTGAAAATGTGTTAATCTATAAAGATATTCCCTACAAAAATCTTTTTTAGTTATATTTAATATTCGATAAGTGAATTCAATAGTAATTGTAAAAATAAACATTCATATTTTAATTTTTTAACCTTGAGGAAGGGCTTTATTTTATTTATTTAGCACTAATCAATTTAATATTTCCTACTACTTGGCAAGATCCATAATACAAATATGTCTTGTGGTATTTGTTACAGTATTTATTAGGAGCTGGGAAAAAGCAAGAGAAAACTCTGAGGGCCAACCCCCCATAGACATCCCCCGACATATTTTTTTTCAGAACAGGAGTTGAGGCTGAGTCATGAGGACGAGAATGCCAATACTGAAGAAGTTTACAGTTACAGGATTCATAGGGCAAAATGAAGTACAATGCACCATGAGAGGGAAAATGAGCATTTGTGCAATTGATGAGAGTAAGTACTAGGCAAAGCTGTCTGTTGAATGCCTGAAACCCACTAAGAAGTGGAAAATCGACTAACAAGGTGGCAAGCAATGAGAAAAACATACATAAACGGAAATAATGACTTTTAACTTTTTCAAAGTATAACCTTAGCAAAATGGGATTAGATAACAAACAAGAACAAAAATCTTCAAAGAATGTTTCTGCATCAACTAACATAATTCTTCCCCAGATAGTGCTTCCTTATACTCATACACATATATTCTGGCAAAACATAATCCGTTGCAATCTTACATTAAGGAGCCAGTCATTTTGGTTAGTACTGAAATCATTACAAATTCAGATATAATTGTAGTTTTAGTCAGTAACTGACAATATGATATTGAGACTTTACTATATATAATTTAAGGATTATTAGCAAATTTTTCTTTTTTTATGTTTACTTATTTATTTTGAAGAAAGAGAGAATGTGCGAGCGGGGCAGAGAGAGAGTGGGAGAGAGAGAATCCCAAGAAGATTCCTCACTGTAAATGTGAAGCCTGACAAGGGGCTTGAACTCACAAAACCATAAGATCATGACTTGAACTGAAACCAAAAGTCGGATGCATAACCAACTGAGCCACCCTGGCACCCCAGGTTTCTCTTTTCTTATGTTCAAAGCCATTGACCTTTCTTTTCTGTGAACTATTTTTATACTTTCTGCCATTTTTTCTCATCTCCTTTTCTTTATTTCTAGGAGCTTTTCTTTTCTCATCTCTTTTTCTTTATTTCTAGAAGAAACAACTTCTTTGAAGAGCCTCATTAGCTCTACAAAAAATCTTAAACAACCACAAAGAAAAAAATGTCAAATTGGGTTTTTACAATGCAAACATGCATGCCTTTGTGTACACACAAACCCCCATTAAAATAAAGTTATTCCTATAATACAAGTTTCATTAAATACTGCCACACTAATGAGAGGCACTCACATCTAAGGGCGTAGGAGAGCTTTATAGATCCTGTTTCAAAGATGACAGAGTCTGAGACTGAAGGAAAAACACTTAATATTTACATGGAAAGGCCAAGTCTCTACAAAAAAAAATGCTCAAAATAGTAGGTCTTTGTGTTTAAACAATTCACTATTAAAATCAAAACAACAAAACAAAACAGTTCACCATTATTTTACATTCTAAAGGGCTAAAGATAAATAGAAATAGAATGATTTCATTGTCTATGCTATGTTCTTCATTTTTCTCCATTTTGTCATCACTTGTAGACTTTGGTGTTTTGTTCAAGTATTTATTTTATAAAGTCAATTGTGCCCTTTTTTCCCTACATTTTTTCAGGGTTTTGAATCCTATTTAGATTGCATTTAGATTGGCCACTTCAATCTAAGGTAATACATGAATTTAGCCATGTTTTCTTCTAATATTTATATGGCTTTATATTTAGCTCTCTGATCACTAGGGGATTGTTTTTTCTGGTTTATGTAGTGGGATATGGATGCAATTTCTCTTTCTTTCCTTCTTTCCTTTTCTTTCTTTCTAATAGCAATCAATTTTCCCCTTGTGACTTTTTAAATGCTGATATTTACCCCACTGAAAGAAAATGCTACTTTAACATACACATTCCCATCTGTATCTGGTGTACTTCTGGACATTCTCACCTGATCATGTCATCTGCCTACTCATGTGCCAGTAAAGCTCTCCCATCACCCTCCTCTGGGCTCCCTGGAGAAGGGAAATCTACTCAATTTAGGTGATGCTTACAGAATTTCTTTCTGAGGCTGGGCCTCTCTCAATAAATCCACAGACATTTGAGATTCATGAGCCTCTGCACCTGAGAGGCTCTTTCAGAGACAGTTTACCAGTGCCCATATGGCAGTACTCATAAGCACTAGGATTTTCTGTCTCCTAAGGTGACTGAAAATACACTCCTGGGTGTTTGTTTCTTATTCTATTTTTTTGCCTCAATAGTTTTTAGAGAATTGTGAAGGTTTCCCAAGTTTGAATACTTGAATTCTGCATAACACATAAGGCTTTCACTGAAAGGCAGAGTTACAGTGCAGCAAGAGAGAGTGCAGGCAAGGTTTGCAAGGTCCAGGTGCAAGCTCGCCAGGGTGCTTATTCATGTAAGCCAATGCTTGTCTCTACATGGGACCATGAAGTCTATACAAGGGATCTGGGCTTGAGAAAACTTAAAGTACAAATTTTCAGGGCTGTTATTTTCTTATTGTTGTTAATGCCCTTCTGGTTGTATACGCATGCCAGGCTAATTGGTTAGGTCAATGACAACAGTCAGTGACCCAACTGCTCCTGGTGGTTGCCAGGAGGGTTTTGGACTTAATGTCAAAATCCCAGTGCTCTTATCTTGATCAAGAGTCAGACAGCCTTCTTCAGATATAAAGAGAGAGCTTGCCAGGTATAGAACTATACCATATTCTCCAGAGAAGGGTGAAAATTCAGAATGAGACTGTTAATGGTATTCCTAGTGAAACTTGACTTAATATGTGCATTTTCAATTTTTACATAGTTAAATTATCCTCCAAATCAGCTGTATTAATTACACCCCCACCAGCAATGTGGAAGTGACTCTTCCTCTACATCCATAACATCACTGTTTGTTACTACCTTTTCATTTCTTTTGTCCTTACGATAGGTTAAAAATAGGAATATGTCATGTAAATTTAACTTCTATAAATCTTATTACAAATAAGAATAGTTTACGGGGCACCTGGGTGGCTCAGTTGGTTAAGTGTCCAACTTCAGCTCAGGTCATGATCTCACGGTTCGTGGGTTCAAGCCCCGCATCGGGCTCTGTGTTGACAGCTCGGTGCCTGGGGCCTGCTTCAGATTCTGTGTCTCCTTCTCTCTGTGCCCCTCTCCCGCTCACGCTCTGTCTCACTCTGTCTTTCAAAAATAAATAAATAATAGATAAATAAAGAAAATTTTAAAAAATGAGAATTTTTTTTTTCATGTTTAACTTCCACTTGTGCTCTTTCACTTAGTGTTCTATAAATTCAGCTTTTCCTCTTCATAAAAGTTAATGTTTTTGAAGTGTAATTCAAGTATTTTTCTAATTTGTCTTTGTCTTTATTACAGTGACTTCTACTTATATCATGTAAACATTTAATTTCATTTTTAAATAATCAGTAATTCATATACATTCATATGTATATGAATATATGTATAATGTATATGTACATTTGCATATTCATATGTATATGTATATCCATATGTGTATGACTATATATTCATATGTAATATATACATATATATAGCAACTCCTTCTTTCTCTTCCTCTCTCTCATCTGAAGATGTATGTCAAGAAGTGTTAATGAATATTTTAGAATAAGGATACTTCTTTCCCAGAAACAATATGTGAGTCAGAACTATCCTAGTACATTCATAAAATAAGCTGTTTTTTATAAAGCACATGTTGTAACTTATATATCAAACAAAAACTCAGAACATTTTGGAAGTGATAATGATGGTGCATCAATAATTTATTCATTTGAATAGATTAGATTTATGGTGTATCTATTCATCAGATAATGAACGTGTAGGTGTTTGCAGAATAAAGGGGGCCATCCTCAATGAAAGTTAGAGAACATTGAACAAATCTGTGATTAAAATAAATTTGTAAATGTCTTATTATTGACCTCAAGAGTGGAGAATTAACAGTTTTAATATAGATTCATTTGCCAAGTAGATTGGTATTTTCTTTGGCCAAACAACATATGGGTTTTCTAAAAGTCTTCCTATAGTTAACTCAACAAAAGTTTTAAAAAGTTGGTGAATTTTTAAAGCAATTAATTTGAGCAAAATGGGTAAAAATAATAAAGTAAAATCAATTTGGAGAACATTATTCTTTAAATGAAGAATGCCATAGGCATTCTAAGTAAATTTTGCTGATCATAGGAGTGCCTAGGTGGCTCAGATGGTTAAGCATCCGACTTTGGCTCAGGTCATGATCTCATGATTTGTGAATTCGAATCCCATATCAGGCTCTGTGCTGACATCTCAGAGCCTAGAGCCTGCTTCAGATTCTGTGTCTTACTTTCTCTCTGCCCGTCTCCCGCTCACTCTCTCTCTCTGTCTCTCTCTCTCTCTTTCAAAAATAAACATTAAATTTTTTTATGTTAAGAAAACTTGCTGATCATAAATAACATCAGCTATTATTATGGGCTATATCTATGTGTCTCTCCAGAAGAGAAACCCTAACCTACAGGATGTGGGGCCTTTGGAAGGTAATTAGGTCATGAGAATGGAGTCCTCAGATGCAATTAAAGTTTTTAGGAGAAAAGGAAGGCGCTAACCCTTTCTCTCTTTCTGCCATGTGAGGACACAATGAGAAAATGACAATGTACAAACAACCAAGAGGGCATTCACCAGATCCTGAACTTGTTGGCACCCTAATCTGGAATTTCCAGCCTCCAGAGTTGTGAGAAATAAATATCTGTCATTTAAGCTACCTTGTTATTCTGTTACAGCAGCCCAAACTAAGACAACTATCGTATTGATTTTGAGAATAAGATTTATTTCTTTGGTTAGTTATTTTTTAATAGAAAACAGTCACGGATCTTTCAAAGAAAAATTGCACTAGACAGAGTTAAATAATAGGCAAGGATGATGTCTTCCAATACTATTGCAATAAGGGTCTCAAATATTGCCAAGGGGAGAGACTGAACTCAATTACACTGAAAGAAAAGGAAGATAATTTTTAAACACAGATGTGAGTTAATGAAAATGTGCTGCAGGACAAGAGTCTGAAGGTTGTCCGTCTGTGCTTGCTTATTAGCACTTATGGAAGTTAAACTCCTTCCCTCCCACAAAGACAGGGACCGGGCCCTATTTTTCTTTTTCTTTCTTCCTTCCTCTCTCTCTTCCTCCCTCTCTTTCTTTCTTTCTTTCTTTCTTTCTTTCTTTTTTTCTTTCTCCCAGATTTTATTTTTAAGTAATCTCTACACCAAACGTGGGGCTCGAACTCACAACCTCGAGATCAAGAGTTGCATGCTCCACTGACTGAGCCAGCCAGGTGCCCCGAGGTCCTATCTTTCTTGATGATGACATTTCAGAGGGACAGCTTCCAGATTGTCCAAGAAAGACATTCCTTGATTTACAGCTCAAGGGAGTAGAGAAAGAATTCACAACTGCAAGTTGTTCAAAGTAAATAAGGCGATCAAGAAGAAACCTATGTCAAGTTTAGTTCTTGTTCTTGCCCTTAAAAACTTGAGAGACAGCAAAACTAAACAACAAACAAAAATCTGTCGAGGTGATAAGAAATGTACTGCTGATCATTTTACCTTATGGATTATTCATCAGGAACATCTGCATTAATGAAGTAGCAAAAATAATCCCTAAGCATTCCCCATAATACCTCCCTACTAATACATGATTTATAATTATGCATGTTTATGAGTAATAAGTGAAATAATAACCACAAATTACATCTTCTGGATGTTTTTATAAATTATAATTGTATTACATATTATAATCACTATTCTCATAATGGTAACAGTATGAGGGGCTGCAAATAACATCAAGCCTACCAGACTTCCTCTATTGGTTTGCAATCCCACCCAGACCAGGGATAATTACACTCTGAAGACATATAGATGACTGCTTACTACTTATGTTCAACCATATTGGCTTGGGTAAAGCTGAAGGAAGATTATTAAGATATAATGCTATATGCTATATGCTAATAGAATGATAACTAAATCCATTAATGAGTACCTGGCATCACTTATTTCTCACTGAAAAAATTTTTTGTATAATACAAGTTGCGACCTATGAAAGTGTGATCTACAAGGTCTTGGTCTCAGTTTTGAATCTAAAAATTATTACTTACTGTGTGAACTGTATACATTACTTAATGTTTCTATGCATGAGTATTTATATGTAAGACTGAATTAATCATACCACCTACTTCCATAAATGTTGTATTAAATAAGACTTTATATAAATGTTAATTGTAGTTCTAGTACATATTAGGTTCTCAATATGTGAGAGCTAACTAGCTGTTATAACCATGACAACAGCAGCAGTAGTAGTAACAATACTCAACAATACCTTCACAATATTTCTTGTACTATACTTTGATTTTGTGATTAGACAGCTAATTTTTTGATGCTATTATTTCAAGTTTGTTGCCTTCACATGTAATAAGGTTGGTATAGTCTTTAAATCATTTATGATATCTGTGACATTCCATAGAGAATCTTGAATAATTTTAGTAAGGACTTGTATTTCCCTTCTTGATTAGCAAGTGACAGGCTCTTTCTTAGGAAGTTTACTCTATAAGATGTAAAACCAGAGAGAATATTTATGAGAAGCTTACCATTGACATAATATACTTCCTTCTTGGATAACACTTTATTCTTTTGGGGGGTCATGACTATAGTAATTTTAGTATAGTAATTTAATTATAGACTATAGTAATTTTAGAAGTATCCAATATGGCAGAAGGAAATAAGGATTAATAAAAAAAAATATTTGTGACTTTCCTAAGCAGAAAACGAACTGTCTTAGGTAGAAGTTCACTGAATATTTTGCTAGAATGGGAAAATTGCATTCATCTCATCAGCATGAAGGAAATCAATGTAGAGTAAATGTCAGTAACCAACCCAGTGTTGTCAACAGGCCAAAAGGACAGCATTTGATTCTTAAAATTAACACACCAACGTACTGTGTGTGTGTGTGTATATATATATATATATATATAGTTATATAGTTATATATATAGTTATACATATAAGTTGCTAGCTATGAAAGTATAATTAATCTAAAAGGTCTTGGTCTCAGTTTTAAATCTAAAAATTATTGGTTACTGTAATTTAAATTACTTAATGCTTCTATGCATGAGTATTAATATGTAAAATTGAAGTACTCATACCACCTATTTCCATAAATGTTCTGAGTTTTAAATAAGATTTTTGTAAATGCTAATTATAATATATACATATATATTTGTATAATATATATATACTTATATTTATATACATAATAATGATTTTTATTAAAAACAGAACATATATAAATTTGGAACTCTATCTTAATAAAAAAGCCAACTTATTAAAGAGTTTATATTGAACAAAACAGCATGAAACAGCATGACTTTGGTCTGGTGAGCATCCTTTGATATATTGTTTAACAACTAGAAGACCTATCCAATAAAATCGAAGTAAAATCAGCTGAAAAAGTAGCCTGAGCTGTAGATTTTAAACTACAATTGCATCAAAACAAACAAGCAAACAACTAAGATAAAATTTAATTAAGGAAACTAAAGAACTATACACCAAAAACTGTTAGGCAGTGGTAAGAGAAATTGAACCCACACAAATAAGTGGAAAGATATTCTATGCTCATGGGTTGGAAGAATTAATATGATCAAAATGTCTATACTACCCCAAGTGTACAGATTCACTGTACACACCCAATATAATTTTATTATTTCTTATTTTAATTTCTTATTTTAATATCTTTAATCGATACATATTTAACTTTAAAATGCAATAGTTGTGTCATTGGCAAAATTTACTTAACAGAAAGAAAAGTTCTATCTTGACATTCTCTCTGTATCATATAATTTAGGCGCCTGTTTTGAAGAGAAGTTTGTATAAACCCCTAGTGAAACCACAGTTTTTTTTTTACTTTATTACAAAGAGCTGTTGGTGTTTTGAGTTTGTCATTTCTTTGATCATGTAAAAAATAAATGAGAATATGCATGTATGTTTATGCAAATCACTGTCCTTGATAAAAAAAACATTGAAATTTGATAGGACTTTACTTTTACTTTTTTATTTATATGCAAAAATGGATGTTTAAATATTGTGATACGCATAAAACCATACAAAAGAAACATTAAAAAAATATATCATTGAAATGCCAAACAGCCACTTACATCTAACTTTTTCACAGTATTTGCCTATTTTAAATTTAATTTTATAGAAATAATTAAAGAGACTAAAAAAATGGAATTTTGAGTTAATGTTTTGTTTTGCTGAAAACACTATTATTACTTTATCATAGACAATACTCAGGAAATAGACTTTTCATGCTGTGGTTTATAATAATGTTCCAATTCTGAAAACGTATTAATGCTACTCAATATATTTAATGTAATTATTAACACATTCATATATAGTACTAGTACAAGATTTATTTTTTAGTAATTCTTGCTCAATATTTCTTTTTTTTTTTAATGTTTAATCATTTTTGAGAGACAGAGACAGAGCAGAGTGGGAGAGTGGCAGAGACAGAGGGAGACACAGAATCCGAATCGGGCTCCAGGCTCTGAGCTGTCAGCACAGAGCCTGACTCAGGGCTTGAACTCACGGACTGTGAGAGCATGACCTGAGCTGAACTCAGATGCTTAACTGACAGAGACACCCAGGTGCCCCAATTTTGGCTCAATATTTCTTTAATTGGGTAGACATGTTTTAGGAAATTTTTATTATTATTCACATTGTTCTGGTTGTTGCTGTCTCAAGTACACTCACACATTTTATGTATGTAATTATTTATTAAAATTTGGCATATACTGGCAACATAAGTTTATCTTATTAATAATTAGATATGATTGAAATGGCTGTAATACATATTCATATATACTGATTTTTTAATTGACTTTTTGGAAAATTCGAGGCAAACATATTGTGATTAAAATATTGTGACAAAAATATTATTACTAAAATATAACGTAAGAATGGAGTTCAGAATTTAGAACAAAGCTTTATAGTCCTCTGATATTTTTTAATGAAATAACAATGCCATCAATAATTACGTGTACTACCATGAAACGATAATGCTAGGCATTATCTTTAGGCATTACTTTCTATTTTCTGATTAAGAGTACAAAAAAGGTTATTTTTCCTAAGGATAGTCTGGGTTTGGCTTTTTTCATAGTCAAATAGAGAATTCATCTCCTATGTTAAAATATTAATATGGCCTTTTAAAAAGGACTATTTATTTATTTTGTATATTTTCATTTCACTGCATTTTATTTCAAGTTAAAGATGTCGTACAGTACCCTAGGAGGCTTGGCACTTAGATGGTGCTCAGATACTGAGAAGGTACTGGGAAGGGTCGACATGGCAAGTGTAGCTGCTAGCTTCAGCATTGGACACTGCTCTTTTGCACTGTTTCCTAAAGCTCTTCATTTCATGGCTGTTGGGATACAACCAAGGTAGCCTGAATCCTGTCAGATTCAGTAAAATGTCTTAAACGAATATTGGCTTAGATAAGTTTCTGTCTTTATTATTATTTTTAATGTCTATTTTCTTTTTAGTTAGAAAGGCATGATTTTGTGAATGCAAGTGCATAGTAATCTGGCCAACATGTGGTATTTGCAGGTAAAGACCTTTACTTGAGCTTGAGAGGGCTCAACATGGAGGAAGGAGGTAACCAGGACCCACTGTAAGATAGCACTGAGTGTTATATGTAAGTGATGAATCACTAAATTCTACTTTTGAAACCGATCTTATACTGTATGTTAACTAACTAGAGTTTAAGTAAAAACTTGAAACAAACAAACAAAACAAAAATAGTGGTTTGAGAAGAGCCCTGGGATGTCTTACGAGTCTGCCCCAAGCTTGTGAGGGAAGCCCTAATTCACACAACTGAGTGTTCACTATTTGCCAGACACCGTCTCAGCTTGAGGAATGCAAAGTAAAGAGAAACATAAAAAATAAACAGGAATCCTTGCTTTCATGATGCTTATACTCAAATGGGGGTGAAAAGGAAGCAGATGGCAAGTAAGTTAATAGAATAAATTGCATTAGTGAGGAATAAGTACAATAGTGAAAAGTAAGCCTGGGAACTGAATTAGCTATTATTGGAAAATTGAAAAGTTAAAAAGAACAGTCAGGATTAAATCCATAAAAACATGACATTTAAAAATAAGCATGTGAAGTTACTAGCCATACAAATGTTTAAGGAAACGTCTCCAAACAGAAGGAAGAGCAAGTACAAATACCTAGACAGTCTGAGGAACAATAGGGGAGTCTGAACACATCATAATCAGCAAAGAGGCTAATACTTTATACTTAGATCACTATGAAACTATCATGAGGGCCACTACTTTGACTCTGAGTGAAGGGGTTGCCAGTTTGAATAGGGAGCTGACATGACTTGTTCTATTGAACCAGATCACTCTGGGTGGTAGTTTTTAAGAATAGATTTAGAGCGGCAGGAACAAAGTCAAGGAAATCTATTAGGAAGATTTTGCATATTCGAGGTAATAGATGATGATGGCTAAGGGGATTTGTTGGTGTATATTTGAATAAATCATCAAGAATGGCACCAAGTTTTGGACTGAGCAAGTAAAAGATGAATATGGGGAAAGTTGCAGCTAATTGTAGTTTGAAGCGGAGGGGAAGAGAGCACTCAGCTTTAGACGTAACATTTGAGAGGTCTCTTAGACAGCCACGTGGAGATGTTTTGCAGGTATCTGGTGTGTAGACCTACGTATTCAGGTGTTTATAAGTCTATGTACCTCCCTAAACACTGACTGTATTTTAACTTTTTCATTGGATCGTTTTACCTGATTATCTTTATATTTCTGTGGCTGACTAAACTCTACTCTCATTTTTTTAATATAAATTTTTTTTAATGTTTCCTAAATTATGATAGAGGGAGAGAGACAGAGAGACAGAGTGCAAGCAGGGGAGGAGCAGAGAGAGAGGGAGATACAGAATCTGAAGCAGTCTCCAGGCTCTGGGCTGTCGACACAGAGCCCAACACGTGGCTTGAACCCACAAAACATGAGGTTGTGACCCGAGCTAAAGTCAGACACTCAACTGACTTGAGCCACCCAGCTGTCCCTCATTTTTTTTTTAAATTTTAACAGATTTTATTTTTATATTTCTCTTTCCATTCTGTGATTTTTGTAAACAGAAGTCATGAAACATGGCTAGAAGGGTGGTTTTTAAGAGACTTTATGTCATACACAAAAAAGGAAGTTTGAACCCCATCTTTAGTTACTAGTCATACAAATATCTAAGGGAAATGTGTCAGAACAGAGGTAGCAGCAAGTGGAGATACCTTGGGTGTTCAAGGATCAATAGGGCAGTCTGAAGGGATCACAGTCAGTGACTTCCCCAGTGACTCACTCTTTGACAGATTACAATTTCCCCAATAATGGTTTTCAGAAGCATCTTTTTGTTTATCTGATGCAAAGCACTCAGGGATTTGCCAATTGAAAAATTCAACTTACCAGATGCACAGTTGACTGTTTCACTGAGATCAGTGCTTATGGAAAGATTGTAAGCTAAAGAAATAAATCACAATTTGACATTTTAAAGATCATGTTAATGTGTTCCTATTTATTTTCCAAAAACTGAGCTTTTTCCCATGGAACAAAAATAACTGGTAACATTAAGTATGCAGATATAGATATGTATTTTTATATGTAATTCAGTAATATAAGCATGAAACTGGCATAGATTTTAGAAATATTACTGTATCATACACAGAATTTCAAAACTGTATCAGTCTCTAGTGAAAGAAATTTTGGCTGACTAAATGGCTGCCTGAATCAATCAGGATTTATTCTGGAAAAGAGAAATATTAAAGGTTTTTCAGGCAACAGGTATCAAATACAGAGAGTCAGACACATATACAATGGTTTAAGAATTACAGGAGTGAAAGGCAAGGGAAGATGGTTTCGTTTTCAGATTTTGCTCATGAGTTTTTATCCAGAGAATTAGAAAATTGTTGCTCCTCTCCTCCCTGTGTTGTCAAGACACTGTCATAGATTGCTATTCTTGCCTTGTAATACTGGCAAGTGAATGGCAGAGGAATGACCTAGAGTTGCTACAAAAATAAAAAATGAAAGAACCCAAGACCTCACTTTTATAAAAGCACTTACTTCTGCTCACCACCTCTAGAGGAAGATTCCTTCTGAATCTCAAGTAAGTTTATTTCAGTGGTGGAACCTAAATAACATCCAGAATTCTGCAGGGAAGGGAGGGAATATATGTAATTCCCAAACTTACATTCCTAACACTAGAAGAGAGAACAGAGTAGGAGTTTGGAATCGATCTCATGGCCAGAATTCCATCATTCCCCATAGTTAATCCCAATGGCTTACCTTTTAACTTTTGAACAATGACACAATTATCAATAGCATGCTTTATTCTGACATAACACAACAGGTTCCTCATTTAAGTGAAGATGTCCTAAAGCTCTCTATACCCATCTCTTATGACATGTTTGTTTGTTCCTTAGTTAAGATATATTGTCCTACAGTAATCACAGATAACACGATAAGGTAAATAAGCACCAACATATGTTCGATGTAATATTTAGGAAGAGAGGCAGTAGTAAGCTAATATATGCCAATAGATATGAAAGAATATGCCTAGCTATACTAAATGCCTGCAATTAGTCAGAAGGCGTTGGTGTTTTTAATTTTCTTCTTCCACTGCTTAGTCCATCTCTTCTTTGCCCTTAGCCATCATTTTTAGTTGTTCATGATTCTTTACTTGGTGATACTTCTTGGTGGCCTTGACTGTATTCGATTCAGTAGTCTTCACTAACTAGACAAGGAAGTACAATGAAGTAGCCATTGGAAATTTTCTGGATTTCAGATACCTGCCTCTACAACTATTATGTAGAAGAATCAATCATTCCAGCCAACATACTAACCCATAACATTGCCTGTTGGTTTCAGAGACACGAATTCCAAAATATCCTGCAAGTTGTCTCAATGCTCAACTAAATCTAAACTCTTCTATATGTATCCAGTTGAAATTCAAAGATAAAACTTTTTCCTAATTAATGTTCTAACTTTCATGTAAAAGACAGCTATTCTCTGATCACTCCCCTTTTGATTCTGGAACCTATAGGATTAGGAGGGTCTAGCTTATAGAAAGCTATATTCTACAACTATGAAGTGTAAAAGATCACTTAAAAGTAGGTATGGAAGCCTTTTGTATCATGCTTGGACTTAGAATTTAAAGTCGCAAACTAGTAATTTTTTATCTATAGGCTACTGTGTATAGACAAAAGCAGTCTTACAGTGACTAATCCTTTATACTCTGTTTTGGTAACAGCTAGTTAGTCTCCCTAAGCCTTGTTTTGGTAACAGCTAGTTAGTCTTCCTAAGCCTTGTTTTGGTAACAGCTAGTTAGTCTCCCTAAGCCTTGCCGTCAAAGGGTGCTTTATTCAGGCATTCATGATAACTTAAGGAGTTATTTGCAATCTTATGCCATGGAAAGCCAGTATACATTTTTCACTTGGGATTCCAAAACAACCTGGAGAGATCAACACTTTCTACCTGCCATTTATGTAGGTCTAGTTCGTGGAAACACTGTTAGTGCTCTATTTTATTTCACTCATAATTATATGAAGAAACCAAAAAGTACTCTCTGTACTTCAAGCAGAAGCACTGGATGGCTCAGCCCGTTAAGCATCCAACTCTTGATTTCAGCTCAGATCACGATCTCGCAGTTCATGAGTTCGAACCTCATGAGAGTGAGGAACCTGTTTGGGATTCTCTCTCTCCTCTCTCTCTGCCTCTTCCTTGCTCTCTCTCTTACACTCTCTCTCTCTCTCTCCCAAAATAAACTTAAAAATACACTTAATATAGAAAATTGGTACTTACAAAGCCATTAGAAGTCTTGGATGAGTAAGTTACTAGATTGCTCTGTGGTTTTTTGTTTGCTTGTTTGTTTTTTTGTTTTGTTTTTGCTTTGTTTTGTTTTGTTTTGTTTTTTGGATGTGATCTAAATAATCAGAAATTTGCTTTTACCACACATGTTATAAAATAATTGGAAATCCCCACCAATTATCCCTGGAGTTAAGGGAGAATAACTTGCAAGCCCTGAGATGTGTGGTGATAGGTGACAGGGGAAAAAATAATTCCATTGAAAGAAAAGGAAAAATGAGAGGAAAAGAAAAGAACCTCAAGCTAGACCCACAGTTGTCAACCTCAGTGTTTGGATATCAAATGACAGTGGAAAAGATGATAGAGATTGTTGCATTCTGATTCAGATTTTTAGAAATATTTTCCAAATGATACAATGTGAAAGATATTTTCATTAACCCTGGGAATGTTACAGCAAACTAGCCAACATCATCCTGTTTCTACTATATCCTACAGTCTAGTGAGAAATACAGATAAGTAAGCACTTACAGCTGAACCTCTTAAATGTTGGTGAGCAATATTCTTTAGAAAGTTTAATTTTGAATTTAATTTTTAAAATCCTCAAATTGCTTCAAGTATTGCATGTTGTTTTTCTTCATGTAACTCTTATTTCTAAGAATTGGCCCATTTCAAGAAAGACTGGATTCAGTGAATGATCTGATATTGTCAGGACTCTGTCTTTTACTTGCTCTTTATCTCTGCATTTTGCTTTCTGTGATTGATTTCTTTTTGCCAAATTTTCCTTTATCATTTTGGTAAAAAAGGCACAAAGTCTTTTGACTGCCTTCCCATGGACCTGGTATCTCTTCTTGAAATAATAATCATGACTTCGGAGAGAAATAAAAAACTCTAAAAAGTAGCCCAGCAAATATGCTTACCCTGGTGGAATAGGAATCCCTTCATTATTAACAGATCCACCAGAAGCCTAGTAAGTGAGGGAGGCAGAGTTCATGAGTGGGAAAGAGGGACTGTATCATGCGAAGGAAATGGTAAAGGGAAACTGGGCAGACAAAAGAGATCTCAACTGGAATCATTGCACTGTTAAGGATGACTATCCAGGGCGCCTGGGTGGCTCAGTTGGTTAAGCGTCCGACTTCGGCTCAGGTCATGATCTCACGGTTCATGGGTTCGAGCCTCGCGTCGGGTTCTGTGCTGACAGCTCAGAGCTTGGAGCCTGTTTCAGATTCTGTGTCTCCCTCTCTCTCTGCCCCTCCCCCACTTGCACTCTGTCTCTCTCTGTCTCAAAAGTAAACATTAAAAAAAAAAAAAAAAAAAAAGGATGACTATCCAAGGAATGAAAATACTTAGCTGATTGAGATGTGAAGCGATACGAGTAATTAATCTTTTCAATGTAAGGGCCATGATGGATGGATAAAATGGTTCAGGCAAAGCGAACTCTTTGAGTGAAAGCACAAAGTTAACAGACAACATTTTTTGAAAATCATAGGTGTGCATTCTGATGGGAGGAGGGGCCAATATTAAAATATGCTTTAAGTGAGAAATGGCGGTGCGTTAGACTACCAGTCTGGAGATGCATAGATGAATTCAAGAGACATGGGAGGAAGACTTGTTGTCTAAGTAAATGAGACATTAACCATAGTTACTATATCTTCCCCTTACCCTGAGCAATGCATTTACTCATACTGCGTTATTCTTACAACAGTTGTTCATGCAGCTGCCATGACTCTTTTACCCAGCGTAGTAGTTCCTGTCCATCTTTCTCCCCTGACAATGCTTTCATTTCCTTTATAATCCTCACGAAGAATTCAGCCATTTTATGTTACATGTTTGTTTGCTTATCTGTCTGCATTTCCTGTAATTCCTCTGAAAGCAAGATCTGACCATTTTGTTCACTGCTAGATCCCAGCTAGCAGAAGGCTGCCACACATGGTTTGGAATAACAATGTTTCAAATGGTATAATCATAGGCTGCATCTCAAAACGCAGGTATTAACAGACCCTGAGGTATGATAACTAGTCACCACCAATGACAGGTAACATGCAGCGTCACCATCTTCAATGGCTCCACTTTGTCTTGTGCCTGGAATAGCTCGTTATGGTCATCAGCAGTGGTGAAAGCTGACTCTGAGTTTCTGACCACTTGTGTTTTGCCCTCACCTCCCATCAAGAAAACATGATTGGGAGACTGGTGACAAAAGTACATGAAAGCCATTCATTGGAATTGTTTTTAGTCCCTAGCCTTCTGTAGGGAGAACGTGAATATGGAAGGGGCACGGGAGTGGCTTGTGCTTAGGTCTTTTCCGAGCACGTTATCAATTCCTCCCTCCACGGTAGGCAGAGGCGGGGACAATCTCAGCAACTCTACCACAGCCCAAAGACTGGCCATTAATCTGCTGTAGTGGCTGGCATCTTGAAAAGTATGTAATGAAATCTTTTGCCATTATTTCATATGGAAAATTGCTCTTGACAAGCTTTCTAAGTTCAGCATTTTTCAAGAATGCCTCCCTCAGTTGCCAAGGAGTGCCGGTACATCATACTTAGCTTGCCCTCTATTTATCTCTAGTCTCAGGATCATTATTGCGGACCTTTATTACGATCCTTGACAATGCTGTTTCGGAGGCAATGCACATTTATGCTTAGGCTGGAAGTATTAGAGGCCAAGTAAAATAATATTAAAATAGGAGTTTTCAAAGTATTTTTGAGACTCATTACTAAACAGAGGATTGGTATTTTATCTTATATTTTTGAAAGAAACTGCTTCTTTTTTCCATTAATAATTATTCATAATCAGAACTTGTTTTATAAGTACTATGCCTTGAGTCATATGTTTCTTATTTTTGTGTGTGAAAAATATTTTCTTACAGAAAAAAATTCCTCATGAATGTGCCTTTTTAATACCTTGAATGTAAATTGCGTCTAATATGGTGAATTTCAGAACTCATTTCGAGTGTTTCTCTAACACTCTCTCATGTAGTACAGCTTGTTAAAACACTCAACAGAAGAAGTGGGCTGAAGGATATGTCTTATCACTTAGCCTTTCAGAGTTTCTCGAGATTGTTTTTCTAATTTTCCAATTGTTTTTATTTTTTTCTAGCTCTAATGGTAGAGCCAAGCTTAATTTGATTCATCTAATAGTTAATTTTTAAAATGCCATACTGTCTTATCCTCAATTTTAATATTATCTTATCAAATTTTCCAGCAAAATATATGTAATTTTCTGTTAAAATTATTGCAAATTAAGTCATCAAAAATATTCTGCTGAAGAAACCAGGTTTCAGACTTCAACTATTCAAATATAATATCCAGCACAGTGAAATATGTTAGAGCTAATTAAATTACTTGTAGCTTTGTAGACTTTGACATTAAAGGCATATGTTTGTTACAAGTTTTGCTGTAATAATACTCCATTATACATAGTGTTAACAGATTTTGTTCCTTAATACTGCTTTAATCAGAATCAGTTGTAATGTTCTTAATGAATTGATAAGCGTAAAATCTTTTCAAGGATGTAAAACAAGAATACGCTATGACTCTTTTCTTACACATTTGCACGTTAAAATAACTTTAAATATGCTCAAAAATAATGTCCTCCTTCCTACAGATACCATGTCTTTTTGAAACATCCTGGTTTTCTAACATAACCTAAGTAACCTCAGTAAACAAATGATAGGTCCTAAAAATAAACTTATACCATAGATAACACCTTTAGGTTAACTTGCCATTAAGGAATATTGAATTGGTTGAAACAAAGAGCGTTATAGAGCAAAAATATGGAGGTTAATAGTATCAGAAGTATTTGCCTTGCGTTGGGAAGCTGTGTTGCCTGACGCATGCATCCCATGGGATGGAGAATAATTGCACCTCGTCTTACAAGATTAAGCAAGCATCAATAATGGGCTTCAGCTAGTGTCTGGAATTTCAAAGTTCTAATGAAGTATATGTTATTACTTTCACAAGTGTTAACTCTGTGACTTCAATTTCCAGCTCCAGTCACTATATTCCTGCCATTCAAATCTCTGTATGTTTTTATTAGAGAAAAGCAAATTTTCTCTAATTTATATTAAAGAAATACATTTGATTTCTGAGAAGTGACAGCTTTAATCTTCCTGCTGTGTCTCTTGAGGATGCCTGATTCTGCTGCCTCTTAAGAGTTCATAACAGAAACTTAACAGCTATGTTGGCTTTTTTGGTCTCTGTTATTCAATTCTTTGAGCTCAGCCTAGTTGTGAGCCTAATCACTGTAACTCCTCCTTTGATCTTTCCTCCTTATGGGATGCTCCCATACCTTTTTTACACCTTCAACTCTTCTCGCCCTTCAATACAAAACTCCTGGGGCGCCTGGGTTGCTCAGTTAAACATCCACCTTCGGCTCAGATCATGATCTCACTGCTGTTGAGTTCCATCCCCACGTGGGGCTCTGTGCTGACAGCCCTTTCTCTCTGCCCCTCCCTTGCTTGCATGCTCTCTCTCTCTCAAATATAAAATAAAAACATTTAAAAAAAAAAGATAAAACTCATCCATCACTTCCAAAAATCATCGTTTATAATCCTTACCTTCACCTTAGACAGATCTGTTTTGTTGTTTTCCTTTATTCCTCTGTGATTACTAACAACGTATTCATTTAATTGTGAATTTATCAAAAAATACTGAACTCCCATTTCATAAGGGCACTCGCCTATACTCTGTGTGTGTGTGTGGCTACTCCACAGTGTCTTTAGATTCCTATTGACAGGCACTGTGGCTTCTTAAAATTTCTAACTTCCTTCCCCTTGCCCCTCCAACCATCTTTCAAAGACTTAACACTGTTTCTGACATTTAAAAATCATTAAACAACCATTTATATTTGTCATGTATAAATGGATGAAAGAACAATGAGCTTCATCAAAAAAAATAAGGTTCATGGGAAGTAGTAATTCAGAAATTTGTTTCAAAAAACTTCCTACTTGCATAACATTTTAACGTAACTTGATAGGATCATGTTGTAAAATTCAACAAGGAATCAAATTCTGTCACCACCATGTGCGCTTGGAAAAGGAATCCAAGTTCCAAATGAAAATGTTGCCTGGCTGATGCTCCAATTTTTAGACTTCGGAGAACCTGAGCAGCAGACTCCACAACGTACTGCCTGATCATCTGATCTACACAACTGTAAAATCATAAATTAGAGTTGTTATAAATCATGAAGTGGGTGGTGAATTTTTCTTCAGCAATGGAAAACTAATGCATGTACTTAGAGGAACAGTAAAAAGGGTGGGACAAGGAGAGAGAGAGGAAAAGAGAGAGATAAGGGAGGTGGGGGTTAAATCACATAAATATAATTAACAATTTCTTCTGCTTCTACTCAGAAAAATTCTACCTTAATGTGAGAATATCATGGAAGATGAGACTTCACTTCCTTCAGATGCTCTCATTTTCCACCACTTTCACAGAATGAGCTTTACAGATTATTGAGACTGATTTTTTGTTTAAGGAAAGCCATTTTGTGTCAAATATGGTTGTAAACACAAACTAGTAGCATCATCTAATGTTCAAACTAAGCCAAATTTATCTCTTTCAACATAGGGGGAAAATAAGACTGAGTTAGATTTATTAAGAAATGCACATTATTGATTAATGTGAGATGTAAGTATAGACATGTTCAATATAGGTGATTCAATAATCTGTATCTTGAAGTAGATCAAACTTCACTATGGTTCCAAGTCTAGTTAAAATTATTTATTTTCACAGAATTATGAAGTAAGAAAAATAGGTTGTCACTTTTTGTTGTCATTCAATATGTGGTCATAAAACAAGTTTTTGGAAAGAAATGCTTTTGCAAGTAAATTTATTAGACTGCCTAATCAGAATGTTGTTTCATAACTTGGTTAAATTGTATTTATTGATCACACAAAATGTGTCAAGAAAAATTTTCTAGTCCCACACTCTTGCTTTGGTCCTGTTTTTGTGTATATATAGCATGTGAACTTGCCCTGTCTTCGAACCTCTTACAATATGTTGAAATTACCTATTTTCTTGACTTTGTCACTCACTGAGATATATGCTTCTTGAAGAAAGAGATCTGGCCTTGTTCTACATTCTACTGAATGTTTGACACAAAAACACACTCAATACTTCTGTTGAAGAAATACTATTTTTAAATTCAAAAATAAAATTGATCATGTCTTATTTTTTATTTTAACTGCATTAATTCAGATCTCTTCAGTGCAGGAAATATGGTTGGTAATGAAGATACAAAAAGGAATGTTAACATTAGTTCTGCATTCAAGGTGCTCACACTCTAGTCTCTATTTAGATCCCAATTGTAATAATTAGTTCATTCTACGTGACTTGTAACATGCATTTCAATGTATTCACTTCAAATTGTCTGTTTCATGTGGTTCCCTAATTATGTTACACGGTAACCTTGTAAATGATTTCAAATCCATTGGATAACAGGCATGATATAAAATTAAGAAATAGACTTCGTGAAATAAAGGATACTTGGCCAAATAATGTGCTTCTCTTGATTTATCAAACAATTAATCTTGATTGAACATCTTGGTAACATTTCATCCTGTTTGTCACTCCGTTTTACAAATAGGAGGAGTTCACTTGGAACGGTTTTGTTGATCCCTGCTGGGTTTAAAACTTCAATTAAGTGACTACCATTCTATTTTTTATGAGAACTAGCTTAACTTCTTCGATTTTTCTTCATAATTCACATCTCTGAGAGTAGGAACATATTGGTTGGAATAATTTTGTATCCCAGTAGGAGCAATTATATATATTCTCATGTGATTGATACTGAATGCATGTCTATTGGTGAGTCCTATCCTGTGCTTTGTAATTCCTTTAATTTCGTTTATATTCGGCTGGGATGAGAGCCAGATTTCTTTTGGCTCCCACACTGGTTGATGCTTAGACAATGGAGAATTTTTTTTATGCCCTCTGTAGTTGTAGGCTTGCCAGATATACACCTTCTTTTTGCGATATTTTCTGTCACTATCTATACTTCATCAGGAATACATTTTCTGTATTTATTATGTTTACCCAGCAACTTCCCCATTCCATTACATACGAATGAATGTAAGTTCATCTGAATCCTTTTTAAATTGCCTAGATTTGAAACTACTAATTAAAACTTCTTAAGATAAAAAGTTGCCGAGAGGCTATATTTTGGAAACATTATGTTTACTATGTTTGTCAAAAATTTACATACTATTGATATGCTCCATTTATCTTGGCATCTGTTACCCAACTTCTTAACTATAAATGAACACATTTTAACTTTCACTGGCTGTTTTCCCTAGCAAACAGTAATGGCTGGCTTTGTGATCTCCACTTTATAGGGTAACATGCTATTTTCATCTTTAATTTGGGTACGGCAGGACTATAATTTGTATATGTATGTTTTCGATGTATGTGTCTTTTATAGGAGAGTGATAAGTTTGAAGATGATCTTTAGTCTCAAAAAAAAAAAAATAAGAATCAAGATTTTAAAAAAATTACCAAAATTTTTTAATGCTTATTTATTTTTGAGAGAGAGAGAGAGACAGAGACAGAGAGAGAGCATGAGTAGGGGAGGGGCAGAGAGGCGGACACAGATTCTGAAGCAGGCTCCAGGTTCTGAGCTGTCAGCACAGAGCCTGATGTGGGGCTTGAACTCCTAAACTGCGAGATCATGACCTGAGCCAAAGTCGGATGCTCAGCCAACTGAGCCATCCAAACAGCCCTAAAGCCTGTGGATTGTAAAGATTAACAATATTCTCTTGTATCGATTTCCTGCTCCTGATGCTGTAGCCAGATATAGCAAAAGTCCGTCAACTTGCTGAAAATCAATTTCTTAATGAATGAACCAATTATATAATTGAATACGCTAAATGTATAAACACACATGTATGCAATATGAACATCTTTAAAAACAATATATAATATAAGCAAACATCCACCTACTCATAACACCACATTTAAAAGATGGGAGAATACCAGTATCTTTGGAGCCCATTTGGGTCCTTACATGATTGCATTTTCCTGAAAAGAATCTACTTTCCTGAATATTTTATTAATTATTCTGCTTTCTCCATGCTTTCACCATACAGGTATATTTACCTAAATAATATATTTAAAATACAATGGGTGGATTCATTTGTGGCTATTGTTTCTCCATGTTTTCTCTTTCGGAGGCAAACAAGCTGTTACATATTGCTGTAATTCACCTGATTTTATTACTTGTAATATTCCACAATTTACTTATTTGTGTATGTATGTATGTATTTATTTATTTATGTATTTATTTTTGTGATGGTCATTTATTTTTTTTTCCAGATTTTTGCTATTACAAATACTGTTCGCATGAAAATTCTTACCTGTACATGTGTGTAAGGGTACATTCCTGGAAGAAGAGTGTTTGGACCATAGTGGGTGTTTACATTTCAGTGCACTGTATAACATCAAAACTCTTTTCAAGTGTATCAGTCTACTTTCCCATCAGCCCTACAGGAGAGTTCCTGTTCCTCATCTTTGTCATCACATGATATTTTTAGCCTCTTGATTTTGCCAGTGTGATTACAGTGAACTTGTGGTTTTAACTTTTTTTATCTTAATTACTAATGATGTAAATATTTTCTTAATTTCTGAATAATTGTGTTTCCCTTTCTGTGAAAAGTGCTTTTATGTACTTGATCTATTCCAATTGCTTTTATTTGCTATGCTTTTGATTTATAGAAGTTATTTATAATTGCTGGATCATTGCTTGATTATATATTTTGTAAATACCTTCTATTCTGTGGATACTTTCATCTCTGTTTTCTTGTCTTTTAATAAACGGAAATTCTTATTTTTCTGCCATGTATTTGAAGTGTCTTTTAAAAGAAATTCTTTACCATGAGATCATAAAAGCATTCTAATACTTTTTCTTTTGAAAGTTTTAAAATTGTCTCTTTTATGTGTAAATCTTTCATTCATCAATAATTCATTTTGTGTGTGTGTGTATGGTAACATAAAGAGAAGGATCCATTTTAATGTCCTCCCCAAACAAGTTTCTTACTGTTCAATAGTTTATACTATTTCCATTTATTTTCCCTGTTATCCTTGCCATATCAGAATCTGTATCCGGGCTCACTGTTCTGTTGCTTGATGTAATATCCTAGTCTCAGGTAAATAACTGTCACACTTTACAATATAGCCTTTGCAAAGTATCTTGATAGCAGAAAGAATGATTTTTGGAACATTTTATACTTCTTTATTTGTATCTTGGCTATAATGGTTACTTTATACTCATTATACATTTTAGAGTAAGCCTTTCATGTATTTTTCAATAAAAAAATACTTTGGAGATTTTTATTCCAATTCTTTTTTGTATCAGTAGATTAACTGAAGAAAATATATATCATAATGATTCACAATCTTCATATCCATGAATATATAAATCTGTTGATTTATTTGGATATTTTTTATATTTAAACTGAGGTTTATAATTTTCTTTTTTTTTAAATGTTTTATTTATTTTTGAGACAGAGAGAGAGACAGAGCATGAGCAGGGGAGGGGCAGAGAGAGAGGGAGACACAGAATCCCAAGCAGGCTCCAGGCTCTGAGCTGTCAGCACAGAGCCCGACGCGGGGCTGGAACTCACAGATCGCGAGATCATGATCATGACCTGAGCTTAAGTCGGATGCTTAAGGGACTGAGCCACCCAGGCCCCTCCTATAATTTTATATATAGATCTCTTGCTCATCTAGTCTAATAGATCTCGTGCACATCTAGTCTTAGACTTGTTCCTACATAAGTAATTTATTTTCTTTTGGATTGCATATTGATGCAACTTATCTTGAATCTGGGTATATTGCTTAACATTTTATTGATGATTTTGTGGGTTTTTAAAATTTTTTTTAATGTTTTATTTATTTTTGAGAGGGAAACAGAGCACGAGTGGGGGAGAGGCAGAGAGAGAGGGAGATACACAATCCAAAGCAGGCTCCAGACTTTGAGCTGTCAGTGCAGAGCCCAATGCGGGGCTTGAACCTACGAACTGCGAGATCATGACCTGAGCTGAAGTCAGACGCTTAACTGACTGAGCCACCCAGGCGCCCTGGATTATTTTGTGTTTTTGACATCAGTAATATTTTCGGCAAATCATAATGAATTCACTTTTTTCTTTCAAACCCATAGATTTCCTCACCTTATTAGGTTGGCTATACTCTCCAGTGAAATGATAAATAGAACTGACAATGAATATTTTAGCATTGCTGCTGATCTTAAAACAAAAATTTTGACTTTCCAGCATTCAATATGTTGTTTGTTAATTCTTCTGTAAACTCCCGTTTTCACAGCTTATATGTTTCTTTCTTTTCCTAGTTTGGTACAAGTATTCAAGACAATATTTTATTTTTTAAAAATATGCATCTATTGAGATGAGTATGTAGTTTTTCTCCTTTCTGTGTTTATGTAGTTAATATATTTTCTAACATTGAATTAATGTTGCATTTCAAAAACAGAGACTTATAACAAACTTTTGGATGCCATTTCATTCAATTTGTTAATATTTTGTTTGGAGACTTTATATATTTATTTGCTGTTAGTATTAAGTTTACATTGGAATTACAAAATAACCAGCATTTTTTACATCTTTAAAAAATGTTTAAATAGTCTTTAAAATACTTATTCTTTGAATGATTGTTAGAATTCCCTAACAAAACCTTGTGGTTTGTGTTTTCTTTATAGAGAAAAACCTTACTATTTTAATTTATTTGTTATATACTAGATTTTCTGTTTCATCCCATATCAGGTTTATTGCTTTTTTTTTTTTAATTTAGGAATTTTGCCATTTCACCCATTGCATCATGAGGTTTGCAACATCATCATATTATTTCTACAAGTATACCATTATGTTTTCCTTTCCATTGCTAATATTGTTTGCTGGTCTCCTTTCTTTGCATTTAACTATTTGCTGGAACTTTGTAAATGTTATTAGTCTTTTCAGAAAACCAAATTTTGCTTACTTTTTCCAACTATTGTATTTCAATAGTATTTATTATTTTTTTGCTCTTATGGTTAACATTTTCTTCTATTTCATTTAGTCTTATTTTAACTTTTTTTATTTGACAAATTGATCTTTTCATCTTTCCTTTTTAATTAAATATATATTTTATTTTGTACAAAATATGACTTTAGCTTCAATAGAGAAGTTCCACTGTGCAGTATTTTTATTACCATTAAATTGGATTATCATTTATTCTAAGGGTTTCCTACAAGAATGGCTTTATTTTTATCTAACTTCATGACATGGTTGTTCTCTCATAATCTCTTTATATTGATTACCAACCTCATTACATTTGATTAAGAATGTGCTCTTTAGAATACTGATTCTTGAGAATATAACTAGGCTTGCTTTATTGCTTTGCAGCTGATCAATTTTTGTGAATATTCTGTTTGAAAATAATATACTTTCTACATTTGCTCAGTGCTGTGTTCCATCAATATTGATTATAACAAGATTTTGTTTAATTTAAATCTTCTATATCTTTATTAATGTTTAACAGGTTGTTAATATTCTTGACTCAGATTTATCCTTTTTTCCTGACATTTCTACAGTGTTAGATATCTGTGATGCTATTATTAAGTGCATCCGTGTTTATAGGTAATCATACTGATGACTTTAATTCTTAACAGTACTCTTTAAAGTATGATTTGCTTGACATGAACAAAAATGTACCATCAAAATTTTAAATTTTGTTTTATTTGTACATTTTTTTAACTTTCAAATTCTAAATGTTTTTATGGTAAGTTTTAGGACCTAAACTTACCCCTTGCAAAAACCATATAACTGTTTATCTCTTAATTTAATTAAGTTAAACAATAATGTTTTACCCAGATAATTTATTCATTTTACACAGTTGATTTCAAATATATTAGGATCCATTCCCCCAATCTCTTTATTTTATTAATTGTCTGTTTTAGTTTTCTATTCATTTGATTTTTGGCATTTCTTTTGTTGCTTAGCATGTTGTGTGTTTGGGTGTGTATGTATGTGTGGTGTGTTTTGTCATATTTTGGATTGATTTCACTTATATATTACTCTAATTCTATTTTCTTCTACTATTTTGGATGTTACATACTCCATTTTTTTTTTTTACCGTCGCTAATATCATGTTAAAATGTGAGTTGTTATTTCAAATATTCCCTCCTGACCTATTTTTTTCACTTTAGTTCTACAATAATTTATAAATCCAAGTGTTAGACATAATGTTATTGTTTCATACACACGAAAACAGTTTTGATTTACCAACATGGTTACATTTTTTCAACATTAATTCTTGCAGTAGAGACCTTTATTGATGGTTATTTTTTTCTATATGAAGATCATTGTTTAGAAGCTTCTTTAGTGAATGTCTACTGTTAATAAATTTCTCAGCTCTTGTTTGGATTATAATGTGTTTAATTTGACCTAATTTTTGATAGATAATTTCACATGGTATAGAATTCTAGAATGATGTTATATATTCAAATATTTTGAAGCTTTTGTTCCATTACTTTTATATATTTTTTCTCTTGAGAAAATATATAATGAAGAAAAATTATTTGTCTGCCTTTTACAATTCTAGCCATTTTTTTTTTTTTTTTTTTTTTTTTTTTTTTTACCTGTAGACTCAAGCTATTATCATCTCACCTGGTTTCCAGTGATAAAATTCTAACTGGTCTCACTTTCACTCTCCCTGCCCACTTTTTCTCCCATACATACATTATCTATTATTACATAGTAGCTGAATTGATTCCTTTAAAGTATAAGATAAGTCACTCCCCTGCTTAGAACCCTCCATGGAGCTGTCCTTTTTATGCTGAGTAAAAGCAAAATTATGACAAAGATCTGGCCCCACCTGGCCTGGCCCCATTAACTCTCTGACCCTATCTTTCTTTTTTCTCTCTTTTGCTAACTTTGCTTCAGGCACTCTGGCCTTCCTGCTGTTCCTTTACCAAGCTAGGTACACTCTAAACTTAGTGTCTTTTTACTCATTTTTACTTCTTCATGGAAATTTTTTTTCCCAGACATTCATTGCTTAACTCCTTCATTGCATTTGAGATTTTCCTCAAATGTTCATGTCAAATTACTGTCTTGACAACCTGATTTGAAATCCCAAGCCCTTCCTTAGCACTCCTAGTGGACCTGACTCTGCCTTAATATTATAATACTAATAGCCTTATAAAAATATAATGCACTCATTTATTGCACATCTTATTTTCTACTCTCCCTTTATACAATGTAAGCTCAACTAGGGCAAATTTTATCCATTTAACAATGTTGCCCTGTGTCTTAAGCAATGCCTGGCATGTAGTATGTGGTCACTAGTTTATTAAATAAATTTATGAATGTCAGGTTACAACTTTATTGCTTTTTTTCTCTCCCACAATTTGGACCATTCAAGGTGTTTTTGCTACAACATTGAATTTTGAATCTCAGTGGAATAATCCACATCAACAAATTCTTCCCATGTACATATATAGCCCCTCACTCCTCCAGTCAAACACCATCAAAATACATTCTCAGTTCTTCAGGCTATTGGCTAGGTCCTATAAATCCTTTAGGTGTAAGGTATGTCTTTCTGAAGCAGGGATTGCATTTCTCTGCTTGGGCTTCATTTAAAACTGTCCTGGCTGTGAACATATGGAAAGTAGTATTGGTGGGGGTTGAGGGTTGGGGGAGGGAGTAAACACCTTGAAATAGCTTGGCTTTACATTTTTCTTGGCATAAGGTGTTAAGGTGTCTGTTTTCTTCTACAAAGGCAAAGGGGACCATTTCTACCATCTAAGAGCATTCAGGTGAATTTGGGGATTTGAATGCTTTTGATCATTGCCATGCTGTGTTTCAGCAACCTGCAGGTCCCATATGAAGGCTCTGACTTAGACATAGGAGGATATTTTGACGGAAAATTTTCTCTCATTTGCAGTTCTGTCACCCTCATTATTAGTTTCTAAACATAATTTTTGGCAAAGTCAGCCCCACAGCTGCAGGAGATGAGCATCTCCTTTAATACTGTCATTGGAGTTCTCTGGCATCCAGAACACTCTGTAACTGGGCAACCAACTGTGTCTTTGGCTTGTCTTTTTCATTTTCACAGTGTTTTAATATGGTACAAAGATATGATCCGAAAAACAAAAAGAAAGAATTAAGAAGGAAGGGGACTAGAGACAGGGAAGGAGAGAGATTAAAAATAAGAAAGTGCAGGGGTGCCTGGGTGGCTCAGTTGGTTAAGCATCTGACTTCAGCTCAGATCATGATCTCACAGTCCTGTGAATTCGAGCCCTACATCAGGCTCTATGCCGACAGCTCAGAGCCTGTAGCCTGCTGGATTCTGTGTCTCCCTCTCTCTCTGCCCTTCTGCCGCTTATGCTCGGTCTCTCTCTCTCTCTCTCTCCCTCAAAAAATAAACGTTAAAAAATATATATTTAAAAAAATAAGAAAGTGCCATCCTGAACTGGCCATACCTTTTTAACAAGTGTGGCTGATTACTCCCTTTCAAGAGACTTCTTTGTATAGGCATAGGATAGCTTTCTCTGTGTTAGAATAGACCCATAGGAAAGGGGAAGATTTTATCTGCTAGTTCTTTCTCATCTATTGTTTTTGCGGTGGACACACCCTAAGGTGGACACCTCATTATATAAGTCTCTTGGAATGCAAGTGGAATCTGTTACTTGCTTCTAATTAAATGATGGGATTGTCATTTTCTTGAGTAGATTATGTTATATGGCAAAGGTGATGGGATGCCACACATATATTTAATTATATATGACTCCATCTTAGTAGACTATAGAAAAATATTAATTTGATGGCCTTAAGAAGAAGCAAACGGCAATATGGAGCACCTGGGGGACCCAGTTGGTTAAGCATCCAATGTTGGCTCAGGTCAGGATCCCATGGCTCTTGAGTTCAAGCCCCGCGTTGGACTCTGCTGACAGCTCAGAGCCTGGAGCCTGCTTTGGATTCTGTGTCTCCCACTTCTGTGTCCCTCCCCACTCGTGCTCTGTCTCTCTCTCTCTCAAAAAAAAAAAAAAAAAAAAAAAAAGAATAAACAGTAAAAGAAGAGAAAATTTAAAAAATAAAATAAAAAAGAAGCAAACAGCAATCTGTTAACTACTTAGGAAAAGGGCCCCATTGTAGAAAAATGAGGATAGCCCCCCAGAACCTGAGGGTGGTCTTTAGCTAAGAGCCAGTAAGAAGTGAAGACCCTCACTGAATGATCTTGCAAGCAGATTCTTTCCCAGCAAAACCTCCAGATGATAGTACAAACCATAGAACACCTTGATTACCACCTTGTTAGTTAGAGTCTGAACAGAGGACTCAACTAAACTGGCCAGACTCCTAACACATTAAAACTGAAAAATAAGTTTTTCTTGATTTAAGCTACTAAGTTTGTGGTAATTTGTTACTTAGCAATAAAAGAACTAATATAATATCCAATTGAGAAAAATCCACTCTCATGGTCCTTAACTTCCCTATATTTCTAGGTTTTGTCATCTGACCTCTCCCAGAAGACATTGGGCATCTAGAGCATTAGCATCCCATCCACTGTGTCTAATGGGGTAAGTATGAGGTTCAGAAATCTCTGTGTGTCATTTCTATGTGCAGTGCTCCATGGTCTGCATCTGTGGTATATGCAGAGGTAGCCCAGGTTAGCATTTAATCGCTTTACAATAAACTATAATTTTTCTTCCCAGTCACCTCCCCAGTTTCTAAATGTCTAAATGATGATAGAAAAGATTATGAGAAAGACAAATAATTAAATTATGTATTAATTAACTTAATTCTTAAGCTGGATCTTGTTCCATGCTATGGGCAGTGATAAAATGGTGACCGAGAGCATCCAGAGTACCTGCCTTCATGGAGGTTTTACTGCTGGTGAGCAAGGTAGAGAGAAATCAAATTACCTAACAAAAGAATTACAATTACAATTACAATTACAATTGGTTCATGAGCATAATCTGTTCTGGAATCATGTTTGGAATCCAAGGCACTTGTGTATCAAAGCTAATTTCAAGAACCATTGGCTCAGTTGTGATGATGTGACTTTCAGCATCCTGTACTACTCATATTACAAGACATCACTTGTTTATCAACTTAAAATTTATTAGAAAAGTTTGCTCATCTTACGAACACTCACAAAACAAGTTACTTGCAATCCAAGGTTTTACTGTATAACTTTTCTAGGTGTTACAAGAGGAACATAATTGTGGTCTCAGTATAAAGATACTTGGTATGTAATAATAACATTAACTATGATTTAGTTTTGACTGTGTTTCAAACACCACTCAAAGCATTTTAGATGCACTAGCTTTTTAAATCTCAGAACAGCCATATTATGAGGGAGACTGAAATACAGAAATGTTAATGCATTTACCCAAGGCCACATAGCTAGTAAGCTGCTTAACTGGAAACAAATTCCAGGCATTTGAGGCCAGAGGTTGAGTTCTTAACAATGACCCGATACTGCATCAAATTTGATTGATGGCACAAGTGAATGTTTCTTTGAAAAATAGTAGATTTGAAAGATGAAGAGAAAGTATTTAGTAAGAGAATGGGCTAATATATTTCAAGCAGTGTGAATATTATGTGTAAAGACCATAAAGGGATGGAAGAGAAAAAGGTATTTTAAAAGAACTTAAAGGAAAGAACAGCTGGGTTTGGGACATCGATAGAGTATGACACAAGGTACAGCTGGGAGGTTTAAGTTCCATTAGAGCATCTCTTGAATAATGCACAGCTCTTAAAAGCCTGTCCCTCTACTCTCTCCAATCCTGTGTTTTACTGCTGCTTATTTACATCTGTTTTTAACCCCCAAGTAATCATCGCATTACAGCTTCTAAGTAATCATTATCACTATTGATTTTTGTCAACATATTTGTTCTCCCCCTTGTTTCTCACTATCCCTAATTGCATTCCATTCCTGCATTTTTTTCCAGAAAAAATATCCTTAAATGTTTCCTTCAGATGCCAACTGTGGTTATTAAGTATCACAGGTCTTTATTTTTCCCTTACCCTAGAATGATATTTTAGGACTGTGTATATACAATTCTAGATTGAGTCTCAAAATCTTTGCTCCAATCCCATGTGGGCAGTAAAACCCAAGCCACTAAGTTAGATGCAGTAACTCCCTGGGGTAGGTGGAAAATCATTAGCTCATGAGTCACAGCTAAGGTTTTCAGCTCTTAATTTTCTTTTGAAATATGGGAATTTCCTCATCTTTTGCAAACTCCAGGCATATATTTCAACAGATATTTTTGTTATATCGTATCTACATTATATATTTTTGAGCATTATAGCAAAACTTAGTCTTTCACATTACACACATTGAGAGTCTCAATGATGTGATTTCTGCAATGCTAAATCATGCCTTAATAGTTTGAACAATGTCACTGAGATTATACATTCATATAAACAGATATTGAAAGATATAATATGTTAACATCTTAATAAATCTTTTCAAAGTTTTCTATCATAAAATATTAAAATTAGGAATTAGCATGAAAATTTCAGAACGATTATAATTGCACCTGAGATCCTGCCCCCAAATCCTCCACTCACCCCTAATTTTAACAAGAACACATTTGATAAAGTTAATTCATGTATCAAGACCCACAAAATGAAGGCCACCCCAGGGGCCTGGCCCATGTCACAAAGCTGAACCCTAAGTCACTTACAAAACATCTCCCTGTCAAGGAAACCTAACATCAATCATAATCTCCAAGTAAGCTTTTGCTGGTTTATCTCACCTTAGAATACCGGACAGGCTATAGCCTTCATAAGGATATCCTCGACTTCCTAGCCATTCATGTGCCCTCCATGCCCTGTTCTCATGTTGCCTCTTCCAATGCTCTATACAACGTACTCCTGCCAAAATTCCTCAGGAAGAGTGCCCCACGCCTTGTGAAGCACCATACTCCCCCAATCCATGGGTTATTTTCCCTTGAATAAAGGACACCAAACCTGTTACTAAATTGCATTGCTTTTGTCATTTGACACACTCAATTTGCTTTAAGAACTTAGGGGAAATATCACAAGTCAAATATATTTTTAAAATTTTAATATTATCAGATATATTAATGTTTGCCAAGTTTAGTGGTTGAGAGATATTATTTTAATTGTAGTCTTAGTTTGCATTTCTTTGATTATACCCCTTTATGAAGATATTAGTCATGTTTTAGTAAAATGACTGTTCCTGAGTTTTGCCCATTATTGATTTATTTATATTTTTATTGATGTGTGGAATTTCTTCACATACTTTATATATTAATCAATGTGTACTGTGTGTCTTGCAAAAGGTTTTTTGTTTTTTTGTTGTTTTGGTTTTTTTGTTTGTTTTTTTTTTTTGCATTGACCAAGCGCATATGTCTGATGGATAAAAGCAGAAAGTCAATTGTTCTGTGGATAGAGTGCAATGGGTTCTTAACCCTCCTTGTGGCAAAAGCAACAAACTCTTTGTTTTCCACTTTTAATCAAATGCTCTTTCTGCCTTCTGACCACTGCAATTTCTTTCACACACAGCCTGCTAGTTGTCATCAAATGGTAAATGGAATCAGAGCATTCTTCAATTTTATTGTCCACTTTTAGAATATTTTCAGAGTTTATGAGAAGAATTTTTCTACAGACCTTGTCCCATATATACAGTTCTCTCCTCCCCCGTCTTTATTGAAATCTAATTGGCATATAAAGTTGTGTAAGTTTAAGGTGTACAGCGGGTGATTTGACATGTATATATTGTGAAATGATTACCACAATAAGATTAGTTAACACACCCATCACCTCATGTAGTTATCTTTTTTTTTCTTAGTGAAAACTTATACGAAATACTCTCTTAGCAACCTTTGAGTGTACAATACATGTATTGTTAACTATTGCCACCATCCTGTACATCAAATCCCCAGGACTTACTCATCTTGTAACTAGAAATTCGTACCCTTTGTGAAATAAATTGTATTTGTTTACCAAATACCGTATAATTTCCTGAAAGTGATAAAGTAACTGAAGGTTTACTTTACTCTCACTTTTAGTATTATGCTTATCAGATTAAGCTATTTTGAATTTCGAAATAAATATATTCATAAGTATACATGAGCTATTTGTGATTTACAATATCTGGGGTTCTGCAAAATTATTTTATAAGGTAAGTCATAAAATGTAAGCATCTGATAGTAATCATGAGTTTTATGATGTAAACATTACTTTTTCACAACTAAGTAAAGGTTAGCATAAGATACAGTTGTAAAAAGGCTATATAATTTTAGATACTGAGTTGTATTGCTTTAAGTAAAGAGTGTTACTATACATGGTGAAGTGAATTATTTTGTGTCGAACTCCAATTCCACATTGAAAGAGATAACTCATGTTAGCAGAAGTCAAATGACACTAAATGCTAAGCTAAATTGTGCCTATCCTTTGACCTTACATCTCTAGTGTCATTATTATAACATGGGGATCTACAGAACTTTCTCTAATTTTATTTAAGAAACTTCTTTAGAAAATCATTCATTCTTGAAGACAGTCCCCTCATTTATTTGTGTATATGAGTAATAGGTCATAGTTATTTAATTTTCTCAAAGAATATCATTTTATAGACACAAAACAAAATATATAAAATCTCAAAATATTTAAGCATTATATTTTTTAATGAGTAAAATTAATCTCTTCCCTCCACTAATTTTAACATTTTTTTATATATTGGACAGGAAAGAATATAAATACTCTCAGATGTTACTAATAATTTGTTGATTCACATCTTTAACTCTTCATGTAATTTTCAAGCATCTAAGGTCTTTACAAACAAACAAAAGCAAACAAAACTCCTTCTTTGCTTAAATTTTCCCAAAGTCTTCTAGTTTTCTAATGGTCTTCCTCTTACATTCAGCTGATGGAAAACATGGGGGTGGAGGAAAAGAGGAAAGAAGCCAGAGAATCACCATTTATCATATATTTATTGTGGAGTAGATCTGAACTAGTGGATTCGTACAATAGCTTTTATTAAAAAATCATCACTGTTATATTCTATAGACATAACTACTAATGTTTGTAAGACTAAACAACTTGCAAAAGGATGAGTATATTTGATGCTGAGATCCATTTTTTTTCTACTACATTATTCTGGGATTTTCTTGGCCTTCATTAGGCTGTTTTCAAATATTCTTATTTTTTCTGCTATTGAATCAACTAAAGCACAGATAGAATTAACATAGTGGAGAATGTTAATAATTTGGAGAAGATTGTGACATATGTCTGGTGAAAGTATTGAAAAACATACAAGGATATGATTTGCGTTTCCTTTGAGAGTGGAAAGCAATTCTACATGAGCAGGGTAAATGGTAACAGCACTGGAAAACAAAGATGGAATAGCAATCTCATGATTAAGGAATAGTGATGGGTGGTGGCAACAATGTGATATCAGGTCACATGGATGAACACATAGAGGAGTTTGGCAGTTAGATCGTGGATCTTATGAGAAAATCTTTGCATGTGTGCATGCAAGAGATTGTGATGTGCTTTACTTCATATTGTTCTACCAGTTTGATTGTGTTCTGTACAGATATGAAATACATAATCCCAAGAGATGATTTGTCACTCTTCTGGACTTCTTTCTTGAAGTATATAGAGTAACCTTAAGAAACTGAGAATTCATGATCTATGTGTCCCACACTAGTCATATTTACCTGTTTAGATGACCTTGGAGCATTTGTTCCAAACAGCATTTCAAAAACAATTAATTTTCTTGACTCAGTGTTTATTATGGTGTTTGAGAAATAGATGTGCTATAATTTTATATCAATCAAAGCATCAATTGACATAGCATCTTCTCATTGAGATAATGGCTGCATTTTCAGAGAAAAGCAGTCTCTTAATTCCCATCTGCCATCACTTACTTTTATTCTGGAATGCAGGTAAACTTTTAATTATCTCAAATATCCTGACTGGAAATAAAATTACAGGAATTCCCTAAATAATTTGTTATAAATGATATCTATTATATAATCACCTAATATACAGAGCAGAGAAATAATATCATTAGTTGCTACAATCATGTTCAGAATGTTGAACCAATGCAATTTAATTACCATACAGAGCATAACCTTTGAACTTAAATCGTTACAGTTCAGCTTTTATTGCTTAATTATGGCATAAAACAAATGTTTCTGGGTTCATAAGTAAGGAAACATCTTAAGAATTATAATTATTCCAAATTTATTCAATAACAGTCTATAAAAACATTTCATTAAAACAGCCTTGGAATTTGTTCTTTAAAAATATGCATTTCTGAAGAACTTGCGATTGCAATAATATTCTTAATGTCAGTGCTGAAATAACCAATACTTAGGGACCAAGTTATGAATTTGGAAATGATCTTCAAAAATTCTATTACTTTGGGGGCGCCTGGGTGGCTCAGTCGGTTAAGCGCCCGACTTCAGCTCAGGTCACGATCTCACTGTCCATGAGTTTGAGCCCCGCGTCGGGCTCTGGGCTGATGGCCCAGAGCCTGGAGCCTGCTTCCGGTTCTGTGTCTCCCTCTCTCTCTGCCCCTCCCCTGTTCATGCTCTGTCTCTCTCTGTCTCAAAAATAAATAAACATTAAAAAAAAAAAATTCTATTACTTTGTTAAGTATTTTTTAAAAAGAAGATGTTATAAACTATTTAGAATTAAATAGCTATTATTTAAATAACTATTAATTAAATAACTATTATTTCATTATTTTTTTAAATTTTGATTCGAATGGTCTTGCGTGGCATACTGGCATCTCATTTCAACCATAAAGTCATACCATATGGTAAATATTGCTCATCTACTTTCACAGGTGAGGCAACCAATCCTTAACAGAGGTCGTGTTTCTAAGGTCAAATAGCTAATTTAACAGCTAATCTGGAAATCATACATGGCAGATTGCAAGTTCTTAATCAGGCCACTTTATTGACCTCTTGAAAACATTGCACTATATTAAGATAATGTCCTAAAATGATATGTTTGTTAATAACAATAGGCATTGTATTGTAGAAAAAACATTAGACCTAGAAAGATAGTTAGGCTAGAATTCTAGATCAGCCACTTACTGAGTGTGAAAACCAGGCTAAACCACATGCTCTGAATGTATTGTTTCCACATGAGAAAATAAGTTTGCATGTAAATTTGTTCTGCCCCTGTTACAGCTACCCCCAAGATTGTCTCAGAATGAAAGCATCAGTGTACCTCTGATTATGCCATGGAAACATCAATAAAGTACAATTAACAACGCCAAGTATTTTTCAATTAACTAAGCTTCTGTATCACTGGACGATGTAGATGAACAAAGAATTTCCTGCCAAACCTACATTTTTCCTGTTCAACTCATCTGAATAGAATATTTTAACTCACATATCTTCCTTAACATTATTACAAAATAACCAAATACATTGTATTTTCAAAACCCACTGGATAGCCAATGCCCTCATCTTTTCAGCCTCTAAAAACCTTTGCCATCACTGTCTGTTACTTCTCTCCAAAAACTAGTTCTCTTCTTGGCTTCTTCCTTGTTTGCCACCAGCTTCACTCACAGTTCCTAAGTCATTAGAGTATAAGCCTGGCAGTCAGCTTTGATTCCTGAGGCTCCTTTGTTTTAGAGATCTTGGTTGATTTCAGTAACTGATCTTGTCGGCCACTTGTCTTTTTTCTCCTCTGTGCTTTAAGCTCCTGCTCTTGTGTTTTACTTTCAGCAATAAAGAGTGAGTCTTCAAAACCCTAGGCTCTACCCTTGACCCAAATAAAACAAGAACTCCTGGCCTGTGTGATCTCTCTCTTCTTCTGCCATACCCTATGGTGGCCCCAGGTGAGCTGTGTAGTTTCCAGGTCTTGTAAATATTAAACTTTGTCTTTTCAAAGTTTTCTGATGGTTGTTGCTGAAAAGCATCTTACCATCATAAGAAACACAAAGGTCTGTTCAGGAGTAACATTGGTTTGGAAAAGGGGAGATGTCTGGAGGAAGATTTTTGGGGCCCAGGTGAGTGCCTCCAGATATTTCTAGCTGAAAGCATTACCCTTGATAGGCTGAGACCAGCACAAACAGTCTCATATTCTGGGTATGCTTTCTCAGGAATTCTTTCAGTTCCCCAACATCTATACAAATGTTCTATCTAAATAAGAGGCAGCTCCAGTTTGCTTGCCAGTAGACACCTCCATAGACATTCTCTATCCCATTACTCAATTTTATGTACTTCAAACAACTTATTAACATCTAAACTCTTCTTAGTCATTGATTTGTGTGTTTGTTTTCTGTGCATTTTCAATTTTTCATTCTATGTCTTCCATGGTTATTAAGAAAGCACTCATAAATTTTAAACATGGAGAAGAGAGAAATGCTGTATGATCTTTACTATATAGTCTCCTTCCTTAGTACAACCCTCACTCTAAAGAAAATATGTGTCTCTCTTGAGGATCCAGTATAGTTTTTAGATTACCAATAAAGTAAATCTTACAGTTGAAAGTGTTTTTTATTACTGATATTATTTGGGAGCACAGAACTAAATTGTGGGCAAATAACAGTACAGGGTACTATAGCTTTTTTTTTTTTTTTTTTTAATTTTATTTAGTTTTGAGAGAGAGAGAGAGAGAGGGTGAGCAGGGGAGGGACAGACAGAGAGGGAGACACAGAATCTGAAGTGGGCTCCAGGCTCCGAGCTGTAAACATAGAACATGATGCGGTGATGCAGGGCTCGAACTCACGGACTGTGAGACCGTGACCTGAGCCGAAGTCAGACGCTTAACTGACTGAGCCACTCAGATGCCTCTAAGGTGTTACAGCTTTAATTTAGATGTAACAATTCTTCCCTAATATATATTTAATTTTTATTTACAACTTTTTCCTTAATGTTATCGATTTCAATTTTCTTCTGTATATTTCAGAACTTATTTCAGTGTTCTGAAGTATGAGAGTGAGGACGTCATTTAATCATTGTATTATCTCATGTCTCTATACTCTTCCATGTCAGCCTAATGAAGTGACCTAATGAAATTATAAAAAAGACATCAACAAATATAAAAAATACAGAAATATATACATTTTGAACAATGATGAATTAAATATGAGGTATTTACCCATATAAAATGTCTGTATTTGTAGTTTTAATCACTTTTTGAAAAAACAAGCTTCCATGTTTTAAGTTTAAGCATCTTGCATGATGCTCTTCTTGCAGTTTTTCTGATTTGTCTGTTGGTTTTTAATATTCACCTTTATTAATGTTACCCTAAATGTATTCATCTGATGGTGTTCTGTATCAACGATGAATTTTGTATTAAACACTTCACAGTTAAATACTACATGTGTCAGCTTCCCTTAGCCCTTGTCCTTATGTGTAGGGTGACATGATAAGAGCCAGGTCAGTTGTCCTACGCCCACAGCTGGACACCCTCTAGGCAAGGGATAAAGAAAAATGATTCTTCTCTGTTTATAAAGCAAGAAGCCTCCAGTTTCCTTCTCTTTCTAACCAAATCTCCCTTGAAATTAATGGGCCTGAATTCTATTTCCATGCCTCTGGGATATGAACATTATCTCCAGGAGCCAGGTAGTCCCAGGCTTCTCTAGCTTTTACAACCAAGTTCTGTCTCTATATTCTGGACTTTATCCATTTTGACATATAAATACTTAAATAGTATCCTAGTGCTCCAGAACTTTTGTCCAGCCAGGCTATAAGAATTTGGCCCTTTTAGGAAGAGGTAAATTCTTATCTGATCCTTTTGAATCAGAGCCATTAACCAGATAATGGCTACAGATCTAATTCCCAAGGTGTGTACAGGTACTTCTAAGGGAAGCGAAACCAGTCTCTGTCTTTATATAGCACATGTGTTTCCATGTCCCAGAAAGCTAGGGATTTCAACAGGAACATTCAAAATCCAGGAAACTTTATTTCTCTACAGTATCTTTCCTACCATCATTGGTCATTCAATCCCTTAAGAGTTTCCAAGGTCATTGAGACAAGGAAGATGGCTGCACAGGAGGATGCGGGGCTCACCTAGTCCTGCTGATCACTAAGATTCCACCCACATCTGCCTAAATAACCCAGAAAACCACCGGAAGACTAGCAGAACAGACTCTCCAGAGCCAAGTGTAGAGAAGAGGCCCACGGAGGAGGGTAGGAAGGGCAGAGAGGCAGTGGGCACTACACGGACTGGCAGGAGGGAGCTGGGGCGGTGGAGGGGCAGCCCGCTTGGCAAGGCAGAGCCCCTGAAGTCTGGCTTGCAAAAGCAGAGGGGCCGGACTCCGTGAATTCTGACAGTCAGTGGGACTTAACATCTGGAATGTTAAAAGTCAACAGCTCTGTCTCAGAGAGCAGGGAGGGCTAGAGGACGCCAGGAGGGAGAGCTGTTGAGCCCCGGAAGACAGAGCCTAGAAGGGAACAAAGGTGCTGGCAAGTGCCATTTCCCTCTCCCATCCCCCAGCTGAAATTCTAAAGGGAACAAGTTCCTGTCACTGAACTTGCTTGCACCGTGCAAATGCCCCACACTGTGCTTCTGTGGATCCATCCCTCCTATGGGCCTGCCTCTCTCCTGGTGCTGCAGGGCCCCTCCCACAGGGGACCACCAATGACAAAGCAAGCTAAGACTGCCCCTCCTGCCCCTGTGCACCTTGCAGATCCACCCTGGCTAATCTGGCCCTTAGCCAGATCCCATTGAAGCAGCATCACAAGCCTGGCAGTGTGCAAGCAGCCCAGACAGGGGCCACACCACTCTATAGTGAGTCCTGCCCCTGGGAGAGAGGAAGATAAGGTACACACCAGTCTGACTGTGGCCCCAGCGGTGGGCTGGGGGCAGACATCAGGTCTGACTGTGGCCCTGCCCACCAACACAACTTACTCCTAAAAGCACAGGGGAAATGCCCTGCAGTTTGAAGCTACCACAGGGACTACCCAAAAGGATGAAACGGAAGAATTCTCCTCAAAAGAAACTCCAGGAAGTAGCGACTGCTAACAAATTGATCAAAAATGATTTAAGCAATATAACAGAAAAAGAATTTAGAATAATAGTCATAAAATTAATCTCTGGGCTTGAAAAAAGCATAGAGGACAGCAGAGAATCTAGTGCTACAAAGATCAAGGGGCTAAAAAATAGTCATGAGGAATTTAAAAAATGCTATTAATGAGGTGCAAAATAAAATGGAGATGGCCATAGCACAGATTGAAGAGGCAGAGGAGAGAATAGGTGAATTAGAAGATAAAATTATGGAAAGAGAGGAAGCTGAGAAAAAGAGAGATAAAAACATCCAGGAGTATGAGGGGAGAATTAGAGAACTAACTGATGCAATCAAACAGAACAATATCTGTATCATAGGAATTCCAGAAAAAGAAGAGAGAGAAAGGGGCTGAAGGTGTACTTGAACAAATCATAGGTGAGAACGTCCCTGATCTGGGGAAGGAAACAGGCGTTGAAATCCAAGAGGCACAGAGAACTCCCTTCAGACGTAACTTGAATCGATCTTCTGCACAACATATGAATGAAACTGGCAAAATACAAGGATAAAGAGAGAATTCTGGAAACAGCTAGGGATAAACAGGCCCTAACTTACAAAGTTAGACACATAAGGGTAGTAGCAGACCTATCTACTGAAACTTGGCAGGCCAGAAAGGAATGGCAGGAAATCTTCAATGTGATGAACAGAAAAAAATATGCAGCCAAGAATCCCTTATCCAGCAAGTCTGTCATTCAGAATAGAAGGAGAGATAAAGGTCTTCCCAAACAAACAAAAACTGAAGGAATTCATCACCACTAAACCAGCCCTACAAGAGATCCTAAGGGGGACTCCTTGTGTTAAGTGTTGAAAGGACCACAAAGCACCAGAGACATCACTACAATCATGAAACCTACAGACATCACAATGACTCTAAACCCATATCTTTCTATAATAACACTGAATGTAAATGGACTAAATGTGCCAACCAAAAGACATAGGGTATCAGAATGGATAAAAAAACAAGACCCACCTATTTGCTATCTACAAGAGACTCATTTTGGACCTGAGGACACCTTCAGATTGAAAGCGAGGGGATGGAGAACTATCATGCTACTGGAAGTCAAAAGAAAGCTGGAGTAGCCATACTTGTATCAGACAAACTAGACTTTAAATTAAAGGTTGTAACAAGAAATGAAGAAGGGCATTATATAATAATTACAGGGGTCTATCCATCAGGAATAGCTAACAATTAGAATAGTCTATGCACCGAATACAGGAGCCCCCAAATATATAAAACAATTAATAACAAATAAGCAACCTTATTGAAAAGAATGTGGTAATTGCAGGGGACTTTAATACCCCACTTACAACAATGGATAGATCATGTAGACACAGGATCAATAAAGAAACAAGGGCCTTGAATGATACATTGGATCAGATGGACTTGACAGATATATTTAGAACTCTGCATCCCAAAGCAACAGAATATACTTTCTTCTCAAGTGCACATGGAACATTCTCCAGGATAGATCACATACTGGGTCACAAAACAGCCCTTAATAAGTATAAAATAATTAAGATCATACCATGCACACTTTCAGACCACAATGCCATGAAGCTTGAAATCAACCACAGGAAAAAGTCTGGAAAGCCTCCAAAAGCATGGAAGTTAAAGAACACCCTACTAAAGAATGAATGGGTCAACCAGGCAATTAGAGAACAAATTTAGAAATATATGAAAACAAATGAAAATGAAAATACAACAATCCAAATGCTTTGGGATGCAGTGAAGGCAGTCCTGAGAGGAAAGTATATTGCAATCCAGGCCTATCTCAAGAAACAAGAAAAATCCCAACTACAAAATCTAACAACACACCTAAAGGAAATAGAAGCAGAACACCAAAGACACCCCAAACCCAGTAGAAGATGACAAATAATAAAGATCAGAGCAGAAATAAACAATATTGAATCTAAAAAAAAAAACTGTAGAGCAGATCAATGAAACCAACAGTTGGTTTTTTGAAAAAATAAACAAAATTGATAAACCTCTAGCCAGGCTTCTCAAAAAGAAAAGGGAGATGACCCAAATAGATAAAATCATGTATGAGATGGGAATTATTATAACCAATCCCTCAGATACAAGCAATTATCAGGGAATATTATGAAAAATTATATGCCAACAAACTGGACAACCTGGAAGAAATGGACAAATTCCTAAGCATGCACACACTTCCAAAACTCAAACCGGAATAAATAGAAAATTTGAACAGACCCATAACCAGCAAAGAAATTGAATCAGTTATAAAAAATCTCCCAACAAATAAGAGTCCAGGAGCAGATGGCTTCCCTGGGGAATTCTACTGGACATTTAAAGCTGAGATAATACCTATCCTTCTCAAGCTGTTCCAAAAAATAGAAAGGGAAGGAAAACTTCCAGACTCATTCTATGAAGCCAGCATTACTTTGATTCCCAAACCAGACAGAGATCCAGCAAAAAAAGAGAACTACAGACCAATATCCCTAATGAATATGGATGCAAAAATTCTCAACAAAATACTAGTAAATCGAATTCAACAGCATATAAAAAGAATTATTCACCATGATCAAGTGGGATTCATTCCTGGGCTGCAGGGCTGGTTCAACATTCACAAATCAATCAATGTAATACATCACATTAATAATAAAAAAAAAAGATAAGAACCATATGATCCTGTCAATCAATGCAGAAAAAGCATTTGACAAAATTCAGGATCCTTTCTTAATAAAAACCCTCGAGAAAGTCGGGATAGAAGGAACATACTTAAACATCATAAAAGCCATTTTTGAAAAGCCCACAGCTAATATCAACCTCAATGGGAAAAAAATGAGAGCTTTCCCTCTGTGATCAGGAACATGATAGGGTGTACACTCTCACCGCTGTTGTTTAACATAGTGTTGGAAGTTCTAGCATCAGCAATCAGACAACAAAAGGAAATCAAAGGCATCAAAATTGGCAAAGATGAAGTCAAGCTTTCACTTTTTGCACAGGACATGATATTATACATGGAAAACCCGACAGACTCCGCCAAAAGTCTGCCAGAACTGATACATTAAGCAAAGTCGCAGGGATACAAAATCAATGTACAGAAATCAGTTGCATTCTTATACACTAATAATGAAGCAACAGAAAGACAAATAAAGAAACTGATCCCATTCATAGTTGCACCAAGAAGCATAAAATACCTAGGAATAAACCTAACCAAAGAGGTAAAAGATCTGTATACTGAAAACTATAGAAAGTTTATGAAGGAAATTGAAGAAGATACAAAGAAATGGAAAAACATTCCATGCTCATGGATTGGAAGAATAAATATTGTTAAAATGTCAATACCACCCAAAGCAATCTATACATTCAATGTAATCCCAATCAAAATTGCACCAGCATTCTTCTTGAAACTAGAACAAGCAATCCTAAAATTTGTATGGAACCACAAAAGACCCCGAATAGCCAAAGTAATATTGAAGAAGAAGACCAAAGTAGGAGGCATCACAATCCCAGACTTTAGCCTCTACTACAAAGCTGTCATCATCAAGACAGACACATAGACCAATGGACTAGAATAGAGACTCCAGAATTGGACCCACAGAAGTATGGCCAACTAATCTTTGACAAAGCAGGAAAGAATATCCAATGGAAAAAAGACAGTCTCTTTAACAAATGGTGCTGGGAGAACTGGACAGCAACATGCAGAAGAATGAAAGTAGACCACTTTCTTACACCATTCACAAAAATAAACTCAAAATGGATAAAGGGCATGAATGTGAGACAGGAAACTATCAAAACCCTAGAGGAGAAAGCAGGAAAAAAAACCTCTCTGACCTCATCCACAGCAATTTCTTACTTGACACATCTACAAAGGCAAGGGAATTAAAAGCAAAAATGAACTATTGGGACCTCATGAAGATAAAAAGCTTCTGTACTGCAAAGGAAACAATCAACAAAACTAAAAGGCAACAGACAGAATGGGAAAAGACATTTGCAAATGACATATCAGACAAAGGGCTAGTATCCAAAAATCTATAAAGAACCCACCAAACGCCACACCTGAAAAACAAATAATCCAGTGATGAAATGGGCAGAAAATATGAATAGACACTTTTCTAAAGAAGACATCCAGATGGCCAAGAGGCACATGAAAAGATGCTCAACGTCACTTCTCATCAGGAAAATACAAATCAAAACCACACTCAGATATCACCTCACGCCAGTCAGAGTGGCCAAAATGAACAAATCAGGAGACTACAGATGCTGGCAAGGATGTGGAGAAATGGGAACCTTCTTTCACTGTTGGTGGGAATGCAAACTGGTGCAGCCGCTCTGGAAAATAGTGTGGAGGTTCTTCAAAAAATTAAAAATAGACCTACCCAATGACCCAGCAATAGCACTGCTAGGAGTTTACCCAAAGGATATAGGAGTGCTGATGCATAGGGGCACTTTACCCCAATGTTTACAGCAGTACTTTCAACAATAGCCAAATTATGGAAAAGCCTAAATGTCCATCAACTGATGAATGGATAAAGAGGTAGTGGTTTATATATACAATGGAATACTACTTGGCAATGAGAAAGAATTAAATATGGCCTTTTGTAGCAACATGGATGGAACTGGAGAGTGTTATGCTAAGTGAAATAAGTCATACAGAGAAAGACAGATACCATATGTTTTCACTCTTATGTGGATCCTGAGAAACTTAGCAGAAGACCATGGGGGAGGGGAAGGGGGAAAAATAAGTTAGAGAGGGAGGGAGGCAAACCATAAGAGACTCTTAAAAACTGAGGATAAACTGAGGGTTGATGGGGGTGGGAGAGAGGGGAAGGTGGGTGATGGGCATTGAGGAGGGCATCTGTTGGGATGAGCACTGGGTGTTGTATGGAAACCAACTTGACAATAAATTTCATAATAAAAAAATAAATAAGTAAAGGTAAAATTTTAAAGAAAAAAAAAAAGATTTTCCAAGGTCAGTCACCTTTTAATTTCAGAGATTGTCTTGCACAATGTTATGAATTAGGAGCAATCAAATGTCACATGATACATGACTTTATTCCAAATAATTTTTTTTAATGTTCATTTATTTATTTTGAGAGAGAGAGAGGCCAGACAGAGAGGGAGAGAGAGAATCCCATGCAGGCTCCTTGCTGTCAGCGCAGAGCCTGATGCAGGATTCGATCTCACAAACTGTGAGATCATGACTTGAGCCAAAATCAAGAGTCAGGTGCTTAACTGAATGAGCCACCCAGGTGCCCCAACTGTAAAGAAATTATAATTGTTTTAAGTGACAAGATATATAGAAATTAAATAATAATATTATAAACAATTCAAAGTACAAAAATACTATGACAGTATAATAGTTAAATGTAAGGATAGGGGCAGCGATATGTCATAAAAGATAGTGGAAATATCACCATATTTATCATCCTATGTATGTTTATATTTACATGTTCATTTATAAATACTTATCCCTGTCAAAACCATTTCGTGTAGGCATTTGATATATTTATTTGATAGATTATTTACTTTAAGGGGACTTTTGTTTTATTTCAATCTCTTCTCACACGATTTTTGTAAACTTCGAGCTCTAAACTCTGATTCTCAACTTTCTTTAACTTGAAGAAATTGTGTTAGTTTATCCCAAATAAGAGTTAAGTAGATTTGTAACTAAGTATAATGTTCAGCATTATTATTAGAAGAGTAGAGAGAACAGATTAGTCATTTTTAGGCGAAAACCTGAACTACTTTTGCAAAATAGCTGAGTGACTATCGCTGGATATCTTCAAGCAAGAGTGGGACAACTGCTTGGCAGAAATGTAATCTTATATCTGTTGGGTTTTTAATATTCATCTTTGTTAACTTAAGGTGAATATTAAAAACCCAACAGATAGCCCAGTAAAGGGAATCGAAAAACTAGACAGGGTTTTAATTTGATGATCTCTAACCATACTTTTAAATTTGGTTTTATAATCGATTGCTTCCTCTTTTATGTCCCCAAATCCTTTACCTCCCAAATTCAACAACCACTTGGTATTATGTGATGCCACAGAGAGATACCATTCTTTAGTTCACAGAAGAGAGCTTATAACACCAAAATATTTGATTTTTATTTTTCCTGAGTATTAAGTACTACAGTGGTGATGCATCTGAAAATTATTCTCTAATAAGAAGATACCTTCAATACCGCAAAACATTCTCACAAGATTTCTGTAACTTTGCTACCATTGACCCATTTTTGTACTTTTTCCTATTGTGATATACCTTCTCAATTATAAGAATTCCTGTGTAGTTTTGGCCACACAGCTTCTGTTATTACGCTAGTTAGGGAACTTAATGAGTAATCTAAATTTTTTTTTTCTGAAAGTAAGTTCAGAGTAGATTGTCTGAATTATAATTTTCAACATTGAAATACCTTATTTGTTATAGTGAACATTCTCATTTCCCAGATGTTTTGTCCTTAAAAATGTGAAGATTACAATGTATGTAGCATGGTGTAAAAAAATAAAGCATGAACTATACAGGTAGCTGACTTTGTTTAAGTGTCAAGCCTATTACTACATATGTGATTTGGGCAATGTATCTAACATCTCAAATGCTCATATTTTAAATAGACATACCATCTACTTCATAAAAGTGAATCATAATATAGTAAGATTGTGTATGTAAAACATTTCACTTAGTTTCCGGCACTTATTAGCATTTAATACATGAATATACTTCAAATTATCTGAAATGAAACTGTATATTCACGATAGTTCTCCCGTTCACTCTTTCCAAATTCAAATGTGTCGATGGTCCAATTCAATGAGGTAAGTTAATAAAAACTTTAAAAAAGTGGAACCTACACTGAGTTTTAGAACTGAAGAAAAAGTTATGGCATTGAAATTTTAAGACAATTAATGCAGATTACACAAATTTTAAGAAAAGAGTGAAGTCCAGATATAAAGTTTAAGGAGAGACCTTCCCTCGTTGCCTTGGAAAGAACCAGTCAACCATTGTTTAGATAAGCATAGTGAAGAGGAAAATGAAACCAATTAGCATAGAACTTTAGTAAAGGGGGTGCAAGTAGAATGAGATTTACATATGGTAGAGCTGACTCAGAGAGTTACCACCAGAACACCTGTTGCTCTGCAGAGGAGCAGGGGAACTATTCAGTAACTGAGCTGATAAAGTATAAATACACCAGCAGCATTGGACAAGAACTATAGAGTTGCCAGATTACAGGGAATAAATACACAGAATCCCCAGTGAAGCTTGAATTTCAGATGAGCAACTTTTTTTTTTTTTTCGTTTAGTGTAATTATACCATGTAAATGCTTTGGGGACATATTTGTACTAAAAGAATATATTTGCTGTTTATCTGAAAATGAAATTTAACTAGACAGCCTATACTTTATCTTGCAACCCTACAAGGAAACCACAATATTATTCCCAGAGGAATATGAAGGTCACGATCTATTCTCAAGATATATATATATCTTAAGAATATAATGTATGTATAATATACACAATATGTATATGCATCTGACATATATTAATCTTGCATTTTTACTCTATTTTTTATTTTTAATCTTGATCTTGTTTTGTGATATAAAGGATTTTATATCAATTTCCTCTTTCTGTAAGATGCTAATTTGTTTTATACTGATATAGATTAGATTTATTTTCAAAATTTGTACATTGTCACAAAATGTATTTTTGTGCTTGAATTTATATATTCTTTTTTAAATGTTCATTTTGAGAGAGATAGAGAGTGAACTGGGGAGGAGCAGAGAGACAGAGGGAGACAGAGAATCCTAAGAAGGCTAGGCACATGCTGTCAGTGCAGAGTCCCACGCGGGGCTCACACTCATGGACCTTGAGCTCATGACCTGAGCTGTAATCAAGAGTGGGGTGATTGACTGAGTCAACCAGGCACCCCTCTATATTCTTTTGCCATGGAAAAAATGAATTAAAAAACTGAGGGTGAACATTTGGTTACTAATTTTCTGAAAAGATTTAGAGGGGCTAAAGAAAATGAAATCAAAAATTGTATATTCATAATGAACTCTGTTTAATATATTTTTTAATATTTCTTTATTTTTGAGAGAGAGAGAGAGAGAGAGCAAGTGGGAGAGGGGCAGAGAGACAGAGGATCTGAAGCAGGCTCTGTGCTGAGAGCAGAGGGCCCGATGTGGGGCTCAAACCCATGAACTGTGACATAACTTAAGCAGAAGCCAGACACTTAACCAACTGAGCCACCCAGGCCCTCCAAACTCTCTTTAAACATTATCTACTTTAAACTGTTTGGATTGAAGGCCTATAGCTCCTGTAGCTCCATATGATTTAAAGAAGTTTCAAAGCTAGTTTTTGAAATTCATCACAAATTATTTATATTCTAAAATATATAGTGCTTAAAACACTATGTATAACTGCAAGTTAGATTTTCTTATTTTCTTTTTTCTCCTCATGATGTTTGATATTCTATTTCATTTTTGAGACTGTGTTTAGAAAATGATGTGTTCATATAGTCTTTCAGATACTGAAGTTTTTTACTATTAATTTTGAACACTAGGCTTATTAATTAGCTTCAGTGAGTGTTATCTGTCCATCTGTAAAGTAAGGGAAATATGTAGTTAATTCTAATATACTGTAAAACAATTATATGCCTTTTTATATAATTCTAAATCCAACATAAATTTTGCCTTTAATCTGAATTAGGGGTTGTCATACTTCTATAAAGGTAATAACAAATAATGAATATTTTAAGTTTCGTGAGCCACATGGTCTCTTTAGTAACTACTCCTCTACCATTTGTAGTAAAAAGCAGCCAGAGACACTGTAAAAAAGGAATGGGTGTGCTGGTATTCTGATACATTTTATTTAATAAACAAGAGAAGACTGTATTTGGGTTGCTGACTTTCCTGTAATCTAAATATTTCCAAAGATAATTCAGTATAAAGAAATAAAGTATATTTTCCGTTGGCCCAGGCATTTCATTTTCTTTCCTATCTCTCTCTCTCAACATGTTTTACTATCTTTTGTTTCTTCTCCATTTCAGACACAAACTCTTGGCCTGTGTCTGAGTCACACCTAGCCTTTCATTTGAAATAAGTCTGAGAGGAAAACAAAGAACTAAACAACCAACACACAAAACACACAAAATCGTATGGTATCTATCATGCATTACTAAAGAGCAAATGTGATGTTTTCTAGCTTTTCTATGAAACCAAGCCTTTTACTTATTTCCATGGATGATTTCAATTTCCTTTAGATCCAGTATAAGTAAAGCAACAAAAAAACAAGCATAACAAATCAATCTGAGTCTCTACAAATATACTCAGAATTTATCATCAGGTAATCTCTGCCTTTACCACTTGGATTTGTAGTTTTACATAATGGAGTCTGTTGATAACAACTGTCTTAACCTTTCTAAGTCTCATTATTCTTTCGTGTATAATTGGTTACATACTTTTCTTTTCTTTTTCTTTTTTTTTCTTTTCTTTTTTTTTTTTTTTTATGTCTAACTTCCTAGAAGCCAGCATAGCTTACTTGTCATCAAGCAATGACTGATCAGCAGTTGTGCTCAACACTTTGAGCCGGTAAGACTTCCAACACTTGCCAATGGAACTGTATGGTGTTAGGGGGTATATTCAAAGTTCAGGCATTGTTTAAATCATGGTAAAACAGATATATGGAGAGCTTGCCTAAGGCCTTTATGGTTTATTTCTCATATATTCCTGATAAAGGAAATTTCTGGTTAGGCTTTCACTCAATTTCTTGCCCCCAGCAAGACAGGAGCTTTAGGCCAATTAAGTTGCTAGTTGCCCCATTCATTTGCCACATAGGTCTCTAGTGTTATTGATGCTTCTGGGCATAGAGTTTTGCATGATTGGCTCCAAATGAAGGAAGCCGGTGGCAGTGAAGCCACTGGTTTTCGTGTCTTACTCTACCCTGATATCACAACTATGCTGACCAGGTGGGCTTGGGGAGTGGGAGCAGCCCCACACAAAAACACTAACGACTTCCACTGTTCATATTCAAAGTTCAATAGTTTTTAATATATAATCACTTTTCAGTTATATGTATCCCTTGGTTGATTTCCAGAGGTATAAAATATTTAGTCCAACTTTATTATTGTTTCTTGGGGAGTAGATTTGTTGAACTACTCACTTCATTAGCTCAGAAATCCTATTCCCAGAGCCTAATTTCTAAGCCCTACTCATGTGCCAGGCATAGAGCTAGTCTACTAACTTATTTACATTATCTCCAAACCTTACAGCAACCCAACAAGATTTGTATTATTATCTCTATTTTTCTAATGAGTAAAATGAGGCTGGGATAATTTAAGTAACTTGTCAAACGAATCACAAAACAAAATAAAAATATAATGCATATAGTATGAATTAAATTCAAATTCGTATGTGGTATGTGAATTCATACATAAGAAATGAATTCATATATTTATTAAATATTACTTATGAGAAACAGATTAAACCATGCTTGTAAATTACTTAACATAGCATGGAGTACATATTAATGTTTTTGATAATTGAATATAACTATTTTTTAGATGTTAAAGTAATTATGAGGTAATTGTTTTCTTTTTTTTCTTAAGGTTTTATTTTTGAGAGAAGAGAGAGAGAGAGCGAGTGAAGAGGGGCAGAGAGAGAGGATCTGAAGCAGTGATCCCAAAGCGGGGCTTGAACTCATGAACTGTGAGATTAGGACCTGAACCTAAGTCGGATATCCAATCTACCGTCCCATCCAGGTGCCCATGAAGTAATTGTTTTCTGATATTTTTATAGTCTTATTCAATTTTGAATAAATGGTCTTTTAAGCAGGTAAATTTTATCAGTTTCTTATCTCCACCCTTCCTTTTTGGGCCAGACACCCTACCCAATGATGGGAGTACTTGTTAAATGGATGAATGTGTACTAATGGACAGATGGCTTTATATTAAAAATCACTTTTGCCATGTGTGTAAGACTAGTCAGAATGGATAGCTCAGCTCAATAAAACATTTACAAGTGTAACAAAATTAAAGAAACTAGGAGAGCAAGGAGCCATGATCAACACAGAAAACTTAACCTTGATGATTAAAAGCTAATACATATTAAAAACAGGATGAAAGAGTCCAGATTTCAGAAGCTAAATGTCAAAGCTGAACTATGAATATAGTTGTTATACCATGAGCTCAAGCTATTTTTTTCATTGAATAACTGAAGTTTGTAAACACAAGAAAATCACAGTCCCAAAGTCAATTTTTTTCTTGACTTGTCAGAAATGCCAAAATTATTTTCAACAAGAAGCCCCTGATGATTAATCTTAGTTATTTAGAATTTAACTTTAATCAATTCAGGCAATTTAATATAGAGGACTTCATAAAATTGGGGCTATTCTAGGGAATTTTTCACTACCTAAATATAGAAGGAAACCAGTTATCTTTTTTTAATGATCTACATCAGTGAAATGTTACATTCATAACACAAATATTCTAACTCTAGAGTATGATATGAAGCTGATAATAGAGGATGACAATATTAGACATATTTTTCCTTTTTTATATAAAGATTTAAAAATAAACTTATGGATCTTGAATAAAATCAAATGCAATTTTAGACTAGATAACTTTTACAACCATGAAGTTTCAAAAGACATTGTTGAATAACTCAAGTGAGTCACAGAGTGCAATGCATTTGATTATATTGTTCTTTTAGAAACTTGGAATTTCATTATCGTTTTTAAATGGCATATTCAATTTAATACAATAAACATTTTACATATGTCATGAATATTTATCTATTTAAGCTTAGCTATTAAGGACATGAGTAAATTTCTGATTTTCTCTGTATATTAATGTTGTAGGCATAGTAGAATCATTAAATTGCATCAAGAAAGAGATACATAAGTGAAAAAAACCTAATACAATTTTACCCACACAATAAATTGGAGCACATTACTTTCAGTTGATAAACCAACAGGTGTTAAGAACAAACAAGCTAAGAATAAAACACAATGAATTAAAAATTTATATACATTCTGAAGTTTACTCAAGAGTAAGGAAAGTAAATCAAACATGCAGAAAAATTAGCATATTTTTATTGGTGGATGTGACATGCTTCATGAAAAATCTATAGAGAAAATAAAAACAAAATTTTGGTTTTACCTGGCAACATTATTAAATGCTAAGTGGAAAATTTATTGGGCCAAAATAAAATAAGAATATATTGCAAAGATATTTTCATAGATAATTGAAGCTTTTATTGACAATAATAGTGAAGTATCAAATTATAGTATTTTAAAATAGATAGCTATCATAAATATGAATGTACTTACAGGGACATAATTAAACAGCTTGGTTAAAAAAAATAGCTGACCTAGGCTAATATGTAAAGGTTATTATGTAAACGTTTTATAGAAACAATTATTTTTTTTATTATTAATGGAAGAGCTAGTATGTAAGATTGTATTGCCATCTCTAGTGACCAAGACAATGTCAATGTTTCCCTCAGCTTGACCAAACTTTTAGGACTTCTTCCTGCCTCTAGGCAGGATCCCTCTCCTTTATTAGGAGCATTTACTTTAGAAAACTTGTAATTGTTATTTCTTTCTTTGCACTTTTTAGATGCAAAGTTTTTATTTTATTTTTAAAAATTCATTTATTTCTTTTGAGAGGGAGAGAGAGAGAGAGTGGGGGAGGGGTAGAGAGATAGGGAGAGAAAGAATCCTAAGTAGCCTCCATGCTGTCAGCACAGAGCTGGATGCAGGGCTTGACCTCACAAACCATGAGATCAGGACCTGAGCCAAAAACCAAGAGTTGGACACTTACCCAACTGAGCCACCGAGGCACCACAGATGCAAAGTTTTTAAAAGCATCTTGCCTATTTTAACACCCAAGACTGTCTTTAAGGACCTAGATGCTATCCCTTTGAAATATAATCATGAAAGAAGATAGTGCCCTTTTTTCCCATCTCTAGGAAAGACATATTAGTCAGGATTCTCCAGAGAAACAGAACCAATAGAATATAGATGATAGAGATAGATGGATAGATAGATACATAGATAATAGATGATAGATAGATAGATAGATAGATAATAAATAGATAGATAATAGATGGTAGATAGATGATAGATAGATAGATAGATAGATGATGGATAGATAGATAATAGATAGATATAAGAGGAGATTTATTATAGGAATTGACTCATGTAGTTTTGGAGGCCAAGAAGTCCCATGATCTTCTGTCTGCAGGCTGAGAAACCAGGAAAGCTGTGGAATAATTCAGTCAAAGTCCTAAGGTCTGACAATGCTGTCTGGTGGTATAAGTCCTGGTCTTGTATGAAAGCTTGGGAACCAGTAATACCAATGTTGTGAGGTGGGGGCGTGGGGATGGTCAAGAGATAATGGGTGACCCAGCTCACATGGTGAAAGTGAATTCATTCTTCTTCCACCTATTTGTTCTATGTAGGCCCTAAATGGATGGCATGATGTCTAGCTACATTAGTGAGCCCAATCTTCTTACCTCAGTCTACTGATTCAAATGCTAGTCTCTTCCTGAGATATCCTCATGGATACCTAGAAATAATATTTACCAGCTTTCTGGATATCCCTTAACCTAGTTAAGTTGACATAAAAGTAACTATCAAAAGTTCACATTATGTCAATTTAGCACCCATATGCATTTCCTTAAACCAATTTCCTAATAAAGGCAATAGTGAGGTCATAATTCTACCTAATATGATACAATTATCTTGTGTCTTTGGTGGTTGAGTGCCACCATTTGGTCTCTGCCACCCCAAGAACCAATTAGTCCCATTGCATTTAGATTTTCCAATTGAGTGACTGCAGGTCGCGCTCTAAGGTCTAGCCCACAGAAAAGAGCAACCATAGATCTCTCAGGATGCTGAGGCTCATCTAATGAACTTATTTCTCAAAATGTTGTGGAAAAGTATGTCTTCTGGATCCTCCCAGTGTGGATGAGTAGGTTTTAAATGACAAAGTCACTCTAATATACCTACATCCTTACGCCTTGAATGCCTTTCTCTCCATTAACCAAGGAAGGTTGGGCATTTTCAGTTCTCTCATGGTGAGCCAATTTTTGGTCCATATATGAGCCAATCAAACAGGAGCATTGGGAAAAACCAACCAATCAAACCGTTAGAGCCCTTTCTAACTCCCTGAGCTACAATACTAAATGAAAATTCTGTTTAGTGGGCCCACATCAATAAATTTGACCTGATCCAACTTTATATACCTTTCACTATTATCCCATATCCTTAGTATCCATAGTATCCATTCCCACACATGTTCCCCAGATTATGTTTGTATAAATTAGAAAACTCAAATAGTTCTTTTGAAGCATAGCATACCTCCTCATGAGTTATATTGTACCTCACTGTTAAGGGCCTGCTAGGACTTGAGACAATTTATAAATTGGAACAAAGAGGGACAATAAGGGTGGTTCCTGTGGAGAATCAGCATTGTCTTGCAATTTCAACTAGGGAGGCCATTACCATTTCCTCAGGTTATGCAGAGTTAATCTCAGATAGAGGTGGAAAAGCCAACACTATGGTGGGTGCAGATATGACTGAGGTTAGAGAAACAGATACCACTCTGTATGGGGAGCCCAATTTCTTGGTGCAAGAAGTCCTCTTCTACTGGCAAAGAGTATTCATCAGAATTTAGGGGCTCAATATTGCCAGCTTTATCAGGGTAATCTACACCGTCCCATCCCAATTTACAGGACCTGATTCTTTCCCAATCAGTGGCCACACTTCAGCAGTAGGCACACTGAAAGTCTGGAGATCCAATTTGCATTGTCATTCAGCCAGTTGTAGAATGAGATTGACTTTGGTTTTTAGCAATTTCATCTCTGACACTACAGGAAATAAAGTGCTCCTTTGGGGCATACCTAGACATTCTCAGGTCATTTATGGAGCTCTTAGTGGGGAATTCAAATTCCTGAGCTCATCTTTTTCTTTCCCCACTTTGTCCAGGAGCATTGGGAGCAACCAACCAATGCCATTATATTCCTTAGTTTTCTAATAATGTGCAAAGTATCATATAGAGTCACTTATCTCCTTTCTCCTTTTAAGTGATTGATAAAGAATACTCAAAGTAGATATTTTGTGTATGTCTATAAACAGTTATTGTCAAGGACCTTCAGATTCTCTTTACTACTAGAAATAAAATCATCAGCTTCTTTAAAATCTAATCAGATTAAATTGCCAATTCCAGAAATCCCAGAACCAATTCAGAAAATTATTCCTTACAGTTGGTCCTCAAGAACAACTCTTGGCATTTTGCTGCAATTGGGTGCCTTTCTCCAACTTGAAAAAATACTTCCTGTTGTGAAGATTTGAGAAAGTTTTCTTTTCCTACAAGGTTCATTAGCAAACACAGATGGCTAATAATCCAACCCACCTTAAATCTCTCCCAATCTTTGTTCCTATGGAGTTGAGTTCACACTGTTTTCACACCAGTACATCTACTAAATAATTTTAGAATTAAGGAAATTATCTAGCTAATTAAAACAAAAGTTATTTTTTCTTATGACCTAGATAGACAAAAAAAAGTTGCTGAGATGAATTGTTCTAATAATTATTGTTGAACCTTATTTTGCCTGTGAAGATCAAATACTTGGAGGCTCATTTATAATGTAAAATACAGGTATATTTATAGAACATGAAGATCCAGTAAAAAACGATTATTCATTGGTGAATTAATCATTTTATTCCTTATCAATATAAATTTTAGCTAAAAGTTAATTTTCTCCAAGTTGCAACTTTATTTTTTATCAGTAAGAATAAAATGATCATTTAATGTAGAATATATTTGTTGTCCCCCTCTGAGATGCTTTTTTATTGACTTTATTTTGACATTCTTCCAAATTACTAGAGAAACATGATCCATATCTTATGATGTGTTTATGTCAAGTAGACTAGTATTCGTTCTTAATCTGAAGAATTTACTTATTTCTAGGTAATGGTAAATATTTATTTGTATACAATACCATGAAAAAATGTAAATACTTCATATATTATATATGAGTATCAAACCATACTACTTGGCTACAGGGGGTAGGCAGTATCCCAGGAATATGCCATAAAATGAAAAAAAAAAAAAAAAACCCACAAACTGTTGATTAGAAAATACCAAGGAAGACATAAAAGGCATTTTGGAAGGCAAAGGAAGAGTGGATGACAAGACAAAGTAAGCAGAAGAATAAAAACCCAGCAAATCTAAGAAAAATAAAAAATTTTCCATATATATAATGTGAAAACAGAACTGTAAGGTGAAACTAGAGGAAAATATAGCAATACCATCATGGCATTTCCATTTCTGATTTGCCCCAGTGATCATCCTGGATATATATTTTAACCAGATAGAAAATTAACTTGACTGTGTTAAAATGAGGTATCTGACTCCTATTCTGTTATGCATTATATTATTTAGACAAATCATCAATGTAGGCCACATATCTACTGATATCAACTCGTTGTCTTAGGAGTGGATGTATTCAGTTTTAGAAAGTGGACAAAATGTAGTACTAGAAAGAACTATATAAATAATGAATGAGGTGAAATGGAATAAATGTATTTTTAATAGCTGTGATGAAATAAATATTAATTTGAAAATATCCTTGCATTATCCTTCAGTTATGTGAATGCATGTTTCACTAAACATCTTATATAAACAGTAAATTTTCATATGAAAGCCAGAATACTATACTTGTATAGCATATACTCTTCTGATTCAATTTTTTTGTATTTTTGAGCTTGCTTGATTTTAACATGGTTAGAGAAGTATTACTAATAATAGAAATGAGCTAGTTTTTTCTATGTTAATTAGTGAATACATTAATAAATAATTTCTTATTCCACTGTGTATATTTCTCACAGCAATAAAAATAAAAATTCAGTCCTTTGAAGATTCACATTGTCAAATGCAATAATTTTTCTTGCACAATTAGCAACAATTAATTAATGTTCCACCGCATCTCATGATTTACAATGCCATGTTATCCAGTGATAAACTTTAGTACTTCCAGATGCAGTGTCAGTAAATATTCTGAATTTCCCTAAGCAGTTTTCCTTTATTTTAATTATTGACATATAAGAAAAAATTTCATACAAAAGTTACTGTTATGATTAAATTTATAATATTTTCTTTACCTTCATGTGCTTTTTCCTTTTGGATTCATGATGATGACATTCAGTGGATTTATTTTCACAGTGCTATATTGATAAGATGTTTTGGGGCACCTGGGTGGCTCAGTCGGTTGGGCGTCCCACTTCGGCTCAGGTCATGATCTCATGGTTCGTGAGTTCGATTCCCACGTCAGGCTCTGTGTTGACAGTTCCGAGCCTGGAGCCTGTTTCAGATTCTGTGTCTCCCTCTCTCTCCGACCCTCCCCCGCTCACGCTCTGTCTGTCTCTCTCCAAAATAAATAAACATTAAAAAACTTTCTTTTTTAATTTTTAGAAAAGATGTTTTGATTTAGATCTCCTTCACAACAGCCCTTTTTATCAACTAAAATAAACTTGGTGATCTCACTCCATCTACCTATGTTAATTTTCATTCCTGCTAGTTCATTTAGAAGAGCAAATGTGAAGAACAGTTATATATAGGCCTTTCTTTATCACTGAAGGGTTAGTATTATCTAGCTTTTTTATCTTAGCCTACCAAGTTATGGATTAATATATTTTAGTGGAGTCTTATTTTTATGCACTATTACATCAATTATTGAAAAAGAAGTATATTTTATAGATTAAAGGTTGAGTGTGGAGTAAGAGCTAAGCAACAAAAATAGTGTTTACCTCTGTGGGTATGTCATGTTCCTTCTGCATATTTGCACATACTAATATAGTGAAGAATTACTAACCAACCAAATGAAGTTTCACTTATGAAAGATAAATGAGTTCTAGGGACTCAATACTTTATTTAAACTTCTGTTAAAGGGGGAAAAATCTAATTTTGTGTTCTTACCACAGTGATACAATATAAAAGAAGGTGCTCAGTAAATATGTATTGAATTAAAAAAGACAAACTACTTTGAAAAATAATATTAATAAAAATATCATTAATAAAAACATCATTAAAATATAAGTATATTCTAAAACATAAATAGATATTTAAATCTCATTTTCTTGAGACGACATGCATGTTTTTTGAAATGTGATAAAGAAGAGAAACAGTAACACACACACACACACACACACACAAATTGGCATTTTCTTTCCCCAAAAAATAGATAACTTGTTAAAAAATTAAAAGTAAATCTGTAATGAATCTTCAAACTGCCTATCCATTGGCAAAAACATTATTTTTCCAACACATCCTGCAAATGATGGAAAATTATTCTAAGCAAGTACTACGTAGAATACTTGCACATTTAATTTATAGGAAAGGGTAATTGCATTGCTCTGTTAGCATGGCCTGCTTGAGTGCTGAATCCAGGGAGCATAAATGATTTTTAAGTACACAGTGAGAGAGTGAATATCCCCCTAGGGTTATTCCTAAGGCTTTTGTGCTCAGTCAAGCAATAAGAGATGTTACACATCTCTACAGTGATTGTTCTCAGCATCCCTGAAGTTTAATCCCTAAAGATCATGAGACAAAAACTCAATAATAAATGGATTTCTGATGCTAGCATCTAAACAAAAAAAGGAACATTATTGGCTTTCTTCTTCTTAACGTATAAAGCACTTGTAACCTCAACATATAGTGATAATGCCGCGGATCACTGACATCTTATTCTTTCCTATCAAATTATGAAGATTCTACTCTATTCAAGATATTTTTAATTCTAATCACATTTTCTTTCTTTGCAGAAGGGTTATTCTTTGGCAAAAATGTGGAAAAAGGGATGGCATGTAATGTGGGATACTGTATATTATATAGCTGCTGCTGAGGTCTAACTAGGCTGCATTGCCACCACTGAGATGATACTTGATTTTAACAGCCTGTATTGGTATTGGAATTTCTTGCTGGTGATTTTTTTTCTTGCCTACTAATTTTCTAAATCAATGCTGGCAGGTAATGTACTATTGAAAAGCTTTGGCTTTGAAACTTTAAAATTATATGAGTCCAATGTGCATTAATAGAGGTAAGAATGAAAATAATGTTAATTTGCTCCTTTCCTGGTCTGTGAATATTTTTTTTTTATTTTAATGAGTTCTTAATTTGTCCAAAAAGAAATCTGTAAGGTATAAATGAACTGATTGATCATGCCATTCTTATGATCATATATTAGATGAAGGGTAGCATTAAAAAGTCATAAATGTGATTACTATTGAAGTTCCTTTCTGGTAATAGTCTTTATCCACAAACACCTTTAGAAAAAAGTAAGTAAACCCATTTATTCTTAGGATATCAAAGTTTGGCTTATCATTGCTATATTAACCTTAGTTCCTTCTTTCCTGAACATAAAAACAAAGAAAATCATTATATTGATCCCAGAAAACCTTTATCGCATTAGTGATAATCTAATAATCACATGAAATGTATATAAAATATTCAAAATATGGACTATCTTCTTAATTTTAGCTATCTAGTGGGTGTTTTGTGCTCTCATATTGAGATAGTAATTTTCATTTCCCTAATGACCCTGAGCATTTTTCCATTTGTTTATTTGCCATGCATATTTCTTCTCTGATGAAATGTCTGTTCAAATCTTTCATCTGTTTTTATATTGGGTTGTTTTGTCTCATTGTTAAGTCCTAAGAGTTCTTTATACATCCTAGCTACTAAGCCCTTATCAGATATATGTTTTATAAATATGCCCACACTATCAGTGCGGAGCCTGACCCAGGATTCAAATTCACAAACCATGAAATCATGATCAGAGCCAAAATCAAGAGTCGGTTTCTTAACCAACTGAGCCATCCAGGGTCCCCAATATTTTTGATTTCATACTGCATGCTTTGTGTGATGTATTAAGAAATATTTTCCAAAATTAAAGTCATTAAGATTTTCTATATTATTTAATTATAAAATTTTAGTGTTTTAAGTCATGCATTTATACATATGATCTCTTTGAATTTAAAAAATATATATATAAATGTGAGGTAAGGATGAACACAATTAATTGTATATTAAAGGGAGTTATTATATAACATTGAACATGCAATTTAAGCTAGGTAGGAAGCAGGTAAGGGTATGTGGAATGAATGTCTCTAATACACTGTTTTAATCAATAGATTTTTGGTCCCATTAGAATTTTAAACTTTTCATATTTGTGGTACTATAAGCAGTAAAAAGGAAAGATAGAGGTTAAAGTCAGATAGTAGGATACCCGAAGGTGAGATTATTCCGCAGGGACAGCTACTGGTAATGATGTGTCAACAGCAGTTTTTCCTAAACTTACAGATGTGGGAAACATGGATAATGTTAACATTTACCCAGCACAGAGGACACACTGTAAGGGGACTTACATTGTTATATAAACTTGGCTAAATATTTAAAATATGCCCTATACACTTAGAGAATAAGAGATGATATTACACATTATTAAATCTTGAATGTGTATAAACTTCCAAAAATTGTTTTCAAAAATTTTAATTAGAATCTGAAATAGCATCTATGAGCGTTTCTCCATATCGTTTTTTATTCGTAATATTCCTTTTTAATAATGTAATTATGATCACTTGAAATTTCTAAGAATTTTCACTTTTAAGAATATTATTTCCATGAAAAACAAAATGTAAATGATTTTATTAACATTCAGCCCAAATGCGAGGCATAGCCTATAATGCCACTCCACCGGCAAACATGGACAGCAAGCTAGCCTGACCACAGAGCACAGATTCTAGTCCCATTTGACTGCTACCACATTTGAGAGCCCCACCTAAACAGGAATGTGGGCCGGCAACCTTGTGCAATCATGGAGCCCCGCCTACAGCCTCATTCGATTGCAGGGATTGCAGGGCGTAGTCTGCAGCCCCACTGATCACACAACACAGCCTGAGGGTCAGCTCAACCAGTGGTGGTTGTGGAACTCAGTTAGTGGTCCTGCCTGAGTGTGGTGACCAGCCCACAGCCCCACCTAATTAGAGAGCAGGGCAGGAGACCCCACCCACCCACCACTCCCAGTCCTCAGGCATGGGCAGCAGCCCTCTACAAATAGAAATGCCTACCACCTGTAGGCCCCACCTGACCACACCACCTGCCTTCAGATGCTACCAGCTGGCCGGCCCAGAACCCCAGGCTGGGAGGAGTGTTGAAGGTTTTTTCCCTGCCCAAGTGAACTGGTAAAGCTGGAAGAGGAGAATGCTTCCTTAATGCACAGATACAAAGCAAGGATACAAAAATCATGAAGAATCAGGCAACATGACACCATCAAAAAAAAGTAAGAAAACTCCAATAATTCACTGTAAAAGAATAAAAAATCTATGAATCAACTGGCAAAAAATTAAGAATAATCCTCTTTAAAATGTTCAGTGAACTACAAGGTAGACAACTAAAAAAAATAGAAAAACCATACATGAACAAAAAAATAAGTAGTTCAACAAAAAAATAGAAACCATAAAAAATAAAACAAAACAGAAATCCTAGAGCTAAAGCATACAAGGGCTGAACTGAAAACAACCCTGCAGAAACCTTGCGGCGCAGAGGAAGTAGGATAGTGTAGTCAAAATGCAAGGGAAAAACAAAAAACAAAAAACATCCACCCAAACTGCCAACCCGCAATAATATCCCTGGTGAAGTTTTCCTTCAGAAATGAAGGTCTGATAAAGACATTTCAAGTAAAACAATGCTGAAATAATTCACCACTAGATTTGCCTGGTGAGAAATACTAAAGGGAGTCCTTCAAACTCAAATGAAAGAATGCCAGTTGACATTTAAAATCATATGAATGTATAAAACTAACTGGTAAAGGTAAATGTACAGGAAAATCAGATTCTGTAATGTAATGGTGGTGTGTAAATCACTTTCAACTCCAGTTTAAAAGTGAAAAACAAATGTATTAAAAATAATTATAGCTCCAATATTTGGATACTTGAAATATCAAAATTCTTTAGAAAAATAATGTGTTTATTTATTACATAATTATTCCCTCAAACTTCTCCATTGGAATCAGGGATAGAATTTCCTGTGCATTTTTTAACTGTGGGGAAAATACTAATGCAGCCCTTCGGTTCTTGGTACAGACACACTCTCCTCACCTTGTTTCTCCACTTCTTTCACAAAAAAGAAATTTAGCATATGGCAAATTTTGTTGGGTTAATCATTAATCTTCCCATCTTTGTCTTTTCTGGTGGCTAGGAATGATTATGAGGCTAATTGCTGACAATCGATTAAAGTGACTAGAAACAATTAAGGCTTTGTCCTTAAAATAATTGGCTTCTTGGGGAGCCTGGGTGGCTCAGTTGGTTAAACTTCTAATGCTTGATCTCGGCTCAGGTCATGCTGTGGGATGGAGCCCCGCATGTTTCCATGCTGACTATGGAGCCTGCTTAACTTTCTCTCTCTTTCCCCCTGCCCCTCTCTCCTGCTCGTGCTCTCTCTCTTTAAAATAATAAGAGGTATCTGGGTGCCTCAGTTGGTTAAGCATCCAAATTGGGCTCAGGTCATGATCTCACAGCTCATGAGTTTGAGCCCTGCATTGGGCTCTGTGCTGACAGCTCAGAGCCTGGAGCCTGCTTCGGATTCTGTGTCTCACTCTCTCTCTGCCCCTCCCTCTCCCCCTCCCATGCTCTCTCTCTCAAAAATAAACATTAAAGAAAAAAAATTAAAAAATGAAATAATATTAATAATCATAATTATAATAAAATTAATAATTATAATTATAATAACTGGCTTCTCACTTCTCTGGTCACTTATATCTTTACTCTTGGCTGGGGAATGGGAGGAGGGAGAGCAGCTGCTGGCACACAGAAAGAAGCCAGATGTTGAGAACGCCCAAGCTCCAAAGCCATTGTCCTTGTAATTAGTATGTATCGTACAAATTTCATTTATCAATATTTTTCCTATTTCCCACAATAAACATAATGAAGAAAGCTTCTATACAGTTTACTTTACCCAGCAGTATTTCACTGGAATTTGATGTATTGGTCAAAACCAAGCTTTATACTCAAATATCTATTAGAAGGAATCAAGAGCTCAGTTCTGCATTTGAAGGTGTCACTATAAAAGGCAGGCAATTTTTGGAGATTTTTACCCATCATTGGTTACTATTCACAATTAGAGACCTTAATCAGAGGTTTATATTTAGTAAATACAATGAAGTTGTGCTGTTTTCAGATTATTTACATATATTGTTTTAGTTTTCTTAAAAGTGACATGTTTATTTAATCATTTATTCTTTATTAGTTTTTATATTATCACAGGGACTACAAAACCAAAGCCATTAAGAAACATGCTTTGATTAAATGAATAAAACACTTGATAGCAATGAATGAATTCAATTTACCATTTACTCAAATAAATTTCATTAAGCTAAAGCTACCACATTATTTTAAAAAAGAAGAAAGAAAAGAAAGAAAACACAGGGTAGCAAATTTCTAATTCCCAAAGCATTAAAAAAATGCATACATTTTATTTCAATCAACTGAATCATGGCAGGTGCAACATAATCAGACATTTCAAAATCATTGTGCCATGTTCAACTGTATGCAATATTGATTAAGGAGTTATGTTCATGTTTTATCAAGCAGTGATTTGGTTTAGTCTGGAAGAGGGACAAATTATTCAAATTAGGTCTTCTGGATTCCAAGTTTATTAGACACAGATGAAAATGGAGGGAGTGGGGGTTGTAGGCTTCACTACATCTACAAAAGTGAAATAAGAATACAATACACAAAGTATTTGGCTATTTGTCATTAAATGATTCTTCAGATTATTTATTTGTTATGGGTAGACAAACTTTAGTATTAGGGATTGCATGCAAGCTAAGTATTTTTCCTGAACAGCCCATTTTGGTCCAATGTAGGGCTCCTAATGATTGATATGAAATCATGTCAGGATCACTGTGCCTTTTTATCCTATATCAAAAGCAGATGCTGACTAGTAATAAGACCAATATACATTGTGGGACACAGACTGTGATTTAACAACAGTTTCATTTAAGGTAGTCAAAGGGAATGAAATATATTAAAATGGACTTTTTTTTGCCAATTTTTACCAAACGTCATACCTAAATTTACACTGAGAAATATAACAAGGGCCCCTGCACAGTGTAATTTTAGTGAAATTATCCTTTGAGTTTTTAAATATTATTCTATTTTCTAAAGCAGAAATATCATCTAATTTTACAATGAACATATCTTTGTTTTGAAAATTATTTGCTGTTACCACGTTCACATAGTAATGGATAGCTCTCTCAACAGACTTCTAAAAGCAATCGCTTTTCATTTGCGGCACCTTTGCCCCAAAATATAATTACTAGAAAAAAATCAATGTATTTCCTGACATGCAAAATGAGAATTTAATCACTGTATTCTGGTTATAATAAAAGAACAGCAAATATAATAAATTTGTTGACAACTCAGTTATCAGCTAACTTAGTTTTTCCATGAGCACACAAAATCTTAAAGAGGCTGCTTTTGTCTACAATCACCTCATTGATGAATAGGTAAGCTAAAGCTAGAACCTATTTCATAGAGTCATGTTGTTCAAACAATAACCTGAGAAAAATTCCATCACACCTGCTGAAGTTCTCCAACTAAGATATGAAGAAATATCATAGAAAAATATTTTACCTAAACACAATGGGAAAATTCATTGTTTTCTACTATGTTGACTCTCCAACCAGTTTCCAGTTGATCGATAGTTAGCTTTTCAACATTTATCAACTGAAACTTAAAGAAAATTCTAGTGATATGTTTCTTCTGTGAAAACAGCTAAAAGCAATCAATTTTGTTGTCACTAAATAATCAAAAATATTTTTTCTGAAAACCTGAAAGATATTTTTTAAGTGTTTATTTTTGAGAAAGAGAGAGAGAGAGAGAGAGAGAGTGAACAAGCAGGGGAGGGGCAGAGAGAGAGAAAGAGAGAGAGAGAGAGGAGTGAGAGAGAGAGAGAGAGAGAGAGAGAGAGACAGGGGATCTGAAGCAGACTCTGCACATGGGGACTTGAACTCATGAACCAAGAGATCATAACCTGAACCGAAGTCAGATGCTCAACCAACTGAGCCACCCAGGCATCCTTCAAAGATGATATATTATTGAATGAATCTAAACCCTACTAGACCTCAAAATATCACCCATTTATAAAACAGAGAATGTAAATTTTATTTAAAATTTCATGTGTAAAAACTTAACAAGTTAAAAAAATTAATCACTTAAAATTTTCAAATAAGACATAATTGCAATAGGGGCACCTGGGTGGCTCAGTCATTTAAGTGGTCGACTCTTGATTTCGACTCAGGTCATAATCTCAGGTTTCCTGTGTTCAAGCCGCTCATTGGGCCTGCACTCACTGAGTGGAGTCTGCTTTGGATCCTGTGTCTCCCTCTTTCTGCCCCTCCCTGCCCTCTCATTCTGTCTCAAAAATAAATACACATTAAAAAAATTTTAAAGACATAGTTGTGGGGCGTCTGGGTGGCTTGGTCGGTTAAGCATCCGACTTTGGCTCAGGTCATGATCTCACGGACCGTGAGTTCGAGCCCCGCATCGGGCTCTGTGCTGACAGCTCAGAGCCTGGAGCCTGTTTCAGATTCTGTGTCTCCCTCTCTCTCCGCTCCTCCCCTGTTCGTGCTCTGTCTCTCTGTCTCAAAAATAAATAAACGTTAAAAAAAAATTAAAAAAAAATAAAGACATAGTTGTAATATATATTGTTTCAAAACATGAAGCATAAAGTCATTACTTTATATGTAAACAAGAAACCTCAAAATTTAAACATGCACAAATGTTTATTTGAGATGTAGTATATGCAACACATTATGAACAAGCTCACTGAAGAAAATAGAGATCAATACCTACCACATTTCATATATTGAGAGTGTTATCAATTGTTAAGATGCACCATTATTTTTAATAGTACCTAGAAAAATCCTTCAGTTAAAATATGATACAATGCAAAGAACTCTGCCCAACTAGTGAATAGTGACTATTTCTCATTGTTATGAAAAAAAAATTTATTTATTTTGAGAGAAACAGAGACAGCACGAGTGGGGGAGGAGCAGAGAGAGAGAGAGAGAGAGAGAGAGAGAATCCCAAGCAGGCTCTTCACTGCCAGTGCAGAGCCCGACGTGGACATGGGCTCAAACTTGCAAACTGTGAGATCATGACCTGAGCCAAAACCAAGAGTTGGACACTTAACCACTGAGCCACACAGGTGCCCCTCATTGTTATGAATTTTTAAATATTTATACTGTGGGCTTTCTAATTCATCCTGCTTGATTTGCATTGCTTAACACGTGATAGGCAATGCATTTACCTCAGTCACAAAACATAAACCAGCTTCATCTACCTCTGAGTGTTCTTTCTTAGTCACTACAGAGCTGCTAGTGGTTGCTTTTCAAAAAAAAAAAAAAAAAAAGTGTGTGTGTGGGCAGATTCTAGTCATTTTTCTAAAAACTGAATGTTTGTGGGGCGCCTGGGTGGCTCAGTTGGTTGAGCGTCTGACTTCGGCTCAGGTCATGATTTGGCAGTTCGTGAGTTCGAGCCCCACATCAGGCTCTGTGCTGACACCTCAGAGCCTGGAGCCTGTTTCAGATTCTGTGTCTCCCTCTCTCTGACCCTCCCCCGTTCATGCTCTGTCTCTCTCTGTCTGAAAAATAAATAAACGTTAAAAAAATTTTTTTAAATGAATGTTTGCTTCTATCAAATTATCCTTCTCTGCTCCGTTTTCCTGACTTTTTATACAATAGTTTTCTATGATATTGCTAAAATAGGCCAACATTGTTGAAGACTTAAATGGCAATTCAATGTAACATTTTGATTGACAACCATGAATATAGTTCAATTGGAATGAGGACAATGTGAAGAACCATGGCCACATTTACACATGAGCTACATTTTTTTTTCAAATATTAAATAAAACTAAAGTACACATTATCTGTTTCTGTATCTGCTACAGACATCTCTTTCCCAAATCCCAATATTCTCCAAACACATAAGGTAATCATAACACCAACAGCCATGCATCTGAAAATATTACCAGAAATAGAAAGCGACCATTGAAACAACTTCCCACAAAACCTCAAGCATCAATTTAATTATAAAATGACATACTCAAAGAAAAAAAATAAAAACATCTATGGTCCAAGGATAATAGGTACATTAGCAGAGTGGACACCAGTATTTGAAATTATTCTCCCTAAGCATGCTTCAAGATACACTTTTTAACTCAAGAAGTTTTAGACAAATAAGTGAACCCTGGCTATGACCGAGTAGCATACAAACACCACGATGAGAACAACTATAAAAGCTAAGTGAAATACAAACGTGCTGACATTTGAAAGCCTTAGAAAGCATCCAAACAGCTGGCATTTAAGAGTCAATGTAGCACAAAGGAAATGTAGTGAGATGAGCCCAATATTTGCTGCTGCTTTTTCCTTCAGATACTTGCTGGTTCTTAATTGGTATTCAGCTTGGAGGTCAAGAAAAAGAAGATCTATCCAGAGCTATAACCAGTCTCATGTAGCTGGACAAATAGTGGAGATTAAGGACATGAAGGTGCCCTGGACTTCAGGGGTCAAGATGCCTCAGAACATGGAGCCTCTGAAAGGTGAGCCTGCTATGGTGTTTTTACTTTGTCCCTAAGCTTTTGTCATATTTTCATCTTTGCTGATCAATAGTCTAATAAAGAAAGCAAAATGTGAAAGGTTAGAAACTGAAAAGATAAGCAATGTCTCTGCTTTTCGATAGGATGGGGAGGATTGGAGCAGATCGGCATTATGTTGAAAACAACAGAGATCTTCACAATGGCAGTGGGAGGTGCTCAACAGACCCTCTCCCCAGTAAAAGGAACATTTAATGGGTAAAAAATACACACATATAAAACGGACGTCTCTGAAAACTGTCCTGGGAGCATACAACAAATAGGGGAACATATTCACAAAAGTTGACTAAATCTCAACAACAGCAGTGAGACCCACACATTCTCCTTCCTTATGCTCCCACCCCCAGCTCAGCATGATGGAGCTGTACTCCAGGAAGATTCATCTAAGAACACAGAGCTTCCCCCACCCCACTAGACTGCGGTCTAAGGTTACATGTTTGCTCTAGGAGGGCTAGGCCACCTGCATCTTTTATCACACCCCCAGCTCTGTGTTGCAGAAACTATTCCAGGTAGCATAGCCAAGAGGAAAACTATACACTGTCTAAAGTGAGACATCCTTTAGCTTCAAAGTTACAAATAGATTGAAGTAAAAGGATTGAATCATGCACAGAGAAACCATAAGAACTGAAATGATTGCACTAACATTAAGCAAGATAGATATAAAAGATTACTTGAATAGAGATATTTAAAATAATAAAAGTGTCAACCTATCAGGGTGAATAACAACTATAAACATATACTCACCTAATAATAGTACCCCAAAACTCATGAAGCAAAACTGATAGAATGGAAAAGAGAAATAGGCAATTCAACATTAAGATTTGGAGACTTAAATACCTCATAGTGCATAACAAATAGTATTAGCAGGCATCTTAACAAGGTACAGAAAACTGGAAAACACTATAAGCCAATCAGACCTAATGTATATCTATAGAGCATTCCATACAACCATAACAAACTCATGTTCTCTCTTATGCACACAGGGAATACACTCCAAGATATCATACGCAAGACCACAAGATAAGTCTCAATATATATAGAAGAAGTGATATCAAACAAAGTGTATTCTCCAAATATAATAAAATTAAATTCGAAATAAATAATGGAGGAATGGGGAAAAAATGGCTACTAGCACCCAGCTTTCCCATCTCTCCATAAAGATCAATGATGGACAAGCTATCCATGAACAAAAACAGTTCTGAGAGACCTCCAGAATCTATTTAGGAAGCTTTAGAAACACAGTGAAACAAAAAATAGTTTTCCAAAGAAGACATACACATGGATAACAGGTACATAAAAAGATGTTTGACATCACCACTTATCAGGGTACTGCAAATCAAAACCATGGTGAGATATCACCTCACACATGTTAAAATGGCTGCCATCAAGAAGACAGGTGATTATAGCTAGTAATACTCTTTTATATACTTGAAAGTTTGTAAGGGAGGAGATTGTAAATGTTCTCACCATGAAAAGAACTGGTAATTTTGTGACAAGATGGAGGTATTTGCTAATGCTATGGTGGTAATCATTTTGAAATAAATGTATCAAATCAACACACTGTGTATCTTAAACTTATAAAATGTTGCATGTCAATTATATCTCAATAAATCTGGAAAATGTTTAAAGAAATAAATAATGGTGGAATTTGGGAAATTCACAAGTAAGTGGAAACTAAATAATATACATATATTTACATAACTGATGGGTCAAAAAGATTAAAACATGATAAATATGCAATATATATCCTTTCTCCTCTTGAATTTTTCAAGTATGTTTGATGGCTAAAGAAAAAATTAGAACACTCTCAGATATTCTCCATGAATGTAAAAGCAATATTTTAAATGTGCAAATGCGTCCTTCTTACGGCTATAATCCAATATTATAATCCCATTATAATCCTTGTTCAAATTATTCTGACTTTCACCATTGGGAAATTTCCACATTGACTTCCCTTGTCTTTCGACGTGTTCCATCCATTTTTCTATTTCACAAAATTTCCTATGTTCTATCAATATAAGATGCTCCAGACTTATCTTCTAATTTCCCGTGTTCCAGCCCTAGAATTTGCTATTTCTTCATGTATCCCTGATTCCTTTCATTGGAGAATGTTAATTAAAAATGAATATCTAGGCATAAGGTGCATTCCTCGTTAGTGATGTTTTCTTCTCAATGAACAGAACTAGGAAATACATAGAGAGATGCTAAACCATGAATAAACACATAGCTATTTATTTTTATATCAAGCAATCAGCATAGCCATTAAAGCAATTTAATTATATGTACTGAATATATATGGAGTAATTATAAGAACTGTGTGTGTGTGTGTGTGTGTGTGTGTGTGTGTGTGTGAGAGAGAGAGAGAGAGAGAGAGAAAGAAACGTTATTTTTTCTGAAAATCTTCATTTCATTTTGCCATAACATTTACATCTAGTAACATTTATCTTTGGTATAAAGAACTATTAGTATTTCTTGTAGCTAGAAATGAAATTTCAACATTTGTCTATCTGTAGTATTTTTACTTAGGTCTTTTTTCAAAGTATATTTTCACTGGTTTTAGAATTCTAGACTGATAGTTCTTACTTTATTCTAAATACTTTAGACACGTTTTCCATTGCCTTCTGATTTCCATTAATTTTGGCTAGAACTCAGACACCATTTTTATTGCCTTTTTGTATGTAATTCATCTTTTTTTTTTTTGCTGGTTGCTTTAAGATTTTTTTTCTTTTATATCGATTTTCAGCAGTTTGATAAGGATGTACTTAGAGGTGTGTGTGTGTGTGTGTGTGTGTGATAATTATTATTCTTGTGGTTTTCTAAACCACTTGGATCAATGTATTAATGCTTTTTGTTTTAAGTTTTTTCAATGTTTTTTTCATTATTGAGAGACCAAGTACAAGCAGGGGAGGGGCAGAGCGAGAGGGAGACACAGAAGCTCAAGCAGGATCCAGGCTCTGAGCTATCAGCACAGAGCCTGACACGGGGCTCGAACTCATGAACTGTGAGATCATGACCTGAGCCAAAGTCAAAGGTTCAACCAACTGAGCCACCCAGGTGCCCCCATTTATGCTTTTAATTTGAGGAAATTGTTGTACATTATCCCTTCAATATTTTTTTTGTTTCATTTTCTTTTTTCTTCAGGTACTCCATCTACACATACATTAGAGTATTTTACATTGTCTCAATACCATGACTATTCTTTTACATTTATTTTTCTACTCATTTTCTTTTTGTGTTTCAGTTGGAATAATTTCTATTGATTGTACTGATTATTAATTCTATTTTGTTCAGTTCACTGATAAGCCCATCAAAATATTCTTCATCTCTGCTACATATAACATATTTTTTCAATATCAGCATTTTAATCGGCGAATTTGGTTCTATCTTACAGACTTTTTTTTATCTGTGCATATTTATTGTTCCCCTTTCACACTGTATCATTAACTATACTGTTTTTTTTTTTTGTTTTAATATCTCTGTCTGATAATTCCAAACTCTGTTTCACCTCTGAATTAGGTTTCACTGGCTCTTTCCTCTCTTGATACTGTGTCACATTGTCATCATTTTTTTTGAATACATTTTCTAACATTTGGATTGAATGTAAGGTGTTGTAGTAAAGCAACAATGGAGACTGAAGTAAATGATACTAATATATTATTTATAATAATAATATTATCCCCAGAACAGGTCATGGCTCTCTGTCAGGCCATTAGCACGTGTGGTAAAGTCAATTCCGTCTGGAGCTGAGCTGGGTCTGGGCTTTGCAGTTTGGGAGCAAAAGCTTCCCGTGAGTGATTGAAATTGCAGCTTTCCTGCCCTAGGCTCAGCCACCAGTGGGCTTCTGTACCTGCACCTCAGGAGCCTCCTTCAGGCCATCTACACACCCCAGTGAAGAGTGTGCCATTGCCTGGTACTCAGTGTAAGGCCCAGAATGCCCATGGGGCCTCTTGGCTCTTCTCTACCTCTAGACCTTAGTGATATTCTGTGCTTCATCTTTCGTGGGTAGATTTTTTCAACTTCCTTGACCAGCTTTCATCAGCAGATGGCTTAGAATGATCACTTTCTCACACTTGCCTGATATCAGATTTTTGCAGGATTCTTTAGCACTCATCCGTGGAGGACTCTCCCAGGTTTCCTCCACAAGCCCTCCAAGCCAGGGCCAGCTGTTGCCTCCTACTCAGCGTGAAGCTGCAAGTGGCTGGGGACTGTCTCCGGGTTCTTCTGTTCCACCCTCACACTTCAGCGCTCTTTCCTCGGAGGAGGTCTCCTTCCACCTCCCGCTACGCTGCCAATCATCACAAGAGCTGTCTAGAGTCTGTGTTGGAAAGTGGAAATTGCGTGGAGATTCCTGTTGCATCTGGGCCTCCCAGGGACTCTACACTATCATGCCAGACCACCCTCAGGTTTTATAAATTTGATCAGTTTCATCAGCGTTCTTACTTGTATCAGGCAATTCCTTTTGCTTCCTGCTGCTCTGCCGAGAATGAAAACTGCTGTGGGTCCCTCCTTCCCCAAAATAGACTCGCCACTTTTTCGTTTGTAGTTAATTAGATTCTTTGCCCACTAAGCTTTCAGATTTTATCTTCATGTAACAACAGGGTGTAAGAGACTTGTTTGGTGATTATACCTAAGCAAAAGAAGAAGTTTTGTACTTAAATGTCAATAATTACAGGACCTCAAAAAGTACATACTGTTTCAATTATGAAAAATCTTCAGATGTCAAATTTAAAATGATATACACGTTACTGCAAAATTTGCAAAGACACTTCATTTCAAATTTCTTCTATAGTGTACCTGGACGACAATGCTTGGTGACCACTATTCTAAGGCATTTCTTTTTTTTTTTTTTTTTAATTTTTTTTAATGTTTATTTATTTTTGAGACAGAGAGAGACAGAGCATGAATGGGGGAGGGGCAGAGAGAGAGGGAGACACAGAATCGGAAGCAGGCTCCAGGCTCTGAGCCATCAGCCCAGAGCCCTATGCGGGGCTCGAACTCACGGACCGCGAGATCCTGACCTGAGCTGAAGTCGGACGCTCAACCGACTGAGCCACCCAGGCGCCCCTAAGGCATTTCTTTTTAACTGCTATGCCCGATGATAAAAGAAAATGAATAATTACAAACCCTAATACAGGCATGTTATCAAGACAGCTAGATCCAGGAATAGAGATTCTCGTCTCTCCTACCCCCAAATAAACAACTCTGGCCATTTGAAAAAATAATGACACATAGTAAGTATAGTGGAAGAAAGAAGTTCAGAATATGACCAGGTGTATAAATGAGGACTGTAGCAATTGTTCTCTGTACCGCCCCCCCACCCCTGCCATCCACTATACACACAGCATTTAAAGAGTTCACATGCTAGATGTTGTTTCATGATGTTGGAATTACAATAATAGTAATCACCCACAGATGGATAAGTTAACTAAAAGGATATTCAGATATCTCTTGTGGAAATGTCTAATGCGTGTGTGTGAGTGTGTGTGTGTGCATCCTCTGGGCTTTGCTTATTCATCTCCCCCACTCGAACTGCTGGCAGCTACTAATCTTCTTATTGTTTTCATACTTTTGTGACTATTTGTTTCTGAATTCATTAATTTCAATGATAGATGTTGACTCTCATTCCTACAGGCCATCTGTTGATTTGCAAGGCATATACTTCCTTTATTAACCACATTCCTGCTTTTCATACCTAGAATGTTTCTGTTTTCTGCCACTTGTTTATACTGTTACACAAGGGAAGAGCTCATATAACAGAAATACAGAAAAAAAAACTATAAATTTTAAGTGTGCAACTGTTGGACCCCCAATTTTAGCAAATTTCTTCCAATCTATTCTTTGATATCCCATGAGAAATAAACAAGAGACACAGTGCCAGAAACCTCAGTGGCTATTCACTTCATGTTTGCATATACGGTTCTCCATAGAAGAATGAATGGTTTTCCTTTGAATGAACTGCTTTTGCTAATAAATCAGTCGAAAATTCATGTATACTACATCCAGATACAAGAAAGTATAGCAATAAAAATATAATTTAAAAAAATGTAATTTCTCTCATACAGCATTTCCATGTTTCCTATGGCAAAATACTATAATTATAAACCTTATCTGCCTTATTAATATTACATGTGAGGTGCCTTCAGGAAACATTTTACATAATCTGAAAATCATCCTATTTCAATATGCCAATGTTCCCTCTCAGTTCTTGCAATTACAATGCTGGGAATCTAGCCCAAGAAAATAATCCTAAATATAAGAACAGCTTCATGCATTCCAATATTCTTCCATTTCATTTATGGTAAGAGAAGTGGAATATATCCTTTAATACTAAAAAATAAATTTTCAGATAAGAAAGACAAAGGATGGCCATTCTAAATTAGGGAATCCTTATTTTGAAATTAATATTCTGGGTTAATAAGAGATTCCTATTCTTTCCCGAATGAATCTGAGAAGTATGACAAATTATATAAAACAGAATCTCATGTGGAAAAGTGGGGGAAATCATGATTTAAAAACTACAGTATATTCAATTTTTCTCATGAGACATTGACTAAATTGTACTTTAGGGAAAAGAGTTTTTAAATTTATTTTTTGAAATAATCATTTTATTGGCTTCTAAATGTCATGAGAAAAGATACAAAAAATAATATTACAGTAAACGTGGCTCCTGCTCTCATGGAGCTTATGTGTAATTGGGAGAATAGACGTTCTTCACACGTCTCCACAATTAAAATAAATTTGATAAGCAGTCTGAGAAGTTGATAGGTGCTATAAAATTATAAATTGAGTTTTACATTCCTGCAAATGCCAAAGAATGTTTCGGGGAAAAAAGGTTTAGAAGCATATTAAATTGATACCTGGAAAAAGTATAGGAGCACTCTATCTCTCTCTTTTTAACTATTCCATTCTGCATTATATATATATATATATATATATATATATATATATACATACATATTTACATATAATCTGCAATCTGCCCACTATAAACTCTTTGATAGTAATGAACATTGACTTCATCTTTGTATTGTTCATAGAGTATGGTATGAGTTTTATATTTGGTCTTCTATAATAGTATTTTATTCAATAAGTTAATTAGACTTTGCCAGCGATATTCTAAATAGGATCTAAATTCTGCGAAGGCAGATATAATATGCTTTTTGCTCTCATGTACCCCTTTGGACTACAAAAGCTATCCTACATGATGCAAAGTTAGCAGAAACTCAGTATTTAGTCACTGAAATGGAGGTAGTAATCGTGCACAGGAGCACAGATTCCATAATCAGATTACCGGGGGCTTGCATACTAATTTTACAACTTTACTTATTCTTTAACCCATAGAAATCTAGAAAGTTAACCTCTCAATGTCTCAGAATTCTTGTGAGTAAAATGGGAATCACCAAACATTCAGCTAGGTAGGATTCAGGGTTTGGTAAGATCTAAACTGGTAGTCAAATTATTGATGTAGGATATTCCCACAGTCAAATTATTGATGTAGGATATATCCCACAGGATATTGATGTAGGCAATCCCACAGATTATAGCTAATAAATTGCATTTTTCATGAGTAATTTTAGGGGAAAAAGAACTAAAAACCCTATTTTCATCTTAGAGGAGACATATTTAAATCAATACCAAAATTTGTACATATATGATTGTACGTATATTGTGATAAAGGGTAAAACTAATTTTATTATGTCTTCCAGCACATAATCTACTATTTCTATCTATGCGCTTACTGATATTTGATAAATTACAAAATTGAAATTCTGACAACAAATATAAAAAATTCTCAATGGATGTCTTAAACAGCAAATGAAGCAATAGTTGAAAATTCAAGTAGCAATAAATCAGTGATTTGAAACGCATTATAGAAAACTTGGAAATATAAAAAAGAAGGTAGGTGACGTGGTAATTCAAGACATCCGACAGAAATTCCAGGAGAAAACAAGGAGAATAGGAAATAGACAATATTCAAAGATATAATGTCAGAGAATGACCTAGATTGTAAGGAAGTCATGAAGTAGCAATGGAATAACATTAGCACTTAAATCTAAATCACAATCCCTGACTCACCAATCAGATGTGGACTCCAGAGTCCATTCAAAGATTAGTGTTTCCTTACCTGGTTGTAGATAATGTGTAATTGTGGCATTCTCTGTCTCCTACTTGTGTGTTACCCATAGATACTGCATTTTCCCTCTTATTTCATGTTTGACTGGGTTTTTTAGTTGTGTTGTTGTTATATTTTGCGTTTGTTTGTTGAGGATGTGTTAAACAATTCAGAATAAAAGAAACCAGGGGTCCTTACAGAAACTGCTTACCATAGAGCTGGGGCAGGGAAAATATTATACAAGCCTGGGACATTCAGTAGTGTGCCATAAAGTAAGAAAGTGCTTTAAAAACACAAGGAGGAGTGGCATGGATATAAGAACCAACCGGAAAGAGCCCCCAACGATCAAAGCTAGAAGAATGTGAGCAACAAAACACAAACCCAAATTATTTGCTTATAAATCAGTGAAAATAATATATGTGATAGGATTTGGCCTCTCTTGATCTTTGTTGCTTGGAATAGATTGTTACATAGGAGAAATAACTTTGAAAATATAATGAAAGTTATGAAACCTGAAATAAGGATATTATCCTCAACTCTCCAGATGGGCCCAGTCGAGTCACATGAGCCCTTAAAAGCAGAGATTTGTCTCCAGCTAGGCTCTGTCGAAAGATGCACCAGAGGAGGTGGCATGGGGAGATGGACCAGAGGAGGAGAGATTCAAAGCGTGAGAAGGGCTGTACCACCATTGCTGGTTCAGAAATAGACTATGAGTCAAAGAATGCAAGCAGCTTCTAGAAGCTGAGAATGAGGCCCAACAGCATCCAGCAAGTAAACTTTAGCTCTACAACCACAGGTACCTGAATCCTGCTAACAATCTGAGTGGCTTGGAAGTGACTCTAGAAAGGAATTCAGCCCTGTATACACCTTGTTTTCTAGCTTGTGAGTCTCAGAGTAGAGGAACCAGCTGAGTTGTGCTGTGCCCAGACTTACAACACATGGAAACTGTGATATAATAAATGAATATTGTTTTAAGCTGCTAAATTTGTGCAATATTTTTAAGATATTAATAGAAAACTAATACAATAACCATAAACACATCTGATGTAAATAACTGGGTAAAAATCAAATCTTTCTTACAGAAAAAGTCCAAATAATAAACATGGAAGGAATGTGGGAAATAGAAAATCACCATTAGAATAGCACAATGATAGTTGCTGTAGGCAAGACCAATGATGAATGATAAATTTGTGAAGAAATATTTTAGAAGAAACATATTTGCATAGCTTCAAAGTATCTCTCCCAAAAGATATATTAGTTTCTGAGGTGTTTAACACAAGTCCATATATTACATAATAATCCCATCACTAGGATGTAGAGCTTAATTCCCACTCCCTTGAGTATGAGTACTTAAATAGAAATGGAAACAGTATTTCCATTTCTGTACATCCACAATAATATATGATAACATACAATTTAATAAACAGAAAAATAGTTCCACTGAGGCTGGAAAGAATATCAGAGAAGGTCTCTGATAATAGAAACACACATAAAACTCATGAGATGCAGTCTTTTTTTTTTTTTTTTTTAACCTTTATTTACTTTTGAGAGAGAGACAGACAGCACAGAGCCGGATGCAGGGCTGGACCCCATGAACTGGGAGATCATGACCTGAGCTGAGGTGCAGTCTTAATAGTCATTTGGTAAAGTTTGGGCCAGCAATTACTCCTGGAATTGGAACAACTGAATCACTAAGTAAATTATTCAAAAATGGTATCAAAGGCATCTGAAATCATGTAGATCAACAGTTGTTGACATAAGCCTTGGACAAATTATTGCACAGCTTGAATCATGCTAAATTAATATCAAAGAGAGCCAGGCAGTGATACATGGACTTGAGATAGGCAACAAGAAAAACTGAGCATATATAAAGGCTAAGGTAAGGGTAGATAAAACACAAATGTATTAAAACAGGCAAGTGTCTATGGCAGAGATTTGAAAAACAAACAAACAAGCAAGTGTGAACAAATGGTTACAAATCTAGAATAAATAATATCGGCAGCACACAAACAATGAAATTGAAAACATTCAAATAAATGAGTCACAGGTTCAAAAGCCTATTTCTCTTGACTCTGGTAGTTTTGCCTCCACCTAAGGACTTGGCTTAGAACTTGCAACGGTATTAATCTGTCAGGTGATGTTCCAAGATCTTCAACAGTGGACCTTGAACATAATGATAACTGGAAGAAATGAATATTGCATGATAAAGAATGAAATAAATCTGTTAATCCCAAGGAAGCAACGAAGAAGGGGATAGGACAACAATATAAAGAAATTAGTTTCAGTCATTAAAACTGGTTAGTTTGATCATCGTGTTAAAGGGAAATGAAAGGTAAATAGTCACTCTCATCCAGTCTTCTATAAAAGGTTGCAAAGGTCAAATGAAGTAATATGGAAGACATGTCTATGGAAACTTCCTTTTCTTTTCTTTTCTTTTCTTTTCTTTTCTTTTCTTTTCTTTTCTTTTCTTCTTTTCTTTTCTTTTCTGAGTGGGAATTTATTTCTATGTTGGCTGAAAGAGGTCTCAAATACAAGATATTCTTATTATTAATAAGATGTCCCTATTAATAATTTATTGAACTGAGAGCTTACTGTATTATTCAGAAACTCAAATCCCAGTTCAGCGAAGGAGCGAATTCTCAAGAGTGTATTGGGAATTTTTGTTGGCAACTTACTAGATTCATGGCCACTTAACAACCTCTGTAACTCAGCTGGAGGCAGAGGCCACTTCCTAATTGCTAAGCAAGTATCTTAGAGGAGAGTTAAAATAAAAAATATTTATTCAAGGCCCTGATTCATACAGTATATGATAGTTAAACTTGTATTCATGCTGGAGATAATCAGACCAAGAAAGTACTGAAGAGAAGGCTCAAGAAAGTCTTAAATATTAAAATTGCCTCCTCTACAGACTGATCTATAGTTACTGTTTGCTAAATGGGGAAACAGCTAAGTATTTTGACATTGGAGTTGATTTTTCTTAATCCATTCATTTGTAAAGTTTAACAACTAAAAGTCTGAGACAAGGTCATAGTACAAAAGCAAAGGTGTATTTACCACATAAATAAGTATATTGATATTAAATTCTAGAGCAATCAAAATTCTAGTTTAATATCATTCTGTAAGAAAATTATGGTAAATAATTTATTTTATTAATAAAGATTCGAATGGCCAACACTACCTTTTTATTAGGAATCATTCTATTGTATTAAATAGTTTCAAATGTACAGGTGTTTTATAGTTTTAAAAGTTATTTTTTAACTGAATAAGCAAACACTATTCAATTTATACTTATTTTAAAGTGATTTTTCATTATATTTGAGAAGGCTGAGCTATGTATTAGTATAAACACTGATCTAAGAAAGTCTTAGACTTTTTGCTTTTAAAAACTAAAGAATAATTATGAACTGGAATGCTTACATTTATCTTCCTTGTTACTCAAATTGACTCTCAGGTTAAAAGGTCATAATAAAAATAAATTATATTAAATTACAAAAAATAATCATTATGTTAGCTAACTGCTAGAATTTTTGGTTGAAAACATTTTTAACATTTAGAATTTACATCTTTGGGGTTCTATGCATGATTTGTTTGGTTAATTGATTTTTGTACATTCTTCCAGATTTATGTTTATTTATCTATTCATGTAATGCAAATGATAGACAGCTCATGAAAAGAACATTGAGATTTTGCCTAGTTGCCTTGAATAAAAATAAGTTCAGGATAGAAGATTAAGCCTTTGAGACATGAACTATATTTCTCCATCACAAAAGTTAATCCCTTACCACATTTTAGAGGTTAAAAAGTTAGTCTTAATAATGCACAAGTGAATTGGAAATTTATATTTTCATTGACTCAAAATTATACAGTATGACCAAAAGTCTCAACATAGAATGCTAGATTCATAACATATTCCTCAAGGTAAATAAGTAAAAGTAGAAATATTAAAAATACAGTGATTTATGAATAGCTAAGACAATTTTTCACATAATTTTTCCAGAAAATAGTGTAAATGTCAAATGTAGTAGCCATTATTTATAACAAAAATTAAATTTTTTAAAAAGTTACTTAAATAGAAATTTTTATTTCAAAATTTAAATGAAAGTAAATGGAAAACTTTAAAACTCCTGGATGTAAAGACAAATAAAAACATGTGTTACATTCTGCATAAAAAAAATTCCACCAAATTTAATAGCAAAAAATATCTTCAAAGGCAATATAATTAATCTCTCTCATGTTAATGATAGAAAATAGTAACTAAAAGGAAGTTTAAAATGCATGTTATATTTCTTGGGAGTTATAAAGTCATATAAAAATAGCAGATGTTATTAGTTACAAAGATTACATTCAACTCTGGTTAATATTGATGGTAATTAATATATAATATCAGATAACACACTATGACCTATGTCATGAATATACCATACACCTCCCTATTTACATACTTATATATTAATAAGTATACTACTGTGTTTATGATGGACCAATACATTATTATTTATATACAGTATAATATTTTATATATAATCCAGTAATATATGGATGGTATATTATTTAACTATAGGTTAAAATATAATAAAATAAATGTTGATTTCCTACATTTTGTTATATATTATAAATTTTACCATTATGTTACCTTAAAAATTCTAAAATTCAGTAAGATATAGATTATTTTAGCTCCAATACATTTGTGAAAATTAGAACTGAAATAACAGTCTTTTGGCCAGAAAGCATATAATTTGAGCAAGTAAATTATACTGTGAGACCTTAACTCAATCACCCTGCATCTTTGACTTTATTTGTTCTCTTTGTGTAAAGAGTTTGAATAAAATGATGCACATTATTTTGAGGGTAAAAAAATACCAAGATATTATATTCAGCCATTTTTATATTGTAGACATATCAATTATGCAAAACACTTTGAACAGTATTTTACATGTGCTACACACTCAATCGGATAGACACAATTGCTATTATTATTACAATCATCATCATCTTTTTTTTTTTTAATGTTTATTTCCTTTGAGAGAAGTAGAGAGAGCACAAGCAGGGGAGGGGCAGAGAAGGAGAGGGAGAATCTAGAGCAGACTCTACCCCAGAGCAGAGCTGGACATGACTTAAGCCAAAATCAAGAGTCAGACGCTTAGCAGACTGAGCCACCCAGGTGCCTCCATCATATTAGTATTATAGTGGTTACTGTTACCACGTTTCTGGATCTTATTCTACTCCTAGCCTAATGCACTATCATCTATCTATCTATCTATCTATCTATCTATCTATCTATCATCTATCTAAAAACATATTTGTAGTTAGTCATGCAATATATTTTATATAACATAAGCTATTTTAGAGGTTTATAAACTATGGTAGGAGCAAACCTTTAGAAGTTAAGATATTTGAGTAAATGTCCACAGATCACTCTGCAGCTTCCAATACCTCTGTCCAGGTTAAGTTTGCCTGACTGTAGTCTAGCACAATAAAAATACAAGTTATCATGTTCCTTTGGGGGACTTAACCAACTAAAAGAAATAACGAGGCTTATCATTCTAAAACTTAATGTCTAGGTGTGCCTGGGTGGCTCAGTAAGTTAAGCATCTGACCTCAGCTCAGGTCATGATCTTGTGGTTTGTGAGTTCGAGCCCTGCATCCAGCTATGCACTGTCACTGCAGAACATGCTTGGGATTCTCTCTCTCCCTCTTTCTGTACCTCCCCTGCTCGTGCTCTTTCCCACACAAATAAATAAATAAATTTATTTCCCAAATAAATAAATAAGTAAATTTTAAAATCTTTTTTAAATAAACAAATAAAATAAAGCCTAATGCCTTAATGAAAAAAAGTTTTATCTCTACTAGTTTCTGACCTGCCATAAATTTTCCAGTGTTATGCATAATGCTTTCTATATTTATTTGTATTATTAACTACTTGGGAACATTTAATTAATTTTTTGTAAGTTTTACACACATTCTGATTTTATGATATATCAATTATGCAAACATACACAAGTATGCTGACATTTTCATATGTCACCTTTTCATTCATTGTTAATAAATGGGAAAAATTGAGTTGTCAGGATTTGTTAAGAAAAACCTAGAATTAATAATATTGAGAAGTGAAAGAAAATTTTGGAAAAGAAGATGTTTGGTTTGAAAACACTCTTTTATTTTTTTAAAATCTCTATTGATAATACTTAAGTCCATCGCTATTTCTAACAGGATTATTATCACAGCATTTTAATTGATTGATTTCTTTGCTTCAGTTGTAGAATATATTTGTCGAAACTGCATACTAATTTTCAGAGAACATTGTACAAAACAGATCTAGCAGAAATAATCATAAATATGTACAAAGAATTTACATAAAGAAGTATTAATTGGGTATTAAAGTACATTAAAGGAGGCTTAATAAACGGAGAGGACAACATTATGGAAAAGCAGGCAATGGTACTAAGATGCCAATTCTGTTGTAGTTAGCTCATTACTCTGAAAAATAAAGATATGATTGTGGACAAGTCTATTAGATATTGTTTTTTACAAGGCTGTGTCAATGAAGATATGTTATTAGTAAAGGAGTGGAGAGAGATAGAGGAGTGAAAAAAAATAGGTAGCTTACACACAGATCTTTTTTAGGAGAGTGCTAAAATTACAGAAAAATAGGAAAAAATGATTATTCAATAAATGAGAGAAGAAAAACGAATTATCTACATGGTAAAATGTTAACCCTTCCCACACACTATAAACAAAACAAACTGAATAATATTTAAATGTGACAGCGAAACCCAAAACATATTATGAGAAAATGTTACATAATATTAAGTAGAGGTGGATGGAGAGAAGAATTTCTTAAGCAAACAAACAAAAAAATAAATTTAAAGAAAAAACTGATATGATCATTTCTTTTACTTGCCATGGTATATTTTTCCAATTTATCTTATCTATTTAAATATATACTAAATAAATGAATATTAAAATGATAAACAGAACAAAAAATCAATAGAAGTGGAGCACATTTTCTGGGGCGCCTGGGTGGCTCAGTCGGTTGGGCGGCCGACTTCGGCCCAGGTCACGATCTTGCAGTACGTGAGTTCGAGCCCCGCGTCAGGCTCTGTGCTGACAGCTCAGAGCCTGGAGCCTGTTTCAGATTCTGTGTCTCCCTCTCTCTGACCCTCCCCCATTCATGCTCTGTCTCTCTCTGTCTCAAAAATAAATAAACATTAAAAAAAAATTAAAAAAAAAGAAGTGGAGTACATTTTCATTTTATTTTATTTTTTAATAAAGTTTACTAACTTTTGAGAGAGAGAATGAGAGAGCTCAAGCGGGGAAGAAGCAGAGAGAGAGAGAGAGAGAATCCTAAGCAGGCTTTGCACTGTCAGTACAGACGCCAATTCAGGGCTTGTACTCAGGAAACATGACATCATGACCTGAGCTGAAGTCAGACACTTAACAGAGCCTCCAGGGGCCCTAAGCAGAGTACATTTTTAAAAATCATAAAGCAATATGCTGATACATTTAAGTACATGTATAATTCTCCCCTCTTGAGTTTGTGGAACGTATGAATATGATGGAATTGTTATTTCCCTCACTTAATTATAGTATATGACATGGTGATGGGGAAGTCTCTTTCATGATTGGATACATTTACTTATATAGTATGTGACAAAGGCGATGAGGAAGTCTTTTCATGATTAGGTACTTTTCATAACATTGACTTGTAGCAGGGATTCTCCCGCTGTCTTTGAAGTTAGCTGGGACCTTGTAAAAAGGCCATGAGTCCTTGGCTAGGACCTGACTGGAGCCACTAGGAACTGAGAACAACTCCCAGCCAGTAGCAGAACTACGACCACAAAGTGTTAATTTTGTTAACAACCTGAATAATCTTGGAAGAGTATACTTATCTCCAGATGAGAGTACAGTTTTGCCAACAATTTGATTTCAGCACATGAGGCCCCAAGCAGAGAATCCATCTAGGCCATGTCCAGATTTCTGTCCTGCAAAAACTGGGTATAATAAATGGTCGTTGTTTTGTGCCATTAAGGAAAACCTAAAATGTAGGAGTAGCATTTAGTTTTAAAAAATCAGAAAAGACTTTTTTTCTGCATTCATTTTACCTATGCTATGCGTCCAACATAGAACTTGCAAGCCACCATGTGATTGTTTATCTGCCTGCCATATTACATACAAAAAGTTTTCACTCACCTCAGTATTTTTGTTTATTTATTTAAAAAAAAATTTTTTTTAATGTTTATTTATTTTTGAGACAGAGAGAGACAGAGCATGAATGGGGGAGGGTCAGAGAGAGAGGGAGACACAGAATCTGAAACAGGCTCCAGGCTCTGAGCCATCAGCACAGAGCCCGACGCGGGGCTTGAACTCACAGACCGTGAGATCATGACCTGAGCCGAAGTCGGACGCTTAACCGACTGAGCCACCCAGGCGCCCCTTTATTTATTTTTTTAATGTTTATTTTTGAGAGAGAGAGAGAGAGAGAATATGAGATGGGGAAGAGCACAGAGAGAAGGAGACCCAGAATCCAAAGCAGGCTACAGGCTCTGGGCTGTCAGCACAGACCCCAACGCAGGGCCCAGACTCACGAACTGTGAGATCATGACCTGAGCCAAAGTTGGATGCCCAACCAGCTGAGCCACCCAGGCGCCCCTCAGTATCTTTGATAGTTAGCACAGTTCATGACACTAGTGTATGCTTAACATATTTTTACATCATAGTATATGTTTGTGAAAATGCTGAATAATGAATAAATATAAATCAAGAAGCATGGGTTACGAATATGCATTTAAGAGGACTCAGAAGGGAGTAAATGAACATACTGAATAAAGAATATATATACATTAAAGAATACATGTGTGAATATATGGCTATATATTCACATATACATATGTGTATAATTTACAGTGGTTATATAAATATATTTAAAGGCATTTCTTCACTGTCGGTTTTGAAGTAGAGACCATTTTTAGGGCTTTTTTCTTTGGGGGTTATGACCAGGGAAAAGACTTAATTTTCAGCAGAACTATAAATAAGAATATTTATTTAAGCCAACTAAGTAACCATTCTAAAGTATCCTTATTTGTGAAAAGTTAAAGCGGATATTCTTCACTCACTAACCTGATCAAAGTAAAGTGGAATCTATTGAATTAGAAGAATCAGATTTCCTGCGGCAAAACATTCTAAAAGCTCACCGGCTAACTGAAAATTCATTTTTTAAAATTTTTAAAAATGTTTATGTATTTTTGAGAGAGAGGGAGAGACAGAGCATGAGCAGAGGGAAGGGACAGAGACAGAGGGAGACACAAGAATCTGAAACAGGCTCCAGGTTCTGAGCTGTCAGCACAGAACCCTACACAGGACTCGAACTTGGGAACTGTGAGACCATGACCTAAGCCACCCAGGCACCCCATAACTGAAAATTCTTATCTGAATCATTATCCCAGAAACTACAGTCCCATGCACAGATAAATCTAGGCTGGTTGTTCACAGCCCTCAGAAGTAACATCACACATATAACTGAATCATTGGCTATATGTAAATTTAGAAAGCACAAATCTACAGACTATGGATTGGGGATGAGTAAAGATTAACAACCATACTGAGGATGGATTTAACTGCTAAATAATGACTGATTCATTTGCTGTTCCTACCAGTGGTCTGCAATTTGAGTACATGTCTTCGTCTTTAAAGAAAGATTAAAAAGTGTAGAATGATGAAGTAGAAAAGAATATTTCTTGAACTATATTAATTATAAGATATTTATTATAAAAATACCATTTTTTATGAGACTATAAGCTATGTATGTAGCACAGTTACATTGACACATACAATCACAGTTTGATTTCATTGCTTCCCTTTGAATTCCTTATTTTTTGTTAGGTTTACAAAAACTATGAGTTACTTGCACAAATGAATGACTAAGATATAGCATGAAAATAAATGAATTTGATCACCTCTGAATCTGAGTGTGTTTATCAAAATAATGTACTAAGAATAATTTTAAATGCCAGAAGTTGGCTTAAATACTGTGAATTTAAGATTGTTTCTTGGGGCGCCTGGGTGGCTCAGTTGGTTAAGCGGCCGACTTCGGCTCAGGTCATGATCTCGCGGTCCGTGAGTTCGAGCCCCGCGTCGGGCTCTGTGCTGACAGCTCAGAGCCTGGAGCCTGTTTCAGATTCTGTGTCTCCCTCTCTCTGACCCTCCCCCGTTCGTGCTCTGTCTCTCTCTGTCTCAAAAATAAATAAACGTTAAAAAAAATTTTTTTTAAATAAAAAAAAAATTGTTTCTTAAATTTTGCTGATGGTGGTATTGCAGACTGAATACTGTTGCCATAACAAAAAAACTCCTCAATTTATTTTTTTATGTTTATTTATTTATTTATTTATTTATTTATTTAGAGTCGGGGAGAACCAGAGAGAGAGAGGGATTGAGAGAGAAAGAATACCAAGCAGGCTCCATGCTATCAGCGCAAAGCCCAAGGCGGGGCTTGATCCCAAGAACTGTGACATCATGACCTGAGCTGAAATTAAGAGTCGGAGGCTCAACCAACTGAGCCACCCAAGCACCCCAACAAACCCTGAATTTAAATCTCACTGCTTGTCAAATATAATATGAGCAGCTCAGTTCTTTATTTCAAGCCTTCATGTTCCACATCTGTAAAACAATTCTTTTTTTCATAGAAAAAAAGGAAAAAAAATCATAGAATTATTTTAAAATACTTAACATTCTACATTCTAGGTAGAAAATATTTACTTCCTTCCAAAGCAGTCTTTGCAATTTTTGTAATATGCATTTTTTTTTTTTTTTTTTTTTTGAGATAGACTGTGTGTGCTTGTGCATGTGAGCAGTAGAGGGACAAAGGGAGGAGAGACAATCTCAAGCAGGCTCCATGCTCAGCACTGTGTGTGTGTGTGGGGGGGGGGGGGGCGTGGGGAGCAGTGCAACTGTGAGATCAAGACCTGAGCAGAAATCAAAGTTGGATGCTTAATTGACTAAGCCACCCAGGTGCCCCTGTAATGTACCTTCTAAAATGTTTCTTTAAATCAATCAAAAAATGTTAGGCTAGCTATAAACTACCACTTTACTTAGTCACAAAAAAGTTGAGACTTATCACTAGATTTCAAGACAGGAGCTTCTAGTGGGTATTGAATACAGGTGGCAGAGACTCTGTCCCCAGGAGCAGTATCCACCTGGTACCCACTACAGGCCAAGTTATCACGTCGCCCATTAAATTGCCCTCTTCCCCAGATTCCCATATACATCTGCCTGGAATGATTTTCACTTGAGAGTGCTTTCTGTTTCTTGTTACTACCATAAATGATACAATAATCTTCTAAGCCATACATTTTTTTCCACTCAGAATTGTATGCTTATTTCTGTACATACCTATGGTTTCTTTCTTTTCCTGTTTATAATATTCCATTTTACGGAATTATTATACATTCACTGGATAAAGGGTATTTTTTATTGTTTCTGACTTTTGCTCTCATAAACAATACTGCTATGGATTTTCTCATTGAAGTTTTCGAGTATACATACAGGGATTCTCTTGGATTTGAAAATTGCAGTTGATTATTTGGTCATGGATTATATTCAGATTATGAAAGTCAGTTATCCCAACCTCTTACTGAGTGGAAGGTTTCTTTAATAAGCAATTGATGTCTGAATTAAAACACAGTTTCACATGTAGATGATCATAATTGCATATGATTAAGTTGGAAACAATTTAAATATTTGAACTAGTGATAGGGTTTTAGAAGTACAAAGGATAACTCCAATAACTCCATATAGATATTAAGCATGTAGCAGGCATTCTTACAACCGTATGATGAAAAATAAGCATATTTTTTAACTGAAATATAGGTGACACACAATGTAACATTAGTTTCAGGTATACAATATAGTGATTCAACAAGTTTACACATTATGCTATGCTTGCCACAATTGTAGCTACCATACAGCGACTATTACAATACCATTCATATATGTTAAAATCTATAGTGAATGGTACATTCAGGGAATGCTTACCAAAGTAACTTAAGTCAGGGAGCATGAAAAATATATTGAGCCTTCTGCATTGTTTGTGTATACTTTTAATTTATCTGAATTTTTGTAATTTCCAAATATTCCACAGTTGGGATGCATAATTTTATAATGAAAAACTTCCTCTCTCTGGACCTGCAGGATAAGTAGATAGCTATAGAATATAAAATAGAATATAGAATATAAAATCAGGCTCCTTTCAGCCCAAATCCATTGTGAATTTTATGACTTAAGGCTCAGTTCTTAACTCTGTTTCTGACCTTCTTCATATAATCTTGTCTCTATCTTTCTACTTGTTGCTCCAACTAATCAAAAAAATTTCGAAAGATCCTAAGCCCTCACAGAATTACAATCCACTTGTAGGAACAGAGGCACATGAGAAGACAATGAACTGAAACATACATAATATGATCAGGAAGCTTAATTTTATTGTGGATTTCACTCCCATTATTTATAGGTGTAGGAAATTGGTACACGTCAGTTTCCCTCAGGTATAATGTTACCCTTAATTTCTTCTTCTGATTCACATGAATCATATCACAATAAATACTAGGAGTTAGAAGGACATATATTTGAGAAATGTAACTTACCTCAGACTTCATCTGGATGTTGTCATTATCCATACGGACCAAATTTTTTTCCATAAAATGCCAATGCCTTTATATGCTCAGATACAGTTCAAGTCACATATGGATACCCTTTCTCTTCGTGTGACAGTATGGTTATAAATTACTTTTATTTCTCCAATTCTAGGGATTTGGGCTATACTTAACCAAACAATATTTTTCAAAAGTATCATGACCTATCTTTATTGAGGAGAGTTTTCAAGACATAAAACATTATGTCTCATGCTGACAATGAATGCAAGATATATATGTAACAAAGTATAGATTTATTAAAAAATAGCAATAGGCAAGATTCCAAGTTCCAAGTGCAATCAATATTATGAATGAGAATTTTGATCCGAATTATTTAAGAATCACATTTTAAGAGAATTCCGGTTTACTTTGCTGTATTTATTTCAAAATCTCACTATTTGCATAAACATAAATGCCACTGCACAAAACAGATATTATGGAAATTGGTGCAATTCAAAATGTTTGTTTCATTTTGACACAACATATGATATAGTTTTATACTAAAAATGATATATAGTAAAAAAGTCATTGTGGTAATTAAAGAGTTTAGTTTTCTAATCTATGTACTTGTAAAACTTTTAGCATGGGTCCCTTTCTTCCATTTTCAACAATCACATTGCCAATAGCAATAAAAATTAATTGTATCAATCATAAACTGTCCTTTGGTATAGTTAGAAAAACTTTGTGTTATATGTATTACTGACAATCATAAACAGAGTGAGATGTAATATTTTTAGGACAGTATTAAACTTTCAGGGGATTCATGACAAAATATCAAGCACTGATATTTATGAAGAGTAAGATGATGGTTAGCATTTTTAGCAATAATTAAGACATGTATATATATTTTTTCGATATAATTCTATTGCACACTTCTTAGACTATGGTTTGGTATAAACATAACTTTTATATGCACTAGGAAACCAAAAAATTCATTTGACTTGCTTTCTTGACTTTTTTGCTATAGTCTTACTGAATCTGCAATGTCTCTGAGGTATGCCTGTATTGCAACCATAAACTTTTAAGTCATGATTAAATTAGGTAATACAATGCTAGATGCATGATTATATAACACTAGGATATGATATTAACATAAAATAGTATAACTTTGGAATTTTTATAATTCATGCTAGTATATATAGCTAGCCCAATAGAAAGTAAAAATACTGTCCTATCAAATAAGAATATCACCAACAATGCTGGAACTAGGAATTGAACATTCCCTCACTCTTAGAAATTGATTGGAGATTTGAAGATCTGAAGCAATAAACTGATATTTAAGGGAAGGAAAAATAAAATAAGATAAAAATGGAGAGAGAGGCAAACCATAATGGACTTTTACTTTTAAATGTTTATTAATTTTGAGAGAGAGAGAGAGAGAAGGAGAGGTAGAGAGAGAGTAAGAGAGAGAACCCCAAGGAAGCTCAGACATGGGGCTCGAGCTCATGAACCCTGAGATCATGATCTGAGCTGAAATCAAGAACCCGATGCTTAACTGACTAAGCCACCCAGTGACCCACCATAAGAGACTCTTAAATATGGAGAACAAACTGAGGGTTGCTCGAGGCGAGGTTGGTGGGGGGATGGGCTAAATAGGTGATGGACATTAAGGAGGGCACTTGTTGGGAGAAGCACTGGGTGTTATATTTAAGTGATGAATCACTAAATTCTTTCCACTCCTGAAATCAATACTACACTATATGTTAACTAACTTGAATTTAAATTTAAAAAAAATTTTTTAAAAGATTTGAAGATTTAAAGCAACTCACCAAGTAGAATCATAGTGATTTCTTTTATGGTGTTAAATATGACATTTTAACATTTGACCTAGTAATTTGAATAATTACTCATTTTTAAATGTGTGCATTATATAATACTAGAAATGAAAATTATGAAGCAAAAAATAAAAAAAATTGGTAAAATATAATCAGAAAAATTACAATAATATTCTTGGTTTGTGTGCCAGTGTGTGAATATCAAATATTTAAAAAAACTCAAGCATAATATTCATACTATTTTATAGCTTACATTTTCCTGCTAACAATAAAATGCAAATTTGTTTCACTATGTTAATGGTTGTCTTTACAAAATGAAATCATTAAAAATTTTAACAACAAAGTTATAATTGCAAATGACATCTCTTCAAGTAGATAAAGTTTTCTCTCAAGTCTTTCTTTAGAAAGAATCTTTTAAAATATCTACAAAAAATAACATTGTATTGTGACAATCATGGAAAGTTTATATTAGAATAATGTAACAGCAAATTGACAGAGGTAAGTCTTTAAAATTTATATACATAGACTTATTTACAAAGGGTAAAGCACTCTGTCATTTTAAATATAAAAAATGTTCTAAATATTTATTTATCAAGGCTGAATGCTTAAATAACTCATAATTCATTATGAAGTATACAGATGTATGAATGTGTTCTTAACCCAGTTGCTTGGCACCTAAATGTCCATTTGATTTCCGCCTTCACTTTATTTCTTATGAAATTATTATATTCTACTTAGATTGTATCTCTAGGCAGAAATACAGCATCTGGATAAGAAGGTAATTTCAATGTGCCAAACAACTCCATCTTTAACATATAGTACTATACTCTACTGTGCTATGTTTTCTTCTCTTTTTAATGTTTATTTATTTATTTTGAGAGAGAGTGAGTGAGTGAGTGAGTGAGCGAGCAGGGGAGGGACAGAGAGGGAGGGAGAGAGAGAATCCCAAGCATGCTCTGCGCTGTCAGCACAGAGCTTGACGTAGGGCTCAAACTCGTGAACCATGAGTCAACACCAAGAGCCCCATGCTCAACTGCCTGGGCCACCCAGGTGTCCCGTAATCTACATAGTGTGTTATAAATCCTCTAGCCCTTCCTGCATCATGCCTATCACACATGTGCACTGTTAAGGGTAAAGGAAATCCTGCAATTATGTCGGTAACAAAAGGTAAAGAAAGAAGTGAGGCTGGCAGCTATTCCAGTGCTTATTTCCTTCCCCTCACCATCCATAAACACTAAGGCTCTCTGAAGAAAACTGCTATGAATCCCTTTACCATTGTTAAGTACAAAGTAACATGTGTCAAGAAAAATTTGCAATTATAGGCCATAGTGGGGGTATTTTTCTTTATTAGTGAACTTTAATTTTTTTACTCCTGACTGATCCACTATATGATAATGTTTAGTAAATATAATCTCATAAATTCCAAGTACACATGGATACAAACAAGACACACACAGAGTCTGTGGTCATACACACACAAAAAAGCCAGCTACTTTAAAGTATTATCATATAAAAATTCCATTTGTCATTGAGGATATGAACAGCATTTGATAAGAAAAATCACATGCCATCATACTTAATGTTCCTACCTTCTTTGAGTGGCAAAGTGTTATCTTGCTTTAAGGCAGGACTAAAGGACAATAGTTTCCTGCTGCGTATTTCTGGAAATAAAACTTTCCAAGAAGCAAACACTTTCAAAGCTATCAAGGAACTTCAGCTTTTCAAGCTTTATTTTTCTCAGAGTTTTAGTCATGGATGATAATCTACAGACAGACGAAGTTTTAAAAGAAAATTTTAGTTTTAAATTGAAGGTAAGGAGAATCAAAGAATACTAGAACCTGGGGGACCTTATAAACCCATGCCTTCCTCTGCTACAATCTTACTGAAATGGAAATTGAATCCCACATATTCTAAACATCTTGCTTCAGGTAAAATATGCAGTCATTGGCCAGGTCAGTTAATGTCACCAGGACTCTGGAGATCCCTTGCAATATTTCTTAAATACAACTTCAGTTTTCAGAAAGAAATAATATATAGGCATATGCACATATATAATATGCATTTTTAATTTATTTATAGGAATGAATCAAGATAATTGCTTTATTGAGGACTTTCTTCTCTTCTGCTCTTGCTATGACTCATGGAGATAACGAGAGACATACTTAATTTCTGCAATGGTATGTGTTCATATCAAAACTTAATGGTTTATTTTAAGAAAAGGAAAAAATATTCTATAGGCAGAATATTCTTTTCCTTAGGATCAATATCAAGCCACCAATACTTAGGTCCAATGTTGAACACAAAAGCCGGTAATTATCCAAGCTTGGGTTGCATTCCTAAAGTTGCCTGTTAAATGGCTTGCAAGTTGCTTAAGGTCTGCTCATTCAGGGATAAGGAGGATTTCTAAATATTTTAAACAATTCACCTACGCTACTCATCTCAGCAAAGAGATCTCAGTTTTATAACACATATCATTATTTAGCAGACTACTAATTTTGTAACTGGATATCCATTTATTATGCTAAGCATATTAGCAAATCTTTTAATATCAATCAAATAAAAACACAACTAAAGCACATGAAGTAGCCATATTTGAAGTATGAACTGCTGTTTAGAATGTCAGGAGACACTCCAGGATTATAGAGTGATCTAGGACATACTTGGTGGCAGGTACTAAATCCACCACAAGGATGTATTTTTGTAATTGAATATTTGATCACTAGTGATTCATTCAGGACAAAGCACAAATGGAAACCTGTTTTTCTTCCTTTTACTTGAACTGCATGAGGAAAAACAGTCATGGGACATGAACATTCAATATTAGTAAGCATATTTCAAACAGGATTGGTTGCTGAAGGAAGAAGTATATATTCTAGGTATGCTAAATTTGGAAAACAGATTCTTCCATTTCATACTTCAGAATATGGAAAGTATGAAAATGGTCAGTGAAAATTAAGGGTATATGAGTTAAGCAGAACTGGAGTTGAAATGTTAAATTTAAGGCCTTTCAGGTAAAGAGAAGTCTTGTAAGGGAGCCACAGATAGTTCCTTCTTGGAAAGTGTATTTTTCACTGTATTTCTATCAGAGGTCAAGCAGAACTCATAGTAAAATGAAAAGGGAAATTGACATCTTGGAGAATTACACATGAAGTACGGGGTTTCTTTTTATGTAAGTGGTCCAGTTTATCTGTTTAATAAAGCAATCAAGAATTTGGATTCTAAATGTTAGATATGTCCTGATTCATGTAGTTTAGATATATGCAGAGAAGGCATATGCTATGGAGTATTTTCCTCTAACCCTGATTACTTCATTTAACCTCCATTAAATAAGTCCAGGATGTCCTTGAGTTATCTGCTTCCTATGTTCAATAGGAATAACTGAGCTAACATAACTTTCTAAGGAATCAGTGGAGTCACGATCGTACAGTTGGAATAGCGAGAGATACAGGGAGCAATGAGCTATGAATTTATATTTAATGGTTACCGTGGACCCTATCTCTAAACTGCTAATCCCGAGACAGAAATCAGACACAATTGAAATCAATACCATTAATTTGCTGCACAGAGTTAGGATGTTCCCATCAACATAATTTTGCCTAAGTCTCTGTTAATCCTGCAGATACACTGAGAGGCTTGCATAAAATCTCCTTAGCCCCAGTGTGCCACCCCAACAAAGGAGTAAACTGAATTCTTTTTCATAATGAAAAAGCATAGGTTCAGAATGAGCACTTCTGAGCTTTTTTTTCACCCTGTTTCTTTCTGTACCTTACAAGTATTCAGATTATATACTTATGTAATTATTCTATATTTTTCATTGGGATCTTGAATATGATATTTCCTTTTTCATAATAGGCATGCAAAATTACTTCTGAGTTAGGTATGAAATATTGGGAATTTTTTTTGAAAATAAAATAGGGGCACCCAGGTGGCTCAGTCAGCTAAGCTTCTCATTCTTGATTTCAGCTCAGGTCATGATCTCATGGGTTCGTGAGACAGAGCCCCATGTGGGTCTCTGTGATGTCAGCACAGAGCCTGCTTAGGATTCTCTCTCTCCCTCTCTCCCTGACTCTCCCCCACTTGCTCACACATGGCCTCTCTCTCCCTCTCTCAAAATAAATAAGCATTAAAAACATAAAATTAAAGTACTTTTTCTGATTTATTCCAGCTTAATTAAAGTCGTATGCATTTGCTTAAATAATGCAGAAAAATATTTTTTTATATTATTTCACTATGAATGTATATAATCCTTAAATGCCCCATGACATTTCTAGAAACAGCACTGCTTGTTTCAAAGCAGTTTCTTATAATTAATAAATTATTCATTAAGTCCCATATTTCAACAGATTCCCAACTTTATTTTTTATGAAAGTATTCTCCCCAAAAGTGTCTCAAATATTTCCTTTTTGTTAAAGTTTTTTATTTATTTTGAGAGAGAGAGAGAGAGAGAGAGCATGCTGCGTGCAAGCAGAGGAGAGACAGAGAAAGCGAGAGAGGGAGAATCCCAAACAGGCTCTGCAAGGTCAGCACAGAGCCTACACACAGAGCCCAATGCGGAGCTTGATTTCATGAACTGTGAGATCATGACATGTGTCAAAACCAAGGGTCTGACCTTAACTGACTGAGGAATCCAGGGCATCCCTCAAATATTTCTTTTGATTAAATACTCAAGCTTCACAAATCTCAGGAGAAAAATTCAAAGTAATTAAATAAAAATTGAATGATTTCTGGGATTGTCTTATTTAAAATATAAGTTCTTAGAAGACAAACATAATAGTCCCTATAAATATGAATACGCAGGCAGCAGTTTTAATATTTGTAAAACTAAGTTCATAGCTACTCTGCATAATAGATAAGAAAAGCATTTAAAGACACATACTATTTCCTTATCCATTCATGATTTTAGAAATCTATTAGTTATTCATGGTATCAAACGTATTAGTTAATTTAATTCAGATTGAGTCTGTATAAGGTTTCAGATTATAGAAACCTAAAGATTGGAATTTACTTGTAGGCATTAGGAGAAACCTAAACAGAGATATTTTATTTAAATGTAGTAGGAAAGAGAAATGTTCAGGGCCCCCCAAATGTTCCATTATCCTTACTTCATGACTTCTAATTTAAGGCTTTGATTTGATTAAAATGAAAATATTGAGATGCAAGTACTTTTAACCAGAGTATTAAACTTAAATTCCTAGCTGGTCTAAGCAGATATGACGCAATATGTGGGTTAGGGTGAATATAAGAAACAGAAAACATATGGATCATTTTTAGAATTAAAAAAATAAAACAAAAACAAAAACAAAACATCAAATTTATTTCCAGGGTTGGAAAATATATTTGTTGAATTTTGAAATTCATTCCTAACATTATGAATATCACTGCTGTATAGCAAACTCTTGAAAAAACAGAACAGTGCCATTTTTGTTTTCTTGGTAGATTTGTGAGAAGGTTCTGAAATCCTTGAAAGATGATTCTTTTGTTGGAATAAGGACTAGAAGAGCGAGGACACAATGGGGCAAACACATTTTGAGCATTAGTTTCACATAAAAAGCTTTACATGAGGCTAGTGTAAAGTAAATGGGAGAGTTCAGACTACCTATGATTACTCTGACCCAAACTTTTTAATTAGAGTAATAACATAAAGCAAAACATGAAAGTTTGTTCATGACACAGGATTCACTCATCTTTTTCAGAAGCAGCATCCCTGATAGAATTATGGAAAGTCCTGCCAAAGACTCAGCTAAGATATCATCTTTGGAATATCACTAGACGGGGCTGGAGTATCTAGAATACAGAATATGTATGGTGCTATGTACCATACTATCTAGGAAAGAGTATCAAGGGAGAAGAACCCATCATCCACAAATTCACATGTCTATTTGCAATTTTGTCCCACAATATTAGGTTGTGCTGGATTAAAAGTCCTGTTTCCTAGAAGTGAACATTCCTGAAAAGAGACACCTTAAGAGTTGCACTGCCTGGGAGTTGCAACTACTAAGCTACCATTTAACTACTTGGACCTCCAGCAATCATAGGTAAAAGGAGTCACATTATTGGCTGGGGTATTTACCCTGAATTGCAATATGGGTCTAGGGTTTTAATCACAAGACAGGGCAAGGGTAATACGTCTGAAATGCAGTAGATTGCTTGGGGCCGTTACTTAGTGTCATGCTTAGTGATAACTGTCAATGGCCATTCACAGTATACACAATCCAACTAAGGCAAGACCATTCAGAGTTGAAGTTGTGGGTCACACCACCATCAAGAAACTCAAACCAGCCAAATTACTGCTTAAAGACAAGAGGATACTATGATAGGTGGAGAGTGTGATGCTAAGTGAAATAAGCCATACAGAGAAAGACAGATACCATATGTTTTCACTCTTATGTGGATCCTGAGAAACTTAACAGAAACCCATGGGGGAGGGGAAGAAAAAAAAAAGAGGTTAGAGTGGGAGAGAGCCAAAGCATCAGAGACTCTTAAAAACTGAGAATAAACTGAGGGTTGATGGCGGGTGGGAGGGAAGGGAGGGGAGGTGATGGGCATTGAAGAGGGCATCTTTTGGGATGAACACCGGGTGTTGTATGGAAACCATTTGACAATAAATTTCATATATTAAAAAAAAGCGCCTCAGAACAATGCTGCTTCACTAATTAACAGCTCAGGAACCTATCACTTTGTATTTGCTTCCCAGATTCCTCTGCTTTACTTCCTTTTCCCCTTTCTCCTGACCTGGGATCATATCACACAATAAATAAAACATGAACACTAAGTTCTGTTTCAGGTCTGTTTTCTAGGGAACCTGAAGACATTCCCTAAGAACAAAGCAGTATTAATAGATTGTAGGCAGTTCCATGACTAAATACAGAAAATGAGATCCTATTTAGTATGAATCCAATAGGTGGCAGCCTGGGAAACAAAGACTTATCTAAATACACCAATCTAGTATCTGGTTAAATATAAGATAGCTATAGTTTTTATTCATTAACAGTCTTCACATAATCAATTTCCCTTTTTTAAATCAGTTTTACATTAATTCAAATATATCTGAAGCCCAGATATTTTTTAAATGTTCAATTTCAAGCATAGAAATTCTACAGAATAAAAAGTACTCTTCTATGTAGAGAGAAAATCAAAGGGTAATTAATATAGAATAGACAATGGAATCCCCTTCACAAAAGAAGTCACTTGGGATCATAAATGCCCTTTTAACTGTTGTTCATTTTACAATAGACTTCATTATGCAACCTCCAAAGATTTTTCTAAGGTCAAAAGAAGTGCCTGTGTGTGTGTGTGTGTGTGTGTGTGTGTGTGTGTGTCTGCTTTTTTTCCCTCAGCTTTCTAAAAGCCCATTTAAACTCTTTGTCCCCCAGATCTCTAGAGATTATATTCTGATTTAAGGGCTGACAAGAACTTTCAAGTCAAATCACCGTATTGTAACACTCTGTGAGCATTCATTTGTGCCGATGAAATGTACAAAGTTTCAGGAGATTCTTAACATATTTAGTGTTAATACTTTCTCATGAATTGGGAAGAAGAAACAGGAAGTAGGTGAGGATAAATGGACAGAAGTTTCATTAAATAATCTTACAAGATTCATTGAAAGATTGTTTCTTTTAATATAATCCAAACTCATGTATGGATAAATTCACCTATATATTATATATATGTATATATTGTTTACATTATATATTGTATATATTATGTTTTTGAGATTAGGGTATATAAACACATAATATAGATATTGCATTAAATAATTTGAAGTGGTAACAAATGACTGGATATTGATAAGGGTTTGAATGCTAATTTAAATATTTATCAAAATTTTAAGAGTGCACAAAAATGTTGAAAGTAATGTAATTGATAAGAGTAGTACTAGTAAATTATTTAAATTTAATACACTGGTTTTAGTGCAAATATTTCAAAATGGTTTTAACTGACTTTACATTTTGGTAGTATAAATATTTATAAGCTAATTATTGTACTTAAAACCAATATACTTTATTTTCCAGAAAAATTAAATCTATACATACTTACTTTTCTTTAATTTGGATAGTCCAGAGGCAATGTAAGTTTGTTAGGAGAGACTTTACCAGAATTCTCACCCTCATTTAGTATTTTAACAAATATTTACTGAACATTTACTGAATATTTACTGCACATAAATATGTGCAGGGACAGTTAACTTGCTAAACATATTTTCAGCACCTGTTATGTGACAGGCACTCCCCTCTCTTGTCCCCAAGCCTCCCCTCCTCTCTTCCTTCTTCCCCTCTTCCTCCTCCCCCTTCTTTATTCCTCTTCTATTTCCAAGTCATTCTACTGAAAAAAACAACACTTTTATTTCAATGTTATATATATATATATATATATATATATATATATATATATATTCCTAAAAATCATACCATGTATTTGCCATTTAATCAAATTAAAATAACAATTTGAAGTTTAAGGTATTAGCAGTGCTATAAGAATGCATATTTTTATTCCTTTTATTAAAAAATAGATATTATGGTAAATGGTTCTAAAGATAACCCTTAAAATAATTTATAATATCTTGGGGGAAACATATTTTTATCTATATATACTTAAAGATGAACTAACCAAACAGGTGGGAAATATGTGGCCCATTTGCTTTATAGGTGCTTATTAATATCACTGTTCTACCTGACATCAGGTTAGATACACCATCTTGGCCACATACATATCACCAGGATGATGTACAGGTGAATTAAAGATTGTTAAGTTTTGCTATCACATGCAATTAAATATACACCAAGCCATGTAGATTTTTTTAAGTTTATTTATTTTGAGAGTGAGAAAGAAAGAGAGTGTAAGCAGGAGAGAAGCAGAAAGACAGGCAGAGAGTGGATCCCAAGCAGACTCTGCACCATCAAAGCAGAGTTCAACAGGGGTCCAAATCACTAACCACGAGACCATGATCTGAGCTAAAAATCAAAAGTCGGAGGCTTAACCGACTGAGCCACCCCATGCTATGTGGAATTTACCTTAACATTACATTTTCTCTTATTTAGTAGTATAAAGTAGGCTTACACATGCTGAGGAAATATAATTTAGCAAACCAATCAAGATATGTAATTTCAAGTACTGAATTACTCAAAAATCCATTTAATACCTGGTATGTTCAAGTCAACACAAATATAGAAAGATGAGTATAAATTTCTTACTAAGAATTGTATTTTAAATAATTAAAAAATCAAATGGACATTGTAAAAGTTTTTCCCATGAATGTAAATATTGGGGAAATGATTAGAAGCAAGAGGATATACTTGGCCTCACTCAGGGAGCTAAATTAGACCATCATTTGCCACAACTCTAATATGTGGGAAAAGGAAAATTAAATAATACACTATACTACACACACACACACACACACACACACACACACATAAACTTACAATGGAAAAGAAAAGTGCCAAGTAAACAAAATTGCAATTAGACATCATTCCAAGAAATGTACCATTCAACAATATTTTATTTTAAGAAATGCCAGATACTGAAATGAATAAGACAAATGCATTCCTATCCAGCAAGGTATTGACCATCTGGAAGACAAACTAGCAATGTTAGCATGATCAACAAAATAAGAGAAATACAGAGAGCTGTGGAGCACCTATGTGATAGAATGAGCCTGGAGTAGGAACATTTTTGCTGGGCTATAAGAAATAGAGGAATTAAGTGATACAATGGAAAAGAGAGGAGAGAGAGCAGAAGTTGCACTGAAAAGGCTCTAAAGCAGGACAGAACTTGGTCTTCAAGAAACAAATGTAGGTTCATATTGCTGGAACAAAAACAGCTTGAAGGCTGTGGCTATAGTGGATACCGGGCATAAACAAACGTACAAAATCATGCAGGGTATTAAGGATCATAGCAAAGTTTCTGAACACTATCTTCACTATCTTAAGGAAAACATGAAGCAAACACATTTAAGTGAATTCAGTAATGTATTTTGAATTTCAAAATGCTATCCTACTTTCAGTGTGAAATAGTTGGCATTGGTTAATAATTGAGTTGAGAGACCAGAAAGTAAGTTACTTCAAGACTCCAGGGTAGGGGTGGTTCTGATGTGGACTGCTCTAGTGATAGTGGGGATAGAATGAGAGAAGCAAAAGAGACAGATATGGAGTAGAACTGATCAAATTTGGAGACTGATTGACTACTTAGATTTAGAAAGAGATCAGATTTTGAAAAATGTAGCTGCCATTTTTTCCCTTTTGTCATAAGCATGGTTAGTGGTACTACACACTGAGATTGGGAAGACTAAGAAATAAGCAAATTTGTGAAAGGGGTATTAATATCATCTATGAATCTGGTAAATATGAAATGCCCAACAGCCATCCAAGTTGAGATAATCTGGTGGCAAGTCAGACGTGTAAATCTGAGAATGAGAAAAGTGACCAAGATTAGAGACAGCTGGGATCACAGGAGTCAATACAATCATCTAAAGATGATGTATGAATTGTGTGACAGAAATATACACATAAGAGATTACTGAAGAACTCCAACAAATAATAGCTGGGTAGAGAGGACAGCGGAAAAGAAGTAAAGGGCATTAGCCAAAGGTGATGAGGAAATTCATGAAATGTTGTCATTGTACCCAGTGGAATTCACTGAAGACAGAAGTAAGAAGAGATCAATGTGATTTATTTGTAGCTTGTTTACCTGGTGGTCTTTGACTTTTTTTTATTTAATTTTAACTAGATAAGAAGATCATTAGCTGAGACTGGAGAAAGAATAAGAATGCCAGATATCTGGTTAAGAATAGAGAAAATTCAAAATAGGATAGGAAAAGCCAGATATAGATAGATAGATAGGTAGATAGATAGAGATATTTAGATATATATTTAATTTTTTAGTGTTTTTATTTATTTTTGAGAGGAAGAGAGAGAGTAAGACAGCACAAGCAGGGGAAGGGCAGAGAGAGAGAGACACAGAATCTGAAGCAGGCTTGAGGTTCTGAACTGTCAGCTCAGATCCCAATGCAGGGCTCAAACCCACCGACTGCAAGATCATGACCTGAGCCAAAGTTTGACGCTCAACCAACTGAGCCACCCAGGCGCCCTGAAAAAACCAGGTATATTGATATAAACTTGAAGTTTTTGCCTTGTAGGTATAATAAAAGGAAAAAGGGCAAAGGAAATTTAGTAAATATCAAAGGATACATTCAGGTAAACCATGAATTCTTAGCTAAATGAGATCACAGAGGTCTAAGGGACAGGAAAAATTGACTAACTTGCAAAGTAGAGTTGTCATGGGAGTAGTTGAACATGGAAACAGTATGGACATAAGATTATCCTCAGACAGTGAGACATCTTGGCATACAGATAATCAGAGCTTAAAGAGTACTTATCAGTGATAGATTCTAGGGTGTGACCATGGGAATGGTAACTGATAAAGAGTGGCAAAGAGGACCTTTGAATATTTTAATCTAATCCCAGGATCTGTGACTAAAGATCAGACAGGGCAGGTTGTTATATGATTTATCAGCATAGATGTTGAATTCATGAAGGATGAAGGCAAAAATTGTATCAGAGAGAGAGAGAGAGAGAGAGAGAGAGAGACTTGTGGATCAACAGACAAATACCAATGATTGAAAAGGTGTTTGGTCAACTTACAGAATCTAGCAATGAAGAGGGATACAGAGTACAATAGGAAGAGTAATCTTTAAAATAGTGAGATAATTATTGTCTGGTGGTAGAACTGATGAGTAAAAAGAAACCAAGTTTACCTCCCTAAAAAAACAGAGGTTCAGGGGCACCTGTGGCTCAGTTGGTTAAGTGACTGACTCTTGATTAATGCTCACGTCGTGATCTCAGTGTTGATGAATTTGAGATGCATGTGGGCTTTGAGCTGACAGGGAGGAGCCTGCTTGGGATTCTCTCTCTCCTGTTCTCTCTGCCCCTCCCCCATTTGCTCATGGTCTCTCTCTCTATCTCTCTCTCTCTCTCTCAAAAATAAATAAATAAAAACTGAATAACAAACAAACAGAGGTTCAGTAAGAATAAGCACTTTACATCTAAGACAACTGGAGAAGATATTATCACCTCATTTTTATTAAGGCATGAAAATACGGAAATGTTCAGTGATTGGTTCAGATGAAGAAAACTTTTTGTTATGAAGTGGAAATTCTGGGATTCATAATGCAAGGAATTAAAAATGATGCCAGAATTTAAAGTTTGGTACAAGAGAAATGAAAGGCAGAATCTCCTGCACAAGTTTTCTATTATAAATGTTTATTCAGGAAAAGCCAATATTTAATCAATTCTGACATTTTATTGGAGGTGAGGGGGCATATAACTACTCTTGAAAGAATGAAAGTGACATTTTTATGCATAAAAATGCCTACAGTTTTCTATGTTTAGACTGCATCAATTTCTCATGCAAAATACTCTCCTAACTACCATCTTAGACATCCTTATAAAATGGGGAACAAATATAAAGTATCACATAATTACATCATAATATAAAAGAATTATGGAGGCCCAAAATATTTATTCCATAGAGAAAGTTACATTTATGCTATTCATCATTTGCATTCTGGTGAAAAATATGTTTTCAAGATACTGTCAAATACAAAATTATATAAAAAAAGCTATGACTATTTTCCTTTTACTAATATATAATGTAAATAACATGTGTTTTGCTCTGAGATAATTTTAATTACTCACAGTTTATGTAATCTATGGGATTTACATTTGATTTTGCTAAAGCAAATATTAACTTATGTTAGACCTCCAAACTAAAATGGAGTCACTTATTTAAAGGACAAAATGGAGGTGGTCTATGCAGGTGCATAAAGGAAATTTAACCTAATTGTACAGGAATTTACAGTTCTTCTCAGAAATCAGCAGAGGACACCAGCCAATCCCCAAGCACTAAGTATATTCACTTCATCTTGACTTCCTTGCTCCCCACTCAGCTACCATGATCCAAAGAAAGAAGACTAGGAAACAATCAACAACCACAACAAAAAAGCCTACTCACTTCCGTGTTTACCTCATAAAAGTCCCTCAGTCTGTGAACAACTTGAAACTCATTGCTCCGACAGCCTTGAGTTTCCTGGCTTGCAGGTCAAAGGTCTTGCAATAAACTCATCTTTCTGTTGTGTTTTATTCAGTATACGCAGAGTTTGGTTTTTGACATTTTTTGGCTTTGGAAGTGGCATCTAAAGCAGCATCTATAGTTACTTCCCTCAGACGTCAGACATAGGAACTGGTAGCCACTAAGCCCTTTAGGCTCACAGTCTCCGCAGTGCATCTGGAGTTGCTGGAGGTAAGGTCTCTTGGATTCTGGGCTGTGCTTCCCTGCATTGACAGCCCTCTGAGTTTGACTGCAAGTTTGTTTCTGCCTGGTGCATTCTACCATCATGAGGTCTGGCCAAACTAAAGAGGCTTCGATTCTCTCCAGAACTCTTGTTCATCTCTATTTTTGTCTAGATGGCACAATCTAACAAAAGACAGTTTAGGATCTTTTGATCTCAGTAAATTTGTTTTTCCACACTGCCTACTGGAATCAAAAGGGCACAAAATTATACAATGGGCATGAGTCGATCACTTAACAGCTATTAAAGTGCTTACCACTTATCTCTGACTCCCACCTTAGGATAAATTGGTCACAGTATGGGTTAGATTAACCCCAGATCACCCGCCAGCATCAAGAAATTTTCCTTGCAAATAGGTGGTACCTTGTAAAACACCACACAGTCCTCAACCCAGTGGCACATCCCTCCTAGGTATTAATTTGGCTCAAAGAGACCCAAGGTTTAGCTGAAGAAATGGGATCCTCAAGTCTTAAAGAATCGAGTATGTCACCTTCCAGCAAAACTGCTTATTTTTTAAAAAAAACTTTAAACGTTTATTTAATTTTGAGCAAGAGACAGAGTGTGAGCAGGGGAGAGGCAGAGGGAGGGAGACACAGAAACCAAAGCAGGTTGCAGGCTCTGAGCTGTCAGCACAGAGCCCGTTGTGTGGCTCAAACTCACAAACCCTGGTGATCAGGACCTGAGCCGAAATCAGAAATTTAACCAACTGAGCCACTCAAGTGCCCCACCCCTGCTTATTTTGTATGGAAGAACAATGGCCTCAGAAGCTACAAATACCTACCAAAAAAAATGGCAAAATCTTACAGAGACAACCTGTAGTTTGTAAATTTGCCAGTTCACAATTGCTTACTTCTTAGTTTTCACTAGGAATTAAGGATTCTAAGGGTTAAGAATTCTAATCAATATACATGTAATTAAAATGGCTAAGAAAGAACACGGGTGAAAGAAACCGTGTGTAAAAAAAGTAGGCAGACGAACACTGACATTTATACTTATTCTCTTATTAGAAACTACTCCCACATTGATTGCTATATTTATCTAATGCTGTGTTTGTGTCCTCCATTACATATAAATAATTATAAGAGACCCAGACTTTATCACCCTTTGAGGAATGAGCATGTCTTTATTAATCCTCAAGAGAAAATATATTAGGTAGGGGCTGATAAAACCAACATTAAATTAGTTGAATAGCTTTCAGTGAATGCAGCTGTCTTCAGAGGCACACTATATGATCATTGTAAAGAGAAAAGTGAAAAGAGGTAATAAAATAATTACCTTATTTCACAATTAAATGTACAGCATGGTACTACAATTTTACAATAAAAGCTTTTACTAATTCACAAACTAATGGAAGACAATACAATGGGACTTCTTACAGATCTCGGATTCCTTCAAATATGTGACATATTATGAAGAGTAATATGCTTGCATTAAAAATTCATTATCTTTTGCAATTAAAAAAATACTCACATTGTTCTACATATGGAAGAAAAAATTAGATATGTATTTATATGATTATATATAATTTTATCTCTTGACAAAACAAAATATAAATCTATATTTATAATGAAATATACTTCTAAACATATTAAAACATATGGGTGGTGATTCTTAAATGTGTAAACTATAAATTCTCTGCTACAAATGAAGTAAAATTTTATAACTTGTCTTTTTAAAATTCTATAACTTGGCTTTTCTAAATCAGCTTTCAGGGCAATCAAATCCAGTTCACAATTCATCCTGACAGGGTTGGTTTATAATTTTTAGTCAGAAGTATAAAAAACAATGACAAAACAGCACAAAGTATACCTTATCTACTTCTTAATGAAAGTTTTTTTTTCAAAGGGGTAAAGTATTTTATTGCAATCATTAAAATGGTTGTTTTTCTATAAAAAATGTATTTTAAAGTATACTAATATACTGTCTGTTGTCCTTAGAAGTTTTAGCAGGAAGGATTTGCCAAAATATATACTAGTATATACTAAAACAGCAAACTCAGGAATGCAAATAAGTGATTTGTTCATTCTGTGTTTGAAATATATAGCAGTTGCTACTTTACTTCCAGCTTTTTACAAATGAAAAATCAAGTACAGGCTAGGTACTTGTAATGGAGAACAGGCCAAGCTAAGGTAATAAAAGTAACCAAAATTACACGGTGCATCTTATGTAATGAACTAGATGCAGATTCATCAGTTTGGGGAGGATAGGCAACTCAGCTCTATAAGTTATAAGTCTGCCACTAAGTTATAGCTTTTCTCTGCATAGTGAGTTTTGACACTCTGTTGCTATGTTCTAGCCCTTGGGAAACAAAAAGAAAGTAAAAGAAGCAGGCTTCTAATTGTTTTCATGGGCGTGATTGAGAAATTACATATTTGAAAGCTTTTCATATCTCACTGGCCATGAATTAGTCATTTGGCTCATTTAGCTGCTGGTGAAATACAGTCTCAATTTTTGTTTGCACTTAACCTAGTAAACTTTGACAGGGGTTGTATTATAAATGAGGAAGGGGAGGGAAGATAAGTAGGGATCTCCATTAAACTCATTTAAAAAAATTTTATATATAACATTTTAAATATTTTATATATGGAAAAAATTTTGGCATATGTGAGAATACATAACACATTTAACTAAAGTAAACAATTAAGGACAATAATTACATAGCACAAATTTCTAATAGTTTAATACTAATATTTTCTTAGGATATATCGATTCTGAAAGTTCAGTATTTATGAAAATTAAAGGAAAATAGTACATTTTGGAAAACAGAGTTTCTTTTTTTGTCATCTTCCATTAAAGCTATACCTAACAAGAAGGGGTGCCTGGGTAACTCAGTGGGTTAAGCATCCGACTCTTGGTTTTGGTTCAGGCCATGATCTCATAGCCATGAGATCGAGCCCCACATTGGGCTCTGTGCTGAGCATGGAGGCTGCTTGAGATTCTCTCTCTTTCTCTCTCTCACCCTCTCTGCCCCTCCCCTGCTTGTACTCTCTCTCTCAAAATAAATAAATAAACTTTTTCTTTTCCCCCAAGCTATACATAACAATAAGAAACAATGGGTTAAGAGGAAGAAACTACTTCCTGGGCACCTGGGTGGCTCATTGAGCATCTGACTCTTGATTTTGCTGCAGATCATGATCCCTGGGTGGTGGGATTGAGCTTGTGCTTTGGGCTCTGCACTCAACATGGAGCCTGCTTAAGATTCTTTGTCTCCCTCTGTCACTCTTGACCCAGCTTGTGCTCTCTCTCACTCCCTCTCAAAATAAAATAAATCTTAAAAAATACTCCTTATATGATCTTTATGGAAATGAAAGGAAGAAGACAAAAACACTCCAGAATGTGATTACCTATTGGAAATAAATGTAACTTAGAGGCTACCTCATACACACACACACACACACACACACACACACACACAAGCACACATACGAATTCTTGGAACATAGTTGGAAGATAATTTCCGGGGAATCTAATTTAACAGAATTTCTCTTAAACTTTTGGTGGATTAGAGATACCACCATCATCATTCAAAACATGTCTCTATATGGTAGGAGGAAGAAGAGTTTAGGTTATCTCCCTCAATAAAACATTTGTGTTTGTGCTCTTTTCTTTTGATGTGTTAATTCCAGGAAATGAAAATAACAATAAAAACAACAAATATACATATCACCATCTCTAACTGAACTATTCTGTGTAATAGTATCAGTAAACACATGTTCTATCCATGAATTAACTATATATGTGTGCAGGGGAGAGGTATGCTGGCAGAGGGCACAACATATACAAATACATTTGTGTGAAAGGTAGCTTGGCATATGCAAGGAACCAAACAGGGTCAGCATGTTTAAAGGACAGAAAAGGAAAGGAGTCAAGCACCCAAGTAAGCACCTATCACATCATTATACATAGAGTGTTAGAAGATTATTTGAAGATGGAGCATGATAAAAAAAAAAAAAAAGTGTATATACTTAACCCTAGTAAAACTGAGTGTTTATAATTGAATAACCAAAATAATGTAAAATAAGTATAAAATAAAACTATCAAAAATAAATTAGAAAAAGAAGAAAAGGGCAGAAAAGAAGAAAAGGGCAGAAAAGAAGAGACAGGGCAAGTAGAAAACAAAAAGCAAGATGGAAGGATTAACTGAATTGGATTAAAATTTGATTAAATGTAAATAAGATCAACACTCAAAGCAGATAATTAGCTTAAATAAGTGAAAAAACATTCATATCTTATCCACAAGAAAAATAAATATAGAGAAGAAGACCGATTAAAAGTTAAAATACAAGATAAGATAGACTGTGCAAAATAGTCTTAAATAAACCAGAATGACTACATTAATAAAATATGATAGAGGCCAGGGCAAAAAAAAAAAAGTTGACAAGAGATTCAGGGGGTCCATGAGCTTCCTGGCTGCCTAACAAAGTAGATGCTTAAGCAACAGAAATATATTGTTTCACAGCTACAGTCTAGAAGTCTGAAATCAAGGTGTCAGCAGGACTGGTGTTTGGAGGGCTGAGAGGGAGAATCTGTTGCATGACTCTCTCCTAATTTCTCATAGTTCTCTTGCAAATTTGGCATCCTCTGACTTGTGACAGCATAACTCCCATCTTCAAATGGCATTTACCCTGTGTCTCCATATCATCTTCTTCCTGTATGTGTCTCTATGTTCAGATTTTTTCTTGCAAGGAACTGTAGTCATACTGGATCAGAGACTGTCCTAATTACCCCCCCCCCCCTTTTTTTTTCAATTTATACTCAAGTTCATTAACATACAGTGTAGTCTCAGCTTCAGGAGTAGAACCCGGTGATTCATCTCTTACATATGACACCCAATGTTCATCCCAAAAAGTATCCTCCTAATGTCCATCATCCATTCAACCCACTCCCCCCACCATCCTCCCCTTCCAGTAACCCTCAGTTTGTTCTCTGTGTTTAAGAGTCCCTCATGGTTTGTCTCCCTCTCTGTTTTTATTTAAAAAAAAAATTAATGTTTATTTTTTCTTGAGAGAGAGACACAGAGACAGAGACACAGAGAGAGAGACAGAGAGACAGAGCATGAGTGGGGGAGGGGCAGAGAGAGAGGGAGACACAGAATCCAAAGCAAGTCCAGGCTCCAAGCTGTCAGCACAAGCCCATCGTGGAGCTCGAACTCACAAGCTGTGAGATCATGTCCTGAACCAAAGTCAGATGCTTAACCAACTGAGCCACCCAGGCTCCCCTTTCTGTTTTTATTTTACTTTTCCTTCCCTTCCCCTATGTCTATCTGTTGAGTTTCTCAAATTCCACATATGAGTGAAATCATATGATATATTTCCTTTCTCTGATTTATTTCACTTAGCATAATATCTTCCAGTTCCATCTGGTGCCCCTCTCTGTTTTTATTTTACTTTTCCTTCCCTTCCCCTATGTTCATCTGTTAAGTTTCTCAACTTCCACATATGAGTGAAATCATATGATATATTTCCTTTCTCTGATTTATTTCACTTAGCATAATATCTTCCAGTTCCATCTGCATTGTTGCAAACAGCAAGACTTCATTATTGTTCATCCCCAAGTAGTATTCCATTGTATATATGTACCACGTCTTCTTTATCCATTCATCAGTTGATGGGCATTTGGGCTCTTTCCATAATTTGGCTATTGTTGATAGCATTGCTGTAAACACTGGGGTACATGTGCTCCTTCAAATCAGCATTTTTATATCCTTTGGATAAATTCCTAATAGTGCAATTGCTGGTTCAATAACTCAGGAAACAACAGATGTTGGTGAGGATGTGGAGAAAGGGGAACCCTTTGCACTGTTGATGGGCATGCAAACTGGAGCAGCCATTCTGGAAAACTGTATGGAGGTTCCTAATTACCCTCTTTTAAAGTGATGACCTCTGCAAAGACTAAACATGTCCAAAATGTGTCACATTTTAGGTTACAGGGGTTAGGACTTAAATACCTTCTTGGAAGCACTCCATTCAACCCAGAACAAGGAGTATTTCATGATTAAGGGTCAAATTCTCAAAAAGAGGTAGAAATTCCCATATCTTCACCTTATAACAGAGCTTCAAGTCATTTTGAAACAAATTCTAATAGAACTGAAATGATAAGTGACAAATGAACTATCATAATTGCAAGTTCAAACTCCTTATAAACATGTGATATATAACTAAGTAAAAATAAGGCAAATGAACAATCTAATTAAAAATAGTCAAAATAGGGGCAACTGGTTAGCTCAGTTGATTGAGCATCTGATGCTTGATTTCGGCTCAGGTCATGATCTCACAGTTGTGATACTGAGGCCCGCGTCAGGCTCCATGCTGGGTGTGGAGGCTGTTTAAGATTTTCTCTCTCCCTTTCTCTCTGAACCTCCCTTCCCCTCAAAAAATAAAAATAAAAATACATTTAAAAATAGTCAAAATAGACTATTTCAAAAGTGAAATAGACACTTCAAAAGTGAAGCTGTATGAGATATATAGTATGGACAAGACATATAAATGGCCAATAGACACATGAAAAGAAAATATTAACTATCACAGAAAGTAAATTTAAACCACAATATGACACTATTATTATACAGCACTAGAATGGTTAAAGTTTACAGAGGAATAACACCAAGTGTTTATGAGGTTGAGGAGCAATCAGAAAACTTCTCTACTGCTATAGAAAATATAATAATAATAGCCAAATTATGGAAAGAGCCTAAATGTCCATCAACTGGTGAATGGATAAAGAAATTATGGTTTATATACACAATGGAATACTACGTGGCAATGAGAAAGAATGAAATATGGTCTTTTGTAGCAACGTGGATGGAACTGGAGAGTGTTATGCTAAGTGAAATAAGCCGTACAGAGAAAGACAGATACCATATGTTTTCACTCTTATGTGGATCCTGAGAAACTTAACAGAAGTCCATGGGGGAAGGGAAGAAAAAAAAAAGAGGTTAGAGCGGGAGAGATCCAAAGCATAAGAGACTCTTAAAAACTGAGAACAAACTGAGGGTTGATGAGGGGTGGGAGGGAGAGGAGGGAGGGTGATGGGTACTGAGGAGAGCACCTTTTGGGATGAGCACTGGGTGTTGTATGGAGACCAATTTGACAATATGTTTCATATTTAAAACAAAAAAAAAAAGAAAATATAATATGATGCACCACTAAATAAGACAGCTTGGCAGTCTTCTATGCACTCAAAAATTCTTAGGAGCTTTTCCAGCAAAAATGCAAAAACTGGAACAATCCAAATGTTCCTCAACAATTGGATAGAAATACAAACTGGGGTATATCTGTATAATGAAATATTACTCAGTAATATAAAACATATAAATATATATGTAAATATATATATAAATATAAAAAACACACCACACTATGGCAAAATCTCAAAATCATTATGCTAAATGAAAGAAATTAAAAATATTATACACACTATATAACTTTATCCCTATGAAGTTCTCAAATAAACAAATATAATCTATTAATACCAAGTTTGTGGTTATGGCATAAAAAAGACATCAGGGAAATTTGGGGGATGCTAGCAATATTTTATGTCGAGATTTTTGTGTGTTTTTTTGCTTACACGGGTATATTCATTTTGTAAAATGTATTAAATTGTATTATCATATATTAAATTTTGCAAATTTGCTATGCAAATGTTATTTAGATTAAATTGTTGAGGAAGAAAAGGAGGAAAAGGAGGTAGAGGATGAGGACAACAAGGAGGAATTATATGGGTCATGATAAAAGTAGCTGCAAATAAGCTAAATGCTAAGTGTATTGATTTTCTAATATTCTTTATATTAACAGCATCAGTCAGTTCATTCTTGAATGTCAACCGATTATTGCATTAATATTCTCTTTTTTGGAAAGAAAAGGCTTTTATTGTATCGAACAATGGAAGGCTCCCAACATTCTAAAAATAGAAAATAATTTCATGCTCTATGCATTTTATTGTATATTTTTGGGTCTAAATGCATTGAAGTACAGAAGAAATTTCCTACATCGTATATAAAATAATCCCCTAAAATACTATGCATATTTTATAAAGTCCTTGTACGAGGGAAAAACAAAAGTTTAAATCCTAAGTCTAAAAAAAAAAAAATGATTCATTTCCTTCTTCCAGAAATGCTGTGCTATTAAATATCTCTGTAGTACTTTTCAGTCTTCCAGCAAAATAATCCTTCAGTTTGGTCCTGGAAAAGGATACATTGTCTCAGAATATCAAGACCATTTACAACCTGAAGTTTTATTCAAAACATCATGGTTTATAGAGTTCTTTATTACTGAAACATTTTTAAAAGAATTTTCTTTTTATTTTTTTAGGTTTTTTTTTAACGTTTATTTATTTCCAAGAGACAGAGTGTGAGCGGGGGAGGGGCAGAGAGAGAGGGAGACAGAATCTGAAGCAGACTCCAGGCTCTGAGCTGTCAGTCAGCACAGACACCGATGTGGGGCTCGAAGTCACGAACGTAAGATCATGACCTGAGCTGAAGTCAGATGCTTAACCCACTGAGCCACCCAGGTGTCCCTAAAAGAATTTCAACAGCAATTTTACATTTTCTTCTTCTTCTTTTTTTTCTCCCACTTAACAAGTATCCTGATTCAATAACATTCTCACTAAGGCTATTTATTTTTATTAATTTCTCAGATTTCTGTCTCTAAGCATTGCAACAAATATAGGTGAAATTAGTTCTAGTAAAATTAACAAGGAAGGTCTTCAAAGAGCATGGGCTTTTCTTGGGAGCCTCCCCAGAGATGAAGATATCTCTTCCACTGCTTGAAAGTCCTCCCAGTGATAAGATCATGCTCTGAGGGAGATTTATGTTAAAATGTGGAAGTATTTTTTTTCAAGTATCTGCCCCTTTTTTATTTTTAACTTTTTTTTAATGTTTATCAATTTTTTGAGAGACAGAGATAAAGCAGGAGCAGGGAAGGGGCAGAGAGAAAGGGAGACAGAATCTGAAGCAGGCTCCAGGCTCTAAGCTGTCAGCACAGAGCCCAACTCGGGACTGGAACACATAGACCGCAAGATCATGACCTGAGCTGAAACTGGATGCTTAACCGACCTAGCCACCCAGGTGTCCCTCGAAATATTTTTTTTTTACTTCTCTTATACTGTGAACTCTACCATGCTGCTTTTTATGTTATTAAAATAAGTACAAAATATTTTAACTTGTCAAACTTTATCTGGATTTATTTTCTTGTTATTAACTAATGAAACATACAAGCAGTACTATCCTAAGATATACAGTATTCATCCCCGCAAAGCTAATCTTATCAATATAAGCATTTCAAGTATGCTGTATCATAATTTAATCAAAAGGCTGCTGAAGATGTGTGCTCCCATTGTTAGCTGAAATATTCAAAAATAAAAGATCTAAAGTAATATTGAGAAAGCACAACAAGCTACTTTCTGAACAAGATTCTGCATTATTTTCATGATATTTTTTAACTTTTCAATTATGTTTATAATATTGTCTGAAGTAAATTAAATACCAAACTGGCTTTTTAAGATATAGGCCATAAACTAGAGTTATAAAGGCCAAGCTGCTTCAAGACAAGGTATTATTATAGAACAAAAACAGAGTGAAATTCTTTCTCTCTTCTCACTTTTTCTCTCCCTCTCCCAATATATAGCACTATAAAACAAATAGATTGCTTTTCTTTAAAAAAACTGTTATTAATATTTTATCTTCAGAGTGCCATACCCTAATATTCTAAAGCATACTGTTTAAATTAGGATTTCTTCAACCATAAATTTTTGTGAACTAAGAAAATCAAATTTTATGAAGCTAATCTTAACCTAAAAATATATTATTAAAAAGTATTTCATTATAGAGGAAGAGTCAAAATGGCAGAACAGCACGGAAGTTTTTTGTGTGTCTCGCGTCCATGAAATACAGCCAGACCAACACTAAACCATCCTGCACACCTAGAAAACTGATTGGAGGATTAACACAACAATCTGCACAACCTGAACCACAGAATTCAGCAGGCACACAGCGCAGAGAGATGAACTTGGGGAGAGAGAAGCCGCTGAGGGCAGGGAGCCACTTTTGCTTGCAGAGGACAGAGACGGGGGGCGGGGGGAAGAATACAGGAAAAGCACCCCTCCCCAAAAGCAGCTGGAGAGAAAGAAAATTGGAAATAGCTGCAGGGACTGAACTAAAAAGGGAGAAAGGAGGGTGTTTAAATTCCATTAAGACTGTAAACAAGGGGAGTGGAGAGTCTGCAACTGTGCAGCCCGATACCTGGTGGTGATCTGGTGGGAAGGGCGAATCCCCAGGAGCAGAGTGGGGTCCGAGAGGTTCTCGGGCCACACAGGGAGAAGCAGTTCCACTGCTGGAAGGATCTTTGGTAGAGGCTGTGAGGCCAACTGTTCCCTATCAGACCCCAGAGAATGGCCACATTCGCTGGTGCTGGATCAAGGTCATTGGGGGTGAAGCCTGGTGCCAGATGTGTGTTGTGATTTTCCATAATCCCTGAAACGCTCCTGCTACACTATCTTGAGAACTTTTTCTGGGGTGGGCTGGCACCTGGCTGCAGGCTCTGGGCATTGGCAGCAGCACGGTCCCATGAGCGCTCCTGGGTGCAGCTGACACCCAGCCATTGCTCTGTGAGACCCTCTGCAGAAGGATGGAGCGGGTCAAGGCCACAGTCCCTCAGAAGTGGAGGGGCCAGAGAAGGCAGCTGCATCTTAGACAAAACTCGGGAGGGAGGTGCTGCCTCGGGCTTGGTCAGGAACAGTGTGGAAGTGGGAGTAGACAGAAGCTGAAGACGAAGGACAGGAGCACAATTGCTGATCAGGGAGAACAGAGTTCCGATACTAGAGACTGGGTAGGTGCGTGATGGCATTTTCACCACCACCCCTGCTTGTGCATATGCACCTTCGAGCACCACAACAATCCACCCCAGTAGGCTAGCAGTGCCATCTAGTGGATAAAGGAAACTTTACACTAAGCCCTACCCACCTGGGCTAACGCGGCTCTTCAAGAATACAAGTCTCACCGCCTGCATAGTTTATGGACTATAAAGCACTTCATAGTTTGACTTCTAGGGGAAAACGAAGTAATTTCAGATGTATTTCAGTTTGTTAGCTGGTCCATCTATTCAATTTTCTTTCTTTCTTTCTTTCTTTCTTTCTTTCTTTCTTTCTTTCTTTCTTTCATTTTTGTTTCTTTTCTTTGTCTTGAATACAGAAGAAAAAATTCATTTTTATTTTCAATTTTTATTAAAAATATTTTTAATTTTTCGGGGCGCCTGGGTGGCTTGGTCGGTTAAGCGTCCAACTTTGGCTCAGGTCATGAACTCATGGTCTGTGGGTTCGAGCCCCACGTTGGGCTCTGTGCTGACAGCTCAGATCCTGGAGCCTGTTTCAGATTCTGTGTCTCGCTCTCTCTCTGCCCCCCCCCCCCCCCGTTCATGCTCTGTCTCTCTCTGTCTCAAAAATAAATAAACGTTAAAAATTTTTTTTTAAAAATTTTAATTGTTTTCTACTATATTTTTTACTTTTGTGTAAATTTTTTCAAATTCTATTTTACTTCCATCATTTCAATTTAGTCTACTTCAGTGTACTCATTTTTTTCAAATTTTCAAACGATTCCTTTTTTTTTCTACTCTTTCAAGCCACTTTCAACACCCAGACCAAAACACACCTAGGATCTAGCATAATTTATTCGATTTGTGTGTGTGTGTGTGTGTGTGTGTGTGTGTGTGTGTTTAATTGTTAAGTTTTAATATTTTCTTAATTTTAATTTTTTTAATTTTAATTTTTTCGACCTCATTATTCCTTTTCTCCCTTCAAAATGACAAAACGAAGGAATTCACTCCAAAAGAAACAACAGGAAGAAGCAACAGCCAGGGACTCAGCCAACACAGATACAAGCAAGGTGTCTGAACCAGAATTTAGAATCACGACAATAAGAATACTATCTGGAGTTGAAAATAGATTAGAATCCCTTTCTGTGGAGATAAAAGAAGTAAAAGCTGGTCAGGATAAAATAAAAAATGCTATAACTGAGCTGCAATCTCGAATGGATGCTGTGGCAGCAAGGATGGATGAGGCAGAACAGAGAAACAGTGACATAGAGGACAAACTTATGGAGAATAATGAAGCAGAAAAAAAGAGGTAGATTAAGGCAAAAGAGCATGATTTAAGAATTAGAGAAATCCATGACTCATTAAAAAGGAACAACATCAGAATCATACGGGTCCCAGAAGAGGAAAAGAAAGAAATTGGGGTAAAAGGGTTATGTAAGCAAATCATAGGGTAAAGCTTTCCTAACCTGGGGAAAGACACAGACATCGAAATCCAGGAAGCACAGAGGACTCCCATTAGATTCAACAAAAACCGACCATCAACAAGGCATATCAGAGTCAAATTCACAAAATACTCAGGCAAGGAGAGAATCAGGAAAGCAGCAAGGGAAAAAAAAGTCCTTAACCTACAAGGGAAGACAGATCAGGTTTGCAGCAGACCTATCCACAGAAACTTGGCAGGCCAGAATGGAGTGGCGGGATATATTCAATGTGCTGAATCAGAAAAATAGGCAGCCAAGAAATCTTTATCCAGCAAGGCTGTCATTCAAAATAGGAGAGATAAAAAGTTTCCCAGACAAACAAAAATTAAAGGAGTTTGTGACCACTAAACCAGCCCTGCAAGAAATGTTAAGGGGGACTCTCTGAGGGGAGAAAAGATGAAAGGAAAAATACATACATACATACATACATACATACCAAAAGCAACAAAGTTTAGAAAGGACCAGAGAACACCACCAGAAACTCCCAACTCTGCAAACAACATCATGGCAATAAATTCATGTCTTTCAGTATGCACTCTAAAAGTCAATGGACTAAATTCTCCAATCAAAGGACATAGGGTAACAGAATGGATAAGAAAACAAGATCCATCTATATGCTGTTTACAAGAGACCCACTTTAGACCTAAAGACACCTTCAGATTGAAAGTAAGGGGATGGAGAACCATCTGTCATGCTAATGGCCAATAAAAGAAAGCTGGAGTAGCCATACATATATCAGACAATCTAGACTTTAAAATAAAGACTGTATCAATAGATGAAGAAGAGCATTGTATCATAATTAAGGGGTCTATCCACCAAGAAGACCTAACAGTTGTAAACATTTATGCACCAAATGTGAAAGTACCTAAATATATAAATCAATTAATCACAAACATAAAGAAACTCATTGGTAGTAATACCATAATAGTAGGAGACTTCAACACCCTACTCACAGCTGGACAGATCATCTAATCAAAAAATCAACAAGGAAACAATGAATGACACACTGGACCAGATGGACTTAACAGATATATTCAGAACATTTCATCCAAAAGCAGTGGAATATACATTCTTCTCCAGTGCACATGGAATGTTCTCCAGAATAGACCATATACTGGGACACAAATCAGCCCTAAGTAAGTACAAAATAATCAAGATCATACCATGCATAACTTCAGACCACAACACTATGAAACTCGAAATCAACCACAAGAAAAAATTTGGAAAGGTAACAAATATTTGGAGACTAAAGAACATCCTACTAAAGAATGAATGGGCCAAACAAGAAGTTAAAGAGGAAATTAAAAAGTATATAGAAGCCACTGAAAATGATAACACCACGACCCAAAACCTCTGGGACATAGAAAAGCCAGTCATAAGCCAGTATAAGAATATACCCTATACCCTACAAGAGTATATAGTAATCCAGGCCTTCCTAAAGAAGGAACAAAGATCTCAGATACACAACCTAAACTTATGCCTTAAAGAGCTGGAAAAAGAACACCAAATAAAACACCAAGCCAGCAGAAGACAGGAAATAATTAAGATTAGAGCAGAAATTAATGCTATCAAAACCAAAAAAACAAACAAAAAAACAAACAAAAAACAGTAGAACAGATCAATGAAACCAGAAGCTGGTTCTTTGAAAGAATAAACAAAGTTGATAAACCACTAGCCAGTTTGATCAAAAAGAAAAATGAAAGGAACCAAATAAATAAGATCAAGAATGAGAAGAGAGAGAAGATAAAGAAAGAGGAGAGATCACAACCAACACAGCAGAAATAAAAACAATAATAAAAGAATATTATGAGCAATTATATGCCAATAAAATGGGCAATCTGGAAGAAATGGACAAATTTCTAGAAACATATACACTACTAAAACTGAAACAGGAAGAAATAGAAAATTTGAACAGACCCATAACCAGTAAAGAAATCAAATTAGTAATAAAAAATCTCTGAAAAAACAAGGGCCAGATGGCTCCCAGGGGAATTCTACCAAACATTTATGGAAGACTTAACACCTTTTCTCTTGAAGCTGTTCCAAAAAATAGAAACGGAAGGAAAACTTCCAAACTCCTTCCATGAGGTCAGCATTACCTTGATTCTAAAACCAGACAGAGACTCCACTAAAAAGAAGTATAGACCAATTTCCCTGATGAACATGGATGCAGAAATCCTCAACAAGATATTAGCCAGCCGGATCTAACAATACATTACAAAAATTATTCACCACGACCAACTGGGATTTATACCTGGGATGTAGGGCTGGTTCAATATCCACAAAACAATTAATGTAATTCATCACACCAATAAAAGAAAGGACAAGAACCATATGATCCTCTCAATAGATGCAGAGAAAGCATTTGACAAAAGACAGCATCCTTTCTTGATAAAAACCCTCAAGAAAGCAGGGATAGAAGGACCTTACCTCGAGATCATAAAAGTCATATATGAATGACTCAACGCTAATATCATCCTCAAGGGGGAAAAACTGAGAGCTTTCCCCCTAAGGTCAGGAACAGACAGGGATGTTCACTCTCGCCAATGTTATTCAACATAGTATTAGAAGCCTTAGCCTCTGCAGACAACACAAAGAAATAAAAGGCATTCAAATCATCCAGGAGGAGGTCAAACTTTCACTCTTTGCAGATGAGATGATACTGTATATGGAAAACCCAAAAGATTCCACCAAAAAACTGCTAGAACTGATTCATGAATTCAGCAAAGTTGCAGGATATGAAATCAATGAACAGAAATCGGTTGCATTCCTATATACCAACAATGAAGCAACAGAAAGGGAAATCAAGGAATCGATCCCATTTACAGTTGCACCAAAAACCCATAAAATACCTAGCAATAAATCTAGCCAAAGAGGTGAAAAATCTATACACTGAAAACTATAGAAAGCTTATGAAAGAAATTGAAGAAGACACAAAAAATGGAAAAAAATTCCATGCTCCTCGATAGGAAGAACAAATGTTGTTAAAATGTTGATACTACCCAAAGCAATTTACATATTCAATGGAATCCCTACCAAAATAACATCAGTATTCTTCACAGACATAGAACAAATAATCCTAAAATTTGTATGGAACCAGAAAAGACCCCAAATAGCCAAAGCAATCTTGAAAAAGAAAACCAAAGCAGGAGGCATCACAATCCCAGACTTCAAGCTATACTACAAAGCTGTAATGATCAAGTCAGTATGGTACTGGCACAAGAACAGATACTCAGATCAATGGAACAGAATAGAGTACCCAGAAATGGACGCACAAACGTATGGCCAACTAATCTTTGACAAAGTGGGAAAGAATATCCAATGGAATAAAGACAGTCTCTTCAGCAAGTGGTGCTGGGAAAACTGGACAGTGACATGTAGAAGAATGAACTTGGAACACTTTCCTACACTAGACACAAAAATAAACTCAAAATGGATGAAAGACTTAAATGTAAGACAGGAAGCCATCAAAATCCTGAAGGAGAAAGATGGCAAAAACCTCTTTGATCTTGGCTGCAGCAACTTCTTACTCAACCTGTCTCCAAAGGCAAGGGAAACAAAAGCAAAAATGAACTACTGGGACTTCATCAAAATAAAAAGCTGCAGAGCAAGAGGAAACAATCAGCAAAACTAAAAGGCAACCTACAGAATGGGAGAAGATATTTGCAAATTATATATCAGATAAAGGGTTAGTATGCAAAATCTATAAAGTACTTGTCAAACTCAACACCCAAAAAACAAATAATCCAGTGAATAAACGGGCAAAAGACATGAATAGACACTTCTCCAAAGAAGACATCCAGATGGCCAAACAACACATGAAAATATGCTCAACATCACTCATCATCAGGGAAATACAAATCAAAACCACAATGAGATACCAGCTTACACCTGTCAGAATGGCTAACGTTAAGAACTCAGGCAATAACAGATGTTGGTAAGTATGTGGAGAAAGAGGATCTTTTTTGCATTGTTGGTGGGATTACAAGCTGGTGCAACCACTCTGGATAACAGTATGGAGGTTCCTCAAAAAATTAAAAATGGAACTACCCTATGACCCAGCAATTGCACTACTAGGCATTTATCCACAGGATACAGGTGTGCTGTTTTGAAGGGACATATGCACTCCAATGTTTACAGCAGCACTATCAACAATAGCCAAAGTATGGAAAGAGCCCAAATGTCCATCGAGGGATGAATGGATAAAGAAGAAGTGGTATATATATACAATGGAGTATTACTTGGCAATCAAAAAGAATGAAATCTTGCCATTTGCAACTACGTGGATGGAACTGGAGGGTATTATGCTAAGAAAAATTAGTCAGAGAAAGACAAATACATGACTTCACTCATATGAGGACTTTAAGAGACAAAACAGATGAACATAAGGGAAGGGAAACAAAAATAATATAAAAACAGGGAGGGGAACAAAACATAAAACCATCAATATGGAGAACAGAGGTTACTGGAGGGGTTGTGGAAAGGGGGATGGGCTAAATGGGTAAGGGGCATTAAGGAATCTACTCCTGAAATCATTGTTGTACTGTAGGCCAACTAATTTGGATGTAAATTAAAAAAAATAAAATTAAAAAAATAAAAAAGTATTTCATTATATATTATATATTTGCTCTGCTTAAGTCATACACATTCTATTTTTATAAATGATTACATGTACAGGTTTGATTGTATCTAGTCTATGCAGTAAATAATGAGTGGTAACACCTTGATCATAAACTATTACCTTGTGAACTCCCCTGCTACATCAATGATCAGTTTTATCTATCACCTTAGGCAAGATTCATGGTTCTCCATGTGTACATTGTCTCACCTATAAAATGTTTCTTGGTATGCAGTAGTAATGGCTTTTGTGTTAACTAAATGTCTGTAGTTACTCATACAAGTTAATAAGCAAACATTAGGATATCTCAATGAATAAACCAAACCCTTAAAAACAATTACGGACTAGGGACCCTAGTATATAGTGTCACTCTAACTTTTTTGTTGTAAGAACTGTCGTATCAATGTATTTTGACTCTGCAATTTGGTGATGAATACCAAGTTTGCTTTACGTAGTTATCTATAAAAGAAAGCAAAACCAAATGGTAATAAATTCTCATTCACTCATTTGTTTTTTTCATCTCTTCAGTAAGCATTTTTGGCTCTCGGAGTCAGCCTTGCTGATAGGTCCATCATTATAGCAAGTAAAACAAGACTAAGCTCTTTCCTCAATAAGCTGTCAACTTAGTAAGAGAAATAAACATGAAAATAACTAGAAAGCACTAACTGCTAAAAAAGATTATAAAATTTGTAATAGAAATAAATATTTATTTAGAATTACAAACTCTCTTGCTGAAGTCAAGAAAGGCTTTAATAAAATGACTTCAGAATTCGGTTTGAAATAATAAATATAAACTTAAAGTCTGACAAGTATGATGCAATCTTGTTAGGACAAAAAAAGTGAGCATGAGAGAGAAGTGAGAAATGACAGAGAACTTTGGAATCTATAAGAAATCCAGTTTAGTTGAATAGACTGCATTGTGGGATGAGACAGAAGATGTGTTTGAATCTTATCCCTAAATCACAATATTGATAAATATAATTTAAAACATAAAAAATGAAGATAATTGAAATATACATGTTAATTTTAACTAAACATCTGATGCTTCATATTCTGAGATGAATTTCCAGAATCAAATATACTAATTTATGTTTGTTAATTATCCTCTGTATCAAAAGTCTCATGTGTTCTGAGAAAATAATTAAGGTATGACTTTAGAAGAAATGCAAATTTATTGAAGAACTCCTTTAAAATATATCTATGAAATAAGCATTGTATTTCCATTTTAGAGATAGGACATTTACTTACTAAGCATAAATAATGGGGCCATGGCTACCATGTTGAAAAGGTTGACTTTGGTTGGGCCATTGTGTCATAACTGGTATGTTTAAACCCTCAAGTGTATGCAATTGTAAATTATATCTTTACATAATAAATGAACATACATTCTATCATCACTTTGGTTTCCAATAACATAAAGTATAAAAAATTAAAAGTGTGGTTTGAAAACAAATGAGGATTTTTCTGGATTGTCCCTGTTGACTGCTATTTTCACTAGATCCTTTTAATGCACATTAGACCAAATAAACATATTATAGAAAGTGGAGAACACAGAGTAGAAGAATCATGTCTTAAGATGTAGTGTGATATCATTTTAGTGCTATTAAGCTTTCTTTTGCAGTGGCATGGTACTACTAACTCATATGCAGCTCACTTATTTAGTCATAGTATATTTATTGAGTACCTACCATAGGTCAGGCACTCTGCTAACTACAAAAGTAAACAATTCAATTATTATCCCTCTCCTCATGAACTTAAGCATTTGCAAAAACAAGCTTATCCATCTTATATTCTGTAGACATTGACACTTTGAATTAGTTTAGGTAATCATAATCTAATCTTTTCATTTCACAGCTGAGAATATCAACCATCTAGAACTCTTAAATGCATTCCTAAATTATCACAGGTTCCTTAAACCCAGACCCTTTGACTCCCAGGCCAATGTTATTTGCTCTCTAATCCCATATATTACTTATTGGGTAAGAGGATGGGCGTTTTTTTCTTCTCCCTAAGAGTGTATGCTCTGTCACTTGACCATAAAAAACCTGTACATGCTATTTTTTTAGATTTTTTTTTTCAAATTTGTCAGAATAATATTGAAATTAGAGCATGAATGTGATGACTTTATTATGTAATTCTTAAAATTAGTAAAGATTTATAAAAGAACAAGAGAACACAAAGGCTTTGAGCTATCTCTTTAGCATGATTTAGGGGTGAGAATTAAAACATAAGAGCAACATAATTCACTTCCTGAAATGTCAGTGTAAATATGTTCCTTTCAACCACAATCTTTAAGGGACACATATTTTTAATTTGATAGTTTATAGTTAAAATGGAGTCATAATCTATTAAATTTAAAGATAGTTGCTGAATATCTACTGTGTTTAGGATACTGAATTTTGTTTTGTGAGTGAGGGTACACTGCATAAAGCTGTTTTATATTTGGTCTCCTATAGACTACTTGCTCCTTAAAGTTTGAAACCTCAATTTAGTTTATTATTTAACTTATAAAAATAATACAAGTAAGTCACAATAATTTTCAGTAATAGTGTAGCCAAATAAAAATGTGCCCTAAAAACAAACTATGGTTTGTCTCAATTTCTTAATTTGTTTTCAGTCAGGTTATTAATTTTATTTTGACTTTGAAATTAAGGAAAAACATAATTTTTTATTCTTCTATGATGGTGTATATTCTAAAAGTAAAGCATGTCCTTTATTTTTTATTTATTTATTTTTTTACTAACAAGCTGAAAGACTTTGGATATTAGGAAAAGAGATCCTTTTGATAAATGACAAAAAAAGGGAAACATTGCTAATTAATCAGGCCTGTATCTTGTATTTTGTTTCTTTTGAAATACAGAGAAGCCCATTTATCCTATATTTCTACTAGAAAATAAATGATAAGCTTTTAAGAATGTAATGGCCAGAGACAAGATAGTAAACTAAAATGTAAGCAAAAGTAGGAAACAGGTAAAGGAGAAAACAAGTTGCAGACTAAGAGAAATAAATGAGCCAATAACAGATTCTGTTGAAAATACACCATACCTACTAAAGAGATCTGCACACCTATTAATAATAGTAATATGAATGTCATCACGTTTTGCTGAGTTATAAAAACAAGTGTAGACTGGACAGGCCTAGCACACTGGCTACAGCTATTACTCTGACCATGATAATCAATCTGATATTGCATTTTGTATCATGCAAAGAAAAACAACAAATGCGAAGTAGTTGAATAGCCTTCCTTCATAAGCATGTGATTAGATCATGTACGACAAAAATAAATGTCTGAATTTTGAAACTGGAACTGTGTTATGTAAATAGAGATGGGATTATCTGAAAAATGTAATAAGATATGGACTTGAGGTTTGCAAACCAATATATAAACAGATATATATGAATTTACTACCTGCTAAGCAAGCACTAAATAACTGATTTATATTCATGAATCCATTGAATTGAATTGTTCAGCAGAGCCAAAATAAATGTTATTATATTTGCAGCAACGTAGTAGTCAAAGCAATCCTATAAAGAGCTAACAGGAAACTGTTATTCATTTTTACTTCAAAACAGTTTTAAGGTGGATATCATTAAAATTGAGACAACAGAGAAAATAAGTACAATGATGACATTTATTTACAGAAAGGAAATTGACAAGGCTATTGCTGATGTTTTAAACATTGAAAATGAAATAAAAGAAGCAAGAATATTGTGCCAAACTAGTTTCAGTCTTTATAAAAAATACTGTGCTCTGAATGAAAGAAAATTTATTAAAATCTTAATATATCTAAGTTTATGAACCTAGTTGTTTATGATTTATAAACTTATAAATTTAGTTGTTCATTATTGTGTGATAACAAAAGTACAGTTTAGCTGTTTTTTTAACAGTAATTTCATGTTTATTTTATTTATTTATTTTTATCTTAAAGAGAGAGAGACAGAGAGCATGCACTCCAGCAAGGGAGAAGGGCAGAGGGAGAGAGAGAGAGAATACTAAGCAGGTTCCATGCTCAGTGCAGAGCCTGATGTGGGGCTCGATCCAAGACCCTGGGATCATGACCTGAGCTGACATCAAGAGTCAGATGCTCAACCGACTAAGCCACCCACGCACCCCACAAAAGTACATTTTAAAACATACCAATAATTTCTGGGCACATAATACTCAACACATTTAATTTGCTAATTTGACATAAAATATAATGTAGAATGCCATATTATACGGAAATATCACAGCCCACTGCCCAAAATATAAAAATTCTAAATGAGAATTATCTAAGGATAAATCCTTCGTTTTTCATGGCCTTCATGAACCTTCAATGGAAGGTTTTTTGTTTTTTTGCTCTGGACTTTTATGGTTCAGTTTTTCTCACTTTAAAAATTCCATGTAGGGGCACCTGGGTAGCTCAGTCAGTTAGGTATCCAACTTTGGCTCAGGTTATCATCTTGTGGTTCATGAGTTTAAGTCCCACGTTGGGCTCTGTGCTGACAGCTCAGAGCCTGGAGCCTGCTTCAGATTCTGTGTCTCCCTCTCTCTGTCCCCCCACCCCCTCCGCTTGTGCTCTGTCTCTCTCAAAATAAATAAAAACATTAAAAAATAAATAAAAAAATAAAAATTCCAGGTAATTTGAAATTGTAGGCTACAGAAAAACTGCCTGATTTATTTATTTTGAATAGTAACAGTTAACATTTATTGAGTACATAAATATCTCATTAAATTTACAAAACTCCATTGAGTAAGGTATTAATATTACCCTCCCTTTACAAAGGGGAAACTGAGTCAGAGAAGCCAAACAATTTGGCCATGATAATTCAACGAATCAGAAGTGGTACTGAAATTTGCAGCTCAGCTCTAAGAGCTCATACTTTTTCTATTTTAAATGCTTTAATTTCCTTATACTTTCACCATTTATTTATATTGGCGTGTTTCTCCATTTATAGGTATTTTTACTACTACATTATTCAGATAAAGTTTCTTCTTAAAATTTAACAATTTGAGGACTCAAAATTGAGTGTAAAAAATGCTCCCAATTTGTCATATTTTACATTTTTTTGTCTGTCTATAGCCTATGAGATCGTCTGTTACATAGGAGGAGGATAAGAGTTTTGTCTATCTATAGCCTATGAGAGTTATGTATAGAACTGGTGAATCACTTTATTCACCTGAATCTCGAACACCTGAAACTAATATAACACTATAGATTAACTAGACTGGAATTAAAACAAAAAACTTAACAAAAGCGAAAACAAAAACAAAAACTATAACTTATTTTTTACAAAATTAGGCTTATATTTAAAACATCATTTTGAACTTTCTTATAGTTGGAGTTTGTTTAGAGTAATTTTTATTTAAATATGTATTAAAATATACCCAAGTAGAAATAAATAAAAATGGTTACACTAATTATTATGGTAACAGATACTTCTAATTTATTTCATACACATGAAATTTTCTCAAATTTCAGGCAGGCACTGTGTTACTTTTAAAATCAGGAAATTTTTGATAGTTTCTTTTTTTTACATCCATTTCAATAATAGCACATCTGAATGAAACATCTATGCTTGATCACCAGAATAAAAGAAACTATCTCCCCGACTGAAGATGGTGTAACTGCTGTGTTCAGCAGTGGCTAAGTGATCAGATGGAAAATAGAAAATATTTCCAGAGAACAAATGATAATAATCCAACTGGCAGGTGTCCAATTGGATTTGCTACCAACAGACTTATACAGTGGAAGTTAAAGAAGACAAGAACTTCAAGAATGAACTATCTTGGAAAATACGGGTACTTACTGGAAAGCTTACTGATGCTGGTATTGATTTATATAGACCAAAATAAAAGTTATTTATTTATTTATTTATTTTTTTTTTTTAAATTTTTTTTTCAACGTTTTTTATTTATTTTTGGGACAGAGAGAGACAGAGCATGAACGGGGGAGGGGCAGAGAGAGAGGGAGACACAGAATCGGAAACAGGCTCCAGGCTCCGAGCCAACAGCCCAGAGCCTGACGCGGGGCTCGAACTCAGGGACCGCGAGATCGTGACCTGGCTGAAGTCGGACGCTTAACCGACTGCGCCACCCAGGCGCCCCAAAATAAAAGTTATTTAAAAGATTAATGGGTTTTTTGGAAGGCTATCATTATGTAATGATAATTATGTAATGCCTGTTGTTTCTTGCCATGATAATATCTGTATGTGGTTTTATCTTCCATATTATTGACGTGATTGTTAACATAATCATGAACGTAATGATGTCTATTTTTATGCCTTATTTTAGATGAGGATTTTAAAAAGTTGTATCATTTAAACTGCAAATAATTTTGTGAGATAAATATTATTCTTGCATGCAGTAAAAAAAAAAAAAAACAAGCAAAACCCTTTATTTTCAAATTGTGCATTATACTGAATATTTCTCTATAAAATTTCACCAGTCAACAATCTGGATTTCCAGTATAATGTTTTCCTTTTTCTATGTCTCTCTTTTATGTGAAACTAACATTTGTTTCATGCATGGAACAATCCCCAAAATAGTGGGAATGGACTAATTTTTAAAAGTCAACTTAAGGGAAATCTACCAAGGGGTAGAAAAAAATGTTGGAACTTGTGGGGATAGAAACTACCTCAGCAGGTAAAGAGACCAAAAAGGCTACAACTCTTGGTTTAATTTGGGAATCAATATGGGCAGTTATTCTCCTTAACCATTTTGCATTAGTAAAAATGCCTCAGCCAACTGATTGAAGAGACTCCCATACGCATAAAGCAATGTGTCAGTTGCTTCTTTGTAAGATGTATAATGTCCAAGAGGAAAGTACAAAGGAGCACTATCCCTGGTCCTAAAATATACATAAAGAGGGCTACAGAAAATTATAAGAGTTGCAAATGGTAGCTAGAAGCTCATGACATTTAGAAACAGTGAAGTTAATCAGTGAAGGTGTTATCTGTTCCAGGTCAGTCTCCACTGAGGAACAAAATGTTCCAGGTCAGTCGACATTGAGGTCTTACAGTCCTTAAAGAGATTTTTTCATTCAGCTTCCCACTAGGCTTGGTCAGAGAATTGGATTAGTTTCATGTTCACAGAACAGGGTGCGATTTGGCTAGTGGACAATGACTGAAGGCCACAGGACTACTGTTGATTATGTTTTTATGTCTGCCTTTAATAACCTTACTATGCCCAAAGGCAAAAGCCTTAGGTTTCCAGTTGTGCAAAAAGATCCAAAAAGACTCTTCCATTTAACCAAATAAGTTTATTCTTAAATTAATTCTATATTTCTCATAGGTAAGAAATGGATATAAAAATGTGAATAGATAAAAATCTCTTTTCGTGTTTATACATTGGTAAAGAGGCCATGTGTTATAATAGAATGATTGTAGTTTTTAAGCCAGAGAAACATAATATTTTGTTTAGCCTGCCATTAATAACAGTATGGCTTTTTGAAAATTAATTTGTTCAACTTCAATTTCATAATCTGAAAAAGAAATTCCTTCTTTCCTTCCTTCCTCCCTCCCTCCTTTCTTTCTTTCTTTGTTTCTTTCTTTGTTGCTTTCTTTCTTTCTTTTCTTTCTTTCTTTCACTTTCTTTTCTTTTCTTCTTTCTTTCTTTCACTGTGAAAATGAAATATCTAGCATATGCCCTGATGCACAGCAGTGCTAAATAAATGGTAGCCCTTCATATTATTAGACACTAAAAAGGTAAAAAACCCCAAACACAAAATGAACAAAGTAAACATGTAATATGTTAGAAACTGGCAGTTTCATGTCTATGCTCTAGAATTACTTTGTTTGTAAAAGTTGTCTCTTCCTTCTATGAGAAGGGTAGGAGATAACAGGCAATTGTTTCCAAAATTAAGGTATGCCAGGGGGGGAAAAATCAGTAAGTGGTTTGCAGTTTATCTCAAAAAAAAAATGTGACATGTTGTTAGGCCTAAATGCAGTCAAGTATAACAATGTTGCTTCATTTCACCGGTCAAATGCGGCTGTGGAACATTTTTTTTCAAATCATTAACCAGGCAGTCTTGCAAATGCAAAGTTACAAGAAAAGTAGTTTGACACATTGTTTGGTTGCTTAACTTCTTTTCATTGCGAAAGACTCTATTTGTCACTTTGAATAGCACATCTACATCAATGGATTTTGAATAGAGAGGCAAGAAGATTTTTTATTATAAAAAGGCTCAAACAAAAGCTATGATAAATTTTCAAGAAAGTCATGATTTTAAGAAATGTTTACCTTTTATAGAAAACATTACTTTTCTTTCTGCTTTGAGGAGGCTTATTAAAAAATTCTCGACTGAAGTAGTCAAGAAAATAAAATGCTTTACTTAGAATTTTATATATATTATATATTATATTAAATATGTATTATATTTATTTATTAAATTTATTATTATATAATAAATATATTAATTTATTATTATATATTATATATAAAATATATTATATATATTAAATATACTTTTACAAATCCACAGTTAATTTACAAACGCATATAAGTAAAAAAAAAGTTGCAACATAGAGCTATTTTCTGAATTTCTCATATAATGAGTTACTGAATAGATGAGGATTTGAAAGACTTGTATGCTTTATTAACACTTACCCTGATAAGACAACTTAAGAGGATCCTATCCCTGATAAGACAATTTGAGAGTACCCAATATGTTTTCAAGGATATTTTTTAAGTTTACCAGCATTTTCTTTTGTGATTTTATATGTTTTGATATATCCTCCAAATCATAAAAAAATTTCTGGGATCTGTTCTCTTTGTGCAACACTGGTCCTTCTACCCCTGTGAGCCCAGAGGGCAGAACATGAAGCCAGAGAGGATTTTTTCTATTCCTTCAAACCTAATGAAATTTTCCCTGCTGGAGTTAGAAATAACTTGAGATCAAGGACTCTTTTTTCCCTTCCTTGGAAAATATTTTCTCCTTTTGGGGATGGGAATGTCTGTAACTGTTATTCTATGCTTGTTTCACTCTTGTAATGTAGAAGTTGATAACTTGTTTTCTAGCTTCTTGGGACCACAACTGGAGACAAATTTGCCCCAGGATAGATCATACTCAGAGATTTAACCGTACTTGATTTAGGTGGACATTTGGAATGTCTGTGCCAATAGTTGGACTAGATTTTGGACTCTGAATTCATGCTCTGATGGGTTGAAACTCTTGGACACTTTGGGTTTAATGTATTTTGCATATGGGTTAGACATAAAATAAAATAGACTTTTAAAGGTTGAGGGCAGACTATAGTTGTTTAATGAATGCTGTCCCCGCAAATTATATCTGTGATCTATTTCCTCAGAGCTGTTTGTGCATATTATTTTATATGGGGAAGAAGGGGGAAAAATGAATTTATAGATGTGATTAAATTAACTCGAGATAATCTTATCCTGGGTTATCTTTGTGGGTCCTAAGTGCAATCACACGTATCCTTTTTGAGAAGTAGCAAATAAAAGATTTGACAGGCACTGATACAAAAAAGATGGTGATGTGATCATAAGCGGCAGAGATTGGAGTGGTATGGCCATACGTCAAGAAACTCCAGCAGCCATCAGAAGCTGGAAGAAGCAAGGACTACTTTTCTAGAGCTTCAAGAAGGTGTATGGCCCTGCCTCCACCATGATTTCAGCACAGTAAAGCTAATATTGAACTTCTGGCCTCCAGAACCATGAGAAAATAAATTTCTATTGTTTTCAGCCACCAAATTTGTGATAATTTATTACAGCAGCCACAACCACCTAATACAGAGGAAGGCCTGCCCAAATTTATGTTGCCTGTCCCTGTCCAATAGCCTCAGTCAACTAGATGTGACAGGTGACTACATGATCACATTTCTCCCAGTGAGACACTGTACCTGCTCCCCTAAAGATATGGCATAGGACCCAGGTAACTATCTCACAATTTTTCCATTAACTTAGATGTTTATCATGTGAACACAGTAACAGACATAAATATGTCACCACTTAGTCTGTAAGGATTTCTATGCCCTATTTCTTCATTAGATATTTCCAAAACTGTAAGTCACCATGGAGAAAAAGCTCAGTTTGAATTGTTAAGAGTGACAAAGTATGTGTACTCTTGGTAGCTTTCTGAGAAGCTCCGATATACCTATTACATATGTGATGCTCAATTAGGAAGAGATACCTACGTGATGATTTTTGAACTTGTAACTAAGGATTATTATAACGAGGAAATTGTCACATCCATTACCAGGAGCAAAACAGGAAAAGTACTTGGCAATACCCAGAGTTAGCAGAATCCAAAATTAAAGGGCAGTAGCAGTGATGGCTTCACCAAATCAGCTTCATTGATCAACTCAGCTCCACCATTAACTTCATGTATTTGTGTTTGTTCCTGCTTCTAAGCTATTTTTTTTCTTTTTATGTTTATTTATCTTTGAGAGAGTGCAAGCAGAGGAGGATCAGAGAGAGGGGACAGAGCATCAGAGCTGGCTCAGTGCTGACAGGCTGACAGCAGGGAGCCCCATGCGGGGCCAGAACTCACAAACTGTGAGATCATGACCTGAGTCGAAGTTGGATGTTCAACTGACTGAGTTACTCAGGTGCCCCAGTTTGTTCCTACTCCTTTTTGAAGTCTCTCAAAACAGTTCCCAAAGTTTCCGCAAAGAACCCAATCTCTTTTCAGTATATTTCTTTTCTTTGTGCAAATAGGAATCTAGCCTGATACAAGAGACAGGGAAAGCCATACCACACTTTCCGAACTACACAGAAAAAAAGTGTGCTAATAGCAAAGAGTAAGTCATTTGAAGATGGAAAACAGGCACAAGACTGAAAAATACCCTTTTTCCTGTTCTGGTTCTAGTGCCTTTTTTAAGGTAAAACTGGATGTTTGCATTTAGAGTTGGTATAAAAACTTTGTACTGTTTTATTTTTAAGCTCAATTTTTGTTGGTTTCTGTTATTGGCATTTGAAGGGTACTAACCACAATGAACTTTAAATCTGCATTAGAAATACAACTCTTACATAACTTCATAATACAACCTTATTATATTGAAATTATAGAATCTACAATATAAAACACAGAAGTTCACCTACTTATTAATTTTAGGTGCTAAGACATTTAAAGTATATAAAATAAGCAAATTATTTTGCAATTATGTAGTAATATAATTGTATGGAAGTATCTAAATCTTTTTTAAAAAAAATCAGTCTCAGCTTTTCATCAGTTTTGTTTTAAAAAAAACTTGTAGGGTTTTACTTTTAATATTTTTAAATTTTCTTTTAATGTTTGTTTATTTTTGGGAGACAGAGACAAAGTGTGAGCAGGGGAGGGGCAGAGAGAGACGGAGACAGAATCTGAAGCAGGCTCCAGGCTCTGAGCTGTCAGCACAGAACCCGACGCGGGCTCAAATCCACGAACCATGAGATCATGACCTGAGTCAAAGTCGGGCACTCAACCCACTGAGCTCAACCCACTGAACCATGACACCCCACTTTTAACTTTTAAAATGTTTTTGTAACTTTTAACTACTTTGTGATACTATATCTCAAATGATCTGGTATGGCATCACATAGTATTTTTAATGAGATGGTCTATTATAATACCATTGTGTTGGGAACTGTTAGATTCAGTTACATCTTGGCATATAAAATAGGTTATTATTAAAACTTATATTTAATTTCCTCAGTATAGTTATTTATCAAATAGACATTATATTTACATATACTTACGGATCCTATTTTATTTTATTTTTTAATTTTTTTAATATATGAAATTTATTGTCAAATTGGTTTCCATACAACACCCAGTGCTCATCCCAAAAGATGCCCTCTTCAATACCCATCACCTACCCTCCCGGATCCTATTTTAGAGGAATATGTTTGGATAACAGCTATACTAAAAAAAGGACATGCTATTGCTTTATAATTATAGTATTCAAAAGATTTGATTCAATAATTTCATTCAAAATTAGATTTAAGAAAATCCTTGAAAATGAACAATAATAAAATTTATTTGAAATGTTTAATTGATAACTAATAAATATTTAATTAATATTTAAAAAGTTTGAATGATAGAAACTTAAACATAAAAATTATTTGGATTTCTGGTTTTGGTGGCACTGTGCTAGTGATGGAGTGTGTGTGTGTGTGTGTGTGTGTGAGATACATAAAATCAAATGTTATAAAGGAAATGAAAGTTCTTTCTAGAAATGCAATATTTTTGGACTGTACAAATCAAATTCATGAAACTTTAAAAGGAAGTAACAAAAAAACATGTTTGACTCGAATCATAATAGAAAAGTCACTAACATGCATTTAACTGACAATGTCATGCTCTTGCCAACTGATTTTGGCCATACGTGTTTAAATGCTGGCCAACAACTCTAGCGATGATGGATAGCGGTAATGCTAAACAGTTCTAACAGGAGTTGAATACAGTTGATGCTGAATATTTATCCTGACTTTAAATTCTACTGCATAGTAATGTTTAGTTTATATGCACAGACTAAAAAGATAGGTTTCATTTCTGATATATTCCCCTTTTTGATTTTAGAAAATATTTCTTAAAGCAACCAGAAGTACTATACAGATCATTTCTTTGCTACATTGTAAAGACTTGGAAATATTCACAGTACTTAATCAAAATGTATTGTTTTACCTGAGATATTTGGTTAGATGGTCACTCTAGCAGGGAAAATTAGTTAATGATTTTGTGACATTTTAAGATCCATGGATTAATATATTATAGCCTTAATAGTGTTGTTTCATCAGAACAAAATTAAACAGAACATGAAGTGTAAAAGTGCAACATAAAGAAAACTAAGATTTCTTTTCTAAAATAATAACAATTGGAGGCAGTGAAACTTGTGAATAGGCTTAATCCTCTACTAAGTTACAAGGCTAACTTCTACCTAGACAACTGGATTTATGTATTACTCATCATGGACATGCCTCTGCTGTGGTCTGGAGATGATCCAGCTCTCTTCAGTTGAGTAACAGGATACCCTGCTTAAGTTCACTGTGCATAGCTCCACATGGGGAGAATGTGGAGTTATCTAGATGTAAAATTGTTTTATGTCACTGAAGTTAAGTTAGTATCAATTCAAACTAGATTTTATAAATTTAGGGTGTTAAATAAAAACCTCTATGGTAATAGTAAAGAAAATAACCTCAAAAATATACCAAAAAAAGGATAGTAATGGGAGTTCAAACAGTTCTACAAACAATTCAATTAAATACGAGAGAAGACAACAATGAAGGAAACCAGAATCAAAAGAGTATAAGATATACCAAAAAACCAAAACCCCAGCAAAATGGCAGAAGTCCTACCTTATTAGTGATTACAGTAGTGTAAATGGAAAAAAATTCTCCAAGCAAAAGACATAGCTTTGCAAAATGGATAATTTTTAAGTGATCCAACTAAACACTATCTACAAAAGATACGCTTCTCATCCAAAGATAAAATTAAGTGGAAGAAAAATATACTCTATGCTAATAGTAACCAAACGAGAAAAGTAATGGCTATATTAATATCAGACAAAATAGATTCTAAGTCAAAAACTGTTACAAGAAACAAAGTGGCATTATGCGTTTCTTAAATATGTAGGATTAATAGAATTAAATCATCAAGAAGATGTAACATTTATAAACATACATGCAAAGCCACAGAGCCCAAAATATATGAAGAAAACACTGACAGAATTGAAAAGAGAAATATACAATTTTACAGTGATAGTTGGGCACTTCGAGACACTACTTTGAATAATGGATAGAATATACAGAAAAATCTATAAGGAAACAGAGAACAACTTCATAAACTAAGTAGATATAATAGACAAATATAGAACACTCAACACTAAAACAGCAGAATATACATTTTTCTCAAATACACTTGGAAGATGCTCCAGGTTACATCATACATTAAATCAGAAAATAAGCCTCAATAAATTTGAAAAGATTGAGATCATATTAAGTATCTTTCTAACCACAATGGAATAACACTAGAAATCAACAATGGAAAGAAAACTGAAAAATCCACTAATATGTGGAAATTAAGCAACAAATTCAAACAACCAATGAGCCAAAGAAGTAATTGCAAGGAAAATAAAAAATATTTAGAGACAAATGAAAATTAAATACAGTGTATCATAACTGTGACAAGCAGTAAAGTAAAATTTATAGCTACATATCTACATCAAATAAGAACACAATATCAAAACAATAAGCTTGAGGAAGCAGAAAAAGAAAAGCAACCAAGTCAAAGCTAGCAGAAGAAAGGAAATAATAAAAATTAGAATTGAGATAAATGCAGTAACAAACAGAAAAACAAGAGAGTCAACAAAATCAAAATTTGGTCCTTTGAAAAAAATCAACAAAACTAACAAACCTTTAGTTGGATTGAAAAAGGTAAAAGAGAAGACACAAATCATCACAATCAGAAATGACAGTGGGAACATTACTAGTGAACTTACAGAAATAATAAAGGATTAATAGTAAATTTTATGAAGAATTATATACTAATAAATTAGATAACATAGATGCATCTTACATAACTGTAACTTTATACCAATTTAACAGCTCTCCATTGCTTCCCACCCCACCCCTTCCTCTAGTAACATTGTTCCACTGTCTGCTTCTTTGAGTTTAACTATTTTAGATATCTCATGTAAGTGGAATAACACAATATTTATCCATTAGTGACTGGATTATTTCACTTAGCATAGTGCCCTCCAGGTTTATCAATATTGTCTCAAATGTCAGGATAATTAGTATCTCAAAGAAATACCATCACTCCCTTTTTCATGGCAATATTATTCACAATAGCCAATGTATTCAAACAACCCAAATGTCCATCAACAGATGATTGAATCTAGAAAATGTGGTATGTAAGTGAAATATTATTTAGCCTTAAGAAAGGAGGAAATCTTGTGTGTTCTTATAATGTAACCTCATCTTCTCAGATAATTTGAGGATTTTCTGCTTCATTTTATACTTAAACTCTCAATTTAAACAATAATCTAAAATAAAACTTATGGTTACACAATAAAAGTAAATGTCCACAATACATGCAAATAGCTAGATACATTTAGAACCATTTTGAAGACTGAGTTTTAGGAATATTTTTCTTAAAATACAGATCATGTGATAATTACAAAATTCACTTCGGGTGTCCTGGAAAATATCACTCAGAAATGAAAAGTTATTCTTCAGGGTAGGGGAAACAGGACACATTTTCATCTAGTTAGAAGGATACGTTTGAGTTGATGTGACTTCCAGTAGGGTATATCACATAAATGGTATATATTCATTCTCTCATTTGAAGAAGCATCTCAAAAATCTAGAATCTTCCTTAAGAAAGGCTGGGAGTGCAGGAAGATTTTAACAAAATATTTTGTGAATATATGTATTACTCTGATTTAAATACAGATTAGGATAGTTAGGTGACTTGCAAAATTTTCTTTTGGACACCTTGGAGACACTTAAAAAATAGAGAATCATTGTCTTAACAAATTCAGTGCAGTACCACAGGTATGAGAGGATTGCTTGATCTCCAGATGAAAAATTCATGTCATATGTACTAAGAAATTATGGAGAAAAAAAATCATGATTTTAAATATGAGTCTGATGTTAAATTGTTTATATAGATTCTTGAACTTGCAAGTTTTGATTCGTAATTGATTTATAATTTTCATATAAGCATCTCAATGTAACCAGCTCCAGAAAATGAAAACAATACTGTTCTTCATGGATATGAGTCTTTCAGTTATACTATTTTCAATGGCAAGAATACATACTACTTGCATGTTTTAGGGGCTGACCTTTTCACCAGGGGTGAGAACTAAACAAGCACTGAGGTATATATATTTGAATAATATATTGATAATCATCACCATTTTTATCACTGTAGAAAATTTAGTAGGAGACAGGTAGAGACATGCATATCTGCTTATGCTGACCTATATTTTATAATTTACTGATACAAAATAAATCACATAATACACCATAAGAGAAGGATTAAAAAGTCAAGTAGTACAAGGACAAAAAAAAGAAAAAAGAAAAACTGCGGTTGAGAAAACAGAAAATGTGGCTAAACAGAGATATGTTGTCAAGCCTTGTGTTAGCTTGCAGCCCAAAGTTCACTCAACCAAAACACATTGCTGGGTGTCTTTCACTCACAAGTTATTTGTCTAAGCAACCAAATTCTTCACAAGCTTTAGCTAAATAAATGGGTTCAAAGACCTAATTAACACTGTTTTACAAAAATTAGCATTAATTCAAAATGTTAGGATTACAGATGTTTCTTTAAATAAACTGAGATGAGTTTTCCACCACATATTTATTTCTGTATTTGAAAGCAAAAAATCCGTAAAGTTTTTTATAAGTGGTTTGAACTACACAGAGTTGTATAAACTGGATAGAATTAAGGTCAAATATATGTAACAGTGAAAAAAGAAAATTTCTTTTACAGTTTTAAAAACCCAATAAAATTGAGTAGTCATCAGACACAAGAATTAAAATAGATATTTAAGGTATAATTTTAATGTGCAAGTGGAAATTTTTACTCTCAATTCAAAACCTATTATTGGAACACTTGCTTTGTTTCTAGACCTACATTAAGCCACACACAAAAATAAAAATGTTCATTTCCCCTTGAAGGTGTTTACCCTTTTATAAAAGAAAAAAATACAAATAAAATGTATATACAAGATATATATATATATAGCTCCATTAGTTTAAAATAAAACTTAGGTAGCATATAATCATGTATGAATATAACATACAAAGGATTAATAATATCTCAGTACATCTAGTTTCACAACACTCATCACATAACATCAGAGACAAACCATCCTAGGATTTGAGGACAAAGAGGCAACATTAGCATGCCTGTCTGAAGTAGTTGGTATTCTGGATTTGGTGTTGTGGCAGTAAACAAAATTGCTAAAGCAAATAAATAACTTTAATACAATATGGTATTTAAAAAAACTTTTGTTTAATGTCTAATTATTTTTGAGAGACAGAGAGAGAGAGAGACAGAGCACGAGACGGGGAGAGCAGAGACAAGGGGACACAGAATCTGAAGCAGGCTCCAGGCTCTGAGCTGTCAGCACAGAGCCAGATGCGGGGCTCAAACTCACAAACTGAACCATGAGATCATGACCTGAGCCGAAGTTGGATGCTTACCCGACTGAGCCACCCAGGTGCCCCAATACTATACGGTGTTTTAAATATAAAGATCTGTAAACGTGAAGTTAACCATTTTTACTGGAAATTTCTTTGGAACTTCAGAGATTATTTGAAGTGACTGATGATTTTTTTTTTCAAATTTACATATACTTGACACACAATATTGTATGAGTTTCAGGTGTACCACATAGAGATTTAGCATCGATATTTGTGATTACCATGAGAGGCCTGTCTACCATCTGTCACCACACGAAGTTATTACATATAATTAACTCTATTTCATATACTCGACATTGTACCCTGTGTCTTATCTGTTTTGTAACTGGAAGTTTGTACCTTTTAATCTCTTCTCCTATTTTGATTGTCCTCCCTCTCCTTCCCTTTGGCAACCACCAGATTGTTTTCTGTATCTATGAGTCTGTTTCTGTTTGGTTTTGCTTTACTTGCTCATCTGTTTTGTATTTCAGATTCCACATGCAATTAGTACAGAATGGTCATTTAGAAAATCAAGTAGGCAGGGGTAGGGTGTTCATGGCACAGTAACGACTGCATGAAAATTTAAATCCTCTTTGATAGATAAAGCACATGGAGAGGGGTGTAATAATGCTGATGAACAGGTTGATGTGAATGAGTGTAGGGCCTGGAGACACAAGGTCCTCATACACCATGCTAAAGATTTTAGAGCTTTCTGCAATGAGGAGTCACTGAGTGCTATTAAAAAGGGAAGTAGTGGTGGACTGTAACAACCATCTCAAATTCCTTCTCTTTCATCATTTTTTTTCGTTCCCCATCCTTCGTATCTAGGTTGGCCATGTGACTTAATTTGGCCAAAGCAGAGACGTGAAAACTGCTTGCACCATTAAGGATAGCTTTCACTGTTGCTTTTGGAATCTTGTGACTGATGCCATGAGATAAAACCCAGGATGATCTGCTCAATGCCAGATATGTGAGTCAGGCCATCCTAAATCTTATAGCTACCCAACTGACCTGACAACAGATGAAGGAAAGAATTCAAAGTTTCTCAGTCAAATGGATCCAGACCAGGAAAAACTACTCCACTGATCTACAGAATCAGAACTTAATAAATGCTTGTTGTCAGGTACTAAGTGGTTTGCTACATACCAAACATTTTTTTTTAATGTGTGGAATATACACTGAGGGAAAACAAAAACAGAACATGGATGGGTTAGCAATTACAAAAACTATCTTAAGATGGATAAAACCAAAATTTAGCTATTTTAATGATGGTAAGTACTCATGATCAATTACATAGCTTGAAGGAAAGGAGAAGGTCAAATGTGACTTGAAGATTTCAATATGGGATACACTTGCACAGCAATGGAGCCCAAGCAAATGAAGGTAATTAAAGAAAATAATTTTAAGTGAATTTATGATATTCAAGTTATTCTTCATTTTAGAAGTCCATCCTAACACAAATCTAAATTTTCCATGCAAGCCTACATATAATTTATTTGGATCTCCCCATTTAGGTGGCAAAGAAGACAAGACTATACAATCTCTCATAATCTACTACTCTTAACATATCCATCAACATTGAATGAATATAGTGGGACTTCATATATTTGGTCGTGGTTGAAATGTGAATGAAATAGGATTTTTACTGTATGCCAAAGTTGATCATAAAGAGAAAAAAAGAATATTGGCATTTATTTTTTTTTATTTTCATATTTCTCCCCAACTCCCATTATAGAAATCAGGAAAATGTGTTTCTGTTAGTGACACAAAGTAAAGTGACTGAAATGATTCTGCTTTGGCTATGCCAGATCTCTTTCAGAGCAGATTATTTCTCCACAGGACTGATTAATGATAAGCTCATTAAGAAAATTTAACAGTTGCACACATTCTCGCTCAAATTTACTATTCACACTGGTTGGCAAGAATGAGAACTAAGTCACTCTGGAGGAAATAATAAATAACAAATCAGTGTCAGAGTAAAGAAACCAAAGGTGTTTGTTTATTAACACTGATTTGGGACTGCTAATCTATTACCCAGCTATGGACATATCTAAAAATTAAGTGACTAAAACTATCAACCCAAACTATAATAGACCCACGTAGGTCAATTGCAAGATAAAGCATTTGCAAACTAGAATATTTACCCTGCTAGTTTTGCCTGAAAAATAAATTTTCTTAAATTTGATCGAATCATGAATTAAACTTACTAGAGTCTTAATCTGTGCCTATGAAATAAAAATAGATACAAAAAATGTTTCATTGTTTTAGCTAATCATGGTCTTCACAAGGGTTCTACCAAGGGTCCCTGAAAAACATCTATACAATGCAAATGCTTTAAAGAGTGCAAATCCACAAGAGTTGAAACAGATCAATACACTGTCCACCTTAACATCTTTTTTTCTCACATAGTATGGTGTATGGAACAAAAAAATGAAATCCACATAGTACTATTTAACACTTAAAATATGGATAAGCTTACTCTACTAAAAAGGTGTCTTATGGAATTTAAAAAGCAATTTAAATGCATGACTAGAAGACTTTCTCAAGAAGCTCTTCTTCCAGAAGATATTGTTTGAGACAGATGATGCACCTGCAACTGATAGGTAGGCTTTTAGAACTACTTGTCTATACATTTCTCCTCCAATAGAGCAGCAGTTGAATAAATATCATGATGAATTTTCTTTTCTTTCCCCATAGATATTACAATGCTACATTATCTTATTGTTTAAATTGTTATACAATGAGTTAGCTCAGATGAATTGAGGTGATTTTAAGTATCAATTATCAAGAAGGAAGATTAAAATACTGCATTAGTAGTATAGAATTTATTACTTTAATCAGTTTTATGCAGTATTTAAATGTACTTCTAAGCACTTAAAATTAATGATGTGAGAATTATTTAAAAGCTGTATGTTTTCCTCTTCTAAATTTCAAATTTAGAAGGAATGATGCTTATGGGGAAAGGAAGCAATGTCTTTAAAATAAACCCCCCTTATTTTTTATGCTAAATGAAAATATCTAAACTTCCCTCTCTTTAGTACATATGATATTCTCTATGTTATTTCTTTGAGCTCCTGTTTAAATTTTTGTGCTTCACTTTGCTAGCATTAATTTGAAAATTTAAGATCACTCTTCACTTCCCAAATGAAAACGAACATATTTTCTATAATTTTTTAGAAGCTCTTTGAAGGTATACCTTGGTTTCAGGGTTTCATTCTGTTACTAAGCAAATTATCAATAGGCATCCAATTTTCTACTTCAAAATTGTGTACACTAATCATGTAAAAAATTCAAAATTACACATTTTGAAAGTGGCATTGTTAAATGGATTGCTCTATGATAATCATTTAGAGAAACAAATTATTTTGCCCAGTTTCCTTCTACTTCATTTCTAGAATACAGCAGGATATTTCTGATTAATGTGTTTGAGACTGTGAACACACTTTTTAAGCCCTTTCTGCATGATAGCCAGACAATAGCTTTCTTTGTTTATGTTCAAAGTTCTGAATACATTGCCAGGAAGGCTCATGTGGCTAGAAAATGTCTTTCAAGAAAAAGAAAAAAAAATGAAAAATCATTATTTTAAATTTGATTTTCAGTATATTTCAATAAGCCTCTATTTGACCCTCAGGACAGTTAAAAGACAAGTGATTAAATAGTAATATACTCCACAATAGAAAACTTTCCATTTGAAAAGGAAGATTCATATTAAGTCCTGATATAGAAGGAAAACCTAAAATTACATCTAAATCCACTTCGATTGATATCCATGTTTTCCATACCTCTATTATTTATATTGCTACTATATACATTTTTAAAAGGCAAGGTCAATTATAGGATGCACCATTTAACAGTTCATTTGTGTTTGATTCTTTAAAGTCAGATGTTTTCAGTAGTGAATTGCATTTTGGTTGCTCTTATAACATTCACACTGATGTTGCAATATACATAAGCAAAATATCCAGGGAAAGGAAATATCAACTGTTGAGCTATGTATAATTTTGAATATTTAATTAAAACAATATCACATTTGAAAAACTACCATTCTATTAACGTTTTTTTTAATGTTTATTTTTGAGAGAGAGAGAGACAGAAAAACAGACTGTTGAGTGGGGAGGGCTAGAGAAAGAGAAACACAGAATCCAAAGCAGGCTCCAGGCTCTGTGCTGTCAGCACAAAGACCTTCGTGGGGCTTGAACTCACAAACAACAAGATCATGACCTAAGCCAAAGTCAGACACTTAACCAACTGAGCCACCCAGGCAATCTGCTTTCTATTAAGATTTAATGGCTATTGAAAATACACAATGAGACTTTGAGATATTATTTAAATAGTCATAAGTGCTCCAATTCTGTTTTAGGATCCTTCAGTAAATAATCCTGAAAGATATAGTAAAGTACACATATAATAAATAGTTCAAATGCATCTCACAAATATATTTTACTGTATAAGTTAATATTATAAGTTAAACATATTACAGACATTTTCTTTTATCTTCATAACTCCCATTTTAATGAAATATTTTGTGTCAACAGAGCTCAATTTTAGGGTTCTTGCTATATGATGGTGATAAGAAGAAAGTATCTTGATGAAAATAAGGTACATCTTGGGACATCATTTACAATTTCAGTTTTACATTTTGAATAAACAGTTGAATTCTTTTACTTATGAATTATCAAATTGTGATTTTTATAGAAATTAGTCCATAAAAACCCAAGTGAAAATATGCCACATAATGTTTTCATGATCATTTGTGATAATTTAGTATAAAATAATACACTAGCAGAATGAGTATTATGCTCAGTTGTTTGTATAATCAGTTTTGTTCTTTTTTGTTTTACTGATTGGTTTGCAAATGTTTAGAAGAGTGAGATACATAACTGTTCTTCTCTGTCCCATTTACTAGCATCTTCTCCTTAGCCTCTGATTATGAGGGTCCGTTTTACCTTAATATATATCCTGGTACAATTCCTTTACTTTACCGATGATGTAACTGATGTCTAAGAGCCTGGGCGATATTAGTCGAAATCTAGATCACCAAGCCAGTTAGTGGCAGAACTGGGACAATTTCCGAAATCTAATGTATGCTCAGATTTGACACATTACAATTCCAAGTAAACCATTTTAGGAATGGAAAAATAAAAATGTTATAACAAAACAAACAAATGAGATTCATTTTAAAAAAAAGAGATGGATAATAATTAAAACTGAAGGATTTAAGAATATTTCATTTTGTATTTTTTTCTGGTTTTACATCATTTAAGTGTATTCTAGGCTGGCCGTACAAATAAATTACGTAGTTAACTATAAAAGCTGATTTGATAAAAAAGATCAATTTAAATACCGTCCCTCCCCCCACTTTCCACTCCTCAGCCCAAGGAGGGGGTCTGAAAGCCTGCAATCTTCTATGCAGGAATGCCAGGCAATTCTCAGCATGAGTATACAACCCAAAAAGTGGTGGGGAAGAGGATACAGTTAGCTTGGAAGCAGAATCTGCCTGAACACATACGGGGGGATGCGTTAGGGTTGCTAACTTGACACAAAAGCAATTCTTGCTTTACTTCCCTGAGCAGAAAGTAGGATGTTTCTTCCAGGCACACGATGGGCTCACGAGTCCCCTCTCATCCTGCTCCTGTTCATCCCCTACCTGATCATGTCCCTTTCCCATTATTCCTGCATGGCCAGCCAGGTTAAAACTTTGGGGTCAGGAAGGAAACTTTCAAGAAAGAGTGACAAACACTCTGTGGTATGGTGTTTGTGAGAAGTCAAAACACCGGATCGTGCACATCACATTTCCTGTGCAGGCTTAAGGCTATTTATGAGACGGGCTTTGAAGAAACTCTCTATTCCAGAGCTCACATCACTTTGGAAACAATTCCCCAAATATGTGACTGGCTTTTTAAAAAATTTACTTCAGGCTACTTTCATGTCTAATGGCTAAAACAAGAGATCGTATTGATTCACAGGTTTTTTTCCCCCTTTTGTTGGGAATCTGGCTTGGGAATTTCTGTCTCAGAAATAAGCCTTTATGTTCTGTCTACTCTCTAAATTTCATCTTAATGGCCCCCAAATTGTCCTCTGCCTCAGCACAATTGAAACACTATCCGAATGGGCAGACCCCTGTAATAGGCTTGCAATAAAGAATCAGCAGCAGCTTTGTGATGTAGAGTTTTGTCACATTTCTCATCCGGAAGTGGATGATAATGAGCATTTAGGACAGGCCTGGGAGATCAGGGTTTCCCCAGATCCCCACTTAACCACTTACGCTTTCCTTGTATTTTGCTTTGGTTCAGATCATTTTTAATTGTGATACAGTGATAATCCAGTTCTTTCAATCTCCACAAGGCTTCAGTTTATGGATTGAAAGCAAAAAGACAACAAAGTTTGTATCTGCTAAATCTTCCTTATTCTCTGCTTCCAGGGAACCGGTTTCAACCTGGGCACATGTCTCAATTCCGCGCTGTCTTTGACAGTGATAAAACGTGTTTGTGCTACCATGTTTTCCTTTGATACGAACTAAGTAAGACATCACCTAGGTCACAAATTAAAATAGGTTATGGTTTAGACTTTGTAGGCCTGCATTACAAGGCTCACTAACTTCTCACCCCAACATAGAGTGGTCTTCCTTCTCTCCCTCCATTGTTTCTATCTTTTAGTCTGTAATTATTCCACCCGAACTTCAAGTATTACGTTCTAAATATTTTATAATTCTTTTAAAAATAAGTGACAAAAAATCCAAACAAGCTGATTTAAAGGATAGTCAGTATTAGCAATGTTCAATTTTGAGGGCTTATTATATGCTGGACTTGGTGATGTTATCTTTAAATGCATCTAATGTTTAAAAATACCTTGTAAAGTAAATATTATAATCCCTAATTTTTAGATAAGTAAAATGAAGCAAAGAGAAATTAAGTAAATTACCTGAAATCTAAGCTTTGTTGTTGGGATATGACCTAGTGCTGTGTGACAGAAGACTGTATCTTCTTAATCACTCCATTTGTATACATTGGCCTCTAAATACAGCAATCTTCTTCCTGATTAACCTACCATATATGCCACATATATTTTTCTTGGGTTTTTGTCTGTTGTTCATTTATTTATGGTGGAAGTTTTATGTTGGTCAGATCCACCTACGTCATTATTTTTTTATATGATTTTTGTCTTTATAAAGCCCTGTACTTTTATATTACAAGAGAATTCACCTTTACGTTACAAGAGAATTCTAATGTTCTTATGGTCTCTTTTTTTCCATATAATATCTCATGTACTGAGACTTATTTTGATTTGTTGATAATATGAATATAATATTTTACCCAAAGCTTAGCCTCTTATATCAATACTGTGTACTTAAAATTCTATTTAGCTTTACCAGTTTTGCATGTCAATTTATGATCAAATAAGTTATTATATGTAATTTTTGTTTCATTACTGAAACTTATATTTTTGTCATATTGCCAGTAACACATGCATTTAATTATGTCAGATTTAAAATGATTTAAAGTATTCATATGAAATATTCCCACGAATTATTATGCTTGTAAGAAGTTTCAATTTAGCATTGTTATTGAAATTTCATAAAATTATATCTTAATTAAGGTAAGTGATATCTTTAGCATAGGTGCACTTTTAAGTGAGAAATATGGTTATTCAAGTCTCTTTAAGATCTTCTGGAAACTTGCCTACTTGTTCTATATAGATATTGCACACATCTTAAAAATCATTCCTAACTATTTTGTAAATTACTTTTTAAAAAATTTATTTATTTTGAGAGAGAGAGAGCACAAGAGGAGAAGAGACAGAGAGAGCTGCAGAGAGAGAATCCCAAGCAGGGTCTGCACTGTCAGCAGAGCCTGATGCAAGGCTCCAACTCATGAACAACGAGATCATGATCTGAGCCAAAGTCAGACGCTTAGCTGACTGAGCCACCCAGGTGCTCCAAAAAGCACATTTTACTATACATTGCTTACTCTTTTTTTATTAAAAAATTTTTCTTTTAGCGTTTATTTATTATTGAAAGACAGAGAGCGTCAGAGTGTGAGCAGGGGAGGGGCAGAGGGAGAGGGAGACACAGAATCTGAAGTAGGCTCCAGGCTCTGAGCTGTCAGCACAGAGCCCAACACGGGCTTGAAATCACACACCACGAGATCACGACCTCAGCCAAAGTCGGACGCCTAACTGACTGAGCCACCCAGGCGCCCCTACATTGCTACTCTTTTAGTTTAAGGACATGTCATTCCAATCAAAAAATTTTTCATTATATAACTTCAAAAATTTAGAAATGACATTTAACTATGCTTTGGGAAATGATTCTTTGACTAAAAGGATAGGCACATTTACCCTTCCCTTAAAGAAAATTCTCAGGAAAATTGTCTTTATAAAATGAGGGTTTGCAATACCTACTTTAGCTATTTATTTCCTTCCTTAAGTCATGTTAAGTCTACAATGAGTGTTGTACAAACAATATAATAATCCACTATTAAACTTTCTGCCCTGAAGTAAATAAAACCAAATCCAAACCAACAGTTTTTTCTGAGCATATAATCAACAAATTTACTTAAATCTGTATCATAAAGGGACAGAGGTTAGTGGACATTTAAAATCAGACGGTCCATTATAACAGCAAAGCTACATGCCTGTTAGCATCCTCATTATCCAGTTATTCTTCTATAGATCCTTTCAAAATCATTCTAAAGCAAACTTCTGATCATGGCAATCTCCAGTTGAGAAAAGCTCTTGGGTCTACACAGATGGCTGAAACAATAACAAGTTCTTTAGTATGGGACTGAAGGTTGCCTGCGTTATAATTATGATGTACTTCATATTTGCTGCTCATGAATAATTATCCTCAGCATTTCACAGTGTGTCATAAAGATGCTATTGGCTGTATCACTGATGGTGCATACATTATTTGTAGGTGATGTTCAGATAAACATTTTCATACACACATATATATGTATGTGTGTGTACATATATAAAGACATTTCATATATATGTAAGTCAATAAGTAAAAATTGATGAATTAAAGAAAACTCTGAAGTAGATTCTGATACAGGTGGTATAAAAATATGGCCACCTAAGGGGCGCCTGGGTGGCTCAGTCGTTTGAACTAACGACTTCAGCTCAGGTAATGATCTCAGGGTTCATGAGTTCAACCCCCGCGGCGGGCTCTGGGCTGACGGCTCAGAGCCTGGAGCCTGTTTCCGATTCTGTGTCTCCCTCTCTCTCTGCCCCTCCCCCACTCATGCTCTGTCTCTCTCTGTCTCAGAAATAAATAAACATTAAAAAAAATATACGGCCACCTAACATGATACTGAAATATTTGACTATATGTGGTAACTACTGTCTTTTAAGAACTAGGCATCCTAAAAACTTACTTTCTTTCCTCTATATGTTCTCCATGCTTTCTCTTTTTTAAGTTTTTTATTCATTTTGAGAGAGATAGTGTGTGTGTGAGAGCAGGGAGGGGCAGAGAGAGAGGGGAAGAGAAATAGAATCTTAAGTAGTCTCCACACTGTAGGCACAGAGCCCAGCACGGGGCTCTAACTCACAAACCGTGAGATCATAACCTGAGCGGAAATCAGGCCGCGGACACTTAAGTAACTGCGCCACCCAGGTGCCCCTCTCCAAATTTCTTACTCCTAATACTTTAGTTATTCCTTTACCTGTACAAATCACCCTTATTACCACTCTTCTTCTAAATGTTCTTTCTTGTGCCTCTAGCAAACCTGAAGAACAAGGACCGCCTCTTTTATTTGCCTGGCACTCTGCCAAATACTTCAGCTATACAGACTCCTCAGTAAATAATTACTGAATTGCATCAAACATGTCAACATCCACAGCAAAATTGAACCAAATTCTTCTCCAGTTTCCAGGTTTAGTGTCAACTTCCTTTAAACAAACCACTGAGCCTAGATGATTTCACTGGTAAATTTTATCAAAGATTTACAAAATAAATAATACCCAATGCAAACTTTACTTCAGTGCAAACTTTTTCAGAAAATACAAGAGGAATGAATAACCACTCCCCACCCCCAGTCATTTAGTAACATTTGTTATTTAGTCATTTAGTAACATTCTGTAACTTGACCAGACAAGAAATTATACAGAACAATACAGCCAAATGTTCCTCTCAAACACAAATGCATTAATGCAATAATTCCTAACAAATGTGGCAAACCAAATTCAGCAGTATATTAAAAAAATTAACACCTTAAGGGGGCGCCTGGGTGGCTCAGTCGGCTAAGCTTCCGACTTCAGCTCAGGTCACGATCTCGCCGTCCGTGAGTTCGAGCCCCGCGTAGGGCTCTGTGCTGACCGCTCAGAGCCTGGAGCCTGTTTCGGATTCTGTGTCTCCCTCTTTCTCTGAGCCTCCCCCGTTCATGCTCTGTCTGTCTCTGTCTCAAAAATAAATAAACATTAAATTTTTTTTTTTTTAAATTAACACCTTGGGGGTGCCTGGGTGGCTCAGTTGGTTGAGTGTCTTACTCCTGATTTCCGCTCAGGTCATGATCCTAGGGTCATGGGATTGAGCCTCAGGCGGGGCTTTGTGCTTAAGATTCTCTATCTACCTCTGCCCAAGTCCCCTGCTTGGGTACTCTAAATAAACAAACTAAAAAAAAACAAACAAATAACACCATGGAAAAAATGAAGTTTATAACAGAATTGAGGATTGGTTTAACACTGAGAAATAAAACAATGTAATTTACCATATCTCCGGAAGAAATAAGAAAATAAGAAAAAAAAACCCATATAATCATCTCAATAGATACAGAATGCATATATGACAAAATTCAATACCACTCATGTTAAAATTTTTCAGAAGCTAGAAATAGAAGGGAAATTCCTCAATCTGATCAAGACAATCTATGAAAAACCTACAGGTAACTTCTTCAATGGTAAAAGACAGAATTTTTTTTCTCTAAGATTGTGACCAAGACGCAGTTTTCTGTTTTCACCTTTTCTAGTAAACATTGGAAAACATAAACAATGTATTAGGTGTGAAAATGAATAAAAGGTATACAAATTGGAAAGAAAGAACAAAACCCATCTTTATTTCCATTTGATTGTGTGTATAGAGAATTCTAATAATTCCAGATAAAGATGGTAGAAATTATACATAAGGTCAGAGTATATTAGGTCTCTATGTAAAAAAAAAAAAAAAAAGTCAACTGTATCTATACTAACATACATTGGATTTAGCATATTCAAAATAAATTTGACCAAAACAATTGAAGTATATACTACCTGATTTAAAGATTTACTTTAAGGCTAGCTTTGATTCTTCTGGAATAGGTATAAGGATAATTATATTTAAAAATGCAGTATCACAGTAAACCAAGAATTGAAAAGGATGATATTAATTGGTAAGGAACAATGTGGTAACAGAAATCTAAGTTGGCCTTCAAGAATCCTGCCCCCTTGTACACACACCTTGTATAATCCCCTATTCTTGAATGTGGATAGAAAAAAGTCTCCTCCTGGGATTAGTTCACTAGTATGACAAAGAAGGTAGATTTAATTCAGGTTCCAAATCCATTACTTTGAGTCAAAGTAAGAGAAAAAGATATTATCCTAGGGAGCCTGAAGGTTTCAGGTGAGCTTTTAAAAAGGAGACTTTGCCTTTCCTATAGGAAGAGATTAAAATTAGCAGAGTGTGTAGCAAGGAACTGAGACCCACCCCAGGAGGCCTGCTCAGCAGAAAACCAGCAAGAAAATGGGGTCGTCAGGTCTACAACTATTACGAGCTGAATTCTGATGACCTGAATGACCATGGAAGACCTTTCTCCGGCAGAGTCTACAGGTGAGGATGTGACCAGTCATACTTTGATCTTAGCTTTGTGAGACCCTCAGCAGAGGACCCAATTAATATATGCTACACATCTCAGCCACAGAAACTGTAAGATGATGAATATGTGTTGAAATTTGTTATATAGCAATTAAAAAGTAATGGCAATTGTAACAAAATAGACAATACTACAGTAGACATCATTCATAGTAAACTTAAGAAACAGTTCTTTTAAAGCCAGGAGCAAGGAAAGGAATTACTGCTTTTTCCCAAAACTTCACTGGAGTTCCTATATAATGCAGTGGGTCAAGAAAAATCATTAGACCTAATTAAGACTTAAATGGGACCATTTTGTCATTATTTGCAATAGGATTTTTTTTTTCCTCAAGCCCCCAAAAACTCTGTAAATATATAATAGTAGTAGTAAGTTCATCAGAGTTGCTTGATTTATACAAGCACAAGACAGTTGTAAAAATGGAATATGTTAAAACATATTGTTTGAAATAATAGCAAACCTATAATTTGCTGAGAAATGTATCTATATTATCTTTATGGAGAAAAATATAATATTTTATTAAAAGACATTAAAGAAGACTCCTCGAAATGAGAACTTCATAATGTCTATAGATATGGCACATAAAAATGTTCACACTTTCTAAATCAATAGGGAACTTCATTATAATTCTGGAAAGATTCCTAATAGGCTTTTTTGTAGAACTTGACAAAATGAGTCTAAACTTCATGTGGAAAAGAACTTACTCTTTTTTCCTTAGAAAAATATATATACAAGAAAATTTTGAAAAAGAAAAAGTGAGCTGACTGTCCTATCAGATTTCAACACTTATTATAAACATTATGAATAATAAGACAGTCTAGTATTGAAAAAGATGTAATAAATGACCTAAAAGAACAAAATGAGGAACCCAGAAACTAACACATGCTTTTATGGAAACTTGATATATTATAGATATGTCATTGTAGATAAGTAGATATGGATAAACAATACAATAAATGAGACAACTGGCTATCCACATGGAAAGTAAAGCAAAATAAATTTCCTTTTCTTCAAACACAGAAATCAATTCTCTTTGGATTAAAAACCTAAATGCAAAAAAAAATGTTCCTTTAATTTTTTTTAGAATATATAGGAGGATATCTTTATGATTTGGGGGGAGGAAAGGGCTTTCTTAAACATGGCAAAAACATATTAATAAAAAATTAATTTAAAAAAAACAGCAGTGAGAGACAATACCATAAAACTCAGACTGAGATTAAAAAAAAACACACACATGTAATTTACAAATTACTATTACTGGTGAGTAATAACCAGAATAGAGCAAGAAGAAGAAGAAGACAAATATATACCTCTTCATTCCCCACACAACAGAACAGTTAAAACATATAAGCAAGAATTAATATAGAAGATTAATATAGAAGGTAATTCAAATCCTGCTGTATGTGTGCTGGAGATGTCTTAGCTGTCTTGAGCTAACTGTGTTTCCTGCCAACTCCATGATCAATGACATCACCATGGCAGATTGACACTGGCCATGGTGGGAGAATAGAAATTGGTAAGTGTTTCTTCAGTGTATCTGGGATTCCTCATGAAAAATCTTAATATCTGCCATGGAACTGTCATGATGTGGAAACTTATACTACTATCATGAAGAAATGCAAAGGATAGTTCACACAGTTTAAGTTGCCATTGAATCAGATTTTCTTTTAGAGAGAAAAACCAACCCAGCACACATACCTGCAAAATCTTCATCTGGCAGTTAGATATGATATATTTTGAATCTTGTTTGGTTTTTGTTCCAATTCCAATCAGATAAGAAAAAGTTAGAAGTCAATGAGATGGATACTTGAAGATATAATTGTACAACATGATTTCTCCATTGAAAATACATGGTAAGTGGACAGTAATTCAATATCAGTGAAATCATAATGAATGTTGTACACAGGTCTGCAAATCAGTGGTTTATACAATATTTAGATTATATTGTAAGATCACTGTGTTTAACCTTAGTATATGAATATGTCATGTGAATATATAAGAAAACTATCAAATGAACAACAGCAAAAGCAAAAAAAAACCAAAAAACAACACAAAACTAAAAATAAACCTGGTTGCAGGATCAATGCAGAATTCACATTTGGTTTCCTGAGGGCTATCTTAGATGATATAAATATGAGCTTATATCAGTGCACTTGATGTGTTATTATTACTGCTCTGGATCTCTATGCAGATCTAATCATTGCCGTTATAATTAGGGTAGAAACATTTAAAAACAAACAACCCAATTAGCTAAATCATTGCTTATGTCTTTTTTTAAATACATATTATTAAATGTTTTTTTAATTATTATTTATTTTTGACACAGAGAGAGACAGAACATGGGCAGGGGAGGGGCAGAGAGAGAGGGAGACACAGAATCTGAAGCAGACTCTAGGCTCTGAGCTGTCAGCACAGAGCCCGACGCGGGGCTCGAACTCATGGACTGTGAGATCATGACCTCAGCTGAAGTAGGACGCCTAACCGACTGAGCCACCCAGGGGCCCCAATCATTGCTTATGTCTTAATGAAAGAGTCACTGTTTTCAAAGGATAAGCATTTTTACCTCTTATCAAAAACCAAACTGCATACTTGAATAAAACAAAGCAGAAAGATGAGTTTATCACAAAAGTTTCAACCTGCAAGCTGGGAAACACAAGACTATGGGAGCAAAGAGTTGTGAGCAAGCTGCTCATAGACCAATAGATTTTTATGGCATAAATATGGAAGTTATTTGGCTTTTTCAGTTGATTGGCTACCTAGTAGTCTTCCACTAGGGTAGCTGAATTAGGTAAATAACAAAGCCCAGAGATGGCATGAATAGACTTGGCATTTGAAAATGGGCTGATGGTTCTCTGCAATCTCTGACAACCACGGTATATTCCTGTTAGCTGAGGCTAAGTTTCATTCTTCTTTATGCATGGCATTGACTATCTCCATTTTGTCCCCGTTTTAAGTTATTTTATTTTACTTTGGTTCTAGAGTATCTAAACTTTAAAAAATGCAAAATAGCACAATTGGAATTGATCTTAAAAGTCATAATTATTCTCTCTCAATATAAGAATTCCTTATGAAATATACCCAAGGATAATCATCCAATATCCACTCCATTTTGTATGTGGAAGAACTTAAAATGTTGCAAGTCAATCAATCCACTCTGTTTCAAATTACCCAGTTACCTCAATCTTTTTAATGCTACAACTAAATTTGCCTCATTTTGACAATCACCTACATATATTAGATCTTTTTCCTTATTTCATGAAGGAACAACAAAACCCACTACTCTCCCTATATCCTATTGCCTTACTTATATTTGTGCTTCTCCTGTGAGAAACAACTTATGAGATGGTGATGAGTAGGATATGTAAGCAAGAAAATTGTAAAGGTCATCACACAATCAGATCAACTGAGAAATAACACGAGAAGTCCAAATAATAAAACTTTCATTAAAAAAAAAAGCCAAACCTCTTGGAAAGTAAGCTCCCCAAGAAGTATTTTTATTTTCTATCCATATGAACAGGGTGTAGGCCAATGGGAAATGTTTAATAAATAGTACAATAATAAAGATGATGGAAATGTCAAATAATCTCATTTTAAAATAAGCATAGTCCTTTAGAAAACGTTAACATTTTAAAAAATATATGTATATATATATATATATATATATATATTTTTTTTTTTTTTTTTTTTTTTTGAGAGAGAGAGAGAGAGATTGTGTGTGGTGGGGAGAGGGGCAGAAGGAGAGAGAGAAAGAATGCCAAGCAGGCTCCACACTCAGTGCAGAGCCGACATGAGGCTCAATCTCATGAACCCTGGGATCATGACCTGAGCCAAAATCAAGAGTTAAATGCTCAACTGACTGAACTACCCAGGCATCCCCAAAACATTAACTTTTTAATGTGGTATCAGAAAGCTAATATTTAGTAGATTCTTTATCCAGAGTACATCTGAATATAATAATATTTTAAAGTGGCTGATATTTTCTATAATGATTATTTCGGCATTTACAAAAGATTAACATGTACATTGCAGAAAACTTCATAAAAATGAGTATGTATACAAATAAAATAAAGGGCACTTGGGTGGCTTAGTTGGTTGAGTGTCCTACTTCAGCTCAGGTCATGATCTCATGGCTCTAAGGCTTGTGAGTTTGAGCCCCATGTTGGGCTCTGTGCTGACAGCTCGGAGCCTGGAGCCTGCTTTGGATTCTGCGTGTCTTTCTGCCTCTCTCTCTCTCTCTCTCTGTGTCTGTCTCTCTCAAAAATAAAATAAACATAAAATAAAATAATAAAATAAAAAGTATGTAAGATAGTCAATGGTAATATTTTTACTGTGAAATGAGTAAAAGAAGCCTCATTAAAAATAGACTCAGAAAACCCTGAAGGGGGTGCTCTCCCACACATACCACGTGTTGCAGCCTACATAACCAGCAGGAAAAGATTAGAATTATTTGACAAGGGAGGACATTCTTCACATAGAAATATTATCTCCTGCTTTTTAGCGAAAGAAGGAAGATCTCTCCTTGCCCCAGCAGCAAAGCACTAACCACTCATTGTAGCAAATGAGAAACCATCAGAATCTCGAATTCTTGGTCTTTTCCAATGAACCTTTGTTCAAACCAACCCTCTCCAATTTATACCTAAAACCTAATCAAACTTGACCTTCCCTTGGTATTTTAGGACTTTGTTATGGTTCACCATAGTTTGCTTGTTCCAAATTGCAGTTCCTCTGCTATTCAGGAACCAATTCATTTTGCTACTAAAATAACCGGCCATTAGATTTTTAAGTTTGACATTACAATATCAGTGAATGTCATTATAAAAGGACTTTGAAAAAAATCAATTTCCGGGGCCTAGTCTATTTCTTCCCAATAACTTCTTTGAAAAATAACTTGCTTCCTTTTGCTAATTGCCTCTAAAGAAGCTAAAGGTTGAAGGATTATGCTTACACACACTTACATGCATATACAGACCTACAGATGCAACTTACAGTAAAACAGTTACAATTTAGGAATCAAAGCTATGTTTGGTATATTATTGACTGTGTTTTAGAAAATGTACTTTCCTGGAGAGACTGTACTATCATATATCACAAGTGCTGTCTTGACCCAGTTTTGAGTTAGACTCTCACTCCTTGGTTACAACACACACACCCAACTGTCATAAATCTCAGATGTCAAACATCTAGGGACAGGCATTTCTTTCTTATGCCTGTGCAAATACTCAAGACACCCAATTCAGAGGAAGCCAGTTTGTCACACATAAGCCACCTCCTATAATTCCAGCCTACTGTATCTACTATATAGATAATATAGATATAGATATAGATATATAGATATAGATATATATATAGATAGATAGATAGATATACATAGATATAGATATAGATATAGATATAGATATAGATATAGATATAGATATATAGATAGATATAGATATATCCCCTAAGTGTTTATATAGATATATGTATCTTCTTTAAAAATGCTCATTTTTTTTGAAAGATAAAAGTGTTTGTCCCTAAATGCTTTGGTGTTATGAAAAGGGTCAAAGATACCCAGCACGTCCATTTAGGTCACTTTGTGTTTGGGTGGGAGGGAAGAGAATAGGTCGAGAACACAGTGCCTTTCTCTTTTATCTTTGCTGTTCTGACTGCTAAAATGTCCTGATGGAGCTGCCTGCCCTTGATTTAGCCAGAGACAGAATTTATCATTTTAAAGATACCCATATAACTTAAATAACACCAAATTCTCAATCCCCTTCTCAGCTATAGGAAGCACTAGAATCTGCTTAGTACAGAAGTAGTAATTCAATTCTTCTCTTTGGCTAAGGATCTACCTAGGTCTTTCGCACTTTGTGTCAGCATACTTGAGGCAACATTAGTGCTTACTTAATGTTTTTTAAAAACTCTGTTCTTCTGTGATTCTGTGTAAAGCTTCATTCATCTAAGAAAAAAAAAAGAAACACAAAAAATACTCACTGATTTAAAACTCTTCTTTTGGACTAGAAAATTTATCTTTAACACACATATGTATTTATTTCCTTCCATTCTAAAACACAGCTCCACATATTGTACTGAAATTGGGATTTTATCCTTTATTCAAATTTGCATTCCTATGTAATCAAATATTTTGTGTACTAAATATTCTTCAAAAACACAACTTCCATGGGAGCATAACATTCCATCATTTATTTAATCAATCCTCTATGAATTAGTTGATTATTCTTAGGTTTTCATGATTCCTCCTTTACATATAGTCATATAATAAAATTATATTCAATTTACCCCTAAGGATTTTCTTTAAGACTGTATTTCTTGAGGTAGATATACTGTGACAGTTAAAGCTTTTAAAATGTATTATTTTCCACTTAGATCTTACCAGTGTATACTTCCAAGACCAGATTATAATGAGAACATCCTGAGGGTCCATTTTCAACTCTAACATTTTTTTATTCCAAAATAAGTGTTTATGAAACTTAACAATAAAAGTATCTTTTAAAATAATAATACATAATACTGATGCTAAATATTAGAAAGAGTTGATAGATAAGTATTAAAAGATCTGCTACCCATGTGTCTGTAGGTGAGAAAATATGAGATAATTGTTTATGGGTAAAACACAGGCTTTACATAGTCAGATAAACTTGAGAATATGTTCTATCACCATTACTCAGATTTGTGTAACCTTGATGAGTTGTCTAACTTTCCTATACTTCAAGGTCTCATTTGTAAGACTGATTATTCTAATCAATGTCATTAAATAATTGTCAGGATTAAATGAGAAAAGTTAGTGGCCCAGAGTGAACCCTGAATATATGGGGGCTCTACCACATATTGCCACTGTGAATTATTCAAAGGCAATACGAAAAGCAATCTATAAAATTTATCAACTTCTGTGCAGAAAAAAATCAACCACAATTGATTTTTAAATGTTTCACTTGGTTGCCATGGAGTGATGAAAATGTGTATTTCTAATGCTGTGAATCCTTTTTCTTTTCTTTTTAAATCCAGCCTGAGTGGGGAGGGCAGGGTGGGGAAGGGTAAGCAGGGGTAGAGCTACAAAGGCTTTGAACATTTTGAAATCTTGCCTTCTTTTTCCCTTTTTTTGACTCTCAGTAACTATGTTCAAAATCATTTCTAAAGTCAATGCATTTGGAACATATGAATAGACTTTGATTCAGTGAACAACCATTCAGTCTGAATAATTATCCTGTGAAGGAGAATTACATGTAGTTTAGGCACCATTTAAAAATCAATGTTGTGTATAGATTTCAGGGGTGCTAATTTTTATCTCACTTGTCTCCGCTAATATCTATTCAATTGTTTCTCACAAGTAAAACTTTATTACAGCGTGACTTGCTGGAATTTCTACTGGAAAAGAAAATTCAAGAGATAGCAATTTTTACTATCTGTTAAACATAAGTCATTATTATATAACTTGGTTATTTTGGAGGTTGTGAGATTTGTTTTTCATACTGTTGACAACAATGATCATTCCTTTATTAAATAAAAACTTATTGAGGTTCTACTGCATGGTTATACTGAGAACAGTGATATAAAAAATAATGCAAGTACCCTCATAAATTTATCAATGTGTTCTTGAGGAACACAGACAATAAAAATGAAAATGCAAAACTAAAGAGATAATTTCAAATTTTGATAAAGGCCATGGATGAAATAAACAGTTTAATGTGAGAGAAAATAATTGCTGGGTGGGTCAGAAGTACGTTCTCTATGGCAGTGGCACTTGAGGTAAGACTTGACTAGAGGAACAGCAAGCTCCTGAAAAGTCATGGGACAGTGCAAAGGTCATAAAGTAGGAATGAATTTGGTTTGATCTAGAAAGAGAAATAAGATTAGTGTGATTGAGTAATAGTGATCAAGGAGGGAAAAGTAAGATGTGAAATTTGGAATGTAACAAGGCTAAATTATGCAGGAATTTGGTGGCAAAGGTAAAAGTGTATATTTTATTCTGATTTCAAAGGAAATCTCTTTGACAGATGGACACCCACGTTCAGAAAAATGAAACCAGACCCAAATCTGATACCTTTCACAAAAAATTAACTCAAAATGGATCACAGACGTAAATATAAAATGCAAACCTATAGGGGTGCCTGGGTGGCTGAGTCGGTCAAGTGTCCAACTCTTGATTTCAGCTCAGGTCATGATCTCATGGCTCGTGAGTTCAAGCCCCACGCTATAAGTGCAGAGCCTGCTTGGGATCCTCTCTTCCTCTCTCTCTCTCTCTCTCTCTTTCTCTCTGCCCTTTCCCTGCTTGTTCTCCCTCAAAAGACATAAAGAAGAAAAGAAAGAAAGAAAATAAAATCCAAACCTATAAAACTCTCAGAAGATAACATTGGAGAAAATCTAGACAACCTTGGATATGATGACACCTTTTTAGATACAATACCAAAGGCTTGATCCATGCACAAAATAATTGGCTAATATGGACCTCATTAAAATTAAAAACTTCTACTATGCAAAAAACAATGTCAAGAGAATTAGAAGACAAGCCACAGTTGTGGAGAAAATATTTGCAAAAGACACAGCTGAGAAAGGACTATTATCCAAAATATTCACAGAACTCTTAAAACTCAGCAATAATAAAACAACATACCTGATTAAATAACAGGCCAAAGTCCTTAGCAGACACCTCACAAAAGAAAACACACAGATGGCAAATATGGGTATGAAAACATGTTGCATATCATATGTCATCAGGAAAATACAAACTGAAACACGAGACTCTTATGATATATATGATCCATCAATCGTGCTCCTTTTACCTAAAGGAGAGGGAAACCTACGTTCACATACAAACTTCTTTAAGGATATTTATAGCAGCTTTATTTATAATTGCCAAAACTTGGAAAGAACCAAGACACCCTTGGCGGTGAATGGTAAATATTCTGTGGTACATTCAGACAATGGGATATTGTTCAGTGCTAAAAGAAAATGAGTTATGGAGCCATGAAAAGACATGGAGAAAATGCAAAGGCCTAAGTAAAAGAATAGAATATGAAAAGGTATGGACTGTATGATTCCAACTACATGACATTCTGGAAAAGGTAAAACTATGGAAACAATAAAAAGATCAGTGGTTCCCATGGGTTTGGGTTTGGGGGGTGGATACGCAGAGCACAGAAGAGTTTAGAATACTGAAAATATGCTGTATGAATTATAATAATGGATATATATCATTACATATTTGTCCAAACCCACAGAATATAAAACACCAAGAGCAAACTCTGAGATAAACTATGGACTTTGGGGTACTTATGATATGACAATGTAAGTTCATTTTTGGTTATATATATATATACATATATATATATATGATGCTGATAATGGTGAGTGATGTTGATAATGGGGGAGACTATGCACATGTAGGGGTATATGGGGAAATCTGTACCTTCCTCTTAATTTTATTGTAAACCTAAAAGTGTTTTAAAAATTGTTTTTAAAAAAATTTGTCTTAGGCATTAATGACATAGAAACAATAATTTAAATAGGATCTATTAAAGGTCAGATACATCTTACCAAACCATTACCAAAACTTTCCTAATCTCCCTTGAAAAGAGAAGCAAAGAAAGGGCTCAGACCCATAGTTGTGAGCCTTATATCCAAATATCTTTTCGTATGTTGCATTAGCCCTGGTTGTACTTCCATCTTGCCAGGAAAGAAACCAATAGAGGAAGATACTATTTTTTTTTTCAAGACCTCAGGGCCATCAACAAATTCATTCTCTCCTGCTCAGTTGCAATACCTAAACCAAATACCATCCTGACAACAATCATTCCTGAAGCCACTTGCTTCACTAGTGAATTTTTGCTCAGCCTTTTACAGTGTGCCTCTAGAAAAAGATAATCAATACCTTTTTGCCTCTACTTGGGGAGGATAGCAATACATATGGACAGACATGACTAAGGGGTTCACTGAAATATCCTCTTATTTTACCTGGATCTCTTCTCAAAAACCAAAACATCTAAATTTGCTTGTGATTCAATTCTGATATAATATGTTGATGACCTTCTAGTTTGTTCAGAAAACAAGGTATCTGAAAAAGCATTCCATTTACTTGCTTTCAGCCTTAGTAGAAGAGAGACATAAAACTTCTAAAAACAAATTACAATTTAGCCAAAATATACTTATTATTTATTGTGTGACATATCTAAGAAGGGGAAAACATTCTCTAAATAGACTAAAGACTATTCAGACTTATTCTAGATCCTCACAAAACACCAATTAATAAGATTTCTGGGTTTAACTGAACATCGCAAACAATGAGTGCCAAATTTTTCCAAGATGGCAACATCCCCTTAGAATTGACTAGTCTTCAGTAAGCAGGCTCTCCTCTGATAACCAAAACATGATCAGGACTTCTGTAACCCAAATAAAACTCTTACATAGCCTCTTTCTCTAGCCATTCTAAACAACAAAAAGCTCCTTTGTCTATTTGTGTTTTAGAAATCTGGGAAAGCCCTTGGAGTTTTAATGCAACTTTAAACCATCAAATGCCTATCATTTACTGTAGCCTCACCATTGACCTGGTTGCAAAGGCTTATCTCCCTTGTCTTTGGCCAATAATTGCCACTGTAAAACTTGTTGATACGTCTGCTGAATTAGTTCTAGGCTCCTTGCTTGATCTCATGGTTCCTCCTTCAGTACAGACATTACTACTGACTGAGAATCCGCAACACATTTTTAACAAACCAATTAACCTCTTGGGAGATCTTTACTCTTTCCCTCTCTCATTACTATTCACCATCACAACACCCTGACCTGACACTATCTCACTTCTGAATCAGAAGATGGGGGAATATGTGATTGTCTCACCTCAGGAAACTTTCTATACCAAATTCAGTTTTTTTTCACAGACTCTCACTGAGAACCCTGATCTAGATTTATTGACGGACCCTGCCTCAAAACTGAAACTGGAGGCTATCAAGCAGAATATGCTCATTTAAGTTCTCATTTAGAATATAGTCCTCCACCTGAGGTAAAGCCAGCCTAGATGGACTAATGTATAGCACTTATGGGAGATTATTAACTATCTAAACACTAGAGAGTAAACATAAATACAGTATTATAAACTGAGATGTATCCGACCTCCCAAATTCATGTTTTGAAACTTGAACTCCCAATGTGACTGTATTTGAAGATAGCTTCCAACTCAGAACCAACCAGAGACAGTCATACGAAACTAATAAAAAACCTCACAAAACTAATTACATAAGATACTCCATTTCCAGTTAGCCCATCTTTGGCTACACCGTGCCAACGACATCTAAGCAGAGCATATCTGGAGCCATTTCCTTTTTTGATTTTTTACTATAAAACGATTCCACTTTGCTGCCTGCCTTCAAGTCTCTGGCAAATGCCAGTGATAGTGGTTGCAGCTGAACTACCTTACTATATAGCAAACTCTGAATAAATAGCTTCTGGGTTTTTTTCTCAATTCCGTAAAACATACACATGGCAACTATTTTTGACATGGCGCCATTATATCTGAAGCCATGTGTGAGTTTTAAAAGCAGTTTAGAAGTATACATTCTGTATGAATACAAGAAAAATATAACCGGATTTAATAAATATTGATGCTTTAATATTTGTTTTTCCATTGTTACCAAATTTGTGTATGACTTGGTATAAGTCATGGGTTGGTTTTCTGTTCCTTCATTTTATTAATGTGTATTGAGATTTTTATTGCCTAAAAAAGGAAGAGACATGATTACTGTACAAATTTGAAAGCACATTTAAGAATAAAAGTAAAATAAATACCACTCAAACTATCAGTAAACATAGGTAACTGCTATTTACTTTTGTGTATTTTTACAGACATTTCTTCCAATGCAAAATGTCATCAAACTATATACATTATTGTTATCTTTTTAAAATTCCTGAAATCATAGTAGTAGCATGTTTCCTTTTGTTAAATATTCTGTTAAATCTGGCTTTTAGGGGCATATGGGTGGCACAGTCAGTTGAGAGGTGTGGGGTAGGCTCTGTGCCTCCTGACAGTTTGGAGCCTGTTTGGGATTCTATGCCCCTCCCCTGCTCACATGCAGGAGTGCTCTATCTTTCTATCTTTCAAAATAAATTAAAACAAAACCAAAACAAAAACAGTGTAAAGAAGAAGATGGAACTTCTAGGGGAAATTTGGATAGAGGGCAATGTGTGTGTGTGTATATACACGCACACACACACACACACACACACACACACACACACAATTATTTATTTATTTATTTATTTATTTATTTATTTAATGTTTATTTTGAGAGAGAAAAAGTGAGACCAGGGAAAGGGCAGAGAGAGGAGAGAGAGAATCCAAGCAGGTTCAACTCTGTCAGCATAAGCCCAGCCAGGGCTTGATCCCACAAACCATGATATCATGACATGAGCCAAAATTGAGTCTTAACGCTTAACCGACAGAGCCACCCAGGCGCCCCAGGAAATATATTTATAGTGGACTTTTATAAAGAGTGATACAGGGCACCTCGGTGGCTCAGTTGGTTAAGCGTCTGATTTCAGCTCAGGTCATGATCTCACAGTTCATGGGTCCAAGCCCCGTGTCGGGCTCTGTGCTGACAGCTCAGAGCCTGAAGCCTGCTTGGGATTCTGTGTCTCCCTCTCTCTCTGCCCCTCCCCTGCTTGGACTTGGTCTCTCTCTTCCTCTCTCTCAAAAATAAGTAAACATTAAAGAATTTAAAGAAAAATAAATAAAGGATGATACAATCCACCCTACTGTCACCTTGGGGTATATTGATGAATGAGTAACCTTATTTTTTTTTAGAATATTGTGGATTTTGGTTTGGGTTTCTTTGAATGTTCATAATGCCTAGATGAGTCTTAATTTTCAACTGTTTTAGAAATTTTCCTCTTGTAGAATTTTATCACATAAACAAAGTCAAAACACTGACTGGCAGTTAATCTTGTCATTATTCCTGAGTTTGCAAATGTTTTCTCTGTGATAAAGGCCAACCAAATTTGCAAATTGTTGGTTGTAGAAGTTAGGCTGCTCCCACAGAAACTAGATCCTCCTTGATGATTACATTTCAAAGGGATGACTCCCAGACTACTGAGCAAGACAAGGGTTTTAAAACTGACAGGGTCTGGGAGGAGATTTATATCTCAAAGGGACAAAGAATTTATAGTTGAAAGTTTTCTTAAGTAAGTGCTCTAAGGAAAAGGAAATCAGGAGCCTGAGGGGAACTTTAAGGCTGTCCTGGTCAGATGCAGTAGAGCATTCTATATTCAGACTTTGTTAACACATTTTAAGTTCAAACTGATAAATTCAGGCATTATATAAGATGATTTACACAAACTGAACTGCTTCCCTAAAATGCATTTTTATAAAAGTGTCTTCAACTTCTATGCTTTCATACCTTCATTACGGTTCACTTCATGATTCCTGAACCTTTACATTGTTTCCCAGAAACTAGGTATGAGGTAGAGTTTTCTCACATACTGGAAGGCAAGAGTTTCCTGCAAAACCTAAAATGGGCATAATCCACAAGACTTTCATTTGACTTTTTTGGTAACAGTTTTATAGCCCTAATTATGCTTAAATTTATAACATTGGTTTGATTTTCCTGAGTATAACACAGCTGCATGAATAATCGTAATTTTGAAATCTACTGAGTAGGGGGAATTCATTACCAATTTTTACATTAGAAACAAATAATTTAATGATGTGTAGCTAATAACTTTATGGCATATTTCTAAAGCATTGATAACCCACAGCAAAAAATAATAGATGACCATAGAGATAAATATGTTTAAATACTATACTGCTGTACCCCATAACCAACCCCTTGACTTTTTCAACTGCTGACTCCCTAAGAGTTGACAAGAATCTTGCTGATCAAGAAAAATTGAGTGTATCTCCTGCCATAAAAGGAAGATCATCAACTTGATAGAGTGTTACAATGGCTCAGAAGAGAAACATCAGCAGTATAGGTTAAAGGGTTTTACATTCTGTATGATGGTGGCTTTAGCTGGGTATTTTAATGTGGTGATGTGGTCATGATTGAATGAAGTTTAGGGCTAATGGACACAGAGACATGACTCTTGTTAAAGTAAATTGCTTTTGATAAGTCAATGGTTTGCCCACTTAGGTGATCTATTGTTCTGAAAAGTATGTTATTTGTCCACGCCATCAACCTTTTGCCCTAAGAATGTTGCTACTTGAACCGTCAGATAAATTGATTTTTAGGAAGTTCCTAAAGTGAGCAATGAAGTTATTTATTGGTTTATAGTCTAATCCTCCTGGACAAGAATTTCTTGGAAAAAAATACTAGGGTCATGTTCCAGAGGCAGCTTAAATTCCATCATAACCAAAATTATAGAGAGAATTTTCCTTGGTGAATTAATATTATTAAATATTTCTACACACACCTGAGATCCTGGCTAAATAATTTATAGCGATTAGTTAATTCTAGAAGTCTCAGTACTCCTTTTTTGTCTTACTGCTTCCCAATCATTATACCATATTAATAACAAAACAGAACCTGTAAATAAAAATAAGGGTTTTCCTTTTTTATGCAAGTACTCTTCCTTTCTCTCTGTCTCTCCCTCTGTCTCCCCCTCTTTGATATTAAGAATATCTACAAAATATCACACACATATCATATTCACACACATATATTTTAACTGTTGAATCTGCAAATACAAGATAATATAACCTTAAATCCCTTGAAACAGTTGTGAAACTTTTTTTCCTTAAAACAGATGTTATTTTTCCCTGAATACAGAGTTCAGATGTTTATGAGATTCATCAGTTCACATTTGCAAGTAAATGGTGGACATGCATATAAATGAGATAATTTCACTAAAATTGCTCAAAGTCATAAGCAAATGCAAATATGTGTATACAACACAAAATCAATACTACTAAAAAGTTAGTAAAGTTGATTTTGAATAGTGCCTTTAATTTATCAAGGATATTGAAAATATGTTTTTGTCGTCACATTTTAAAAAGTGATCTAAAGGTCCTTAAATTTTTACTTTTGAAAGTTGCCTTATTACTCTCAAGTTGTGCATGCAGAAACAAATTTGTTTTACAAACAGCTCTTTTCTTTCTTTATATATCTATGGCATATTCAGTGCTTCCAAGGATATCAAATCCAAAAGCCACAAGTGTTCTACATATACATCATTCATATGATGTCCCTTTATGGTTTTAAAATTTTAGCCAAAGAGTGAAAAACAAAGAAAATACAGTGGATGTTTTGTTTTTAAAAATTTAGCCTTTAGACATTTCTTCCCATAGAAATCTTACAAATTAAATAAAGTGGAGCTTGTTTGATTATGTTCTGATTTGTTTGGGGAGAAAGTATGATTTGAGTGTTCCATAAAAAGTGTTTTTATATCTAGTGAAAACACTTGTAAAGCTACTGATTGATAAGAAACCAATTATCTGAACAAGGCAAAATATCTGATGCTTACTGGATGCTATATACAGCCAAACGTTAAGAAAAGAAAGTAAAAGAAAAGTGAAATACATCGGCCCCCATTTGGACTATCCATATGGATTTGTGGTGCCAGCATTAAAGAAAGCCATTTGTATTTCCTCCAATATTTTTGCTTTATTATTTAGTATTTTGTAAAGTTCATTTCCTCTCCACATCACTTACATGTTGTCCTTCAATGTCTTATCCTACAACTTTTTTTCTATTCACAGTCCTTTCCTAGATAGTCATGTATATCCTCAAGTCATATACATCAAGTAGGTACTTTCCATTCGCCACTCCAATCCACTCTTTACCTGGCTTCTCTTTTCTCTGTGCTAAGAAGCTATATTTTACAGTCAGTATTTTCAGCCTTCTTGTCATCAGATACACAGGTGGATTCACCCCACTGGAAGCATAGGCAGGGTATAGGAAAGCAGGAAAGAAGTTATATCAGGTTTTTATTTTCTGGGCTCTGGAAGTGCTAGGTTACTTGGGAATAATTGATCTTTTCAGGCATTCCTCTCCAGAGTTACCCTCTCCAACTTACTTAAATTAGTCTCCCTTACATTTTAAAGCTTTTGAGGCCATGGTGTCTCAAACTTGGCATTATTGACATTTGGGAATATGTAATTCTTTGCTTTTGAAAGAGGCTGCTCTGTGCATTGTAGCATGTTCAGCAGCATACCTGGCCCTCTACACATTACATACCAAGAGAAACCCCCCAGCTGTATGATCAGATGTATCTCCAGATGCCACATGTCCCTCGGTGGCAAACTGTTTTAGGCCTACGACTCTGTATTATGGTTCTTGAGAGAAACAGAACTAATAGGGGATAGATAGATAGGAAGATATAGATAGATAGATAGATAGATCGATAGATAGATAGGAAGATATACAAAGCTATATATATAGAGAGAGAGAGAGAGTGAGAGAAGAGAGAGAATATAGATGCAAGTAGCTATATATAGACTATAGATATAAGTAGCTATACATAAATAAACTGATTTATATAATATATATTTATTATAAGAATTGGCTCACACAATTTGGAGGCCAAGGAGTCCTACTATCTGCCATTTGCAAGCTGGAGAGCCAGAGAAGCCAGTGCTATAACTCAGTTCAAGTACATAGACCTAAGAATTAGTAGAATTGATGATACAAATCCAAAGGCTCAAGAACCAGAAGAACTGATGTCTGAGAGCAGAGGAGATGGATGTCTCATCTCAAGCAGGGAGCAAATCTGCCCTTCCTCTACATTTTTGTTCTACTCAGTCCCTGGGCAAATTAGATGATTGCCACCTGCATTGGTCAGTATAATCTGTACACAAATGCTAATCTCTTTCACAAATACCATCACAGACACACTCAGAAATAATGTTTTACCAACTATCTTGACATCCTTTAGCCTAGTCAAATTGACACATAAAATTAACCATCACAGACTGGTCATGGTTCTTCTCTGATATTAACACTGGTGTTCCAAAATGTATTTGGTTTCCTTACGTCTCCCTCACAGCTATGTAAATTATCTCTTTCTTAAACATTCTTCAAATTTTCCACCTGAGTGTGTGTTTCTAATATTCTTGACATCATGTGTAGAAGAGAGAGTCTGAATGCTCAGGGAGATGAAATTTTTGGAATAAATCTATTTTTAGCAAATACTTCAACCACCCTTTTACCATAATGGGTGGCCCCATAGGACATTCCTTTGACCTTCATCAAAAATTAATTAGTCATAGGAATACTGGTATACTTCAAAAGCTCTACGGGGGCTATCCATCTATAGTAGAGAAGATAATGGTGATGCTACGAGGGAATTATTCCCTAATTTTAGTGGTAAGAATGGGATTTTTAAGTTGTAATGGAAACTTAATTGTCAGAAATAAGATAGGCATCTCTATCCTCTTTATTATCTCTTTCAGTTGGTGATACAACCATTCACTCAATCATGTGAACTAACATCACAATTGACAGCCACCTTCCTTACCACCACTTTCAATTTACGTTTTTCAAATGGTTCTCTTCATCCATAGTATCATTGCCCTAGGTGACAGCTTTCAGCTTGTCAATTAGCTAAACTATGTTTCCCAAAATTCCCTTCACTGAGTGCCCATAAGAGAAATGTCTGTGAGATTTGGAAAGTAGAAATGGAAAACATCTATTTTTATGCTCTGAATGCCAGTGTTATGCCAAGTGTTTGACTTACACAGTATTACTGACCTTCTAGCTCTTCTTGTTGGTGTGGGGCAGCAGCTGGTCTGCAGCTTCACCAGAATGGCCAGGTCTTTTCCATTAACTCCTCTAATCCTAAACCAAGCATGTGTGAAGCTTCATAATGAAGGGCAACAGCTTATCCTTCCCAGTGGACAAGAGTTTGGACATTGCATCTGGTTGTTCACTTTGCCTGGAAGGAGAGATGGCCAGAGGTATGGATCTAATGGTTTGGCAGGGAATTGGCGGAAACTTGGTAACAAAGAGGTCTGGCAAAGAGGTATGTAATAGGCCATTCAGAAGGGGCAGAGAATATAAAGATATTTGTGTTCCATGTAAATGCTCAAGAAGGATTAACAATTAAACAAGATAAATCACCCTGTGGATGACAGTCAGATTTTCTCCAGCTATCCTTTTTTCTTGCCTAATAGACTTACATATAAAATGGGCAGTGAGGCAGAGATGGATATTATATAAGGAGTAAGGAAAATGACCTTTAATCACCAAGAGCTACCCAGCTACAACCACTGCTCTGTGCTCAACCTGCCAATATCAGAAAACAATACTGAGTTTCCATACTCTACTATTCACTAGTAGAATCAAATAGCTTCCCAGTAGCAGGTTGATAACAGTGGTTTTTTCGTGGAAAGGTCAAAACATTGTTCTCCCTGAAATAGGCAGTTACTTTGGTTATAGATTCATATTCTCTTACTTAATCCTTCTGTTGAAACCAAAATCTATGGACTTACAAAACACCCTATTCACTGTCTTAGTGTTACACATTATAACTTCTGACCAAGGAAATAATCTCCCAGGAAGTGAAGCATGGCGATGGGGTTGATAACTATGGAGTTTACTGGTCTTATTATGTTCCCATTACCATAAAGTAGCTGTTCTGATAAATTAATGGAACAACTTTTCTCATACATACTAGGTGGGTGGCAAAGTCTGATTGGCCTGAGGTAAGACCCTCTGGGATGTTGTAGAAAATCATCATTAATATATGTGATATATATTTTTTATAACCAGGATTCATATGACCATGAGTCAAGAAGTAGAAATTAGAGTGCATCTTTTCACCACTGTTTTTATGGATCTTTTCATCTCAAGTCTGTTGGTCTAAAGATCTTAGTTTCCTAAATGATTCCATCAGGAGATCCAGCAAGAGTTCCATTAAACTTGAAGAGAAGACACATTCTGGAGACATTCACTTTCCAATAGGCAAATGTTGACTACTGTACTAGAAAGAGTGACTTATCCTAACTGAAAAGAAGTTGGGTCACTACTACACACTGAAGATGAGAAATAAGTCTGGAATTCAGATGATCCATAGGGTGTTTCCAAATAATATTAAGTCCTGTGGTCAGAGAAAATGGAAACTACAAAAACTCACTACCACGAGTACACATAATGGCCCAGACTCTTTAGGAAGGAAGCTTTGGGTCAGCCCACCAAACAAATATTTATGACCACAGAGTTACTTGCTGAAGACGAAGAAATATATAGAGTAGTCAAAAAGAATGTCATAAATATCAGCTGTGACAATGTGCCCAGTTACAGAAATGAAGAAGGTAATTGCTATATTTCTTCCATGTCTGCTCAGAATATATGTATATATTATATATGTATACATATATTCTACACCCTTTTTACTTTCTCTCCTTTTACCAATTCATTTAAAACTGTATATTTTAGGTAATTTTACATCTAGTATTTAAGAGAGTAATTTTATATCAAATATTTAAGAGACTATTAAAAGAGAGAGTATAATTCAGCAGAGGGATGAACATTTGAATATCACCTGGAGAGAACAAACATTTGTATTCTTCTTGAGGAGTGGACTACTACATTTTTGTCTATATGTAGCCAAGCTGTGCCAAGTTAAGCAGAAGTATAATTTTTCTATTTCCTTATATGAACATTAAGTTATGGTTAAGAGTGTTGGGTATTGGTGCCACGTTGACAAGCATTGGCTTTGATGTTGGCTTTGAATATTGTTGAGTTAGCTACGCTGTAACAGCATTTCCCAGAATGCCCTTCCTCACACTGCCCTATGTTAGAATTGGCCCATTAGAAGTTTTTATGAGGTTTGGAATGTGGTAGAAAAGTAGCAGCCTTTTTACATTCCGAAGATTGATGAAGGCCAGATCCTACTGTATTTCCTATGTTGTGCCACTCATCTGCTGGCTAAACTTTTGGTAACAGCCATGTTCACAGATCCATAGCTCCCACCAGATTTGGCTTCTTCAAAATTGTGGGCCATGCACATGGCAACTCAGTGGGAAGGGTACCAGTTTAGCTTATGAGTCACTTGTACCACTGGAATTGATGATAGTGAGAGACAGATGCATATTCCAATCTGTTCTTTTGTTTCCAGATTGTCATTGTGAGTTCCAGCGTGTCCTTACTCTTTCACTTTTTATGTCCATATTCCCTTTTCATCTTCTGACTCTGCTTGGTTCAAGCCAAACACAAGATACAGAAGGAACATTCTTACATAGACTACTGAATCAAATCCACAATTATAAAAGGGATAGTATGTGCAATGCATTCCTTAACCTCTATTGCTCTAAGTGGCTGTGATTTTCTGATCAAACGCCAATATCCTCAATTTCAAACTCTCATCAGTTTTCTATAGCATCTCGACTCTGAATTCTATAGTTCTGTGTCTTTGCAGTGGGTGGAAAAGGCTAGGAAACATACAGATTGATTCTGCTCTAGTTTCTATGGGAATAAATGTTTTCCAGGATCAGTCTATAGCATTCTGTAGTCATGGATATTAAGATATGACAGTTAGAATGATATCAAGCATCCCTCTAGCTGTAGCATCCCAGGTTTTACTATTTAACCATTCTAGATCTCTTATTATTTAAGCAATCCTTAAAATACGACCTTCAAATATAATTTGGCATACCAATGACTATATTTCAAACAAGAAATAATCAATATAATCAAGGGAATTTTTGTAATGCTTCTAATTAATTTGTTGAAATTTATTTTCAGTAGAAATATTTTTAACTCCTTAACTTTGTTATCCTAAAACTTCAATATTGTTTGCCATTAAAAATGTGTTTGATCAGAATATAGCTACAGGTTATTTAAAATACTTGTACTAAATATTTACAATTTCATAATATTCAGTACTAACGTTGCCAATACAAAATTTCTCAAACTTAGCATTAAAAAATCACATGGGTACCTTAAGAACACAGACTCCTGAGGATTTGATTCAGTGGATCTACTAGGGGCCCAGTATTCTGTATTACGGCAAACACCCAGTCCACACCAACACACACATTCTGAGGAGGCTGCTAATCAAATGGGTCAGGCCGAGTAAAATACATTAAATTTTTATTCAATATTTGCTACTGCAATATGCAAAAGTTCTATAAACACCACATGTGAAAACTGAAAATAAAGCAGCCTATTGATTGTTTTTCCAAAATTTGCTCTCAATTCAATGCACATTTTCCATGATGAATAGAAATCAGAGGTAGTGAGAATACAATTAGAAGTAATGACTTTTCAGGATGAAGGGAAAAAATAATAAAGGCTGAAAAATGTCCTTCCCTTAATACCAATACCAATGTGTTATATTTTCACAATGCTTTATAGTTTTCAAGCACTTTCAAATATTATTTCATTTGATTCTCACAATTGAACAACGTTAGGAATGGGATTTGGATTGCTCTTTCCACGCCACGTAGGTGAAAAACTGAAGTAACAACAAAAATGTATTTCATGTCACCTCTTGGTTAGGAACTGAGCTCATCAAATGCTGCAGGGGACCTCTAGGGACATATGTATAGAAACAGAGATGTAAATTTTCTTTTTTTTCTTAGCAGGTAGAAAACTTTGAAAGTCAGTGGAAGTCAGTTAGAATTTAACCTCTTCAGAAAGGTACTGAAAACAGTAAAATAATCCACCCATTTATGAAGAGCTAAAAAGAATTAATGTTTTAACACAAAAGTAGTAACTAGAAGAGAAATTAATTTTGATATCAGTTTTTATAATTAATACTTATGTTACTAAAGGAAAATTAAAAATTGATAAAAATATATTATTTTTCAAGAGTTGGTGATTTAGATACAGTGCTAATTATGTTTTTTGGGTATCTACATATTTTGAAACTATATAAGGTGACTTTGTGCCTCTGCCTATTTATTTTATTGTCAATGTTAATGACTTGTTCTAAAGTGTAATGGGGAAATAATTTGCATAAATTTAAATGATGAGGATTAAAATATACATAATAGAAGTGATAACTTAGAGATGACATTTATATTCTATAGGTTTTCAAATATAAAAGACAACTTTTCAATGTAATCATTTGATTTTGAATAAAATACAGATTTCATAGGCTCAAAATAGATCTAAAGGTAGAAGAAATTTTAATACAAAATGACTCCCTACAATAGTATTTGTAAGACATAAATTTGAAATATAAAATTAAGTGAAGAATATTAGAATCCAATTATTGTACAGAATCTTAATAGATACAAGCTTTAAAAATTCTATTTGCATTAATATTTGAGCTCTTAGATAACAAATAAAAATCCTGGTACAATATTATGGCATTGGATATAAGGATAAATGTGCTTATATTAGTATTAATTAGTATTAAAATTCATAGAACAACCCTAAAATTTAATGTCCAGAGGTAACAATTTGAACTGTCATGAAAAGAGCTCTATTGATTTTCTTACACAATTTAAAACTACAGAGATAAAAAATAAGGCTCTGTAAAATCTTTGAAACCATAAATGTCATAGGTGATCCAATTAAAGATAGCATACATTTCTGGATGATATTTACTATGCCCTCAGGGAATGTGTGAAGGGGTTAAATATGCCCCTTTTGCATAAAGTATGGCTTTATTAACCACACAGTCTTAAGATTCCAATTGCTGATTTAATAAAACAAAAATGCTTCTTGGACCTCTCAACCTCTCAGTCAGTTCACTTGGCTGAGTTCATTTACCTAATAAACAAGCTATGACTTGAATTGTAGAGTTGTGAATCCCAGTTCAGTGTGCTTTCCAGTACACTCCTACAGTTAACGGAGAGCTGGTTCTTCTATATTTAGAATAGTACAAGATGTTACTCAATTTCAGAACCATAAATCAGGATGTGTTTTCCAATACCACCCTCTCTATTCCTATTGTTACGCTGCTATTCTAACTTGCAATAATGTTATTGTAATGGTAGTTATCACACAGTACATCAATAAATTGTTAATGAATCATCTTTGCCTACTAAATTCTTCTCTTTTTTGTGGTAATTTACGTTTTCTCCACCTTTGTACTCTCAGACTGTACTACCCTTTCTGGAATGTAATTGAAGATAGATAAATGCCTGTGGATTAATGAGTGAATAGAAGTACAATATATTTGGGAAAGGGATCACACACTTGACAATCCACATGATTTAATTACTGGGAAAACTGGACTGTCTACTTACTAAAGACACCTGCCCAACCTCCATGACTTAATCACATGATCCAGACACCAGAATGCCCTTTCCTCTACTGCCTATACCAGTCATTGGTTGTCAAGATCAAATCAATAAAATCAATCTCAAATTATTTTTCTCTTATGAAGTCTCTTCTGAAGTTCTCTACAACTCGTTGTAACTTTAATTCTATGAATACCTAAAGTGATGGTAGGTATTTATCATGGAAGAACTTATTCATAGCCTTGCTTAGAATTAATGAATACAGTAAATATCTGTGAGTTCTCCAGATATTCTCTCTCTCTCTCTCTCTCTCACACACACACACACACACACACACACACACACTGTATGGTTTGTTAAATGTGCTTACTAGCAATTGCCTTATTAATTTCCACATACTTTGCATATCTAGCATTTTACCTGGGCCAGCATTATCAGGTACTTACTAAATAATTATAATAAAATTATATTAAAAATTATAAAAGGAGTTTTGTATGAGGCTGTACACATTTTAAAATGTTTAAGTTTACGGGGCGCCTGGGTGGCTCATTGGGTTGAGCATCCGACTTCGGCTCAGGTCATGATCTCACGATCTGTGAGTTTAAGCCTCCTGTTGGGCTCGGAGCCTGGAGCCTGCTTTGGAGTCTGTGACTCCCTCTCTCTCTACCCCTCCCCCTGCTCGCCCTCTGTCTCTCTCTCTCTCAAAATTAAATAAACATTAAAAAAATTAAAATAAATAAAATGTTTGCATTTATTTAAATAAAATAGTTTCTAATGCAAAATAAGTTTTAGAAATCTCTGAGAAAGACTATGTGGATTTTTTTCAAGGAAAAATAATTACTATCAATTACTTATGATTATATGGCTAAACATGATAATTCAATATACTGTATAAATAGCTACATAAACAACTATGGGGTTTTTAAGTTACTGGTGCTATATTTTACAATTTTTGTTTTTTGTATATTTATAAACATTTGCCAAACCACTGTCCTCTTTCTATGCACTGCCTGCATTCTTTTAGTAGCTATTTAATCCCTCAACCTTTTGCTTGCAATTTCCACACACTTTCCAGTGACTAAACTGAAGTTATATATATATTTAAGATATGTTCACAATATCACACAATAAATTTTGGGTTCTTTTATGCCTCTATTTATAACATGAATGATTTGATTAAAATGACTTTAATTATAAAATACTTGTTTTGAGGAAATATGAAGACATTCCCTTTGTGATTTACACTCATTTTCCCTTATTTATTTATTTTTTCATATATTCATTCTTCAAAGCTTACCTTACAAAGTACTTAACATTAGCCTATAGCTGGGCAAAAGCCGTCTAACACAAAGCCCATTTTATAATAACGTCTTGATATCACAAGTAATTACTGAATATTCCACTGAAAATGAGAAACAAAATGGTTGCCTGGGTACAGAACAATTGTAAGCATAGTGGTGGTTTAGCTTCGTGGTTGCAGGGATGACCGGAAGCTACGGCGGGCTGCCTCTGCCCAGCCTCAGGAGAGAGGATTACAACGAATCTCGCCAGCCCGGGAAAAGACACAAATTCAAAATCTGAAATACAGTTTCTACTGAATGCATATTTTGTACCATTGTGAAGTCATAAATCAAGGACTATGTGTATAACAGTGAACAAATTAAGGGAGAATTAAAGCATGAGTTGAATACTATGCAAAAGTGACTTCTAAATCATCTCCTTCATGGGATCTCATCTACTCTAGAGCACACAGGGACATCACAGCAACAATGATCACCCTTTTGTCACCAATTTTGCAATTTCCCCTCTTTACTGCATCATTGGCATACAAATACAGATGGGTTATATTCACTGCAGTTGTGGAATAAAGCAAGTCAAAACAAAGCTTTCTGTTCTCTCCAGATCCCCCTTCAGATAACTCACGATTTCTTTCCTTACCATTACAGCCAAACTCCTCAAAAAGCATTTTTTTGTACGAAACTCCTTGTTTCATTATTTCTACCATCTCTTGGACTAAAATCTAGTAAGATTTGCTTTTCCGTGCTCTATGACTATACTTCAACATTTTTCTTCGGAGTTACCACTGACCCGGATGCTTCCAGCTCCTAGGTCATTTCACAGACCTTATCCACATGGCCTCTCTGGTGCACAAACCACTTTTTTCCCTCGGCTTTCAGGTCTCCTCTGTCTCTTGTTTTTTTTCCCCTACCACATGGCAATTCCTTTTATGTTCCCACCTCCTTTTATTGAATTTTAAGTGTTATCTTATTAGGGATGTGTCCTTAGACTTCTCTTCTTTACCTAGGTTGTAAATGAACAGTCTCTTGACGTTAAATACCATAAATGCCTACAACTTCCAGAGTTCTAATTTCAAACACTGAAGTGAGCCTCAGACTTATACATCCGATTTTCTACTTGTCATCTTCTCTTGGATAAGTAATAAGAACTTTGATTTAATAAACTAATAAACAAACTTCTCATCTGTTGCTACCATAAAATATATTTTACATACGTTCTCCTCTCATTTTCTTCCCTATTACAAGAAATGGCAATTATGGCCTTCAAGTGGGTCCAGCAAGCATACCATAAGAAAAGATGATAACTGGCTGTTCTCTCTCATACACTTAGATGCAAATAACCTGAAACAGTTAACGAATTAAATCAAGCATTATGCAGGAAGGAGGATACCTTATAACCAAATGATGTTTATGCTAAGAAATTTATTTTAGCATTTTATAACCATGAATTACAATTCACCACATTAAGGGATTGAAACAGAAAAATTATGTGATCTTATCAATATAATAAGTATTTGAAAAGCTCAATGCTCATTTAGAAGAGAATGGAATTTAATTACTTAAGATGTTCTGCCAATCTCTACAGAATTGGGAAATATTGAAATTGGAAACAAGAAAGGTCACTATCACCATTTCTATTCATCATCATACTGGAGGATCTAGCTCACAAAATGAGTCTAGAAAAAGAAATAAAATAAGTAATGACTAGAAAGGAAGAAATAAATGTCATTGTTTTCAGTTGAAATGGTTTTGTATGCAGAAAATAAAAAGGAAACTATAGGAAAATTATTAGAATAAGTGAATTTAGTAAGTTTGTGGCTACATGTACAATATAAAATATATTTTAGTATCAAACAATTAGAAAATATCTTAAAAGTACAAATTTCATGTATAATAGTAGAAAGATTACACATTATGTGTGAGTAAATATTTAAAATGATGTGTAAGAATCTAACAAAGAATGTATAATTATAACTCCATATGTTAGGACTTATTTATAGTTTTTTTAATGAGCACATTGTCATATTGCCAGAAGGACAAAAATATAAAAGCATGAAAACATGTAAAAGCCAAAACTACAAGACTTAGAAGAATATATAAGGAGAGTTCCTGGGTGGCAGCTTAGTCAGTTAAGCATCCAACTCTTGACTTTGGCTCAGGTCATGGGACTTTGATCTCAGGGTTCATGGGATCAAGCCCCACATTGGGCTCTGTGCTGACAGGGCAGAGCCTGCTTGGGATTCTCTCTCTCCTCTCTCTCTTCCCCTCCCCTGCTCTCTCTCTCTCTCTCTCAACATAAATAAATAAACAAAAAAAGAATAAGAATATATAAAAGCATCTCATAGTGAACCTGGATAGGAAAAAGTTATATGTCACATCAAACGTACAAACAGCAAAAGACAAAAACACATATGTTGGACCTCGCCCAAATTAGAAGCTTTCTTTTTCAAAAAAGAAGGTGAAAAGCAACTCAGAGGATGGGTGAGATTATTTTCAAAATGTATATATATCAATAGAATGTTTAAAAAAGGAAAAGAGTAACTTGATAAACACAAAAGTTATCTGAAAAGCAACTCTTAAAAGGTATTGCAGATTTGCTCTTGCAATGGGTAGATACGTGGTTTCTTAAGGCTGAGGCTTCTGGGGTTAGAGAAATGGGGAATGACTGCCAGGATTCATTTTGGGGTGATAAAAATGCTCAGGTGTTGGTTGTGATGATAGGTGGGTGTACAACTCTATGAAGATGCTAAAGACCATTGGATTGTATACTTGGATTGCTTGGATGAATAATGTGTTTTATGAGTTAAATCTCAATAGAGCTATTTGAAAAGTAAGACATATAAAATAATTTGAATTTTTGATGATTTTTGTGTGTATATATGCATTGTATTTATTTATGTATGTTAACTATTGGCATGAGGATACTTCATAACAAAACTCTATAGCCCGAGATTAAAAAAAAATTATCCATCTTGCTCATATATCTCTTGTCTGGCTTGTGTGTGGGTGATAAAGTTTAGGCTAGGTTCTGTTTCAAGTCTGTTCCTTATGATCGTGCATCTTCTTGAAGAAGTGGTGTACCCAGACTTTATTCTCATGCCAAGAGCAGAAACACAAAGGAGAAAGCTCATCTAACAAACTTGTTTGTGTCATGTTTGCTAATATCCCAGGAGATAAAGCAAGTTACATGAGTGGTCTCAAATCAAGAGGTGGGAAGTAAATCTAGTTCCTAGTGGACAGAACACAGATCACATCATGTGGTATAATAATGGAAACAAGAGGTAAAGTAGGACAATACTACCAATACTAACTACTGCAATTAATCTCTCTCTCTCTCTCTCTCTCTCTCACACACACACACACACACACACCATTTTAAAAAGTAAAGCAAATAACAAACATCAAAGACATAATAATGCTTATTTATTTATTTATTTATTTATTTTAATGTTTATTTATTTATTTTTGAGAGAGAGAGATAGAGAGCAAGCAGGGGAGGAGCAGAGAGAGGGAGAGAGACAGAATCCCAAGCAGGCTCCACACTGTCAGCGTCAAGCCCGATGCAGGGCTCGAACTCACTGACTGTGAGATAATGACCTGAGCCCAAATCAAGAGTCAGATGCGTAACTGACTAAGCTACCCAGACACCCCAGAAATAATAATATTTAAAAGACTGAAACAGAGTTTGGGGCTTTTAAAGATGTAGCCTCATAAATTCTTTAGTAATGGTGATAAACACAGTACTTTCTTTACACAGCTATCAGCAGACACAAATAAAAATGACTTTCAGTTGCCATACGTAACCACCTCTCTGGACTATTTTCATTAAGTGTACCAATTAGTTATTTGCTTATTGTCAGAAGGACAAAATTATCTCCACTTCTTTATTTTTTTGAAAGGCTATGATAATTGCTACTCTCTTCTGTTTGCTTTTCTTTTTCTCAATTACAAAATATATCTTCATTACTACTGTTCCAAAGATTTTATATTAATAAATAATACTTGGCAAGAAAAGCTTAAAAACTGTTAATGAATTAAGTCAGTAGACATGTATAAATGCATATATGTAAATGTACTACTTAGCAAACTTCTGAGATCATTCTAACATTAACATATATATTTTTTTAAGTTTCTTTATTTTGAGGAGGGGCAGGGGAAGAGAGAGAAGAATGAAGACACAGAATCCAAGCAGGCTCCATGCTGTCAGTGCAGAGCCCAACGTGGGGCTCTGTCATGACGTGAGCTTAACCGACTGAGCCACCCAGACGTCCCAACATATAATTTTAATTAGTTTTAACTACCTAGTAATTAAATGACCATTTGAAATATTGCACTTATATTGTTGTATGGCAAATTTTACTATGTATCAGCTTATTTATACTTAACCCTCTTTGAATCCAGCAGTTTATTACAACTAGTTGTATAAAAACCATTATTACCTGCTGGGTATGGGTCTATGAACTGTGTTTCCAATACCTTAAAAACTATTTCTGGGCAGTTTGCTTTATTATCACAAGTAAAACCATATTTTATTGTAAGCTAGTATTGAAGGAAGGTACTATTTCGCATATTATCCAAAATCACTGTCACAGAAATAGCTTTCTCTTATGTCATTTCCCTTTGCTGTCCAAAGAGGTTCTTATCATTGGAATATGATATTTAAATGCCACCTGTAAAGGACAATCATAGTGACACCACATAACCTGTTATAGTGTTATGTTCTCTGACCCTCTAGTCATTTTGATAGCTCTTGGTTTACAAAGGCTGTTCTTTATTGGGAGAAGTTTTAAAAAAAAGCCTCCAGACAAAGTGACATATTTATGTAACATGAGGTAGAAATGAATGTTCACGAGTTTCACAGGTGATTCATGGAACTAAATACTGGTACATAAACACAGAAACACATACTAATTATATGCGCTAAATTAACACTTCCCTTTTTTGCTGTCATTCCAAATCAAATATGATTTTGTTAATCTTTAAAAATCTTTCCTTAAATGCTCAAATTCTGGGTCCCAATTCATGTAATCTGGATGGATCTCTTCTTTGTACTCCTAGTGATTTGTTTATTTCTGTATTTGAATCTCTCAGATTATACTACTTTATCTTAGAGGGCATAACTGTCAGTTTATGTATTTATATACTTCCAGTACTTAATAGAGTGCCTTATAGAAAATGCTAGTAATTTACTAGCTTGATGAACTTGAATTATCTGCACACCTTTAAAGTTTATTTATTGATTTTTGTGAGAGAGGAGAGAGAGAGAGAGAGAGAACGCACGCACCTGTGTGAGCAGGGGAGGGACTGAGAGAGAGAGGAAGACGGAGAATTCCAAGCAGGCTCCATGGTGTCAACACAGAGCCCAATGCAGGGCTCAAACTCATGAACTGCAAGATCATGATCTGAGCCAAAATCAAGTTGGACCCTTAACTGACTGAGCCACCCAGGCATCCCTGTCTGCACACTTTTAAGATAAGGATAATTATCTAGAATACTATATATTTTTAGGAAACCATATTACATTGATTTAGGTGAGAAATGTGAACCTTGCAGAAATGTGGAACAACACTGGACTCCATAGACTTCTTGAGAAAGAAGCCTGCATATCTTTATTTAGCACATGAAGTTAAGTCTTCATATTTAGTATAGTGTCTCTACAGGAATTTCTGTTGAAGACAGTATACTTGATCTTTCCCCTGAGTACACTGAGTTCATGTTCATTATTATCTATTTTGCCAAGTGGGACTGTATATTCTAGAGAAATTCTCAATAGAAAGAGTCAAGAATTTTTTTTTTCTTTAAAAAATGAGGCTTCTGTTATCCACCATGATTCCCAAAGTCCCTGCATGGGTGACACTGTCAAAAAGAGATACACTTCACTGGGGATGAAGGAGGAAAATAGTAATGTGTCCTAGCCAATCACACAGCATCCAGACAAATTCTAGCCCGCACCTCCCAGTGGGGGCTTATCCTGCTGGTGATCGAGCCCCTACCCAAGTGGGGTGACACACCTGGTGACTTAGAGACAGGTGTAACTTCACACGGGCTTCCTGTCCAAATCCAAGCCAATTCTGTTTCTGAGCCAAACAACATAAAAAACAACTTGAGGAAAATATAAAGAAAGTGATGAATATTATCTTAAAGATGACACATTTTACGAATGAAAACAAACAAAAACAGTTTTGAATGTCATCAAATACATTTTCCTTTAAATGGCACTCACTGACTTTCACATGGTCCTAAAGCAATAGTTAATAATATTAGTTCCTCTCAGCCACTGAGCATCTACAGTGCGCTATCTATATCATGTTAATATGATACTGCATTAATATTCTGTCCAGGAGGCATCAAGATCCCCACTTTACAAATGAGTAGAGTGTTCTCAAAAATTTATAGCAATTGACTAAGAACACAAATCGCCAATTGATAGAGCTGAAGTTTGATAGCAGGCTGTCAGACTCCAAGACCATGGACTTTCAGTGATTAAGCTATGGTGCCTTTTAGAATGATACATATATTCGGTAAAAGATCAAACTTTTCAGCAAAAAGATTCGGCAAAAAGATCTTCACTGATACATACATATCGACTTAGGATAGTGGAAATGTATTCTCTATCACAATATAAAAACCTCTTTTTCATTTTTGCCCAAACTAATCTATTCCACTCTTGGTCTTCACCATTGCTTATATAACTTCATAAAACTGTGGGTTAAGACACTTTGAGAATAGAAGTCAAGTTCATAATCCTCTCTGCACTTTGTAAACAGACAACTATACCAAAGAACTCAAAATGAAAGTGAAAAAAAAAAAAGAATGCTATTCCGGACTTAATTTCCATCTTCCATTAATCACTGATGCATTTATTTGTTTGTTTGTTTGTTTATTTATTTATTTATGGAGGTGGGGTGGGGAGGGAGCAAGAGTGCATGCATGAGAAGGAGAGGGACAGAGAGAGAGGGAGAGAGAGAATTCCAAGCAGGCTCTGGGCTGTCAGCACAGAGTCAACACAGGGCTCAATATCATGAACCATGAGATCATGACCTGAGCTGAAATTAAGAGTTGGTCACTTAACCAACTGAGCCACAAAGGCGCTCCACATTTAAGAGTTTTCAAAACTTCCTTAAGCATGTATATGAAAATACGGGAAAGATATTTTTAACTCTAAACTGTTCTGAAAAGTGAGTTTGTGTGATCCTCAAACTCAAGTAGCTTCCTTCTTTGTCAGGAGGAAGAAGAAAGTTCAAGACGGAGGCCCAGGTTTGAGCTAATGTCATTTGAAGTTTATAGCATCACATTCTAAAAGACATCTCAGCTAAATACCAAGTTTCATTACTAAATTACACAATATAATTTCCATTAAAGTTCTGTTAAAAATATCTCTGCTTTATGACCCGCCATAATCTCACTTATTCTAAAGGGACACCCTTGCCTTGTTAATCTTCCTTAATTGCTCACTGAGGCTTGCTCTTTTGAAAGAAGTTCTTTTATCTTTGTTGAAGTATGTCCTCACTTATACTTTTCTTCTTCTGATTTACCAAATACAGCTACCATTCATTCGATTCCTGATCAAGGCTAACAGAGGATCTCATTGTGCTAATGTGCTTTACGGTGACAATAAACAAGAAATGAATGCAGAACTTTGTTTTAAAAATAAATCTTCATTTGAGAAAGTTTTAAGAAGACTGGAGAGCCTCTTAGGTTCAGAATATTCTGTTAAGAGGGTTGTTTCAGAAATGTTAGGCCCTCTGGGACTTTGCCCTTCCACTGAGGGCTGGGCCTGTGATGCTGACTATCTTTTCATTTGCCTACTGGCCATCTGTATGTCTTCTTTAGAAAAATGTCTATTCAGATCCTCCACCCACATTTTAACTGAGGGCTTTTGATTTGCTTTGTTTTGGTATTGTTTAGTTGTATGAGTTCTTTATATATTATGGATATTAACGCTTTAATCAAATTATGGCTTGCAAATATCTTCTCCCATTAAATATATGGCTTTTTCACTTTAATGATCGTTTTGTTTGCTCTACAAAAGCTTTTTAATTTGATATAGTTCCATTTGCTTATTTTAGCTTTTATTTCCCTTGTCTTTAGGTCTACAAATACAAATGAATCTAACATAGTTTTTCTAATAGAAGTTGTTGATAAAACACACAAAACTTGGGGCGCCTGGGTGGCTCAGTCGGTTAAGCGTCCGGCTTCAACTCAGGTCACGATCTCACGGTCCGTGAGTTCGAGCCCCGCGTCGGGCTCTGGGCTGATGGCTCAGAGCCTGGAGCCCGCTTCAGATTCTGTGTCTCCCTCTCTCTCTGCCCCTCCCCCGTTCATGCTCTGTCTCTCTCTGTCTCGAAAATAAATAAACGTTAAAAAATTAAAAAAAAAAACACACACACAAAACTTTAAACATATGTTAATATTTTGCCTTAATTCAAAATTTTCAAGTTTTTAATGTGAATTTATTAAGATAAAGTAAAAAATAATTTGAAATGTACTTTTAACATATTTTTCTTTGACAAACCAGGATTCAATTACAGATTGGTTTGACTAATTATTGGTTCAGAAGCCCTATTGGTATATTTCCTAGATCCTACTGTTTAATCATATCATAAGACTAAGGTTTAATTTATTTTAGCAAATAATTAACATTTAGTTATTCATTCTAACAATATGGTAAGAAAACATCAAAAGCATTAATGCAAATGCTAAGATAACACATAAGGATCCCATGTATATGTTCTATTTTTTTTTAATGTTTACTTATTTTTGAGAAAGAGAAAGAGTACAAGTGGGGAAGGGGCAGCGAGAAAGGGAGACACAGAATCCAAAGCAGGCTGTCGGTTCTGGGCTGTCTGTCAGCACAGAACCCAATGCAGAGATTGAACTCATGAACTGTGAGATCATGACCTGAGCCAAAGTCAGACACTTAACTGACTGAGCCACCCAGGCAGTGTTCAATTTTCTCTCAGTGTCTTTACAACATTGATTTTGAGACTTTTGGCATGATTTGCTGTATTGAAAAGTCATATAAACCAGCACGTGACAGTATAAAATGTTTGTCATACAGATGCACTCTGAAGCCTAATTTAAGTTGGCCAATTTACTTAATCTCTATACCTTATGGGAAGAAAAGAGTACCGACTTCATAAAGTTGAGGTTCTCAGTAAATGTTGGCTATTTTCCTTACAGGAAAAAAAAAGTAGTGTGTGTGTATGTGTGTGTGTGTGTGTGTGTGTGTGTGTTTGCGAGTGATAGATTTTGAAAAATATAATGTGTGTATCATTCAGTCATTGATCATCAGTGCAAAATGCACTGTGCATATGTTTTCACTTTGTCCAAGGTTGCTAAATTTGCTGCCCTTTCATTTAACTTATCACCATTTTGACAAGCCTCCTTTCAGCATATCCTTTAAAAGGACTCAAGAGCTTTGTTATCTCACTTAAGAAATTTAACAATCTTTGAATATATGAAGCAGAGGTTGTTTTCATTTTCTCATGCTCTCAAAATTTATTCAGGACTCTGTGTGGGAAGGTTGAGAAGAGTGCAAATTTAGTCATGGAGTTTGAGTGAAAAAAATATGTGTATATGTGTGTGTATATAAATATAAATATGTAAATATATATGTGTGTGTGTGTGTGTGTGCGTGTGTGTGTGTCTGTGTGTGTGTATGTACACTTTTAGTGTGCTACTAGGCGAATTACTCGTTTTTCAATATATTATGAAGCAGAAAAAATTGTATATAAATATTGAATATTTAACACTAGGTACTCTGCATTACTACAAATTAGCTAGATCCGAAAGAACAAAAATGTCATCTCAGTATAGAGCACATTTGATTGTTGCCCTGGATGACAAGTGTCACATACAGAAGGACTTTTTAGTTTTAACTCAATTGACTTTCTCCCTAAAGTGTAAAATGTATTGGGATTGTGGTGATGCAAATGGATTTGTTTGCTCAGTATGTAAAATTGTTTGCAATATCCAATTACATCCCTGTTCTTTAAGCTTGATGTTTAAGAGTTATTGTTTATAAACTGTTACTAATTATTAACTCTAGTAACTCTAGCATTTATCTGTATTACTATTTTTAAAGAAGATTTAGCTGTTTAATTAGGAAAGATAAAACCAGGACAAATGTTTTACAATTATTAAAATTACTTAATTTCTACATTTAACAAATGTTATATTCATTAAAATATAGGCCACAGATTATACTACTTTCTAAGAGAAACATAAAAATATAAAATTTATACTCAGTCTAATCATTATTTTTATGTTTTAACATTTTGATCACTTAAAAATAATTTAGACCAAAATAAGCCATCATACCTGAAATAATACCAAAGAGATTTTACTACTAATTTTATGTTTGTCTACAAAACTTTGATAGGCTTTTGTTCTCACATCATGTAACCCTTGTACAGCATCATGTAAATATAGTTATTTCCTATTTTCCTTACCATACCACTCCTATGACATTAATGAAGAAGTAGTCATAGTTTACAGCTTACATAATTTCCCTAAGTAAGTGTAGAAAGGATTCAAAAGATAATGATACACTACTTTTCCACCAAAGGACTTAGAGAAGTAGCTTAAAAGGATTAGCTATTCTTGGGGCACCTGGGTGGCTCAGTCGGTTAAGCGTCTGACTTCAGCTCAGGTCATGATCTCACACTCTGCGAGTTTGAGCCTTGCATCAGGTTCTGTGCTGATAGCTCAGAGCCCGGAGCCCCCTTCAGATTCTGTCTGCCCCTCCCCTGCTCATGCTGTCTCTCTCTGTCTCAAAAATAAATAAAAACATTAAAAAGAATTTTTAAAGTATTAGCTACTCTTAAATCAGAAGTATTATGTGATGATTTTTATGTAGGAGTCTAAGCAAACAAAATGTCTGAAGGTCATTGCTAGCCCACAGAAAATCTTGTGAAAATTAAAAACAAATGTATTTTTAAAAGAAAAGGACTAAAACAACAGTGACAACAATTCCTCAAGATACTTTATTCTCATCATTTGGAAATTTATCATTATAAATAAAATAATCATTGATGTCTCTAATGTGAATGATGCCTGTTGGATGTGATGCCTTTGTGTAGTGAATAACTGAACAGTTATAACTCTGGACGAGTGTATCTTCATGGAGCCCATACTAGCAGTTCAGGCAAAATCTGTAAACCTACTATATATCATTATACAATCATGAATTTTTTAATTTTTTTATGGTAAAAATGGTATCTTTAAAACTGTTAATGATCATGCATGCACTGGATGTCTATTTCCATATTGGCTTGGAAGAGTCCACAGAATATTAAATGGACAAGAACAATATATCCATAAAATATAATTATTTAGAGTTAGTAAATGTATAAGTAGATATTTAGGTAGACAGAAGGACAGGAGCATGAATAGCTAGATGATTGATAGATAGATGATGATAGGCAGATGATGGATAGTAGATAGGTAGATAGATAGATAGATAGATAGATAGAATATATATATACATATGCATAAAAGATCATTAATCCTTACATAAAAATAGGGTTATTGAGATAAATCTCTGTTTTGTATGCTTTTTAATTTTTTTCCAATGTGTTTCATGTACTATATCCTACTTCAAAACAATTAATAATTTTATAAGGTATTTAAGTAAAGCAATTTTATTGATTTTAATCACAATATAAATGATGAAATTACTACACTTGTTCTAGGCTAAAATATCCTTTAGAATGTAATGTTAAGAAAGAAAAATAAACCAAAGAAAATAAATCATGAAATTTAGATTACATGTGTTTTAACCTTTTACTTTTTTTCTCATCATATCCTTTTTACTTGTTTCCTCTGCTACACCCACTCACAGATTCATCAACAAATGTTCTGATTAAAACCATGCTGATTAAAAATGATTTAATGAAAGTTATAATACACCATGTACAAACTTTAGCTTATGTGAGAAAGAGCTTATTAATCACATTTAAAACTGTCTTTTAAAAATATAGCTGTTTTCAAATGGGGCACTATTTTCATTGCTCAGTTTCTTTAAATTTTATATTCTATATGGTGTATAATCATTGCAGAGGGGAGTCTACATTTTTATTATATAATGAAAGAACAAATAATGATAAGAAAACCAGAAAATACTAGAAATACAAAATTAATCTAACACATACTATCAGCTACTTCATCAATAGATAGATTGCACATATGTTACCCGGAAGACATCTCTTTATTATCCTTACGGGTTATGATTTTCTTTGTTTTTCTCTAGTTAAAAAGTATTTCCTTAGCTCCTACTTCTACCTGAAATATAGAATATCTCTGCTTGGTTCAGGAGAAACCTAATTTTGGTGTATCATCCCAACATTGTTGATGCAATTTCATTGGAAAAAGCCTTTGAAAAATTGAAAACTAAGGAATTTTTAGTCAAGTTTTTAATAAGCACTAAAAACCATATATATTGTAAAATTTTTATGGTGTCCATGTTGAGTGAACATTCTAGTGTACATCTTTTGCGTAAGGTGTTGAAGTTTGGTCAATACCCTAACTGGACTTTATTGAAAATGAAAACACACTACTTTTACATCATAGAACTTAGATAGGGTATGAAGGGATCAGCTTTTACATCAGAAAAAGGTGTGCAGTGATTCATGTGCAGGAACCCCAGCAAATAAAATGTTTGAGGGTTACACAGGAGGGAAAACCAAGGATAAGCAGAAATAAAAGCATGACCTTGGCTGCAAATGAGGAAGAACTGGGGACATCCATAGTATCTTAACACAGTAGGTTCTAGGCACAGCAGAATGAGTTTAATATCGTCTACATATCTACATACTAGTCAATCAGACAGGATTTGGTGAGAAGTCTGTAAAGTAGATTGACTTCTGGGGAAATAGTGACAACAGGAGCAGTCAGCAAGATCCCCATGGCAGATCACTTACCTCTTATGTAGTCCTCTGTTAGTACATTCTTTCATAAATAATTTTATTCAAATATAGTTATGAGATTGTTATGCATTGTCATTGCAAATATATTGGCAACTAAAAAAGCCACAAATTACCAAGTTTTTGTCCCTCATATTTACTTCTCCAGTATTTAGAAAGTTGCTGTATTGTGGATTATTGACGTTTGGGACATACTCGGTTAATTAGTAGTAACTAGCGGTATACTATTAGTCAATATGTAGTATCCACCAACTATATATATATTTTTATCATTCTCTATTTTTCCACTGATATAATATTTATTTACATGAAATGTTGAGATTTTAAATGCATTGTTCTATTATATATTGTTCTATCCTTACACCCACAACCAATTTGTGAAGGCTCATAATATAGCTAAAAAGATTCTCCCTTCATCATCCCCCTAAGATTCAGATTTGATAAAGCTGTTACAAAATTCTAAAGGAAATTTTATGTAACGTTGGAAGATGTTCTGTTTCTATTTATTAGACCAAAGAGATATTTATGTGAATTCTTTAAATAAAACATTTAATCTTTAAAAACAATTTTTGTTTTCTTTGTTAGACTTTCAAGTGTTCTCCATAAACTAGAGTATTGTTTTTAAATTCATTTTTTAAAACTACCTGCATGGCAATAATTTCCCTTTTTATGTTTTTAAATAAAAATAGCTCAATGTCATGATGGTAAAATCGTGTGCGTGTGTGTGTGTGTGTGTGTGTCTGTGTTATTCTCTCTTCTACAACTCAGTTTTTAGAGGAAAACAGGGCTTTTGTTGGAAATATTAGAAGTTTTATATGCTAAAGATAAATTGTTGGTAAATAGGATAATGGTGTTTCCCAAATAGCTGACTATCCAACCATTTACTCCATTAGGCAACTTTATCTTGGCACATTTCAAGGAAAAATAAAGGCAATTTTGTCCTTAGATTAATAGTTCATTTTGAAACTCTTCATTTTACTTCGTGTCATATCTCACTCCTACAGTTCCTTTTTCAGTATAACAAATGGACTCAATCATTTAGAGGGTGAAAATTTATTTTCTTAAGCATATGCGTATCTTGGGAATAACCATACTTAAATGCACAATTACAAGCATTTTCGCAGTACTCGATTTAGCTTGATAAAGTTAACATAATTAAAACGTTAATATCCTGTTAGTCTTCTTTCCTGTCTACTTAGCACAGATTAAAAAAAATCACTCTGTGTTTCCTTACAATTTTATATTTGTACACCCAATCTAGAAACATTTTTGTCATTATCCTTATAACTGATTCATTGCATTATTTTCCAGTAAAAACAAAACATTGTTTAATTCTGGTTGGTGTCTGCACAACTATGCATACACTGATTTAATCACTTTCTTGGGTGCCATCCCAGGTGACAAAATTTCTTTGAAGTAGTCTATCAGAGATAAAAATAAATAAATAAATAAGAAAAGAAAACATGTATTCTCAGAGTCTACTCATGCAAAGATGTTTATGTGCTGAACTATATGTTATAAGTGAGGAAATTAATATGCTAGAAAATGATGGTGTTATGGGGAAAAAGAAAGAAAAATTAGGATAAAGAGGATAAGGAGTATTTTGGCTGAGTATTTAGGCAAATATTTGGGGTTTTTAAATAGGGCAGTGGCTGAGAAGGTACGATTTGAGCAAAAACTTTCAGAGATGGCTGAGAGGTAGATGTAGATTACAAGTAGATGAAATAAAAACCTGAAGTCAAAAGTATGCCTAGAGTCTTTAAGAAACAGCAAGACCATACTGACTGCAGTGGAGCAAACCAAGGAAAAGTAAAAAGAGAAACATCCAGACAGGGGGTGTGAAGCCAGCTCATGTGAGGATTTAGCCATCATTTAGATTTTTGACATTTACACTAAGTTATGCAAGATTACAGAAATGGAATGTCATCATGTTGTTTCTATTTAAAAGAATGACTCCATCCTCAGTATGAAGAACAAACTTTAGTTATTAAAGCAGGATCTTGTTCCAGCCATCCCAGTTAGAGATTATGGAGTATGGACCATGGTGTTGTCAGCAGAGGCAATGAAAAATGCTCAGGTACTGCATATAGTATAAAGGTAGAACCAATATTATTTTCCCACAATGGGTTGAGTATGGGGTTTAAGGTGTCAGGTATATATGAAAGCAAGAGTCATATAGGATTCCACTATTTTTGGCCTAATGAAGGTATTAACAGGGAGAAGAAAGGGTGAGGTTGGCAAGAGACTAAGAGAAAATCAGGAATTTAATGCTGAACATATCACATTTAATGACTTATTCAGTTTGAGTTTGGAGTTTGGGAAAGAGAAGAGTGGAGATATATATCTTGGATTTATTCATTTTTTTTTTTTGCATACAGTAAGTTTTAAAAGTTTTTGGGAAGAAAGAGATTAGCAAAATAGTAAGTATAGATACTTACTCTATAGAAGAGAGAAAATAAGAACTGAGTTCTGATGCACTTCAACATTAACTTTCATGAATAATAGGAGGAAGCAGCAAAGGAGGTATAGTAAGTCAGGAGGATGTGAGGTCCAAACACCCCAGTGAAGGAAATATATCGAAAAGGAATAATATGTTGTTTCAAATGCTAATAAACATTTACAGTAAGCAGGATTTGGATTAAGATGTCTTCCTGTCACCTTATATATGGGGAAGATGCACTGATGCATATGAATTTCTAAATCTCAGCCTCTTTGGGAAAATTAATATTCTCTAAAACTATAGTTTTGTTGATTCTTCACAGTCTATACAGAGCTTTTGAATTATTGCTGCTTTTCTTCTGTGATAGATATCTACAAGGCTTAGTTTGAAACTATGGGCTTAAAAAGGAAGAGGGACAGAGACAGAGAGAGAAAGAAAAATTGTTCCTGCAGTGAAAAATGTCTACTATTCTCAAGCATGAGTAATTGAACCACTCATAAACTATTTGGTTAGTTCAATGACCAGCCTCTGTTGGAATAAGAAATATCTTAGATGCTGATGGTAAATGGGAAATCAAAATTAAGAATAACTGACCTCAGGGAGTATACTAACAAAGGAGGTAGATATTAAGCAAAGGATAGGCAAAGATGCTTTAAATATACAATAGTTTATAGACATGTGCAAATATTTGAGTACAAAACAATACAGGCTTGAAATTTTCTCAACACTAACATAATCTATCCTAAAATATTGACTATAAAACAGTAAACTTCAAGATCAGGGATAATTAGCCTTGAGATTGTGGACAGGCTTCAAATGATTCAAGTCTCTGAAATTGCATGCAAAATCTTATGAGTGTGTGAATAAGCAATTCCCCCTGAGGATTAGGCTGATAGCTATCATCTATTGCCAAACAGTCCTTTGACCCCAAAAGTTTATGAACAATACTCCAGATGAATACTAAAATGCTATTTCAAACATCCTGCAGTTTCTAAATAGCCAGATGTTTGGAGGCATGAGGATACATATATGGATGATTGACTAAATTTCAGTTTCATATACATGTTTTGACAGCAAGTACTCTGCGTAAAAAATGCAAATTAGCTCATTAGTTTGGAGATAAAGCAATTAATGCTGGAATATGACCAGGCATTAAGATTCAAAGGATGGAATGAGGATTAAAATCTTCCTTACTTGAAGGTTGATAGGTTTTCCTTAACATTTGTAAGGGACCTAAGCCAAAAGAATAAAAACTTCAGTAGGATTTAATTAATTACATTCTTTCTTACAACTTTATGTTAAATCTTAAAATATTTATAATCATACATGGAAATTGTATAATAGAGTATAGGGATATAGAGCAGAAAAAAACTCGAGGTCCCACCCTACCCCTATTTTACCAATGGGGAAACAGGGTCTCCATTAATTTATTTATCCACAAACATTTATTACGTGCCTGCTGTATAAAGTCACTGTGCTCAAAGAGATAATAAAAGCCAAGAGGCAAAGTATGGCTTTGAGTTCCCTTCTAATATCAGTAGATGGAGATTTCCCCCTTGATTACTTTTTAATGTTATGATTCATAAAGAACTGCTTTTTGAGAAGGGGAACAGAAAATGTCTTAAGTCTGTTCAGTATGCCTTGTTGATTGAACATCTGAGACATTTCTTAAACTTCAGAGTCTCCCATTCTTTCCCTAAAAGTATAAATACATTTCCCCTAATAAAATATTATAATATTTCCACTCTTTATGAAAACTTAGGCTTTAAAAAATTTTTAATGAGTTTTTTTCACACACTCATTTGATGATCTTTATTGTTTGGATTCTTTTTTTTTTTTTTTAACATATGAAATTTATTGTCAAATTGGTTTCCATACAACACCCAGTGCTCATCCCAAAAGGTGCCCTCCTCAATACCCATCACCCACCCTCCCCTCCCTCCCACCCCCCATCAACCCTCAGTTTGTTCTCAGTTTTTAACAGTCTCTTATGCTTTGGCTCTCTCCCACTCTAACCTCTTTTTTTTTTTTCCTTCCCCTCCCCCATGGGTTTCTGTTAAGTTTCTCAGGATCCACATAAGAGTGAAACCATATGGTATCTGTCTTTCTCTGTATGGCTTATTTCACTTAGCATCACACTCTCCAGTTCCATCCACGTTGCTACAAAAGGCCATATTTCATTCTTTCTCATTGCCACGTAGTATTCCATTGTTATGGTTCAGAATGAGTCACAGTTGGTGCAAAAGAACTAAGGGACCTGAGTATTAGCACCTATCACAAGAGCTGGCCTGGGGCACTTAGGTGGCTCAACTGGTTAAATGTCTGGCTTTGGCTCAGGTCATGATCTCACATTTTGTGGGTTCAAGCCCCACATAGGGCTCTGTGCTGACAGCTCAGAGCCTGGAGCCTGCTTCAGATTCTGTGTCTCTCTCTGTCCCTCTCCCACTCACACTCTGTCTCTCTCTCACTCTTTCAAAAATAAATAAACATTAAAAAAATCAAAAAAAGAAAGAGCTGGCCTATAAATTTTCCTCCACAATCATTTATTTATTATGTATAAAATGGCAGATTCTTCATTAGTTATGCACTTAGAACATATTAAATTAGCAATATTTTTATTGTTAATGAATGATGATCTTAACTCATAATGTAAAAATAAAACATAAGCTGAGGTACATGGGACATTAATTTAGAAGGGTGGTTATGAGAGAGTAAGCCCTGTCTCACACCCTCACCATCCTGACAGAGGCTTGACTGATCTCTCAGGATTCTCAGGATCATCTTCCACAGAAACTTCCACATAGCAATCAGTTAAACCTCATGATTAAACTTAAAAATAAACTTCAAAAATTATAAAAAACTGAGAAAAACCAAGTGATTATATTTCTATTTTTTACTGAGAAGGCCACTTGATAACATGGGCAATTTGCAAGGACAATAAGCTGTTACAGAGCAAGAATAAAGTTAGCATACAGTGCCTACTACTCTAATGTAGTCCTTGTGTTTTAATATCCCAATGTCTAATTCAGGCAAAAAACTCGTATGTTAATATTTTCTGACATAAAACAGACCAAAATAGCACATATTATCAGGTCTGTATAGGTTGAATCCATTTTATTTTCAATTATCTGAAAGTAGTATACATTTTTAAACATTTTCAGACAGAAACATAATCTAATAAAATAATAAATAATAATGTGTCTCAAATGTCTTATGCACAAGCATTTACATCATTTTTTCAATGCACTAAAAACAACTACATTTTAACTATAACTATGTTTAATAGCTTAGGAATAACTTAAATACTGAAAGCCTTTTTGTGTATCACTGAGAGTTCCAGAAATTCACACATAAACTCATCAGGGAAATAGATGAGTACATACAGGTCAAGGAACTGACTTTCTAAAGGATTCATAGTGAGAAGCCTGGCCTCTTGGCTGCTGTATTTTCCTTGATGTTAAATCTCTAGAAATTCTTGCAATGGGACTCAGTTTGATAAAGAAACAAATTGACTAGTGCTTTAATTATGAGTGTATGTAAAGAAACATTTCAAAAACATAAGAATAATCTTCCACATTTTGGTAACTGACAATAAAGGGAGACATAAATTTTATTTTTTGTGTAGTCTGTTTTGCAAAAACAAATCCTTCCACTGTGTACTAAGTTACTCACAGCAGTATGTTCAGAACATTATGCAGAACATCATGTAGATATCTGTTACAGAAAAAAAGCTTCTGAAGAATTTATAAGTATTGAGAACTCTTTTAGCTCTCTTATTGACATTCTAAATTTATGAATGATCTTGTTCATACGATATCATTAACCTGTTTCAGTTGTTTCTGGAGATTCTATTTGACCACCATATCCTAGAAAGAAAAACTCAGATGTATTTTTCCAAGATCAAAATCAAAGCCTAAAAGTATTATCTGTGAAAGGTTTTACAAATTGCAAATTACCAACTAGATAAATACTTTGGTTTTTAGTTATTAACCGATAGCATTTATAATTATCATGAGTCTATCAATAATTAAGACATTTAAGGGTGAAATGCTAACCTATTTGAGAAAAAAACCCAACATAGTAGTATATGTAAGTTTATACTGTCAACATGTTAAGTTATGAGTGTTTTACCTCTGTTTAATTTCCAAGGATTATAATGGAAGAATAAAATACTAGGAGTTAAAGAAAATATAACAGTGTTTTGTGGTTTTTTTTTTAGGGTCAGGGAGAGAATCAGCCATAATTGTGCCTCAATGTGAAGGTGGTAAAGTTTATTGTTATTTTTTTGAATATTTGTAGTTCCTCTTCTGTACTCTTTATGACTGGAAATTTGCGACACACTAAAACATGATATTAAATATCAACTTAATACAATTAAGATTTTCTCAGTCTTAAAACCTCATCCTTCACATATCAGTAGCTCTATATTTAGTGAAAGGAAACTGTACAAATAAATAGTAAAATAACTGTATAAAGATTAGGTGGAGTAACCCCGTCCCTTGATTCTTACATAATTCGGTGTTTGTATGTGTATGTATGTGTAATATTTTCAAATTGTTGGAAAGGAAACATTATGCCTTGGGCCTGAGCCATGGTGAAAGGATGGCTTGGATGCTTACAGTAGTCCTCCCTTACCTGTTGTTTTGCTTTTCGTGGTTTCAGTTACCTGCAGTCAACCATGGTGGGAGATGATCATCTTTTGACACATAGTCAGAAAGAAAGTATAGTAGCCCAACGCTACATCAGAATGCCTATGTCATTCACCTCACTTCATCTCATCACGTAGGCATTTTATCATTTCACATCGATGCAAGAAGGGTGAGTGCAGTGCAGTAAGATATTTTGAGAGAGAGAGGTCACATTCGTATACTTGTATTACAGAATATTGTTATAACTGTTCTACTTTATTATTTATTATTATCAAACTCTTAATTTATAAATTAAACTTTATCATAGGTATTATATGTATAAGAAAAAACAATGCATATATAGGTTTTGGTACTATTTGTAATATCAGGTATCTGCTAGGCATCTAGCAGGGGAACTACTGTATTTCCTGTCTAGAATGGAATCTTTTTTCTCTAACAGCAAAGATTAAAAAACAAAGTCCTCTTTGGATGCGTGAAAATAAAATCCTGGGAGAAATACCATGATAAGAATAGTAAGTCTTTAGTTTCCAAGTATTTAAAAATGAATGCTATCTAAATAATAATTAGCTGACTCTTCCTAACTTTTATTAAAATATTTATTACTATGCAACTATAGTCTTACAGTTTCAGAGAATATACAATTTATTTGGCACTGTACCTGAATCTTCTGATTTTTTAAAATCTATCCTATCAAAATGAAAAATGTTACTTTATTTTTTCTTAAAGTTTATTTATTTTGGAGGGGGGCATGGCGGAAGGGGCAGAGAGTGAGACAGCGTGGAGCCTGACATGGGGTTTGAACTCTAGAACTGCAAGATCATGACCTGAGCCGAAATCAAGAGTTGGACGCTGAATTGACTGAGCCACTAGATGCCCTGAAAAATGTTACTTTAAATAAGGCATGCTCACTTAAGTATTTAACTAACTTTTAAGTTGAGGAAACTGCAGTGAAAGAAATATAGATTTTTCTTTATTCTCATGAGCAATTAATTCCTGTTACTGGAGGAATATTGACAGGAATATTGAAATCTAATCACCAAAAATATACACACAAAACAAACCAAGAACAGCAACATAAATAAAATGCAGCAAATTTTTCCTGTGAACTCCAAACCAGAAATTGATAAATTATTAAATTCCAGGGAAAACCATATACGGTATTCAAATTTTCACTCAGTTCTAAAGCTTAACTGATGTTACCGACTTTCGTATATTTAGAAAATCATATGGTGGGTTTTTATTACCTTTTAGTGATCTAACAGACGTAGTGATCTAACAGAAATTATGAAGTGTTAGAAGAAACCATGGGACAGAGCCTTTCCACTGGAAGAATTACCATTTTTGCCACTCAGATCTAGTTTTAATGTTAGAAATGAATCATTTTTTAACTCCTATAGCTCCTTCCTGTGATGGTGATTGGAGATGGATAAATAGCCTTTTGAAAATATCTTATATAGAGTGTAGTTCAGTGCCTTTTCTCAGTACCATGAATTTCCATGGCAATGTAACATCTCTGAACATTATAGATTCTTGACAACTCTGATATTCTTTTCTAAGGAGGGTACTTGTGATGAGCACTGGGTATTATGCGTAAGTGACTTATCACTAAATTCTACTCCTGCAGCCAATATTACATTATATATTAACCAGAATTTAAAGAAAAAATTGAAACATACGTACATACATACATACATAAAATTTGGGATGCAGTTTTGCATAAAATTTTTAGAGATGATAGAAATAGTACATAATAGTATTCTAATCGTGTTATAAAAAGTCTTTATTTTCTAATCGGGGGTACTGAGTCTCGGAAATTGAGTGCATTACATGAGAAGGACTAAACAATATTTTTAGAATCGGATAGAAGATTAATCCTAAATTTCCCTGTTTCTCAATCCTGTGCTGTATCCACTACATCATGCCATCATGCTGAATTCTTCTACTCAATGATGAATTAAAGTAATTATTATTTTGAGTAGAAGATGCTTTTATAGAAGTAAATATCAGATAAACAAGTAGTGACTATGTAATCCTCTTTGAAAATGTTTATTTAAGGTTGTTTTTGAGAGAGGGATTAAGAACAAGTGGGGGAGGGGCAGTGAGAGAGGGGGACAGAGAATCCAAAGGAGGTTCCAGCGCTGTCAGCACAGAGCTTCAAACTCACAAACCATGAGATCGTGACCTGAGCCAAAGTTGGACACTTAACCTACTGAGCCATCTAGGCATCCTGTGACTTTTCAATTCTTATTGTGATGCCATCAAATAGGTAAAGGAAATAGGAATGGAACATTGATTTTCCCATTCATTCATTCATTTATTCATTCACAAGGAAAGCCACTAGAATTATTTTTAATCTTATAAGAACACTAGGTTGAAAGGCTGAGTTGAAGATGGCTAAGTTTTATGTATTTGACAATGAATAACTACAGGGCTCCCAGGTAAATTTCCAGTGGCCCTGTGAGGCAATATGTTTTTTTTTTTTTTTAATTCAAATATTGGTATTTCTACCTGGTTCATTTACAAGAATTTCAAAATGTCAAAAAGTCAAAGCTTAGTCCTGAGTTGACTCTTAATATTAATAAGAATATTCTCAAGTGCTAAACCTAAGGAATTGTAGTGAACTTCCATATACCATATAAAATATGCAGAAACACTATATAAATATATGCATATACTTGTATGTACACATACACACACACACACACACAAACACTGGGGCATATTAGAATCAATTGAGAGGAGTATTATTCTACTTAATTTGTATGTTTTTCACTATCCCTATAACCTGTCACCTCCTCTATTTATAGAGCTATCTAGATGTATAGGATGAGGATTTAAGGCTAAGTAAATTTTAGCTGCATTAAGTTCACATTATCATTTTCATTACTGATACATCCTTACAAGGTTTTCAGTTGGAATTTATCAATCAAGCGTTTTTTGTTTGTTTGCTTGCTTGTTTGTTTATTATTTTCAGATTCTTTAGATTAATTTTCACATAAAATATGTTTTCAGGGAGGTAGCTAAGTCTACTGTCAGTGATTATGGATTCTTATAATAATAGCAAACCATTAAAAGGTTGATTCAAGCTGATGCTCCATTTCTATTTGTTATTTATTAATATGGCAAGGATATGCAAAAAAAATCATCAAGGAAAATTCAGTACATTATGATAAATAATAGTACGTGTTAAAACCAAACAGGAATCAACCTGAAACTATGTTCAAAATGCATATACTTAAGTATAAAATTGATACAAGAATATGTTAAGATCTTAAATATTTAAATAGAGTTGCTATTTTATTCAAAATAATTAACAAAGGTCCAAAGTCATTATAGATAATTTATTAAGCTGTCTCAAACTCACCTACCCAATTATTTAGAAATTTTTCTCTTTTTGTATTTTTTAATATTTATTTATTTTTGAGACAGAGAGCACAAGTGTGGGATCATGACCTGAACCAAAGTCAGACACTTAACCTACTGAGCCACCTAGGTGCTCCATATCCCCTTTTAACAACTAAAAATTGGTATCCATCTATGAACAGAAGTGTCTATGTGGAAATTGTAGAATTCTGTTCCATATGTGAAGGCACCTGGATGGAGTTTTGCACACCTGTGCATCAGGTGGTATACTGGTCTCGGGATGGGCTGTCGAACCATCCAGAGCCTGTGAACTGGCCTCAGCTTCTCTCTGCCATGGTTGGGGAACAGTTGGATATTGCTGACTTGAGAAGGCACCCACAGGAAAGAGCATTTGTGGATGCCAAAGACATTCCAGCACTCCACAAGAAAAAAACAAAATTGAATTTAGACACACTGGAGAGGGTAAGAAGGACTTTGCAAGTGCTGCCTCTCTCTCAAGGTAGCACAGTGTAAAGCTGAACTAGCCTGCTGTGACCGCTCCCATGAGGGAAAGGGGGCACACATATCTCTATTTGCAGATAACATTGTATTATATATAGAACACCTTAATGATGCCACCAAAAACTCAGAACTAATAAACAAATTCAGTAGAGTTGTGGAATACAAAATCAATATACAAAATCAGTTGCTTTCCTATACAATAATAACAAACTAACAAAAAGAGAAATTAAAAAAACAATCCTATATAAAATTGCAACCAAAAAATACCTAGTGATAAATTTAACCAAGAATATGAAGGATCTGTGTACTGAAAACTTCAGTGATGAAAGAAGTTGGAGATGACACAAATCAAAGGAAAGATAGTCTGTGTTCATGGACATCATTAAAATAGTTAAAATGTCCATACTTTCTAAAGAACCTACATACTCAATGCAATTTCTATAAAAAATCCAAAGATATTTTTCAGAAAAATAGAAAAGCATCCTAAAATTGGTAGGGAATCACAAAAGACCCCAAACAGCCAAAGCAATCTTGAGAAAGAACAAAGCTAGAAGCATCATACTTCCTGATTTCAAACTACATTACAAAGCTGTAGTAAGTAAAATGGTATGGTATTGGTATAAAAGCAGAGGCATAGGTCAATGGAACAGAATACAGAGCCCAGAATTAAACCCATGCATATGTGGTCAATTCATTTATGAAAGGAACCAAGAATATACAATGAGGAATCAAGAGTCTTTTTAATAAATAGTGCTGGGAGAGTGGGGTAATCACATGCAGAAAACTGAAACTAGACTCCGAATTCACATCACTCACAAAAATTAACTTGAGAAGGTTTAAAGACTTAATCATAAGACTTGAAACTGTAAAACTTTAGAAGAAAACAGGGAAATGCTCTTTGATGTTGGTCTTGGCAATGTTTTTTTTTTTTTTTTTTTTTTTTTTTAATATGGCACCAAAAGAGCAAATATCAAAAAGTGGGACTATATCAAACTAAAATCTTCTCATAGCAGAAGAAGCAAAAATCAAAATGAAAAGGCAATGTATAGCATGTGAGAAAATATTTGCAAACCATATAGTAGTTGTGGGGTTAATAACCAAAATTTTCTCCTCCACTTGCCTTCTGTCTCTTTAAATAGATAAACATTAAAAAAAATCCAAAATGCTTAAAGAACTCATACAACTCAATATCAAAAAACAAAAAACAAAACAACCTAATTTAAAAATGAGCAGAGGAACTGAATAGACATTTTCTAAAGAAGAAATACAAATGGGCAACAGGTACATGGAAAGATGCCCAACATCACTAATCATCAGGGAAATAAAAACCACAAAGATATATCACCTCACACCTGTTAGAATGGCTATCATCAAAAAGACAAGCGATGTACAGAAAAGGAAACCCTCAGGCACTATTGGTGAGAATATAAATATGTTCAGCCAATATGGAAAACATTATGGATGTTTCTCTAAAAAGTAAAAATAGGATTACCATATGATCCAGTGATCTCACTTCTGGGTATATATTCAAAGGAAATGAAAACACAGTAGCAAAAAGCTATCTGCACTCTCATGTTGTTGTTGTTTTTACATTAGCCAAGATATAGAATATTTACATCATTTATATTTGCCAAGTTATAGAATTATTAAAATAGCTAACAATTTACATTAGCCAAGATGAAAAAAAAAAACCTATGTCATCAATGGATGAATGGATAAAAAGATACAGTCTGTGTATATTATATATATAATGTATAGCTTAAACTAATATTATATATATTTAGCCATTAAAGGAAGGAAATCCTGCCATTTGTGACAACATGGATGAACCTTGAGGGAATTATGCTAGGTGAGATAAGTCAGAGAGAGAAAGATAAATGCTGTATTATATCACTTATATATAGAATCTAAAAAGCCATTATCATAGAAACAGACACCCAGGGCCTGAGGTGTGGGGGAATTCGGGACATAATACTCAAAGGGTACAAACTGGTAATTAGAAGATGAATAAGTTCTAGAGATCTAATGGGCACACTGTGATTATAGTCAGCAATACTGTACTATGTACTTCAAAATTGCAATGAGAGTAGATATTAAATGTTCCCACTAAGAAAAAGAAATGATAGTTATATGAGTTGATACAAGTGTTAATGCTATAGTGGTAATCTAATTGCAATATGTATAAATGTATAAAACCAACAAGTTGTATACCTTAAACTTACACAATGTAGTACATCATTTATATCTCAATAAAAAATAAAATAAAATAAAATAAAATCCCTTTTTTTCCCACAAATCTACTAACGTCATATAAGAATAGCAAGAAATTTCCACCAACCTGAAATGTGGGGGAAAAACTACAGAAATTTAAAGTAGAATATACTAGTATGAACATAAAATACAAAAGCCACATTTATGTATAGCCATTAATACGTTTCCACTAACTTTCTCTTGCTTCATTATTTTTGTTGCCTCTGGAAATTCAAAGTTCACATCTACAATAGCAGTACATGTATAAATTACTATAAAACTGAGGCAACTATGTGGGACAAAGACCAGTCCTAGACAAAGCTATAAAAGTTTAAAAATGTTGATTCTGGTGTCCTTCTCTCCTCCCTCTCTGCCACCTCAGTTCTTCTATTCCACATCCGTCCCTTCTACTCCTTAAAAACCAAATAAAATTAAAACAAAACAAAACAAAACAAAATGTCCTTTTATAACTTCAATAACTGAAAAGCAGGTAGGGTCATTTTTTCTTCTTTATCATTGGATATCTGTGTTAGAAATCTACCATTTTATATTAATAGAAATACATAATGCAAAATGCCTATTAACATTAACCTAGAATTAGTATTCAGATTTAAATCTAAGAAAAACTTTAATTGAACTTTCTTCTGATTTTCAAACCATTCTATTATAGGTGAGGTATTTTATTGTTGTAAATGCAAATGTTTGTTCTGTATTGTACATGAAAGGTCAAAGCAATTTTATATCTGCTTCTACAAAATATTTTAATTCAAAGAAATCCTTTGATTAATATTTTATTGGAAGAGATTTATTTCCTAAATTTTATTTTTTGGAACATTGTCCTTTCAAGTTTAACTGGATCTGAGAAATTGTATTTTTTGACTTCTCCTGAAACATGATCATGTGGTTATCAACATGATCATAAAACCCAAAGAGAGTGCTGGTAGACCTCAGATGAGCATCCAGGCTTACATGTGCTTATCAGTTTTGAATTAAACAGCCAATGTTTTATCAATTCTTAGCATAAACCCATTGTATTGTACTTTGCTGTATTTGGGTGTCTATTACCTACTAGATATGCTCTTTTTACATTTTTTTAAAGTTTATTTATTTTTGAGAATGAGAGAGCATGAGTGGGGAGAGGCAGAGAGAGAGGGAGAGAGAGAATTCCAAGTAGATTCCATGCCGTCAGCATAGAGCCTGACATGGAGCTTGATCTCATGAACTGTGAGATCATGATCTGAGCTGAAATCAAAAGTCAGACATTTAATTGACTGAGCAACCCCAGTGCCCCTAGATATGCTCTTAGATTTTAAAGAAGTAATAAATAATTTGATTTTGAATGAGCATACCTGACATGGTAAATTTTTAATAAAGTGCTATGATTTTTAATATACATTTGTGATTGGTATAAAAAATTACTAAGTAAACAGTTATGATGGTTCTGTTTCTGTGTGAAGTGCTGAATGTTTGGAAATTAAATGCATCAACAATTCAAGGAAATGAGTAACATAATCAGAAAAAGGGTAAACGATGATGAGTGACACCCACTAAAGTACCTCCAAAGTTGCATCACTATGTCTATATTGCAAATTAGTAAATTGAAGCTTATTCAGGTATTTCCAAAGGATAAATCTTAATCTGTGTTAAAGTTAGTATGTGATACTGATTATTAGTATCGTGATCACAATCATAATTGTCATGAAAATGGTGATAATGCTAGCTACTATTTACTGAGAGCTATTATCTCTGATAGTTTTTATGTCTGAGAAGAGTACTGAGAAGTTTATACACAGTATCTCATATTACTCCAACAAACCATAGAAGTAGGTACACATATCAGGAAAACAGTCAAATAGAGTGTGATTTCAAACTTCTGTATATGAAAAAGTCACTGGGTAGCAGCTTTTAAGCTTATTTCTTAAGCTTATTTTTGCAACCCAGACAACTATGCAGAATGAATAAAACACGAAAGGAATAAAGTATAGCTCAAGGATACAGAAAGCATATTGGTGGTTTCCCGAGATCAGGGATTAAGGTAGGCAAAATGGGTGAAGGGGGTCAAAAGGCACAAAATTCCAGTTATAATATAAGGAAGTCATAATGTGTATAATGTACAGCATGGTGATTGTAATCATACTGTATTACATACCTGAAGGTTGCTAAGAAAGTAAATCTTAAAAGTCCCCATCACAAGAAAAAAAATTGCCTTGTAATTATGTATTTTGAAGGATGTTAACTAGATTTATTGTGGTGATCATTTTGCAGTATATATATATTGAATCCATGTTTACATCTGAAACTAATATTATGTTATATGTCAATTATATCTCAATGAAAACAAACAAAAACCAATGGAAATCAATGAAATAAGCCATGTTAAAGTGTGTTAAGATCTCAGATGAAAGGCAAGTAAAAAAACAAAACAAAACAAAACAAAACAAAAAAGAAAGAAAAGAAAGAAAAGCAAGCATAGTGAAATGAGTCCTAAATTCAGACCCATATTTTCACTTGCATGGTAGAGGCACAGAGGACTTATAGAAAGCTGTGACTTAATCATAGGCTCTGTTGCAAAAACCATTCAATCCTCTGCAGGAATATCCACAGACTGTACCAGCCCCCATACACAATCACTGGCATTTCACCAAAAATTACCTAAAATTTTTGGTTAGGGATTTTGCTAGAAAAGAGTACCAAATAGCATAAAACCAAATTAAAAAGCAGATAATGGAAACTGACTCATAACTGTTACTGCCATGCAAGGTAACAATCATGATTATTATGATAATAACTATGATTAATATATTAAGGATAGCAAACAAAAGTTGAGAATCTTACCAAAAAACTTAAATCTACTAAAAAGGGACATTGTATATTGAACTGAAAAGGAATAACTAAACTTAAGTATTACATACATGGGACTAAAGAGCAGAATAGACACAACAGAGCAGAACAAAGGATTAGTAAACTGGAAGTTATGTCACAAAATGCTGAGAGTAAAATATTAAGACGAAAACAAGATTATAAATACAGGAATATGTGTAAGACCATTATAGAATATGATATAAAGTATAGTTATAGGGGCACCAGGGTGGCTCAGTCAGTTAAGTGTCTGACTCTTGATTTCGACTCAGGTCATGATCTCACGGTTCATGAGTTTGAGTCCTCCATCAGGCTCTGAGCTGAGCATAGAACCTGCTTGAGATCTCTCCCTCATTCTTTCTTTCTCTCTATTCTTTCTCTCTGCCTCTCCCCCACTCATGCTTTCTCTCTCTCTCAAAAATAAATAAAAAAACATAACAAAAAGAAAAGTACAATATATATGTAATTCAAGTTATAGAAGGCAAGACCTGGGCAGAGAATTTTTTAGAACTCTTGAAAGAAATCAGTCTACATATGCAAACAGTTCTATAAAGCCCAAGCATGATAAAGACAAAACAAAAGCACACTGAGTATGACCTAGCAAACTACTGAAAATCAAAGATGAACACAAAATATTAATAACTGCCATATGGAAAAAATACACTTTCTTTTTAAAGGAGAAGTTAAGGGGCACCTGGGTTGCTCAGTCAGTTAAGTGTCCAATTTTGGCACAGGTCATGATCTCATGGCTTGTGAGTTCGAGCCCCATGTAGGGCTCTGTCATGTAGGTGCTGACAGCTCAGAGCCTGGAGCCTGCCTCAGATTCTGTGTTTCCCTCTCTCTCTCTGCCCCTCCCCCACTCATGCTCTGTCTCTGTCTCTCAAAAATAAATAAACATTAAAGAAATAATAGTAACAAAAATAAAGGAGAAATTAAGACTATTGATTTCACAAAAGAAACCATGCAAGCATAAAAACAAAAGAATGAAAGCTTTTAGTGTTGAAATAAAATAAATGACATCCTAGATTCTGCAGCCATTGAAAATATTTTTTAGGGGTATCTAGGTGGCTCAGCTGATTGAATGTGTGACTCTTGATTTTGACTCAGGTCATGATCTCATGGTTCATGGGTTCAAGCCCTGCTTCACGCTCTGCTTGTGATTCTCTCTCTCTCTCTCCCTCTCTCTCTGCCCCCTCCCCTGCTCGTGCTCATTCTCTCTCTCTCTCTCAAAATAAATAAATATTAAAAAATATTTTTTTTTAATTTAGTAAATGGAAACTGAGATATTTTCTGACAGAGGCCTGGACTAAAAGAAAGACTAAGGTAAACCAAGGTATATGATGTTAAATGAATGACACCATTACCAGAAAAAATAAATAGGATCAGAAAACATTGTGCTGGTAAACATTAAGGGATATACAATCTTTAAAACCATAACCTTTGGAGATTAAAATGTAAACAAAATTAAATTATTCAAGTCAATGGAAAAATGTGGACTAGGAAAAATAGAGGTTAAGTTGTGTAGGGATCCTGCATTTTCTTGGAAGTAGTAAAAGTGGACATCTAAAACAAAATATAAAAGCTGAAAATGTGTAAGAAACTAACTGAAAATGATAGATGCACATAAAAATTGTAAAATACATAATAAATAAACTAAATAATATTTTATGCATTCAATAATATGTATGATGATATATAATATATAACATACAATATAATGTATATCAAAATTTAGATCATATAGGATCATATGATCATATATTATTGCTTTATTTATAATATGATTTATAATATACAATATATATATAATTTATAATATGATTTATAGACCTATATTTATATTACAAAAGAAGGCTTTTAAAAGATAAAAACTATAAAATTTTTAAATATATTTCATATATTATACATAATATATTATGCATAATACATAATATGTAATATATTGCATATTGTCATGTCACATTATATATTGCATATTATATGTAATATATGTTATAGGCAATATATTATATAGACTATAATATTCAATACATTTAAAATATTTTAGTGTTTATATTTTAAAGATTTTTTTAAGTTTATTTATTTATTTTGACAGAGAGAGAGAAAGCAGAAGCAGGGGCGGGGCAGAGAGAGAAGGAGAGAGAGAATTCCAAGCAGGCTTAGCACTGTCAGCACAGAGCCCCATGTGGGGCTCAATCTCATGAACTCTGAGATCATGACCTGAGCTGAAATTAAGAGTTGGATGCTTAACCAACTGACCCACCCAGGTACCCCAGTGTTTATCTTTTAAAATCTTATATTGCCAATTATATTTAGTTTATGAGTGATTAGGAATTAAATTTTTTTTATGGTGTGGTAGATGTCAAGAATCCCTCATCATACTAGGGTAGGAAGAGATTTCTTAAACTGGACACAGAAAGCACTAACCAAAATGAAATAAAGATTGATGAATTCGATTTCATTATAATTAAGTATATATTCCTCAAAGTACAAATAACATAGTCTCAAGATAGAATTATATATATATATTTTTATATATAAAATATATATAAATATATGAGTTATATATATATTTATATATATATAAATATATGAGTTATATATATTTATATAAATATATATAAATATATATGAGTTATATATATTTATATATATAAATATATATGAGTTATATATATTTATATAAATATATATATATAAAATATATATGAGTTATATATATTTATATAAATATATATATATATAAATATATATGAGTTATATATATTTATATAAATATATATATAAATATATATGAGTTATATATATTTATATAAATATATATATAAATATATATGAGTTATATATATTTATATATATATAAATATATATGAGTTATATATATTTATATATATATAAATAATATATGAGTTATATATATTTATATAAATATATATATAAATATATATGAGTTATATATATTTATATAAATATATATATAAATATATATGAGTTATATATATTTATATAAATATATATATAAATATATATGAGTTATATATATTTATATATATATAAATATATATGAGTTATATATATTTATATATATATAAATATATATGAGTTATATATATTTATATATATATATATATAAATATATATGAGTTATATATATTTATATAAATATATATATAAATATATATGAGTTATATATATTTATATAAATATATATATAAATATATATGAGTTATATATATTTATATATATATAAATATATATGAGTTATATATATTTATATAAATATATATATAAATATATATGAGTTATATATATTTATATATAAAAATATTTTGCATATATGTGTGTGTGTGTATACATATGTATACATGTAGACACACACACATATATGCATGTAAAGAACCTACAGAGATCAATTTTAAAAAGCCACACATTCAGGGCACCTGGGTGGCTCATCTCATTCAGCTGAACATCCAACTCTTGATTTCAGCTCAGGTCATGATTCTAGGGTCATGGATCAAGCTCTGAGTCAGGCTCCATGCCTGAGATTTTCTCTCCCTCACTCTCTCTGTCCTTCCTGGCTCTTGCACATGCACACATGTTCTCTCTCTCAAAAAACACAATTTAAAAAATAACTAAAAATAAAATAAAATAAGATAAAAAGCCAGAAAATTAATCAAATCTTTGAATAGAGACTCTGAAAAAAAATATCCAGATGACAAATAAGCTTATGGAAATTTTCTCAACATCATTAGTTTTCTGAAAAGTACAAAAAGAAACAACTTTTTTAAAAGTTTATTTTTATTTATTTTGAGAGAGAGAGCAAGCAGGGGAGGGATAGAGAGTTATTACATGCAATAACACTGATGAATCTTACAAAAAATCTGGAGAGATACAAAAAAGCTAGATACAAAAGATTATATAAAGAGGAATTTCAATTTTATGAAGTTTTAAAACAGGAAACTGATTTATGATGTTAGAGGTTAGTTTTCTTGAAGTAATAATGACTGGAATAAAGCATGAGAGAGGTTTCTGGAAGACTGTCACTACTTCCTCATCCTCCCCACCAAGACTAATTTCATGGGGGTTTGGGAGTTATAAAAAATTATCACACCAAAAATTCATCATCACTTCATAAGTTAATCAAAAATTCACCACTGTGCACTTCAGTACAGAATTATTTATAATTAAAAGGTAAAACAAAAAGATTGTACTTGTAATATCTATATTTGAATTATGACTAAAGTTTAGCAAGGAAACAAAGATTGAGTGGATTAGTCCAGGCGAATAAAATATGAAGGAAAGAAAATAAAAGTAGGCACCATGTAGCTATGTGTAGTTAATTTATTCACTCATGAATTCCTATATTCATTCATTAACAAATATGTTATATCCAGTACTCTAAGCATTGGGATATAGCAATAACAAAAATTGTTTACTAATGGGTAGGACTATTTTTAATGAGGAAAGCAGTGAATCTTAAAAAAAATGCAGCATATTAGAAGTAAAAGTAATGGGGAGGGGTGCCTGGGTGGCTCAGTGGGTTGGGCATCTGACTTCAGCTCCGGTTGATTTTGTGGTTCACGAGTTTGAGCCCCACATCGGGCTCCATGCGGACAGCTCTGAGCCTGGAGCCTGCTTTAGATTCTGTGTCTTCCTCTCTCTCTGCCCCTCTCCCCCCCCCACTCTTTCTCAAAAATAAATTTAAAAAAAACATTAAAAAAAGTAATGGGGAAAAGTTATAGCAAATAAGATTATAGCAAATATTTTCACGGGATAGAGTAACGGGATGGTGATTTAACCTTGCATGGCCAAGGTGGCCCTTGAATAAAAAGTGACATTTCAGCAACACTTGAAGGAAATGAAAGAGTAAATCATATGGTTATCTACAGGAGAAGCATTCCAGGCAGAGGGAGAAGTTGGTAACGAAGAACAGAGATGGAGGAATATCTAGTATATATACAACTCAGAGAACATACTAACATAACCACAGAGAAGTGAATGAGAGGAAAAATAAATATCTGAGTATAGGCCAAGAGTTAAGACCAAGAGTTAAGAGTCATGTAGGGCCTTGGAAGTCATCATAAGTTCTTTAAAAGAAATGAGGTACCACTGAAAGAGTTTGAGCAAAGTAGTGGATAGTTTTCAGAAGCTAATGGCAACAAGATTTGCATGTAAACTGGATGAGAATTGAGAGAAAAACAGAGAATCAAAGAAGACTTGGAAGTGTCCAATCAGAACAAATTAAAGAATGGAGTCTTCAGCTGAAAGTAAGGAGGAAGGTGATAGAGGAACTTTCAGGGAAAGATCAGATCAGTTGAGTTTGCAATGTCCATTAAACATACAAGAAGACATATCTGATAGGCATTTGGATATATACTTCGGAGTTCAGCGAAGAGATTAGTGTTTGAGATACAAATTTGGGAGTGATGGAGCAGCTACATGATTTTTAAAGTCACAAGATATTGTCACAGGGATCACTATAGATAGAAAAGAAAAGAGAACTAAAAACTGAGTGCTCTGGGACCCACCAATGTTAAGTTTAGTGATATATCCAAAAGAACTAACAAAGAAAGAAAAATCAGTGAGGAAAAAAAGAAAGGCCCACCCTACAAGTCAAATGGAAAAAGTTTGTTAAGGAAGAAGAAATGTTCAACTGTGTCAAAAGCTGCCCGTAGGTGATGTCAGATGAGTTGAGAGAACCACTGAATATAGTGATGTGGTAGCTATTGTCCAGGTATATTGTAACTGTGGGTAATGATTCTAGCCAGATTACAGCATTCTTTAATGAAGTCTGGTCTCTGTTCTCAGCATTTATATTTCCCGACTTGAAACATTCATGGAATATTCTATTGTGGAAAATATGCTTAAGAGTCAGAATGAAATTCTACATTAAAAAAAATGTTCTTGCATTAAACGAAATACAATTAAAGACCACATTAAAGGAGGGAAGAAAGAAAAGCACTTTGACAGGCATCTTTGTGCTTGATAGCATTTGTCCTATGGGATTCATGGATATGTGAAAAAGACAGCTCAGGTTTTGGTTGATGTTTGTCAACAATTCAATGCATAACAAGGAAGTGACTCTCATCCTCCAGTTACAATGTGGATCCTTTGGAATGCCAACAAAAGTCCTTACAACAATAGGGACCAATGTTGTCTTCCGAGAAAGATTTGACACTTAGTATCCGTGTAAATAGCTTTCTTTCTATAAGATATTACTTCCACCAGTGTACTCACCCCCGATGATCATATGCCATTGACAGGACAGATTTTTGTGACCACAATCTCCAGGATGGCTATACAATGATCAAGAAATGTTCTGTTTGATCACTAAATCATACACACTAACAAAATCGTTTTTCACTTCTTTTTGGGTTAATGAACCAAGAACCAACTAACCAATGAATAAACAAAAACATAAATAAAGTAAAAAAAAACCCAAGAACAATCAGTGAGTGAGAATATAGCTTACATATTGATGGGTTTGCCTTAGGGGAACTGGAAAAACAATGTGTGAGGTAACTTCTAGATTAGAATATGAATGATTATTCTGCCACACTGTGGTTCATTCTGCTGACTTTAGACAGTTCTTTTACTCTGGGTGTCATGTTGCTGGTGATAAAAGATTTGAAATTAATTTTAACAGCCATGTGTCTATTATTAGTATCTTTAAATTTGTATAAATTTCTTTGACACCTGTCAGGATAACTTGCATATTCATAGTTAAACATACATAATTTTATGTATAATTATAATACTTTCTTTTCCATTAAGATGTCTTACAAATGAATAGAAATCTAGTTCATGAAGTATAAATGAATGGTTCCTTCTCTTCCTTCACTAAGTCCAACTGAAATAATTGAAGGAATGTAAAATAAGAGTACAGTGTGATACAGATCAGGACATGTGTTATTAATGAGAAATTACTCTAAAACACAAAGCAGGTGGAATCAGATTAATATAAAAGGAAAGAGTGTTGAAAATCTTTCAAAGAAATACAGGTGAAAATCGAGATGACATAAAATCCAGATTCCACAGCAGAATTTTTGAATATCTATACTACCTATATTATCAAGGAATAAGGTATGGGTCTTCAATACAGTTATTAAATTGCTCTGTTATGACTATTCCTGTTTTTGGTTCCCAGAATGGTTGACTTCAGTGTTTGTTTTAAGACTGAAGCCCAAGAAGAGGCACCTGGGTGGTTCAGTCGGTTAAGCATCCGACTTCAGCTCAGGTCACGATCTCATGGTTCATAGGTTCGAGCCCCACGTTGGGCTCTGTGCTGACAGTGAGGAGCCTGGAGCCTAATTCAGATTCTGTGGCTCCCTCTCTCTCTGCCCCTCCCTGCTCATGCTCTGACTCTTTATCTCAAAAATAAATAAACATTAAAAACAATTTTAAAAAAAGACTGAAGCCCAAGGAGAGTTGACTGGAGGATCTGCCAGACTGTGGAGGCTTGTGCGCCACAAGGAGAGAGGAAGCAGTGCCCCTAGGTAATATGTGAACTATTTACTAAATAAATTCTTAAACCCAGAAAGCAAGTTTTCCATATATCCAAAGGAATTGTTGCCCGACCTCATGTCCACCTCTGATTTCTTCTTTCAAAGAGCCAACAAACTACAATCAGTATACATATATACATATCCACTCACTTGTTACTTTATAGAGAAGTTTTTAAGAAGCCATGACATTTACAAAAAGGAAATTATGTGATAATATAAATGAAAACTGTTCCATAGGTGAAATAGAGGAAGGGGGTTAAGAGGTATAAACTTCCAGTTGTAAACAAATGGCTCACGGAGATGAAAAGTACAGCAGTGGGACACCTGTCAATAATACTGTAATATTATTACAGTGGTGCCAGATGGTAACTACACTTATCGTGGTGATCACTGAGTAATGTATAGAATTATTCAAACACTGTATTGTGCACGTGAACCTAATATAATATTTTGGGTCAGCTATACTTCAATAAAAAAAATAAAGCATCCTAAAATATATTCTAGACTGGCAACAAAGCCAACGTACACAATTTTTTTAATATAATGGCTTTTTTTACAGAAGATTTCAGAGCTTAAATTATAAACTGAAATAATTTGTATTATAAAACCTAGGGATGCTACTGGCCCAAAGTTGCATTTATGCAAAATAAGAAAAGGTGCTTACTCCCCAAAGTAATCTTTTATGTTGTGATATGTCATACAATATTATATTACTGTACTTGGGAAAATAAAACAATGAAGGGGTCTCCCCATTTCAGCAGTGTTAGGTTACCCTGAAGAGTGTCAGCTTGAAAAGGAAAGAAGAAAAAAACAGGAGTAGGGAAAGTATAAGAACAGTGCTGGTGCTAGGATTCAATGGCGAGCACACCACTTGAATTTACCCAGAGCCACTAGTTTTTTAATAAAAATAGTATGTAAACTTTGAAAATCAGTGGCCTAAGCCCCAGTTATAAATCTGGGGAAGTTGCTGCTACTATAACACACTCATATGCAGGATCCGTTTCTATCTAGGGGAGCCAATGGTGAGAATCCAGGCCTCTGAGAAAGAAGTTGCCCAGGGAAAAGAAACCTCAAGAGATGCCCAGAGAGCATCCAAGAGCATCTCAGAGAACACCAAGGACAACACGTGGTCACAGGTAGATCTGTGTGGCCTTTAGCTGTGCCACCAGCTAGCTGTGCTACCGTGGGTTTACTTACAAGGGGGCTTGCTTCTGCTGCTCCAAGACTTTACTGGAAGACCAAAGACCGAGTTTCCTCACACACTGCCATACAAGTTTATGTCTAACATGGTGAATAGCATTAACCTAGATGGTATGTTACTGTGCAGAGTCAATAACTGAACAACCAAAGGCACCCTGTCACAATTAATAGGTGGGAAGAAAGCAATGCTAGGAGGAGACTTCATAACTTTAAATATATACATATATATATATTATATATATATTAGTAATATATATATATATTTACTTATATATATATATTAGTAAATATATATATTAATAACCAAACGGGTCTAAAAATTAATTAGTTCAAGTTCCAACTGAAGAAGCTAAAATATCACCATTCAAAGAAAGTGAATGGAAAAATGAAGAAAAACAGAGTAGTTAAATAAAAAGCAAAAACCTGTAGATGATAAAAAGGAAGACTGTGTTTAAGTCTAATATGATTAGGGCATATGCTAAAAGACAACTGAACCTAAATATTAAGCATTAGGAACAGAAAAGAGTATACTAACAGATTCAGAGGTAACTAAACATAAGGAAATTTTGTACATAACATAAACTTTTAACAGCAAATTTGAAAGAAACTGAATGAAGTATGTGAATTTTAAAGAAAGAATTGCTAATGTTAAGTCACAAGCATTATTTCACTTGAATAGGCTGTAACTGAAAAGAATCTCAGAATATATTTTAAAAAGGAAAAGAAAAAGTTTTAATTCCAGGTATATCAAAACAGAGAAAAATAGAAAATGTTTTATAATTCTATGTAGCATAAAATGTATAACTCTATCAGATATTATTGCTCTCACAAAGAAAGCAAAGGATTCATTTCATTCATGCAAATATAGGCACACAGACACTTAATAAGATATAAGTGTGCCAAATACAGTGACAAAATAAAAAATGGTATAATAATGGTTGTTCCATTAAAGGAAGATGGTGTTTCAACCTTGGGAAAACCATTAACATGATTCAATTTGAAAAACAACTAAAAGAAAGAAGACCATTTACATATTTCAAAAGATACTAAAATGCATTTGATAAAGTTTAATAAGCAATTGTGATTACATTCTTAAAAAGGAGGAAAATGTATCATGATTTATTAATAAAGTACATTTTTTAATATCAATGCTTAACATGAGGATGAGGTGATAAAAGAATTGCTACCATTGTCAGGAAAAAAATTGTGATGTCCTTCATCATTGCTATTTTTTAGTATCCTTTCTGCAGGTACTAAATTACCAAGACAAGGAAAAAGCAGTAGAGATGTTAAAAAGGTATCATCAATATTCACAGGTGGAAATGCAAGAGAAACCACTGAACAGAACAATTATTCGAATCAGTATGACAGGCTAGTACTTCTATGATTTTCATTCATTCTAGAAATAACCACAAAGGAAAGTGAATACTCTGTTCTATTGCTGCTACTATAAATCATCATACATATAGTGCCCGAAACAACTACATTTATGATTTCACAGTTCTCTAGGTCAGATCTGGGGAGGCATGGCTGGCCAGCTTCTCTGCTCAGCATATCATAAGATGTAGGCTCGGGCTACACAGTTCTCCTCTGGGACTTGGGGTTCTTCCAAGCTTACTAGTCTTTGGCAGAATCCCGTATTTTGTAACAATAAATCCAAGGTCCCCATTTCCTTCCTGTCAGCGAGGCCACTCTGCCCCTAAAGAATGCCCACATTCTTTCTCACTTGGCCTCCTCCAGCATCAAGACAGCACCTGTAGCTGAATCATTCTCAAGCTTTAGATCTCTTTGACTTTTTCTTCTGCTTCCAACCAGAGAAAATTCTGCTGTTAGAGTCTCTTTTATTAGATTTAGTCTCCCTGGATATTCTATCTTAAGGTCAACTGTGATGCAAGATTTCTTTCACAATTAGAACAATGTAGGTAAAAGCTTAAAAATAAATATGTATAAATATATACAAATATAATATATAATATGTATGTGTTCTGCACATTTATTTTTAAGCTTTTTCATGATATAAATATATAATTTCTACACACTTATTTTTAAGTTTATTTCTTAAGTTTTTGCAGCGTGTGTGTGTGTGTGTGTGTGTGTGTGTGTGTGTATCAACTTTATAGAGAGATATATCTAATTTTGTATGGGGACAAAATAGTGTAACTATTATGAACACAAACTTTGAAGAGATACTTCGTGGTTCAAATCCCAGAATCAATCTACCCCAAGAGGGAAATTATTCACTTTCATGTGCCTCAATATTCTTATATATAACACAGGGGGAAAAAACAGTATATATTTCACAGGATTGTTTTAAGGAGTTAATGAGCTAATAAATGTATTTAAAACAGCACATAGCTTCAGATTAATTTTAAAATGTAGTACAATTTCATTTGAAATAAAAATGTAAACTTTTGGGCAATTGGCAAAGATACTGAAGTTTATTTGAAAAATTAAATATAAAAGAATAGTTAGCACCCTTTTGAAAAGAAAAAAAAACAATCTCTGGGGTGCCTGGGTGCTGGGTGGCTCAGTAGATTGAACATCTGACTCAGGTCATGATCCCAGAGGTCTGGGATCAAGCCCCCTGTTGCACTCCATGCTGAGTATGGAGCCTCCTCGCTCTCTCTCTCTCTCTCTCTCTCTCTCTGGTTCTACATTAAAAAAAGAAAAGGCTGTGCTTCTGTTAGGAATATACACTAAAAAGCACCAAATGATGACATTTTTGCACAGAAATGGACATGTTCATTCACTCATTCATTCATTCACTCAATCTATAACAGACATTTTTGTTGGCACTGCAGAGAGATAAAGCAGTAATAGAACAGATGAAAATTCCTGAATGGGACATATATTCAGAATGGAAAAATATAATTTATAGTATCTTAAAAGGACTGTGACCTTGGCTATAGTAACTATTTTATATGCAAAGTGACCCACTGGTCATTATTTATTTTAATCCGAGAGTATTATTTGTTGGTGTTAATTCCTAGGTATGTCAATTGCTGATAAAAATGAGCTTAAGTTTTTTGAGGATAGGAGTTGATTTACTCAGCTTTGTGTTTCCTGTAGCATTTAACAAAGTAACAGAGTAGAGGAGCCTCGTATTATGCCTGAATGAAAGAATATGTGAAATGATAACTTCAATAAGTCTTTGAAAAGCTATGAAGAAGTAGGTTTTTGATGTATTTGCCCTTTTATTTTTAATCCACATTCACTCAACAAAGAAAGCAGAGAAGTGATTTTTTAATTGTAACTAAAATATACAAAACAAAACTCTCTCCTTGCAAGAATGACAAAGAAATACTAAGTGAAATAAAGTTCAGATTAGGAAATAAATTGAATTAGCAACAATTATATGTTCAAGTTTTTCCAGTGAATTATTATTTTAAAGCTGAAAATTCATATTGTCATTTTTTTAATTAATGTATTTAAATTAAATATTAAGATGTAAAATTTCTAGAGCTTGCTTAATTGTATTTTTATAACCAATTACACAAAGATTGTGTTTATGGAATAAAAATAGATATATCTGAAAGAGACATATCTGTCCTTAGATTGACACTATATTAGCAACTTCACGTTTATTTTCTCCTTTAAATTTTACAATACATTTGAAGAAACAGATGAAGGAATTTTAGTTCATTGAGGTCACACAATTAGCCCAACACTACACATTTATTAAGTTTTTTGAGTTGGTATTCATTGCAAATTTATATTTCTCTAAAATATATGCTTCTTAGCATATATTTTCCATAATTGGGAAAGGAGTGAGGAAGGGATAGAGGGAGGGATGAAGGGAAATAAGTACAATTACTAAAATATTTTAGTTGCATTAGAATTAAATTATGTATTTAATTATATATATGTGTGTGTATATATATGTTTATTTTTTCATCATACATACATTTTAAAGGGATGGTGATGTATTACACATTTAAAGATGTTCTTCCAAGAGTTTTATATGACATGCACTTTATTCATTGCCTGTTGATTCTCGGGATTATGTTTAGGAGGTTCGTCTTTGCTGAAGTGTCTGGCTCGATTGGGTTAATCTCACCAGAGACTTAGGTTGCTTTAAGTTTGATACTAAAAAGCATGGCTGCACTAAACATTGTCCTGTGCCTCGTTGAGCATAGTGTAAGAGCTTTTCAAGGGTAAATAATCAGGGTAGAATAGCTGGAGAGTAGGCTATATGCATTTTTAATTTTGTGAGGTATTGCCAAATTGACATGAAAATTGTTTTGGCAGATTTGTACTCCCACCAGCATTTGGAACATTTCCTTTGTTCCACATTTTCAGCTATTATCTGACTTACTTTTTCCAGTATGAGGCCATGTAGATTTTTTTGACATGTATTGGTTTTTTCTAGCTGCCATTTCTATAGAACTCTTCACACTCACCTAAAAGAAAGCATTCTGAGTTCTCCTTTCCCTGAGAAGCAAAGAGAATTCATTTTAAAGATATAAACGAATTAGATCAAAGATTAAAAACGGTGAACATATGAACATAAATTTATTGCAGGTAATCCTCTAAGGGAAGCCTATGTTATTAATTCACAAAAAAAAAAAAAAGAAAAAAATTCAGCGATCTAAGCATTAATGGCTAGTATGCAGGGAGCACCACCGGCTTGCTTGCTACTAATCACCTTTGTACACAAATTACTGTTGATTGTCATCTAGTCCACCACTAAATGAATAAGGATAAATTGGAAATTTCATTTTTGTGTAACTGGAAATCTCTCTCTCCTTGTTTTACTATGTTAAAAAAAAAAGCCAACACAACTTTATGTTTGTTCTCAGTGCTGCTTCATCCACCTCTCCCATCCAGAAAGAAGATATATTGTATGTGACCTGCCATATATAAAGGACAAACCTACTGTATGCAAGTGCACTACTCATGACATCAGTAGTTTGTATTGTCCTCATTTATGTTATGTGTACTATTTTCTTTCTAAGAGATTATTAAATCATCAAAAATACCCAATAGAAAGAGCATTTGATAAAATTCAACATCTTTTTTTATGATAAAAACTCTCAACAGTGCGTATAGAAAAAAACATAAATCAACATAATAAAGACTATACATGACAAATCCACAGCTAACATCATACGCAATAGTGAAAGGCTGAAAGCTTTTACTTTAACATCAGGAACAAGACAAGGGTGCCCACTCTTACCACTTTTATTCAGCACAGAGTTGGAAATCCTAGCCACAGAAATCTGACAAGAACAAATAAATAGAAGGCATCTAAATAGAAAAAGAAGAAGTAAAATTGTCACTTGCAGACAACATGATGCTATACATAGAAAACCCTTAAGACTTCGCCAAAAAACTATTCGAAGCAATGAACAAATTCAGTGAATTTGCAGAATGCAAAATTAATAAACATACATCTATTGAATTTCTATATACTAATAATGCACTATCAAAAAGGGAAGTTAAGAAAACAATCCCATTTCCATTGCATCAAAAAGAATAAAATACCCAGGAATAAATGTAACCAAGGAGGTTAAAGAGCTGTACTCTGAAGACTATAAGTCATTGATGAAAAAAATTAAAGATAACACAAATAAGTGGCAAAATCTACTGTACTCATAGATTGTAAGAATTAAAATTGTTAAAATGTCCATACAATCTAGGGTTGACTGTGTGGCTCAGTTGGTTAAGCATCCAACTCTTGGTTTTGGTACAGGTCATGATCTCATGGTTCATGGGATAGAGCCCCGTGACTGGCTCTGTGCTGACAGTTTAAAGCCTGCTTAAGATTCTCTCTCCTCTCTCTCTGTGTCTTCCTCTGCTTGCACTCTCTCTCTTTCAAAAATAAGTACTTTTTAAAAATGTCCACACTATCCAAAGCAATCTATACACTCAATGCAATGTCTATCAAAATACAATAATCAATTTTAAAATTGTATGGAATCACAAAAGACTTCAAGTAGCCAAAGCAATCTTAAAAAAGAAGAACAAAGCTGGAGGTAACATGTTCCCTGTTTTCAAACTATCCTACAAAGCTATAGTAATCAAAACAGTATAATAGTAGCACAGAAACAGACATATAAATCAATGGAACAGAATAGAGAGTCCAGAAATAAATCCACACATATATGGCAATTAATCTTTTATGAAGGAAGCAAGAATATGCAATAGGGAAAGACAATCTCTTCAATATGGTGTTGGGAAAACTAGAAAAACTAGAAGCAAAAGAATGACACTGGATCACTATCTACATCAGATACAAAAATAAACTCAAGATATATTAAAAACTGAAGTATAACACCAGAAACCATAAAACTCCTAGAAGAAAACCTAGGCAGTAAGCTCTTTAACATCTATCTTAGCAATATTTGTTTTGATCTGTCTTGTCTCTTCAAGGAAAAGGCAACAAAAGAAAAAAAATGGAACCACATCAAACTAAAAAAAAATTAGCAAAGGAAAAGAAACTACTAACAAAATGAAAAGGTAACCCACTGAATGGAAGAAGATATTTACAATGATAATAACCAACACAGGGCTAATATCTAAAATATATTTTAAAAATAACACAACTCAATGTTTTAAAAAAGCAAGCAATCTAATTAAAAACAGGAGTGTCTGGAATAGAGATTTCTCCAAAAAGGAAATACATATGGCCAATAGACACATGAAAAGGTGCTCAATATTACTATCATCAGGAAAAAAGAATATCAAAACCACATTGAGATATCACCTTACACCTGTCAGAATGGCTATTATGAAAAAGACAAGAAATAACAATCACGAATGAAAGAGGAGAGATCACAACAAACACCACAGAAATATAAACAATTATTAGAGAATACTATGAAAAATTATATGCCAACAAACTGGATAATATGGAAGAAATGGACAAATTCCTAGAAACTCACAAACTACCAAAACTGAAACAGGAAGAAATAGAAAATATGAACAGATACATAACCAGTAAAGAAATTAAACCGGTAATAAAAAATCTCTCAACACAAGAGTCCTGGGCCAGATGACTTCCACAGGAATTCTACCAGACATTTAAAGAAGAGTCAATACCTATTCTTTGGAAACTATTTGAAATAACAGAAATGGAAGGAAAACTTCCAAACTCAATCAAGCCAGAATTACCTTGATTCCAAAACCAGGCAAAGACCTCACTAAAAAGGAGATTTACAGGCCAATATCCCTGAAGAACATGGATGGAAAAATTATCAACGAGATATTAGCAAATCAAATTCAACAGTACATTAAAAAAAACTATTCACTATGATCAAGTGGGATTTTTTCCTGGGCTACAGGGTTGACTCAATATTCACAAATCAATGACCACATTGATAAAAGAAAGGATAAGAACCAAGTGATCTTCTCAATGGATGCAGAAAAAGCATTTGACAAAACACACCATCTATTCTTAATAAAAAAATCCTCAACAAAGTAGGGATAGAAGGAATACACCTCAACATCATAAAGGCCATATATAAAAGACCCACAGCTAACATCATCCTCAACAGGGAAAAACAGAAACTTTCCCCTACAGTCTGGAACAAGACAAATATGTCCACTCTCATCATTACTATTTAACATAGCACTGTATGTCTTAGCCTCAGCAATCAGACAACAAAAAGAAATAAAAGGCATGTAAATCAGCAAGGAAGAAGTCAAACTTTCACTATTTGAAGGTGACATGATACTCTGTAGAAAACTCGAAAGACTCCACCAAAAAATTGTTAGAACTGATACATGAATTCAGCAAAGTCACAGGATATAAAATCAATGTGCAGAAATCTGTTGCATGTCTATACAACAAAAACAAGGCAGCAGAAAAAGAAATCAAGGAGCCAATCCCTTTTGCAAGATACCTAGGAATAAATCTAACCAAAGAGGTAAAAATACGTTCTCTGAAAACTATAGAACACTTATGAAAGAAACTGAAAAAGACAAGAAGAAATGGAAAAGCATTCCATGCTCATGGATTGGAAGAACAAACATTGTTAAAATGTCTATACTACCCAAAGTAATCTACACATTTAATGCAATCTCTATCAAAATACCACCAACATTTTTCACAGAGCTAGAACAAACAATCCTAATATTTGTATGGAACCAGAAAAAAAAAAACTCAAATAGCCAAAGAAATACTGAAAAATAAAAACAAAACTGGAGGCATCATGATTATGGATTTTCAGCTATCAAGACAATATCGTACTGGCACAAGTACGATAGTCATCAAGACAATATCGTACTGGCACACCTAGGTCAATGGAAGAGAATTGAAAACACAGAAATTGACCCCCAACTATATGGTCAACTCATCTTTAACAAAGCAGAAAAGAATATCCAATGGAAAAAAAGAAAGTATCTTCAACAAATGGTATGGGAAAACTGGACAGTGACACGCAGAAGAATGAAAGTAGACCACTTTCTTACACCATACACAAAAATAAATTCAAAATGAATGAAAGACCTAAATGTGATACAGGAAACCATCAAAATCCTAGAGGAGAACACAGGCAGAAACCTCTTTGATCTCAGCCACAGCAACTTCTTACTAGACATGTCTCCAGAGGCAAGGAAAACAAAAGCAAACATGAACTACTGGGATTTCATCAGTATAAAAAGCTTCTACAGAGTGAAGGAAACAATCAACAAAACTGAAAGGCAAGTGATGGAATAGGAGAAGATATTTGCAAATGTCATATTGGATAAAGGGTTAGTATCCAAAATCTATAAAGAACTTATCAAACTCAACATGTAAAAAAGAAATAATCCAGTGAAGAAATGGGCAAAAGATATGAATAGACACTTGTCCAAAGAAGATATCCCAATGGTTGGCAGACACATAAAAATATGTTCAACATCACTCATCATCAGGATGATGATCAAAACCAAAACCACTATGAGATACTACTTTACACCTGCCAGAATGGCTAAAATTAACAATACTGGAAACAACAGATGTTGGTGAGGATGCAGAGAAAGGGGAACCCTCTTGAACTGCTGGTGGGAAAGCAAACTGACACAGCCACTCTGGAGAATAGTATGGAGGTTCCTCAAGAAACTAAAAATAGCACTATCCTATGATCCAGCAATTGAACTATTAGGTTTTTACACAAAGGATACAAAAATACAGATTTGAAGGGGTGCATGCACACAAATGTTTGTAGCAGCACCATCACTAATAGCCAAACTATGGAGAGAGCCCAAATATCCATTGACTGATGAATGGATAAAGAAGATGTGGGGCGCCTGAGTGGCTCAGTCGGTTGAGCGTCCGACTTCGGCTCAGGTCACGATCTCGCGGTTCGTGAGTTCGAGCCCCGCGTCGGGCTCTGGGCTGATGGCTCAGAGCCTGGAGCCTATTTCCGGTTCTGTGTCTCCCTCTCTCTCTGCCCCTCCCCCGTTCATGCTCTGTCTCTCTCTGTCCCAAAAATAAATAAACGTTAAAAAAAAAAAAAAAAAAAAAAAAAAAAAGAAGATGTGGTATATATATATATGTGTGTACACACACACACACACTATATATATATATATATATATATATATACATACATACATATATATGTACATATATATAGTGGAATATTAAATATTACTCAGCCATAAAAATAGTGGAATCTTGCTATTTGCAATGATGTGGATAGAGCTGGAATATATATGCTAAGCAAAATAAGTCAATCAGAGGAATACAAATACCATATGATTTCACTCATAAGAAACAAAACATGGACATATGAGAGAAGAGAGGGAAACAAACCACAAGAGACTCTAAATGATAGAGAACAGACTGTGGGTTGACCAGAGGAAGGTGGGTGGGAGATGGTCTAGATGGGTGATGGGCATTGAAGGCACTTGTTGCGATGAGCATTGGGTGTTTTACGTAAGTGATGAATCACCGAATTCTACTCCTGAAACCAATATTGCACTGTATGCTAACTAAAATTTATATAGAAATAAATAAAATAAATAAATAAATACATTAATTTTAAAAAGATATGACAATTATTGGTAAAGATGTGGACAAAAAGAGAACCCTTATGGCTGTTGGTGGGAATTCATAATGGTACAGCCACTAGGAAAAACTATGGAGTTTCCTCATAAAAATAAAATAGAACCACCATGCTATTCAGCAATCCCACTTCTGGATATTTATCTAAAGAAAATGAAAACATTAATTCAAAAAATAAATGCATCTCTATGTTTACTGCAGTTATTATTTATAATAGTCAAGATGCGGAAGCAACCTAAATGTCCATCAATAGTTGAATAGATAAATAAGATGTGGTATATGTGTGTGTATACATATATACATATATATATGTAATATATACATTTATAAATATATAAATAATAAATTTATCTATCCATCTATCTAGGATTACCACTCAGCCATAAAACAAGAAGTGATATCTTGCCATTTGAGACAGTATGGATAGGTCACAGGGTTATATTAAAAGTGAAATTATTTAGACAGAAAGAGACAAATACTGTATCATTTCACTTTATATGGAATCTAAAATACAAAACAAGTGAACAAATAAAGCAGAAAAAGAATCACAAGTACAAAGAACAGAATGGTAGTTGCCAGAAGGGAGGTGGAGTGGGGATAGTGGAAAAGGGGAAATAGAAGGGAATTAAAAAGTACAAGCTTTCATTTACAAAATAAGTAAGACCCAGGGTACAGCATAGAGAATATAGTTAATAATATTTAACAAACTTGTATGGTGACAGATGGTAGCTAGGCTATCATGGTGGTCACTTTGTAAGGCATATAAATGTTGAATCATTGTGCTGTATACCTGAAACTAATATATCATATATAAACTACACTTTAATTAAAAAAAAAAAACCTCATCCTCTAGAAACATACTTCTTAAAAATGGATACTTGATATAAACTTGATTCCCCTTTTTACTTTATAATCAATTATGGATTCTATTTTTTTCTGATGGGTATCCCAAAATATCTTATTTTAAACAATTTTTCCTACTAAAAGCTAAAATACCATTCCTCTAAGAAATAATTAAATATATGTCTTTTTAACAGGTAAAAGACATAAGAAACAACTGGAACAAATATTTAAACCCAACTATTTTCTATAAAATTCACTTGGATTCTGAAAAATGTTCACTAAAAATTTTAATCATCTGCAACCACACACTTATTTATTTATTTATTTTTATTTTAGAGAGAGAGAAAGAGTGAGTGGGGAAGATGGGCAGAGGGAGAATTTTAAGCAGGCTCCATGGTCAGTGCAGAGCCCAGCGTGGGGCTCGATCCCACAATCCTGGGATCCTGACCTGACTGAGGTGAAATCCTTTCAAAAACTCAACCGAGTCATACAGGCACCCTAGTCTACAAGCAGACATTTAATCAACTTTCCCATGAGATATAACAGATTCTTCAAAAATAATTTCTCTGATACTAGCTTCTTTTCATTTTGCTGTCTATAAGCAGTTTTATTGTTCCTTTTAAGGGAATAAAACAACTGCCAGTTTATGTCCTGTAGCATAAAGTAGGTCAATTACTAACTTGAATTTCTTAGATTGTACTATTAGATACATTTGAGTTAAAGTGATAAGACCTAATGGTGTAAGATATGAAAATATCCCAAATTTAAAATACTGAGTCTCCTTAAATAGCAATATTAGAATATAAATTAAAGGTTAAGTATATGTAAGGTGATTTGCCATTGTAAAGAAAAGTATATTAGGAATTGGGGAATTCCTGAATACCATTAACTATATAGAGAATCACAAAAGAAGCTATTTAAGAGTGGAGAGTTTTTCTTAACATTTTTCAGTTTCAAGTAAGCCCAGGTGACTGACTGTCAAAATAAAACAACACAGCAAAAATAGCCTTCTCAAGGTAAGTGACCTATTGACAATTTTGGAGCAACTAAATGTGATGCCATCAATGTTTACTTAAATCTTCACTTTTATCATAAAGGCAATCATTATATCACTGTTGGTAGAATTATTCTGAGGGAATTGCATATGCCCCTTTCACACATGAAATGTCTCAGTCACTCAATGTTACTGATATTTACTTGTCAGTAGCTGGGTATTTCATTTGTGACTATGAAAAATAAATGGAGACTAGTTTTCATCCAGAGAACAAAATGCTATGACCAATCAAATCACTATTAAACTGTGAATGAAGTTAGTGGTGTTTTTATTCTAAAATATTTGTTTCAGGGAGCCAAGCTTCTTGGTATTTGGTCCGTATATTAACAATGTATTTGGGGTTTTATGAAACAGTAATTTTAATAAATTGGGAGATTGGATTCTTTCATCATTTTCTCTTTGCTTTTGGTTTTCCGCAGTTTGAAAAAGGAATTCCCAAGTGAAGTAGTCCAAATTCTGCTGGTGTTATTATTATTTCATACTATTTCTGTAATGGTATATGGTAGGGCTCCGGACTTTAGAATAGTGTAATGCAGGAGAATGTTCATGGGCTTATGAATCAAGAGCTCTAGCTTTAAGCCCCAGATATGCCACTATTGTGTGAGCTTAGACAAACTTTTTAAGTTCTACTTTTTTTATATGTCTGTTTAAAATCAATAGATTGGTTGTGATATATCAGATTATTTCCAAGTCTAAAATTATATGACTGTCTCCTTGAACACATCTAATTAGGAAATCACTATATTTGTGCCAATATAACATTCTGTTCTATTTTTTTCAACATCCACAGACAAGTTTCAGCTATATTTTAACTACATATAGATATTTCTCAGCATATGGCAATCCAACAGCTGAATGTCATTATCAAACAATGTTTAAATCAGGGAATGGATTTAATATATGCTCTTTATCAAAGAAGATAAAGAAAATTGTGTGTGGACCTACCTCTGGTCCTGGCTTAATCCCCACCTGACTATAAAAACTTCCTGTGACAAGTCTGGTCCGGATTCTACACCTTTGTGTGGTTATTCAGGCCAGATTCTGGCAATTACAAAGACCTTACCTAAAGCTGTCCTCTCCACGGTACACTGCAATCTCTGAAGGCAGTTTCACTCAAGAACTCAAGACCCTCTCATCCTTCTCCTTTCCAGATATTTGCATGTCTAGGTCTTCTGTCCTGGACCTTGGGCAGGAGTCTTCTTCTGACTCCTCCCCCAAGAATGAGGAGGATGGAGAGGCTGTAGGAAAGGGAACCTTGAAAATCCGTTTCCTCATTCTCAGTACCCAGTACTTTTACACTCCTAGCTCTCACTCCACCCCCTCCCTTTTGCCCCAGGGCCCAAAACGTTGATGGAGCCTTTTTGGGGTTTTCTCAACAGCGAGACAACCCCCAGGACCGCACTGACCCACCTAACTCTGAACAAGGTACGCCTTTCATGGAGGGAGGTGGAACAGGAGAAGTTAGCACTTTCTTTGGTTTAGAACTTGCTTATTTCATCACGAGCAAAGACTTCTTTCATTTTTGACTTGTTGCTTTAACGGTCTTCTGTGGCACCAGTTCAGCATTCTCTGTCTCTCTGTTGTTTTTCTTTCAGGAGCGCCACTGCACTTTGGCAACTTGGTGAGGTTGGATGAGTCCATGGTGTATCCAACCTGAATTTTCTATTTAAGCAAGTGTGTGTAGGAAGCGTCTCATTATGTGTAGAAAATTCTCTTGTTATTTGTTTTCTTATAGATTGAACATACTCTTTATTCCTTACTGTCTAATGTTTAAAGTTGGAACATCACTGAAATAGTGGAAAAGGATAGAAGTAAGAAGTCTCTTCTCTCATTTGCCCTAATAACATGAAATACTTTTATACTTTAAGAGAAAGAAAGACTGTGGGAACACATATAATAAATCTATAATGACTGAAAGCCAATGGAAGTAACAAATGTTTAAAGCAGTGATGTGATTTTATATACTTTCATGGTACAGTAGTTATCAAATATTGAATTTATTTAATATAACCACAAAAGAAGTTACACAGAACTTTTTCTTCCATCCCAAGTTGATGGTCATTTGCTCTGCTGAAAATAAATCTCAGGCCTCATAAGACTGTCATTCTTAAATCCTTTTCTTATATTCAAATATTTACCTTATATTATACCCATATTTCAAATTATATTTCTTATGCCCTGAAACTTGTACAGTGAATTTATATCTGGTTGTTAAGGAAGGCTTTCACAGGTATTTCCTGTGGTTCTGTCTTCTCCAAGTTAAACAGGACTAAGATCTTCAGTATTTTAAAGGATCTGGATTGGTACTATAGATTTTGACATACAGCTAATATTGCAGGCTCATATTGAGAGTGGAATTCACTATAGATCACATAACTGTATAACAATCATTCTTTAAAAGATATATTTAGTAATATTTTAATCTTTGGTAATATGTTTCATGTCAGACAGTAGATTTTCTGATGTAGTATATAAATAAACATTGAATTCCCTTGATCTGTAAATTTGGCTGGGTTAGAATTAGTTTCCTTAAAATTTTCAATAAATATTTTTTTCCTTTAAGAAGTTGTAAAACTTTTTATATATACAAAGAATATATGTAATCTATTTGGTTTTTAAATAGACAATAATATGATGTATAGGTCTAGATCTAGATATACAGATATATATCTTTATTTCCTTGGTGAAAGAAGCTTTATGAGTATTTTATATACGTATACATATATATGTGCAAATATATTACATATATTTTTCAATTTATCTGTGTACTTTTAAAAATCAGCTTCCTGCCTCCTGCCCCACATAGCCAGGATCTTGAATTAAAAAAAAATATATCACCCTACATCTCCTAAACTTTACCACTTATTCACATAGCTCAATTTAATATATTACTAGATTTTATACTATTTAGAATCTTATAATTATTATAATTCTTCCAAAACTTCCTTTTGTTTTCATTCAACATTATACATAGGAGATAAATCCACGCAGACACATAAAGCTGAAGTTTATTCAGTTTCAGTGTTTTGTAATATTCCATTGTGTGAACACTTTCTAAATTATTTTTTCATTATTCTGTTTACATTTGGGGATTATTATCTAGCTCTTAAAAACAAGGCAATGGGAAGATTTCTATGCATGCTGGTTGGATGGTTAAGACTTCCTCTAAGATATAAACCTACTAGTGTAAATGCTCGATCTTACAAATGGAAGACATGCTTGCTCATTTTAAAAGGTTAAGGCTCATTCTTTCCCAACAGCATAGTTTAATTTATTATAGATTTTCCACACTGTGAGATCCCAATGAGCCAAATCCTTGTCAACACTTGAGATTAAAAGACTTTAAATTGTTTTCTTTTCTTTTTTAGTTTGTGTAAAAGATCTCATTATTGTGATTTTAATATTCTGATTAACAATGATGTTCAGCAATTTTTCATAATTACTGGTCATTCCTATTTCCTCTTATCTTTTACTTCCTTTCTCTAGAATTGTCTCTTTTTCATGATTGTGAGTTTTTAGTATAATCAGAGTCCCTCTTTGCTAATTATATATGTAACAAATATCTTCTCCAGTTTGAGGGATTTTTTGCGTCTGAATGAAACAAAGTTCTTAAGTTTAATATAATTAAATTAAATATTGGTGCTTTTGCTTCCTTTTAATAAAAGCATTACCCTTAACATGGTGAGAAAGTTATAGACTTCTATTTTTTTAAATATTTTAAAGTTTTGTTGTTTAAATTATAGTTCTTTAATGCACCTGGAGTTGATTTTTCTTTGTGTGGTAGGCATCCAATTAAATATGAATATACCAATTAATTACTCAATTCTCAAAAACACTTTCAAATTAAAAAATGTAGACATCATTTTTGGCATAGGATTTTGCTTTGCCACAAATGGTTTTGAAATGTTCTTTATATTGCTCAGATACTCGACAAACTTTAAAACTGATTTACTTTTTAAAGAGAATATGTTAGTAATTTAAATTGGCCTATGTTTAGAAATAATCCCTGTCACATGCAATATACCATGTAGATAATTGAAACATGATTAGTCAAATGTAGATTCAGCATTGGAAAAGTATTAGATATAGCTGCTATATACATTTTTACATAAATGATTTTATACATTTTCCAATACGTATATGTATATGGGTCAATAATTCTCTCTTCATCTCTCTCTCTCTCTCATATATACACACGTACCCCCCCACTGGCACACACACTAAGAAAAACAAATCCCTCTTTTCGTAATTCAAATTTCACATAATTTTATCATCAATGCTCTCATCATTTTTTCATCAAGAAAATATATAATATAGTTTGCATCAGTATTTCTCAAAATTATTAGATACTGGAGCTTTATTTTTTATTTTTTGTGGGGTTTTTTTTGTTTTGATTTTTGTGCTACATAGCTATTAATATCCCGTGGAATTTTTTTTCTTGGGGACATTAGTTTAAGGCACAGTCTTTTAAATGTACATTATAATCCTCTTTTTTTTTTATGATCACTAACCCAACCAAAGCTGCAATACTGAAAATCTAAAAGAAAACAAAAACAAGAAGTTTTATCAACTAGTATAAAGACATAAAGATTGTTAACCTTAGCAAACATATTCCTCTCAGGGTAAAAAAACATCAGGAAGAAATTGGGCCAATGAATTTTCATCATAAGTTTAGTTGCCAAAGTGCTCACAGTTTTGGCAGATCTAGCTAGGCCTGAACTTCAAAACTATTCCTCTTTTGAAAGCTGGTGGGTACAGCATGTGATTTCACTCATTTCTGACATTCTGCCATTTGAATCGACACAGTGCATACCACTCTATACTGCACACAGTAAAATTCAAAAATACATGTTTGAATTAAAGAAAGAATAACTGATAAAATGAATTTTTAAAGATGTAAAGTATTCCATGTGAAATATATTCTACTTGATGTTATTTACATATGGTAGAGACTAGATCTTTTCACTAGTCAAACAATATTAGATGTTACTAGGTATAAATACTACTTTTTTTCTTTTAACAGATTTATAACAAGGAAACATTTGGTCCCAGAGACAAATTGTAACAGATTGTAAGGCTTGAGTAAATGTCATAAATATTAATATATTACTTTGAATATCTCTAAAATAAAACATCATGCCCTTGCTGACAGTAATGTTCTAAGAAACCTTAATCTCCACCTTAATTGTTTACATATTATGTAATTCACAATTTGTTACATGCATTTTAAAAGCCATAGTATCAACAGACATGTATGCTTAAAGCAACAGGAGACCTCTCTGAAGGCATTCTCATTTACCACAAAGGAAACAGAAAAGGTCTGATGATATAACAGAATCAAACATATGTTTTTTGTGTTTTTTTTCTGTGTTGTAAATGGTGATTTGCAAACAATAGATGGATTATCACATGTGCAGGACACACTGAAGTTTTCTGATTTTACCTAAAATAAAATAGTCATAAACCAGGACCTTAAAAAAGAGCAAAGATACAGTTAAGTTCAGTGGGTACAAGATAACCATTCAATTTTAGTCAATAAATGTAAAATTAGCTCTTACTTTAAAATATTATGAAAGCAATGTATACTCTTGCAGTTGTATAATCTGGTGTGTGTAACATGCAAAAAACGCACTTTCCAAAGATGTGTAGTTTAATACTTGGGAAAGTACAGAATTTTGTTACAGTGCATAGGATAATGTATGATCCATATTAAGGAGAAATGGGGAGATTCATATCTCCGGAGGAAATGATACGTATATATTCTGGCACTTTCTTTTAAATAATTAGCAAGTTAGGGACACCTGGATGGCTTAGTCGGTTAAGCGTCCGATTCTGGCTCAGGTCATAATCTTGCAGTTCCTGGGTTCGAGCCCTGCGTCAGGATCTGTGCTGACAGCTCACAGCCTGGAGCCTGCTGCAAACTCTATGTCTCCCTCTCTCTCTGCTCCTCCCCTGCTCATGCTCTGTCTCTCTCTCCTTCAAAAATAAATAAAAACATTTAAATGCCCAGTAACTACATATAGCTCATGGTTAGCACATTGGACAGTGCAGATTACAGAACATTTCTTCAATTTAGCTAGTGCTGTGCAGCCTGGGTAGAAAGTATACTGGAAAACCCAGAATTCTGCCTCAGGAGAGTATTTGAATTCAAGCGATGTCATGTACTTTCGTCTCACACATAACTTACTTGATTTATCAACTGCTCCTAAAATGAAACTCATTTCGTTACATTGAACATTGACTTCTCTTTTAGACTTCATATTTAATCATCTAGTGAAATGTTTCTCATTGCTAAAATAATTTTTATAGATCTTCCAGTATAAATATTTGGAACAAATGGACTAGATGGTGATTGTTCAGTTATAACTCAATAATAAAAGCACACGGAAACTCTGAAGAAATGACAAAATAATGAGGTCCCTCCACAGAACACTTCAATCAGAATCTCTTAGGTGGGGACCTAGATATCACTATTTTTAAAAACTTCCACAGATAATTAAAATGTGTAACCTTGCTTAAGAACAAGTAGAGAATATTGTGTAGTCTGTGTAGAACTTGTAGATAAAATTTGAAAATAATCTTGATTGCCCCCCAAATTTTGGAAATCACTCATAGTCATTCACTCTATGCTTTATTCTATATATACATGCCTATATATTTTATATAGACATACATACATATTTATACATGCATGCATGTATATTTTATATATTTATATATATTAACATTTATACATAACATGCACACACATACATACAATGTACATTATGTTAGCGTAATCTGTTTATAAAATTATGTGTTTTAAAATTTTGTTTTGAGATAATTTTAGATTTATAGAAAAGTAACAAAAATGGTACAGACAATTCCTATACAGCCTTTCCTAATTTCCTTTATTGCTAACCTCCTACATTACCATGATACGTTTGTCATGATTAATGAACCTATTGGATACATTATTATTAACTAAACTCCATGCTTTATTCACTATTTATTTATTTATTTATTTATTTTAGTTTCTCCCTAATATCCTCTTGCTGTTTCAGGATTCCATCCAGAATATCCCACTACTTTTATTTATCAAATCTCTTTAGTTTCCTCTCAGCTGGTAACCATTACTCAAAATTTTCTTGTTTTTCGTGATCTTGTAAGTTTTGAGAAGCACTGGTCCAGTATTTTGTAGAATATTCCTCAGTTGGGATTTATCTGACATCTTTTTCATGGTTTGACTGGATTTTTGGGTTTGGGATAGGAGAGCACAGAGGTGAAGTACAATTTTTGATACAATATATCAAGAGCACATGCTATTATTTTGATAATAGCACATGCTATTATTAATCTCTGATAATGTGAATGTTGATCACCTGGCTAGTGTTCTTCAGGTTTCTCCACTATAAAATTAGCCTTTTATCCTCCTTTTCTATATAATACTCTTCGAAAGTCATTATTCATCAGCCACACTGAAGGAGTAATGTGGTATGCTCATCCTCCTTCAGGAAGGAGCATCTCCATAAATTATTTGAAATTTGTCTGCATAAGAGATTTATCTTTTCTCCATTTATTTGTTTATTCAATTACTTATTTGTATTTGCTTAGGGTGGTGACTATTCATTTTTATATGTTGAATTATAATCTGATAGTAATTTACTTTTTGTTCAAATTGTTCCATCTCTGGCCACTGGGTACACCTCATTTGGCCCCTATGACCTTTTGATAGTCTCTAATTTTTGAGAATTTCATTTGTTTGCTTGGTTGTTTTGTTTTGTTTTGTTTTTGATATCCAGGATTTCCTCTCCTCCCTTTTTCTCTCTCTCTGTTAACATGACCTATTTAGACTTGCCCGTTGCCAACCTTTCCCATCAGAAATATCAATGTATTAATCATAGTTATTTTAAATTCTCTTTCTGATGGTTCCAACATCTGTGACATTTCTGAACCTGGCTCTGATGATTGCTTTGTCTCTTCATATTTGTTCTGGCCTTTTGGCATTCTTGACATTTTTTGTCCAAAAGCAGACATATTGTATGGACTAATATTTACTGAGATAAATAGACATTTAGAGTGAAGTTTTATATTAGTCTTTCTAGAAGTTGGGCTACGTTTCTTTTCATATAATTATAGGCACCAGAGGCTTCAAACTGCTCTAGTGGGCTTCTTTTTTCTCACCTTTTGGCCTTGGAGTTTCTCTTTATGCTAGTGCACAGAGAAAGTCTATGTCTTACAGCCCTAATCCACTGTTATTATTCTGCATTGTTTCTCAATGTGAAGGTAGGCTGTGGGAGAGTAAGGCATTACATAATTCTCTAATTTTTGGTCTTTTAGGGGGCCTGTGTTTGGTGAGTGTGCCCTTTAGAAATATTTCTGCCCTTCTCCAGAAGTAAAGCTTCCCCACCTTTTTATCCCTTAGTCTCTTCCCTGGTGATAGTGTTCTCAGACTCTTTCTTCACAGCCCCTTTTAGACTATGTCATTCACTCATTCATTATCATTTATTATTTATTTTTCCTTATATGTTTATTTATTTACATGTTTGTATATTTTTATTTTCATAATTATGTATGTATGTATGAATGGATTCATTGATGCACCGAGGTTAGAGCTAGCTGCTTCGGTGTGTTGCATTCCTTGGTGTGGGTAAGGTTTCTGAGTTGCACTCTGGTCAATTCCCTACCCCAGTGCGCAAGCCTTTGTTGAACACAAGTCTGAGCAGGTTTTACAATGGCTACTTTCCTCCTCTTCTCTGATATTACCCCTGGGGAGCCTTCTCTGATCCTCTCTTTGAGAACCTGGTGAGGTACCTGGAGGAAAAGACTTGCAAAAGTATGGACAACTCCCAATGCAAAATCTCAGAAACTTTTCAGTCTTGCGATGTCTGCACGCCACTTCCAGCAATACGTCAAATATACTATTTCAACATTCCTGCCAGCTTATGGCATCTGTCAGCTTCTGCTCCAGGTATGCAGATTCCAGCTGTGACTATCCAGATATACCACATCTCCAGATTTAGGGTTGATAGTTGGCCAACAGTTTCAGTTCTCTGATGCATTCAAGAATCTTTGTTGATATTCGGTTTGTCAGGTTGTCACAAGTAATATCAAGGGAAGTCCTGAAGGTCAGTCTTTTTCTTACTGTAAGGGTAGGGGTAACAACCAACCATTGAGCCTTTGCAAGAGCTGAAACCAGAAGGCAGTGTTCTGTGTTTTTATCCAAAAATATATTGAATCCCCACATTTTTTTCTATGTTTATAGTCAATTTTCTGGCCAAGCAAATATCTCTTATCAAGACACAGTTCAGCCTCTAATAGCATTTTTACCCTCTCCAATGTATTCTCCAAGTGATAACCATACTAATATCTTAAGCCATGTCATTTGAATGTTAGCACTCTCTGGTGGTTTCCCAATGAATTCAGAATATGATCTAATATCTCTTGCATTAATAGACAACCCTATCTAATCCTTGTATAATTATCTGATGTCATATACCACTGATTACCATTTATTCCCAACCCAGTTTACAAATGTTTGCCCTTATCCCTCTTGACATGGTTGTTTTATTCTTTTTGCACAAGTCTCAGCTAGGATATTGTTTCTCCAACAAGCCTTCCTTGACTACTTGAACAAAAAACCCCTGTATCCTACAGATCAAACTCTGTATAGCTTGTATTGCTTTGCTTGTGTGCTTATTTATCTTCTAATCTTCTTCCAGAAAAACAGTACAATGAGAAAAAGGGACCTTTTCTGACCTGATCATTGCCATATTCTTAAGCTTAAAACAGCAGCAAGTAGAGAGTAGAATCAATGAATGGTGTGGACCTTTCTAACCGTTTTTGCACTTTGTATTTTAGTATCTTCTCACTAATATCCTCAGTTTCATCCACATTACCCTTATTTTATTCCCTTTAAGGCAAAACAGTTCCTTGCCATTCTGTTTTCTATCTTTCCTTGCTCTTATTACTTCGCCCAACTTATTTTCACAAGACTGGTCCTTTTTAATCCCTTAGGTTTTAGCTTCAAGGAATTAATTATTTCTCATATAAAATTCCCCAGAGGGAATGCTGGGATAAGCTAGTAGTTCCATAATCATCTGCTAACCACAACCTTCTCTCTTGCTCTTCCTTCTTTTTCAACATATGGTTGCCATCTCATGGTGCACAAGGCTGGCTTTTAGTCCTCGCATCACATTTGAATGGCAGGAAGCAGAAAGTTCTATTTTTCTTCCACTGACTGGAAGTTAGTCTGGTGGTCATTGCTAATATCAAGAACACTTTAGTAAATCAGTACTTATATGAAGTGCTCATGTATTCATCTAAAATCTGAGTTCTACTCCAGAGGAGATGGAAATATGTCTGTCAAATATCAAACAGCCTCTGCCATGCTACTGAAAATATATTGCTCCTATTATTCTCTTATGTAGTGCTATATTTTTCATATCAAAACTTTGGTACAATTTATAAATATTTAATTTAATTTCTGATTTTTTTATGTGTTTATTTTCTCCTACATCACTATAAGCTCTATCATGTCATAGAAAATACATTTCCTGGGACACCTGGGTGGCTCAGTCAGTTAAGCATCCGACTTTGGCTCAGGTCATGATCTCACAGTTCATGGGCTCGAGCCCCTCATCAGGCTCTGAGCTGACAGCTCGGAGCCTGGAACCTGCTTCTCATTCTGCATCTCCCTCTCTCTCTGCCCCTTCCTGGATTGCACTCTGTCTCTCTCTCAAAAATACAGTTTTAAAAAATGTTTTAAAAGAGGAAAAAAATATCTTTCTTGTTTGCTATGTTATCTACAATGTCTGAAATAGTGTCTGGAAAAATAAAGGCATTTTGTAAATATTTATTAAGTAAATAAAGATATCAGGAGAGAAACCTTGGTTATTTATTTCTTAATATATCTAGTCTTCCATTCTGAAATGGAATGTTTGTTACTGTTTCCATAATCTTGTGTATTGTTTCTAAGAACAATTCCAAAATTAATACAGAAAAACTATTATTACTGCAAAAATAGTATTTCTTTCTTGTAAATAAAGAACTCTATTTCTGAAAAATATTATTTCATGTGCCATATCAATAGTTAAATGGTAATATAAAAGCTGATTTTTATTGTGCATTTAATATTTGTTACTACATCACCTATAAAGAGATAAACATGTTTAAAATTAAATTATTTTATTTACTGACATATTATGTATTCATAAAGTCATGTAGAAGTCTACATTTAAATTGTTATACTTTCATTCTGTACAAAAAATTAATTATACTAGTTTCTTGGCTATATGAATACAGGCATCTTTGTGTATTTTCTTCATTGATGTTTATCAGATCCCTAGAACATCTGGCACATTTGAGTGCAAGTTGCAAAAGAAGGGTGTGTGGACAATAGGTTTTGTAGATCATCTATTTCCAGTGTGTTAGGCAATTTAACAAGCAGTTACTAAGTACTATCATATTTAATGTACATGACTTAAAAAACTATATATCATGTACTATAAAATATGTTATAAACATTACATATAATTAGAAAATAAATCTATAGTTATTAAACATAATCGCTTGTTATCAATATGTGATAAACACATATTAATTATTAACTATTTAATGGGATATATTTATTATTAATATACTATGTTATTAATTATTAATTAATTATTAATATATGATATATGCACATATAAAATGTATGTATACATCGTTATTAAAATAATTATTAATATATGATAAATACACATATTAATTATTACTATGTGATATATACACACATACACAAATCTGAAGAATTCAAAGTGCTCCCACATTCCTGGGTCCACAGACATTTGTATTTTAACATTGACAAAGTGACACACACATATAAATACAAAATAAAATTTTAAATTCATAAAGAAACTATTTTGTACCTAAAAACAGGGGATAAAACCATTAAAAAATAGTGCAGTGTTTACCATTAAGGGATATATGGACAGCATTGTGTTAAGAAAATAATACGGTTGTCATCACTAGTAGCCAACACTATTTTTAAGGTATACAAAACAGTGCAATAATACAAGAAAAATAAATTACAAATATATATTATATGAACTAATATTTACAAAGTATCAAGATTGGGTATGTAAGTTCTACATAAGAGATTTCAAGTGGCATCATTATTTATTGATGCCAGGATGCACTACCCAGGAAAGCCCCAAAGAATCATTTGAAATACTATTTTATGTCATAAAGAGTTTAGTAAGGTACCTGATTCAAAAGTCAGTAATTTCTTAAAAATTATACAAAGACAACCCACAAACAGCTCTGCCCTTGTGTAATTTACATTCAAATGTGTGTACTGGGGGGTGCAATAGACATCCATATTTAATAAATGAGAATATCAGATTGTATTTTCTGAAGACAGCTTAACAATATCTCCCATTACTATATATACTATATGCTAGTCTATAATGTGAACTTGATATAGTGGAGACCATGAAACCTTTGCTTGAGTCTGGGCAAAATTATAATTCCACTGTAACCAGAAAGATGTGATGCTGTATGTCTTCCAAAGGCTAGGTCAGAAAAGATTAAAAAAAAAGGCTTCTGGTTTCTTTGCCAAAACACTCACCCTGAAGCCCTGAACTGTTAAGAAATTCAGTTGCCCTATGTCCTCCATATTGTAAGAAAGATCAAACAAGCCCTGGTTGAAAGGCACCATGGAGAAGCTTTAAGACAGTATGAAGAAGGAAATTTCTGGTCAGACTTCTGCTGCTCTGGTATTGATCTATCTGCAATCACTGAGTCCCTAAGTCAGTACCACACTATGCAAGCTTTTCCTAAATTCCTGATCCATAGAAGCCATAAGTGATAATAAAAATGTTTACTTTTTAAGCCACTGAATTTTGGGGTCTTTTGTCATATAACAATCCAAAAATGGAACAGTGAATAAATGAGCTTGTTAAACAGTGATAAATAATGAAAATAACAACAAAAAATGTAGCAGGAAAACAGATAACAAAAAGGTGAGGTCACTTTTCAGTTTTTACTATGATGGTCATGGTAGGCATATAAAGGTACAATTGATGCATGTGATTATAGAGGTCCCAAGATCTGCAACGGGCATTTGGCGATACAGGTGAGCCAACAGTGTAGTTCTGTTCCAAAGGTCTGCATGCTTGAGACCCAGGAAAGAGCCAATGTTTCAGTTCCAGTCAGAAAGCAGGGAAAAACCAGTGCCACAGCTCGAAGACATCAAGCAGGAGGAATCCCTTGTTCCTCTTACTCATCTTTTTGTTCAACAGTTGGATGGTGCCCATCCACGTTAGAGAGGGCAATCTGCTTTACTGGAACTACTGACACAAATGTTAATCTCATCCACAATCACCCTCATGGATACACTCTGGATAATGTTTAATCAAATGCCTGGGCACACATGACCCACTCAAAGTGACATATGAAACTAATCATCACACAGAGTAAAGGGACAGCTATTTGCTATTACAGTATTTGTAATGTGTAATTATATAGTAGACAAATAGGAAAAGGATTTATATTTTCAATTCATTTTACCCTGACAGTTCGAAAAATAAACTTTCTTTTTCCCTTTACTGCATTTCTTTCTCCCTTTACTTTGCTGGTGTCAGTAAGCGTGTGTGTTCTCATTGGGTTCTGTTAGACAAAAAGGATAACTTGATATAGCCTTAAGTAAACAATGTAATCACTCCTAAAGTGACCTTGTGACCAGGCAGAACATAATCTTTACTGATTCCCAGTCTTTCTTTCCAGGTTCTGGTCTAGTTGGTCTTGCCATTAGTTTTCTTTTTCTCTGCACTCTTTTCCCTAATAGCCTCCCTTGTCCTTAGATAGCCCTTCCTTCCTATAAAGCAAACTATAGGTCTTATTAGCCCTTGAATAATGCACACAGACACCAGGCATCCTTCTTTAAATGCAGCTTTAGTCATCATTCACTCAGTCAGGGGGTTGTGAAAAGAGCATGAACTTTAGACTAGACAGGTCTAGGAACGATTCCCTGCTTTATAATTACTAGTGTGTGATCTTTTGAAAAGGAGTTAACTCTTTCAAACTTTACTTTCATCATTTGTAAAATGGAGACAAAAATGCTGCCTGACAACTTTGTTGTGAGAATTAAGAGAAAATGTGTAGAGGACACATAGTACCACACATGTAGAAAAATCATTGGGGCACCTGGGTGGCTCAGTTGGTTAAGCAACTGACTCTTGGTTTCAGCTCAGGTCATGATCTCACGGTTCGTGAGTTCAAGCCCCACATCGGGCTTTGAGCTAACAGTGCAGAGCCTGCTTGGAATTCTCTCTCTCCCTTTCTCTCTGCCTCTCCCCTGCTTGCTCTCTGTCTCTCAAAGTAAATAAACTTAAAAAAAATTAAAAAAGAAAGAAAGAAAGAAAAACCATTGTCTCCTTTTTCCTTTGCTCCAGTATTTACTGAACATCTATGATGTATGAGGCACAATGGATGTCACCTGAGACACTGGGTTAAAAGACCTAGTCTCTGCCATCAAAGAACCCACAGGTTGGTGAGATTAACATAAAAATAAACAAATGGGCTCCTGGGTGGCTCAGCTGGTTAAGCATTCACCTCTTGATTTGGGCTCAGGTCATGATCTCAGGGTCCTGAGACTGAGCCCCTAATTGGGCTTGGTCCTGAGCATGGAGTCTGCCTGATTCTCTCTATGCCCCTCCCCCGCTTGCTTGCGCAGGTGCATGCACATGCATTCTCTCGCTCTAAAAAAATTAAATAAATGAAATTTAAAGAAAGATGAATAAATAACTACCAACAATGTGGAAATGTCTATGAAATAAGCCAGCTGCAATGTGGTTATTCAGAAGATATGTGTCAACAATGGTCTGAAAAGGATCAAGGATGGTTTCTGGAAATGACAAAAATAAGCCAAGACTTGGAATTTGCAGGGCTTTCCAATAGCAAGGAGCAAGGTGGGGCGGGGTGTTTCAGCATGTGTAACATGTGTAGATGGTGGGTACACACAGGATCTCAGAAGGACTGAAGTTTATTTTATTCAGAAATGGGGCTTGAGGAACCCAAAGAAAACTTGTAGAATTAAGAGAGGGCCTGAGTAAGCAAGGTCTGGGCACAATAAATGAGTTAATGTGTATAAACTCTTATAAAGTAGATATTTTTGTTATCACCATTTTAAAGATGAAACAAAAAGCAATTAGCATTTCCAAACTCCTAAAGCATTTAAGTTGCTGAGCCGGGGTTCATATCTTAATAATCCAGCTCCATATCCCGTACTTTAAACATATCTGCAGTGTTCCTTGCCACCTGGTTAATACATTACGGCATCCAGTCTCCTCCTATTCTTTCCCTTTTTCCATATAAAGGTTAATCAAATATGATGTTCTTGTACCATGCTAATCCAAGTGATTTGTCCCCACATCCTTGTAGTACTTTTTTGCATGAGACAAAATTTTATCTATATAAAAAAATTAGGAGATACAACACCAATATTATCAGAATTAAAATAGTTCCCTAAGGTGAACATATTTTTGTATCACCATATGTAAACCTATACTTTTCCTATATAACAGTACTAAACTGAGGAATTCGTGTCTTGGTTAGAATCTTATGTGTGAAAATAGGATAATATTGAAAATTCACTGGCCTTATAAATTTTTTTTAATGTTTATTTTTGAAGGAAAGAGAGAGACAGAGCATGAGTGGGGAGGGTTAGAGAGAGCAGACATAGAATCTGAAGCAGGCTGCAGGATCTGAGCTGTCACCACAGAGCCCGACGCGGGCCTCGAACCCACGAACTGTGAGATTATGACCTGAGTTGAAGTCTGGTGCTTAACCAACTAAGACACCCAGGCACCCTGGAAATTTAGTGGACTTCTAAACAAAATAGTAAAGAGACAGAGAATTTAGACAATGGCCTTGTTATTCCCTGAGTTTTTAGTTTGAAATTACCAGGGACATTTAGCTGAGTCAGTTAAAATGTTGTGACATTATTAGAGATGCACACATTTATCATCATTTATTAATGATTCAGGTAGTATGAAACTGAATCAGTGGACAGGCAGGGAATACAGCTCATAGAAAATAACATATTCTTTTTAAATACAGAAATAATTAGTAATAGCTGTAATCTTGTAATCGACAATCTTGTAATAATTGTCTACTTCTATGTGTAAGTTGAATTTTTAATTGTATGATATCTCAAACATATAGTTGCTATTCTTATTTGGTTTTAATTGTTTTCTATAGAAAACATTTCTATAGAAATTATATTGTTTTCTAAGAGATGTAGGTATACTAAAATTGTTTTCTAAAGAAACCCAGCATCGGGTTAAGAGCACAAATTCTGAAGCCAAACTACTTGGGTTGAAAATATTGGGGCGCCTGGGTGGCGCAGTCGGTTAAGCGTCCGACTTCAGCCAGGTCACGATCTCGCGGTCCGTGAGTTCGAGCCCCGCGTCGGGCTCTGGGCTGATGGCTCGGAGCCTGGAGCCTGTTTCCGATTCTGTGTCTCCCTCTCTCTCTGCCCCTCCCCCGTTCATGCTCTGTCTCTCTCTGTCCCAAAAATAAGTTAAAAAAAAAAAAAATATGGCTGTGCTATTTTTCAATATTCGTGAACTTTAATCAAGTTAATGAATTGGTATGCCTATACTTCATAATCCTTATTATAGGATTAATATTAGCATCTATCTCATAAAGTTGCCATGAAGTTTAAATAGGTAACTGTGTTTGAAGTTTTCTTGCTACCTTTTCTATATATTTAAGTGGTATGACAAAGTTTTAATCATGAGGATACTTTAAAGATGTATTGGTTATTGTTACAGAGTTCACATACCTATTATCTCTTTACACTCTTTTGCTGAGTTGTTTTAATTTAAAATCCATATCTTTTACTTTTAGGATGGATTTGCGCCACATATTTCAATAATGTTATAAATAATAATTTTAACCATTTTCATGTTTTCACACAGTAAACATAAATAGTAATTTCTATGGCTAATACTTGAGGTTGACATATTTGAACATATTTATGAGTGGTCTGATTATTTCATTGATATTAAAAACCATAGCATTTGATCAAAGCATATAAAATGTTCAGTATCCTACCAGATGTAATTACCTATACTATGTAAATGACTGTAATTTAGACCATGTCTCTCCTGTGTCTGACTCTCTGCCTGAGAGGAAAATTAGTCAGATGAATTAAATTTAACTGTATAAAATGCTACCAGAAGGGAAGGTTATGCCTTCAATCTCAGTAGGCTTGTAGCTACAAATAAGCAGTCAGTTGGCATGCCTTATTTTCACATTCACACACACCACACCTTTCCAACTATATATATTTATTACTGATTTATTCCAAGCCTTAATTAATCTTGGCCTTCTATATGTACTAGATACACTTCTGTGATAGCTCACAATGACCACCACCACCTAGTATTGGCAGACTGTGTAATCTTGTGCCCTTAAGTGGGAATGGAACTGATAGAACATGGCAAGTTCTCTGTCTCTTCCATGATTAGGTTACAAAAGCCTATAACTTCTGTCTTACACGTGGACTCTACTGACTTCTCAGTGTACAGCTTTGATGAAGTAAATTGTCACATTTGAGAGATCATGTTACAAGAAACTGAGGACAGCCGCCAGCCAACAATCCACTTGGATCTGAACGCTGCCAACAACAACTAGGTGAGCTTAGAAGGAGATCATTCCCTATTTGAGCCTTTGGATGAGACTACAGGCCCTAGGCTGACAAAGATTACAACTCTGTGAGAAAGTGTGAAGCAGAGGACCCAGCTAAGTCCAGCCCAGATCCCTGAACCTCAGAAAGTATGATATAATAAATGTGTGTTCTTCTAAGCCAGTAAATCTTGGGGCAATTTGCAACACAGCAGTAAATAACAATACACTATGCCAAGTTAGAATAATATACCTTGCAGTGTTATAAGTCAAACTATTTCTTTACTATTGAATGGTATCTTGTAATTTCATCACTACACATTCAAATGCAAAATAAAACATTAGTATTGATTATGAAATATATATGGAAGTAAACACAGACATATTTTCTATACACTGTAAGTTATATAAGTTAAATATAAACCATAGATCATTTTTACATTTTGAAATTTTTTTTACAGAGTGGCTTAGATTAGGCTTCTTAAAACAATAAGTCAAAGAAACTTTTACTTAAGACACACTGTAATTTTCCCGTTATTCTACATTTAGTAAGCATAGACAATTATCTTGTCCCAAGGACTTTCCCAGTTACACTTCTCAAATGTAATTATATAATCAAAATCACATGTGAATACATTAAGCATAATAATGCAGCCATGACCTAGTCACCCTAATTAAAAACTAGACTAGCAGCATTACTTTGAAGTTTTCTGACTGCTCCTTCTTATTGTATCTCTCTGCCTGTTCCACAGACGTAACTGCTGTTTAAAATTTTATGGTTATCACTTTCTTACTTTAAAAAGAGTTTGCTACATAGGTCTATATCCTTCAAATGTATTTTCTTTATTGAATATGCGTAAACTAACAAAATGACAGTTTATTGACTGGCCCACCAAAATCGACTAAATGGAACATTAATGAAATACACTGTTCAGACATCACCAGTAAAATAAACATCTAAAAATATAATATTTCTAAAAACTTCAGCATAGATGTAATTTAATCTTCTGTGTCTGGGGAAATAAAGGTAACTCTTTGCTCTTATATTGAATTTCTGACAAATCTATGGTTAGAGTATAAGCATGTGAGGATATAAGTAGAAAATCGTTTAGAAACATTTATTAACTATTTTAATGTGTAGTATAAGTTCAAAAGAAATTAAATTCTGCATTCCTTTGGATTATTCATATTGTACTTGGTGCCTATTGTATTGTAGAATTTAGTGTAGATATTAGTGCAACCCAGAGAAATAGCTGTTTACAACTTGTATCAGGTAGTGTAAGGATAAAGTTAATCAGAGCTTCAGTGAAACTTGAATAGAATTGTTTTGGTATCATCTGCGTTCTGTAGTTTTTAGTATATCACCAGCATATAGCAGCATCAACTCTTAGGTAGGAGCAGATTGACAATTTAAGAGAAACAAACTTCACCAGAAGCTTCAACCAATACCAAGTTTACTGAGTTATAAGAAAGGATACTGGCAGGAAACAAAACAGCATACATAGCAAAAGGGTCATAGACATCCAGTGGATTTCAGGCAGAATTTTGATGGCCTGAAGACATGTATAAACATGAGAGGCTTGAGTGTGTGTATACCCTCAGATCCTGGAAGCCATCAGTATTGGTTCTTTCCACTTTGATATCTTGTAAATTACATAGCCTTCAGACACAGCAGCCTGGGCCTATTCTCTAGATTAGCTGCCTCTCAGAAATGCTGGATACCTATTTCCGAACCTTCACAATAGAATAAAGGTGCTTAATCCTGTAGGTAGTCTTTGGCCAGAATCTCACAATTTGGACTGGAAGATTCCTAACAAATTTTTTAGTTAATACTGTCCAGAGATATTGACCAAGAGTTGTGTCCTAAGGTGGTGTTGAAGTGAGAGGAATGACCTAAGAATCTTCTGTTCACCCTTTCTCCCCACACATATTTTAGAGTTACTCTATTATAAAACTAAAGGATGGTCATTTTCCTTATAACATGAATCAGGAATTTAGTGACTGACACTAGCTCCAGATCCTAGTTCTTACTATGTATATTTGGGTTGTTATTTGATTTTCTCTAAGGAAAAGAATAAAGGATATGATAAAACCAAGTTGTAAAGGAGCTGTTAAAAGAGGGTAGATTGTTCAAAAACTTTAATGTAGCCCTGTTATGTGTGAGGGCAATGAATGAAGGGGGTTAGGATGAAGTTAGAGAGGTAGGCAGTAGACATGGGAAGGGCCTTGTATACAGGAATATGGGCATACTTTCATGCTATAAAAAGCCATTAAAAGAGTATAAACAGTATAATCAGAAAATCAGATCAGTGAAATTGTGGCTCAACTGAAATAAATCTCCAAGGAAAATGATAAAGTGAAGATAACTCAGAGAATGAAGATATTAGCCAGGGAGGAAATTCACTGGATATCCCAAATACTCTGCTTATTTATAACATATGCATAATCAATTTCATTATAATTATTATCACAAAATAGTATACTGTTTAAAGTGATAAATAAAATAATAACAAAATAATGTTTAATAGATTTGTAGGAAAATGGCAAAGTACATAGAAAAAAATGATCTGGTAGATGTCATTTTACTAGTTAAGAAATAGAATATTTCTAGAAAAACCAAGGAATCTATTAAAACAATATTTGGTTGATACTTTATTGTATCTTAAAGTGCATTGTCTAACTGTATACTTCTGGTATATCAAAATGCATTTGAGTTTTTATAAATCAATCTATCAAGACACAAGAAGAATTAAGCCTCTCAATATTGTTCTTTTTCTTATTTTTCAGAATGCTTTTTGAATTAAACTCTATGTTGTCTCATATCTTTGCTTTTATAACATCATATTATCTGTAGCTCTACAGAGATTTTCATATTTATAGTGGTTATTAATAGCTCATGGTATATTTCAGCCATCTTATTTTTGGCATTCCATTCTTCCCACTTATTGTTTATTCATATGTCTTCATTTGTGTAAGGTTTTTCCTCATTCTGTTCGCCCTTTAATCAGTTTGAAAATTACATTCTGTATTTAATTAACACCCTTGAAATTTTACCATATTACATTAGTAGAATATAAGAAATTACAAAATCATTTGCTATCTGACCTTGTCCTCCAAAAACCAGGGCCCTGAATATTTATAGGGAGAAATGGTGTTTCACTTCTAACTTTTAACAACTGCAGAAACATTATATTTCTTGACTCTCATTCCAGAGAAGACCAATGTTAGAGAAGGAGCCTACCTCCATACTTCCAAGACATTTTTTCACTTTTATTCTTGGCTCTCTATGATTTCTTAAATCCAAAGAAAGCCGCATCTGCCAAACATAACTATGGCCAAAAGGTTTGAGTTGGCCGTTCACCTAATACTTAGAGAAGAAAAATGTCCAACTTGTAAGAAAGTAAAAGGTACTGTATTTTGAAGTATATTTTTAACCTAACGTTCCAGATATTGGGCCTGGAGGTTTATACCTATGTTACAACCTCAAGATCTTCCTACAGAGAAAGTAATTAAGAATTTAAGGAAGAACTTCACAAATCAGGTAGTACACACAGTGTCTATAACCTAAGCACTAAATGTTTTGACAGGGGCGTGATTATTTCAGTTATATATGCCAGAATATTAGACACTTGGGGAATGTGTATCTTCTATAGTGTCAGAAAAGAAAATGCTACGAGAGCTAAGGCTTTGATTTGTTATACTTGAGTTTCAACTCTGAAAATTAGCCTCAAAATAGTATTTCATTACATATATTATAGCTCTGTGCTGGTAACCATAACAAGAGAGGAAAATTAGGACTTTACAAGCATTTTCAGTATATGTAGCCCGAAATTCATCTTTTTTCAAAAAATAAAGAGAAACCATACCCATTGTCACTCTACCTTTAATTTTCTTTTATCAAATTAACTTTCTCCGGAAAATGGAAAATATCCATTATCTTTGGGCAACAAAAAAATCGCCTTTTTAAGTTTGAAAATATTTATAGATATCTTTCTTATATATACTTTCTCATATATACATATATGTGTATTTTGACACTTAAATAAATTAGTTTACTCTCATAAAATTCCATAATTCTACAGAAGACAGATATATTGATTATTAGCACTTTGCTAAGAAGCAGTGCCATAAATATATCTTTATTTATTTATATATAAATATCTTTATAGGCAAGGGACTTTTATTTTATTTCCAATTTCATTTGCTATAGGAAACTCACTGAAGTACAAATCAAACTGGGTAGCTTGGCAACATGATAGATTCACAAATATCATGGTTCAATTCTAAGTATTGATGTATACAGCAAATAGGGAAAGCATATGATAGAATTCCTAAAAATGAGGACAAGCAATAATATATGGACATCATTGATTCTGGGTACTTACCCAAACAAAATGAAAAGACTAATTCAGAAAGCTGTATGCACCCCTATATTTAGTGCAGCATTATTTATAATAACCAAGATATGGAATCAACCCAAGTGGCCACTGATAGATGAATGGATGAAGGAGATGTGGTATGTATGTATGTGTGTGTGTGTATATATGTATATGTACATATATATACATATATATACATATATATACATATATATACACACACACACACACATATACACATACACACACACACATATATAGATACATATACATAAATACATACACATATACAAAGAATGAAATCTTATCATTTGTAACAACATGGATGGACATAGAGGGTATAATGCTAAATAAAATATGTCAGTAAGAGAAAGACAAATACCATATGATTTCACTCATATGCGGAACTTAAGAAACAAAAGGAACCAAACAAAACAACAAAAAACAACAAAAAAACAGACTCTCAAATACAGAGAGCAAACTGGTGGTTGCCATCGGGAAGGTGGGTGGGAAGATGAGTGAAACAGATAAAGAGCACTAAGAGAATGCGTATCTTGATGTACACTGAGAGCTATATAGAATTGTTGAATTACTACATTGTATATCTGAAACTAATATAAGACTATATGTTAATTATAGTTGAATAAAAATATAAATAAGAAATCTGATTGTCAGTGCTGCTATTCAACATTATTTTAAGGTGTATAAAACAGTGCAATGACACAAGAAGAATAAACTACAAATCTATATTAAATGAACTAATATTCATAAAAGTTTCAAAGGAGTGGCTAGCATGTGGTAAGTGAAACTTAGATTTTAAGTTCCATCATTATCTGTAGAAGATAAGATTCATTATCTGGAAAACCAGAGAGAATTAACTGAAACATAACTTTATGTTAAAAGGGGTTTAGTTAGGTGTCTGATTAGTATATGAAAGTTAGTAACTTCTTATGGAAATATATGAACTAATTAGCATGGCTATGAAAAATACCCCTTTTCAGTGTAACAACATATTTTATTAAAGACAATTAGAAGAAAAATATAAAAGAATAATTAATAACCTTAAAAAACTAAATAAATTGAGAATTATATTATTTTTTGAGAGATAATATAAAAATATATAAACATATCCAAGATTTCAATTCTTCTAAATTAATTTAGATCTTCAAGTACAAATACATGTTTTTGGTAACATGGTAAATTAAATTTGAAGTTTATCAGGAAGATTAAAGAGTAATCTTTACTCTAGAGCAAGAGTAATAAACACAATTTTGTTAAAAAAAAGCAATAAGGGAAAGAATTTATTATAATATTTTTCAGACTTGTTTAAAACATAAAGTATATCATTATTAAAAAGATAAGTTCATGAAGAGTAAAATTAAAAAATGGACGTGTAGGGCACCTGGGTGGCTCAGTCAGTTAAGCATTTGACTCTTGGTTTTGGCTCAGGTAGTGATCTCACAGTTTGTGAGGTCGAGCTCCCTCTCTCCTCTCTCTCTGCCTCTTCCCAGCTCACACGCTCTGTCTCTATCTCAAAAATAAACTTAAAAAATGTACCTGTATATATTGTACTTGTCATGCAAGTAGCATTTTTAACAGACATGAAAAGGATATATTATAAAACAGATATTAATTTTACCATTGATTCTCCATTGAAATAAAATATATATAAGTATAACATACAGAAATTATTTAAGATATACACATTAGAGCAGAACCTTTGTTTCAAAATAAAAAAAGAAAACACACTGGTTGAAACATAACTGTGGTGCTTAATAAAAGATAAACTTTTAAAAAAAGACAAATGATGTAGATAAAATATTTAGGCAAAATATTAATCTAAGCCAAAATATGAACCTTGGTACAGTATTATTACTACTAAAGTATAGCAAGCATTTGGATTCTAGAAACTTTCTCTCTAGTAGTATTCTTTTTCTTTTCTGGAATACTAACTGGGTTCCCTCCTACATCTAGTTTAAATATCTCCTTGGTACCATCCAATCTGGGGCAATTTTGTCTTCCGTTGTCTTTTAGGGGTCTGGAACATTTAAATAGTCTGCTGAGATATTTTGTAGAATGTCCCATAATTGTCTTAACTGATTGTAAATTTTAATTCAAAATTTAAAAAGGGCTAGCATAAATAAATAAATAGCATAAATAAAAGTGCCATGTTCTTATGGCTAACCTATCACAATACGCTAATGCTACCATAGGTGAATAGCTCAAATCAGAATTCTCTCAGAGGTTCAGGTCTGTGTTACCAACTATCTACTTGATATTTCCACCATTCAACTCCATAAAGCTCTTTATGTAAAGCACCTTCATATCTAAGCATCTAGGCATATTGGGTCTCATTTATTGTCTCCAATTTCCAATTCCCATTTCTCTATATTGCGCATATAGCGAGTTGATTTCCACCCTATTGCTCCACTGAAATCCTGAGAGGAGCGATTTCCATCTCCATCTGGCAGACTATATGCTATGCAAAAAGATGATCATTGTTGAGCAATTTTGTAAAAATCTTCACCCTGGTAGTTACCAATAACTGGTAGTCTGCTCCAGTAGTTATCAACTGGGGGCAGTTTGACCTGCCCTGCCAAAAGGGAACTTAAGAAATGTCTGGTGACATTTTTAGTTTCCAGTGAGAATGCTATTGGCCAAAGATAGTATTGTCTTACAATGCATAGGACAATCCTGGAAATAAAGACTTATCTGGTCCAAAATTTAAATAGTGCTGAAGTTGAAAAACCTGCTGAAATCTTGTACTCATCTTTGAAAGTCATTAGGTAATCACAAAAACAAAACATTTCCACCCATCCCTAATGGCCTGAGCAATATACTAGTCTCACTGTGTGGGAAAATCTAGCACAATTCCCTCACATAATAGAGCTCATTAAATATCTTATGAATAAACAAATGTTATCTAGATGCTTCCAAGAAGGATATCTCCTTACTACTCAATGAATGCTACTAGATGTTTTGAAGCAAATGCTAAAAGACCATTATCTTCTCTACTATCAAAATGTCCTGTTTACAATTAGACTTAATCATTCTCCTTTTGTATAAAAATATCAACAAATACCTCAGAAAAGGGAGCACAAACCTAAGCTTTATAACTGTGGCCAATTAAGTTGCACAGGATAACTGTTCACACTGGTCAATACTGTTATTCGGATTATTGCTCCAAAAAGGCAGACTCCTGGACTAAACTTTAGAAAGAGAGGCATTTTCAAGAAAAAAAAAAAAAAAACAAAAAAAACAAAACACTGAATAATACAACAGAAAAAGTATATATCAAGGAAGTGAGTCAATCAGATTGTGTTTAAATTGCTTTCAATTTATATCTAAGTTGTGTCTTATGGCACTTATGGCATGATTGTGCCTTATAATTATTGCACCTCTATGTTGTTTTTCCCTTTCATATTTTCTATTTCATATTAATTTGTTTCATAAGAAATATGATGATAATAAAATACAAAATAAAGATGATTATTTGGAATCTCAATGGTATATAATCTGGTTAATGTTAAGCCTCATAATCATTTTTTATTTCTGTAGAATTTATAGTATACTTCAGTTTGAAACAGAGAAAACCAAATTTTTGTGATTTTTTAGTAATACACTTTTGACCTAACTTAAATCTTTTTTATAAAATGTATATTTACTCCTTTTTGAGAGACACAGAGAGAGCATAAGCAGGGGAGGGGCAGAGAGAGAGGGAGACACAGAATCTGAAGCAGGCTCCAGGGTCTGAGCTGTCAGCACGGAGTCCGATGTGGGGCTTGAACCCAAGAACTGGTGAGAGATAATGACCTGAGCCCAAGTCAGATATTTAACAGACTGAGCCACCCAGGCACCCTGTCCTAGCTTGAATATAAGTACTATAAATTAATGATGCAAAAAAACCTACTGTGGAAAAAATTAAAAATTATAAATAAAATCAATCAATATTTAAAAGTAGTAAAAAAACAAACATTTTAAAATAATCACTTTCAATAGGAAAAAAATCAGAAAAGGGTACACTTTTATTAAATTCAGAATTTTTCCTGGGTTGCTTGCTATAAAATAACTTAACAGAAAATCCAATTACTTATAAGTACATGGTCCAAAATATGTAATAACTTCTCTGCAAACAATATAAATATGTAATATATGATAAGACATACATTTATTGGTATATAGTTTTGAAAACATAGTGGAGAAGTCCTATAAGCTGCTTATCATTACTATATATCAATTTATCTAAAACATGTTATTCTAAGCCAGTTGTGTCTAATAAATATTAAATTAATTTAAAGAAATGATGGAAATTTTTTTAACATTGCACCGTTCAGTTTGGTAGTCCTTAGCCACATGGAACACATCAGCACATGAAATGTGACTAGTGAGACAGTGGAATGCAGTTTTTATTTTCATTAAATTAAAAAATATATAAATTGAAATAACAACATGTGTAGAGCCTACTATATTGAACAGCATAGAGGAATATTAGCTTAATATTCTTTCACTTTATTAATAAATATAGTTCACAAAATAGTAAAATAACTAATGAATGTGATTTTGTCAATTTTCATGAAAAGTGATCAATTTCTGTGAATCCTATGCCTAAGCATTTCATTCTGAATGAGATAAAAGAAGCATGGGCTCTAAAGCAAGTAAAAAAACAGCCTCTGTTAGTCTGATCTTAAATCCTCTTTTAAATGGACAACTTCTTTTCAATGTATGGGAGTTTCCCCTCGGTAAGGCCTGCAGAGTAAGTGCTATTAAATTAAACAGCCCTACTGAATACCTTTGTGGGCAATTCACACACGAAGAGCATCAAAAATTATAATGTTATTGCTTATTTATTTTATGAATCCTTCTTCCTCAGTGGTGTGAGTTATTTTTATATGAACCTTTAATTATCTTTCCTGAAACTTACAAGCATAAATCTTTCCTGAATTCTCTGGTAAAGAGACACATTAAATATTTACAAAAATTCACTGGAAATTTTTCTGACAACGCATTCGAAATACAATTTTCTACCTTGTTCCTACACAAAATCCTGTTGTATTAGCTATCCTTAACATGTAAAATGACACATACTCCCCTCATTTTCCTGACAACAATGACATAGAGTCCACAATTACAGACCCAATAACTTTGGTTAAAACCCTTGCACGACCTGTTATTCTTGGCACACTTGATAAATGTTGAAAGATATAATTGGAATTTAAACAAAAGATTCAATAACATTTTGAAGTGACTTCATCAGGAATACACTTAAAATTCCGTAGTAAAATAATAAATCTATGTTAAAGAAAAAAGAATTAATATTTTCCATTGTCAATTAAAAAATGGGCAGCTGTAATTTTTCACTGCAGTGCAGACGTTGTTGTTGTTTTTGTTTTGTTTTGTTTTGTTTTTTGGTGAGGCTGCCCCAAGGGTTTTGTTGTTGTTGTTGTTTTGGTGGATTTTTCTTGTTTTTTTTGTTTTTTGTTTTTTGTTTTTTGTTTTTTTGGTTTTTTTTTGCTTTGTTTGCTTGTTTTTTGGTGTAGTGCTGATGTTTTGATCTGGGCTAAAGTGACAGTACTGATAATAAAATGAAAAAAAATAATTTAACTTTAATTTGCATTTAACATGTACCCATACACCAATAACTTAAATTTGTTAGTGGTCTTGAAAAGCTGACAAAAATTTTGCTTAAATTTGTCTAGTTGTTTCATTTTATTAGCATTCTTTGAGTATGTTTGTGTATGTGTGTGTATCTGTATGTGTGTAAATTTATTGAATTGCATTAATTCACTCTGGCTGCTTGTAACCTCTTTAGCCTCTATAATTTCAAACCCTGTAAGCAGTGACTTTGAATCTAATATTCCCCTCTAAAATATCTCTAAATTCCGTTATTTTAATTTATAGGAAAATTGCTGATGTGGTCACTCATGTTGTTGGCTTATTATGCTTTATAGTTTAATTGACCAAACATTGCACTTCTATAGAAATTTTTCTACATAACACAAGGATAGGAGAGAAGGGACTTAGTTTCAATTAGAAACAGCATGGATCATGTGATTTTGAACACAGAATACATGACAACTGAGGTTTATTTTTCAGCTCTAAGGATCCATATTTACAATAGTAATCAACCTGTCTCAATTTATTGAATTAACTAAATATCGGGTAGTGCTGGGATAATATAAATTTTTCAAACATTCTATATTCTATTTTACAAATATATTTATATTAAAAATTATATATTACACATCAAGTGTATCTTCTGTATAGTAATGTAATATGTTAAGAAATACCCTAACATCTTGGCTTTGGCTATTAAGCTATATTGCACAAAAGTATGAAAAAGATTGAACTTCTCGAATCTGTGGGTGGATGTTTTTCATTTTTTAATATGCTCTAATTCTTGTATTTTTCTCGAATATTTATTTTACTTCGTTTGCTCTTTATTTACCTTCAGAAAAGAGCATGCCCCTTCTTTTGACACATCATTGACGTGAGGTGTTGAGCACATATAATATGTGTTTGAGTTTCATTTAGGCTTCCTATGCAACTTTGATTTCATTTGCTACATACCTTCAAATGTTTTGACAAGGAATCAGAACATTTCCTTCAGAAAAATTTGGAACCTGCATTTTTGCATGATTCCTGAGATCTCTGTGGTTTTTTTTTAGCCAAGTCCTCAGCTTATTAACTTATTCTCTCTATCTTTCCTATAGCCCAGCTGCAGCTTTTTGGGTCACGGAGGAGTTTTCCTTGTTCTCTAAGTCCCTTCTCAGCTTTCTGTGCCTTTAGAGATCTTTACCCATCCTCTGACTTGCCCTTAGTCTTTAAACAGAAACGCTCTATATTCTGTAAAGGCCTGGAATGCCTCAGATATATATTTTGAGCATTCTTCTTTCACCCCAGACTGAAGCGGTTGGAGTTATTACATGTCATAAATAAAATTTCTTGGATCAATCCTGCCCTCTTAGGAAAAGTAGCTGAAAGCCTAAATCACCTTTAATTGATAACCCTCATCTCTCTTCTACTCTTCCCCACTATCACATATGTAATGTCGGAAAATGCAACTCACCCATTTTGGAAGAGAAATCTGTATAAGAATTTTTTATAATCCTTTGGCAATCTCAGAAAGTCTCAAAGAATCTAGAAAAAGTTAAATTTTCTAGGGAATAAATTATTTCCACTTTGCCTCTGTCTATACTCATATAGCAATGCTTTCCCACGTGCCTAACGACAGTGGTAAACATTCTTCCTGTGAGCCTGTATGAAATGCAAAGACAAAGCTCGTCCTCTGAGATAATAGAGATTTCTTCCATGTTATCACTTACCAAAAGAACACTATGTGTAGGGATAATACCCCTGGATTAGTGCTTCTCATAGTGTCATCCATCAAAATCAACTAGGCACTTGTTATAAATGAAAATCCTCAAGCCCCATTCCAACCTGTTGAATCAGAAACTCTGGGACTGCTACCTAGAAATCTGTGCTCTACCAACCTCAGATGATTCTGATGTAAAGTTTAGTTGAAAATGCACTGCTCTCTATAACTATGGTTAAATATGTTAGTGTGACTGTGTGTGTGTGTGTGTGTGTGTGTGTGTGCACTTGAGTGTAGTATTCAAAGATTAATGTGTAAATTTCTACCAAATACTTTAGTATCTTAATTATTAGCAGAAATATATTTTAATGACTAAAAGCTCTCTCTTCTCTTTTTAAATCCAATCCGGTTTGTAATGGTGCCATTTAAAATTCCTAGTGCTTCAGATTTCTGACGCTCAGTTTTCTCATCTGTAATAATAACAGTGAGGCCTTAAGGTTGCAATGGATATATATAAGGAAATGTAAATATGTAAAATACTCAGTGTAGAACCCATGGATATTATAATTATGGCCATTACTTTTTCCAGTAAGGGCTATAACCAATGGAGCTGCTTTATTGGAATTAATTAATACCTTTGTTTTTGGTTTGCACAAACTTGCTCCCTTATATTTTATTTTTATTTTTTTAAAGAGAGACAGCATGCATGCACATGTGCTCTAGTGGGGAGAGGCAGAGAGAGAGGGAGAGAATCTTAAGCAGGTTCCATGCCCAGTGCAGAACCCCACATGGGCTCGATCTCATGACATGAGATCATGACCAGAGCCAAAATCAAGAGTCAGACACTTAAGCAACTAACCCACCCAGGCACTCCTATTTCTATTTTTTTTTTTTTAATGTAAGCTCTATGCCGGATGTGAGGCTTGAACTCACAACCCTGAAATCAAGAGCCATATCTTCTATGGACTGAGCCAGCCAGGCACCCCTGCTCCCTTATACTCAATATTGAAGATGCCACATCCCTGCTTTATACTTCTTTGAACATGTCTCTTACCACCTAACATGACTTTTTCTTGCTTTCTGTGTGTTCCAAACACATTAAATAAATTAAAGCCCTATTGTTAGAAAATGCAATGCCTAAAAAAACTCTTTGAAAGACATAGCTATAGCACAGTATAAGTGGCTTGGTACTTACTGAAGATGATGTAGACATTTAAAAATTTTTAAACAAAATCATGTGGCAAACAAAATACAATATTATTTTATATAGCAATGGTGAACGGATGCAATTTTTATCCATCCAACATGTATTTCTTGAGTGCCTACTGTACCAGGCACTGTGCTAGACTCTTCAGAAACACTTGAAAACATGGAAAGAAACATTTTGTACCTCATGAAGTTACAATCTAGAGGAAATGTCACAAATTAAATAACTTACTAAATAACTTTATAGTGATGATTGTACAAAACAAGTTGTATTTTTTGAGTATTTAATGGATTAGAGTTATTTGTAGAATGTCAGATTTATTTATTATACTTTCTTCCTCTCTCTATTCCTTTTCTTTTCATCTCTTCTTCATCCTTCCTTATGTTCATTACAAATGGTATCAGGTGTTTGCTTTTTAAATTTTTTTTTTTTTTTTTTGAGAAAGAGAGAGAGAGAGAGAGCAGGGAAGGGGCAGAGAGATGGAGAGAGAATCCCAAGTAGGCTCCATGCTCAGAGCAGAGCCTGACACAGGGATTGATCCCGACTCTAAGATCATGACCTGAGCCAAAATAGTCAGATGTTTAATCCACTGAGCCGCCCAGGTGCCCCTGGTGTTTACTTTTTTTAGTCTGTATATTTTTCAATACTTAGTGTTATTGAAAGTAGCAGAACAGACAACTCTTGATTATAATGTTAATTTTAAATGCTTTTCTGGAGAAAATTTGGCAATGGCTATGAAGGTGTTGGGGAAAGAATTCCCTCTACCCTTCAAGGTCTTTCTAGTTGGACTAAGAATAAAATCGACAGGAGACAGATTAACAGGAGAAAATAAAACTTAATGGCGTATGTGTATAGGGGATCCATGCAGACACAGAAATTCCAAAGAGTCAGCCAATTAGATGTTTATATGCGCTAAGGAGAGGGGTAGGATCTGAGAATACAAAGGGGAGAAAGACTATTATCAGGAAGGTGAAAGGAGATGTTTGGAAGATAAATGTTTCCATATTCTATAGGCGAGTTTCCTAAGTAAAGAGGAATCTCTATTAATAGCTCTCTTTCTGGTACGAGTAGGCAATGAGAGGGAGGTAAAAAGCCTTTCCTGAATCTGCTGGGTTTTGATTGCTTTTAAATCAAAATAATGGTCATGCCAACACGGCCCCTCTTAGGGCTGCCTATTTGCTCCTACAAAATCCTTAATACCTAAATTATGTTCTAAAATACCAATATTATTTTAATTCAAAGCTAAAGGACAAATACTAAGGAATTTTTAATGGTATGGCAAAGATGAATAAGTTATCTCCTCATTGATAAGGAATATAATAACTGGAAGCAGTAACAATTTTGCAGAATGTATGATTATAACAATTTATGCATAGACGAAATGAATAGCTCTTCCAATTTAGTACAAGAATTTACTAATTTATAATGTGAAATAAAAGAAAACATGCAATTTTATTGAGTTCTTAATTCAAGTTAATATATTTATAACCAATGCAACCACTGATAACCTTACAGTTTTGTCATTGGAATGGATAAGAAAATTTTAGACTGCTTTTACAAATCAAATGAGAGGAGACATTGTATCACAAGGTAATAACTTTGATAGTATGCTTAGTTATTTTAAAGCTCAAACTATTTTTCATTTTTTCCCATAAAACATTATATTGAGGGAAAATATTGTCACACATAGTCATTCTAGTTTGGGAACTATAACCTCTATAAAAGTGCATTATAAAGCTTAACACTTTTTGGATTTACCAAATGACTCTTTATTTACCTTGAAATGGGATCCATTTGAAATAATAGTATTTCTGATAACAGATATAGGTTTCAAAGTGCCTTTGTTAAATTTTATGGTAGTATTTTAGCATTGGAAGATTTATAGAAGGATAAAGATGAGGACCTACAATATTACAAATAAAATGGCATTATTTTTCACTTTTGTAAACTTTACAACTGTTTCAAACATTTAATATATAATCCTAGAAATAACCTTACCTGGCACCTGAAGGCAAGTTAATTAACACTGTGTCAAAGTAAATAAAACACTTTCCATTTAAATGTTATATTTCCATATAAAATTGGAATGTTTTAAAATAATTATATTTTCAAAATCCCTAATTCAACTTTCCATTCAAATCAAAATCTCAATTTAGTTAGTTCATCATTTTTATCATAGCATGTGTCTGATGATTGCTTGTTTCTTTAGATATTTTTGATTAGTTTCAACAAAGTGGCATAATATTTGCAGTAATTTTGGAGAACTTTTTCCTCATTTATATTAATGCTTTCAAACATAAACATTTCTGTTAGTAAACCAGGTTTTATATACTTGAATTTGATTAAACATATTGGCAATGTATGTTTCACTGTAAAAACTGTACTCCTTGAAAACATTTTTATTTTAGAGTAGAAACTTTAATGACAGACATAATATTAACAACATAAAGGGTATATTTGAAGTTGGCAAATGATAAAGCATTACAGTCACTTAAAAATACTATAGTATTAAAACAGTTGGTGATAAGAGATTGCATGGTTTTCTATCTCTAGGTAACCTAATACTCTGAAAGCAATTCTATTACTTATACTTGGCTGTTATGATTGAGTTTGTAACTGATTGCCAATCAGTTCTTATTTATTCACAAAAAGTACCATAGAAATTATTTTTAGGTCAGATTATACAAAACTTACAATTACCAATACTGAAAACAATTTTTTAGTCTCTGTAAAGCTTACATGGCATAAAAGATTTCAAATAAAATATCTAAATATTGCATATAAAGTATATAATGACTAAACACACTTGTATCCTGGTTGAGATTAAGAACAGAACATTTAAAATATATTCAAGTGTTTCTTGTATCTCTAATGTTTTGTTTTTTGCTTTGCTATTTTTAAAGCAGTTTTAGGTTCACAGTGAAATTGAACAGAAGGTACAGAAAGTTCCCATATATTATCCACCTTCACTCACAATCTCCCCCATCATCAACATTATTCCTAAGAGTGAAACATTTCTTATAATTGGTGAGTCTATGTTGATACTTCATAATCACCCCTAATCTATGATTTACCTTATGTTTCACTTTTAGTTTTGTGTATCTATGGGTTTGGACACATGTGTGACAATATGTATCCACCATTGTAATATCATAGAGAATACTGTCATTGCTCTAAAAATTCCTTGTGCTATTCGTATTCATCCCTCTCTTTCTTCTATTCCCTGCTGACTACTGATCTTTTTACTGTCTCCATAGTCTTGCCTTTTTAAAAATAATGTTATTATAGTTGGAAACATAGAGTATGTAGCCCCTTCAGAATAACCTCTTTCATTTTGTAATATGCATTTAAGTTTCCTTCGTGTCTTTTGAGTGGAGCATCTTTTCATATGCTTGGTTGCCATCCATATACCTTCTTTGGTTCCCCATGGTTTTAAAACCCCATGTTTGCAATTATATGAAATGGGAATGTGTTCCTTTAGGGTAGGAACATAAAAAGGTTTTACCAAATAAAACAATATGTAGATTATAAGTAAACAAGCAGCTGGCTTTGCAAATATATTAATATGGTCTGTCAGGAAATAATAGATTTTTGAAATTGTTTGGGCAACAAAGCTGCAATTTCCTTGTGAGATCTGTGAAACACAATTCTGCTATTATATGGCTATTTCTCAGGAGAAGAAAATGTTTCTTCTCCACTGGATATGAACAGGCAGTTTGGCATCCAAATTTGCTTTAAAGCACTGAAGAAATAACAGTGGTATTTATGTTTAAACTTCTGATTATACTCAGACATTGAACACACAAAATTTTGCAAAGAGAAAACTATATGATATTTAGAGGTTTTTCCGTGGTAAAATATATTTATTTGCTATAATAAGGAATGTAAAATAACACTAAATTCCAAATACATTGTTTTCCTTTTAATTAATACTTCAGACATTATCTACTCCAGTTAGGCTGTCCCTTTCCACACATCCCAAATAGCAAAATTAGTAACTATCCACACTTTTACTCTCTTGTTCTCTCTTATATTTTCAGAGAGCATCTACACACACACACACACACACACACACACACACACACACACACACGTACATAGTCATAAAAACTGGAAAAAAGAGTTCTATAGTTTTTTATTGCACTACCTTAGAAGACCTATCATATTTGGTTTCTTCTCAGGCAATAATATGATCAACTAGCTTGGGACAATTGGAGCATTTAAAAGAATAATCATTGCAAAATTACATGAAACATATTCAGATCAATGTTTATAATAATGCTCAGTAAAACAAACAAAAGTCTTACTGGTCAACTGTTGCAGACTATGAGTCTGAAATTCTGTCTTGTCCAGCAAGAGGACAGATGCAGAATTGAATAGGAGAGAGGCTAATGTCTGGGAGGAGACAAGAGCCCTGAACAGGGGTGGGGGGATTCATCTCCGTATTTATTGAGCGCCCAAGATCTTACACACGTGGTATACATGCAGAAGAAAACAATCAGACAGTACTCATTAACTTGTATGTGTAAGAAGCAAAGGGTCTGGGGCAAGTGGAGCTTGAAGTTTTGATCGAAGTATATTGGTCCAGATGGAAAGTAGTTCTTGCAGGTGACATAACAAGTTACTTATGATCCCAATATAATATCTCGCTAACTAACCTTAGGTGCTTTCACCCTGTGGCTGCAACTTTCTGCCCTAAGCTTTTTTAACCCATTTATATAAGTGTAAGGAATTCTTGAACCTATTTTGCCACAGGTAACCTTGGAAGTTGCCACGCATTGAATCATTCTGGAGCCTACTAATTAATTTTTAAAATACAAGGGCTATCTCTAGATCTTCCCTTCCCATTCTCCCTATTTCCCCTCTTTTTTTTGTATAAAAGTTATACGTGTTCAAGGTTTTAAAAGACCAGTTCTAAAAGGATTATAACACTCAAAGGTTTTAGCCCTATCTTGTGATTTTACTTTGATATTACCAAAAATATTATTATAATTTCTTTTATTTTTCAATTTTAAACAATATTTCTTGGCTTCCTACTATAGAAATAATGACTTAGTTCTCATACACTTGACCTCCAGCTTTCACATATGCTTTTCACTGTCAATGTACTCTCACCAGCACGACCCTACAGATCAACCCCAATACCTGACCTTTACTTCCCACCTGCATGTGTCCACTGACATTTGTCCCACATTTTCCTTACATTCTTCTTTCCAGTTTATCTTTTGACTCAAGCAAAAGACCCAATGGGCAAAGCATCTGGTGATGGAAACTGAAACTACTCCCTCAAGCAACAACAAATGCCCTTCTGAAGAGCTCTGGCCAGCCCAGACCACCCAGCCCAGTTTGAGCTCAGCCCAATGACTGACTCACATCATCACAGATGGACTATGAAGTGACTGATGTTACCTATTCCTCTTTATAATACAAAAATCTCCATTCAAGGAGGAGCACAAACCTCATTAACACAATGTACAACATATAAATAGGCATGCTTTTTTAAGGCACATACACAACCTTATACCCGCCTCTACACATAATGACAAAACTTTCCTTTCTGAGTATTCATCCCAACTCTAAATAAAAGGATCCCATTCACCCTTGCTCTCAAGTTACAAGTTACAGCTTTGGAAATTATTCCTCACGATCTCCTTATTTGCTGCAAATAAAGTTTCCTTTGTGTGACAGTTCCACCTGGCATAGTCTCTATCTGTAAGTCACAAAGGAGTGAATTCACATTAGTTCTGTTACACTACCATTGCCGACATTCAATTTATTATTTATATACGTACCTGTTTGCATGCATATATCAAATTCTATATATATGTATACATATATATTCTATATATATATATATGTATACATATATATGTGTGTGTATATATATATATATGTATTATAGTATTCTATTATATATATACATATATACATATATATATAATAGAATACTATAATTTCATTATTATACCACTTTTCTTTCTTTCTGGGAATATTTAATGATTATATTTTCCCATTTTTTTTATTTTGTGCACACTTCTCTGGTTGAAATGTAAATCTACTTGCAACAGTATCAAATATATCATTTGTCAGATTCATTGTTTACTCTTTCTTGGAGATAGATCTTTAATTGATTATTCTCCTGATTCTAGGCTTACTGCATTACTGTTTTTCTGGTATCTCCATTTGCCTTCATTTGGGGTCTTCCATTCATCCTCTATTTTTTTTCCTCTGAAAGCCATATACTCTACTTTTCTTGATTTACTACTTCCTTTTGATGGCACAGATAGCTCTTCAGAGTCTAAGAAGTGGTACTGGGGAACTACAGTTTTGGGTCTTTGCTTGTCTAAAAGATCTTTATTTTATCTTCACTTTTGATATATAATTTGGCTGGTTATACAAATCCTGTTTCTGTATCATTTTCCCCCAGAAATGTTAAAGCTATTTTGCATGATCTTTGTGTTTCCAAGTGGTGTTGTTAAAAAGCGCAATGGCTTCAGTGTATTAATTGTTCTTATTTGTTCTATTTGCCCACATATATCCTAAAGCCCATAAGATATTCATTAAATTTATATTTTTCTGAAATTCTTAATAATGTGCTTCATGGAGCAATTTTAGCACAGATTTATCTAGGCATTTGAGGGAGGGAGCCTTTTTTTTCTTTTAATCTATAGAATAGGTTATTCAGATCTAGAGTTTTTACTGATCTATTTATTTGACAATTTCCTATTAGTTTCTATATGCCCTTTTCTGAAACTCCTGGGTTTATATTATAATGTGCTTAGATTTTTTTCCTTCCCCTTTTCCCATCTCTTTTTCTCTTTGGCTTACTTTCTGGCATATCTCTTTATTATTATGTTTTAATATTTCTATTCTTTTTTTTGGAATTTTAATTAATGTGTCTAAAACATATGCTTCTGATTTTTGTTAGAATTTCATGGGAAGAATGGATATACATATGAATTTTTATGTAATATATTATATAAGTATATAATTTATGTAAGAACTTGATTGCCCATATTTAATGAAAATTCCTAGTAATATTGTTAATTGTTGAACAACAATATGGCTTAGTAGTTCAGACACTAAGTAACAGTCAGAAAGGCTGTTCAATAGCCAATATCTACTGGGTGGGTGACCCAAGTACATCCAAGTTATTAAACTTTCTAAGCCTCAGCTTCATCTCAATACTGTGAGGGCAATGATATTTACCTCAGTTTATTGTGTGGGTTCCATGTCTTGATATTTATTAGTTGAATTCACAGAGATATCCATTACCATGTCTCTTTCATTTCTTTCATAGAGTCTCCTTTGGCTTTATTCCCTTCACTATTTACTTTGAACCCTCAGGTTCTTTGTCATGATAACTAATTAATCTAAAACATGGAGAAACTAATCCAAATAATTTCTTTACTCACTTTTATCTGCTTTCAAGAACACTTCAACAGGAAATACTAGAACCCTGAAGATAATAAAATTACTTTAAGAAAATATATGATTTTTCCCACAAACCTGCTTATCTCAAGACTTCGTGTTTAGCAACTGGCCACCACATTACTGCTGTTGCTCAGTCCATAAATTACTGAGTCATTCTTGATTCCTCCAAGTCAATTCCTTTGGCAAGTCTTGTCAGCTTGATCTTTAATATTTTGCTATTTTTATTAATATACTTCTCCCCACATTAGAATTAAAATTCCATGTGATTAGGGACTTGATCTGTTTGATTCACTGCCTAGAACACTGTTTGCAACAAAATAATGAACTACTAAATAGTATGAAAACTAGATTGGGCCCTCAGCAATGCTCAGTAGTAATAGTATTTCTCTTTGACTCAGATGCTATTTCAATCTTCAATATTCTCTTTGTGTCACCTCTCATCATTTTGATTCCTCACATTCATTTTGCTGAATTTTATCTTCTTTCTTTTAGAGACTATAGAAGCAATTAAATGTGAACTACCTCAAGTCACATCTCGTCCACCAACTCAGAGAAAATACTACTTCCTTTACACTATCGCGCCAAATGCTCAAGATATTATCTCCAATGCAATTACTTAATTGTAATTTCAATAGGCTATCCCATCATTTCAAACATCCAGGTGTTTGGATGAAAGATGGGATATCTTATATGACCAGAAATTACATGGTCAATAGTTCATTAACTCATTTATTCTATTGTAAAGTGAATTCCCTATTGATAACAATATTCTGTAGTATATCATGACAATTTATAAGTTATTCATTAAGCACTAAAAAAAAGCATTACAGGAGAGAAATGTATATCATACTGACTATAATTCAGTAAAAACAAATCACTGGCCTCCTCATAGTGAAATGAGCTCAGGTTTTGTCAATCTGCTTTCAGTAACGGATTAGCATGCTGAGAATCAAATTTTGTTGCTTTTTGAAAATTTGAAGTTTGGAAAAGGTATATCTATGTTTTGAGCTCATACCTAGTAGCCATTACTGAGTCTTTCTGGGGAGCTTTACATGACACAGACTTTCCTTAAGGATATTTGCTTATCCTTAACTTAAGCCATAATTTCTTCCAGAAACCATTAATGGTTTCCCAATGGAAACATATGCCTTTTCTACAGCCATTCCTGGATATCCGGGGCGATGATCTAGTGGCACAGAAGTACTATTAGGATTTCTGCCAGCAAGTCCTGTAAAGTCATTTTTAAAGGAGGCTTCAAACTTATCCTACTAAGTCCAATGGACAAAAAAATTCCTTATAAACCCCAAGTGTTGGTAGAGTAAAAGATGACTGTAAGTCAGGATGGGATATGATGAAAGTTTGTGAAACTTCTCAGTCCAGTTCTATATATATCTTTCTCCTTTCTCATTGGCTATGCATATATAGAATTAATTTCTCACCTATACTTTAGATTTCAATTTTAGATTTAGACTGTCTGCATAAACTAGAAAAGTCCTAAAATTCATTATTTTACACTTCCTCTTGTTTGTTGACTTGTGATCGTCATTTCTTTCTTTCCCCCATGCCTCCATGAGGTAACTCAACTCTATTAAATGACTTTTAAACATTGAAAAGTGATAGTCACAGGAAATGAGGGCGATCTGCACCCTCACCCTCTTCAGAAAATTGCCAATGACAAGCATCATCATCATCAGCCTTATCAGTAAGTGAAGAAGAAAAGGCAATCTGTAAGGGAGATTTAGTGAGAGCTGTCCATCTGGGTACTCATGCTACCTAAACTATTACAATTCTGAAGATTCCAATCTTATCCTATAAATGTCCTGCTTTTCACATGTGATACCTGGCGGGACTGTAAATGTAACTGACACTGTAATTCGCAACCAGCAGGATCAATAGATCAATGTTTGATTTGGGTCATCAGGTATCTCAGTTTTTCAGCTTCGTGAGATAAGAGATTCTTTTATCGCTACCATAGAAACTTTCTTGATTTCTGCCAATGACTTGAGCTGATATTTGAACTTTTATTCTCTTTTTAAAGTTTCCTGATTTTGAGCCTGCACCCCACTTCACAATTCTCAATTCCTCATTTGTTCACACCATTGAGTGGAGATGACAATGCAGTCCTTAAAATTTTAGATCTCAGTGGGTTCTTTACTAGACACTAAGGATATCTAAATTTAACTAAGGAAAATTCAATTTTATCCTCCAGCCATAGAGCAAGATTCATGATATTCCTATTGAGAAATAGGAATGCCTAACATTTTCTTACATTTTCTTAAGGATCTCTTCCCTGTAATGCTCTCTGGTAATTAGGCCAATATAGAAGTTAGGAGAAAGGATTTTCTAAATTCATTCAGTTTTTATAGTTGAACATGGGGACCTGTCTCTCATTAAGTCGTAGCTATTAGGGAATTCTTCCTAATTAAGAAGGACATTTGGATGTTGGACAAACAAAAATAACAAATATTTACAAATACCACACTGCTTTGTATGACTGATATGGTTCTTTACCACCCAGCACTGTTTTATATGTCCTTTCTTATCTTCTACCTCTCAATATGATGTTGACCTAATTATATTTCCTGGAAAAATGCCATGACTTTTCATGCTCTGTAATCTTTGTACATGTTCTTCCTTTTTTCCTTCAAATTCCATTCAATATCTTAAGTAGATCTTCTCATTCCTGAAGATTTAATTGTAGAAACCTGAAGTCCTCATCCATAGAGAATTATATAATTGATTTCTCCTCTAACATAGCTTCATGGTTAAGCCCCTTTATGCTGATCACATTACTTCACATTCCTCTCTCTCTCTCCTCTGTCTCTCTCTCTCTCTCTCTCTCTCTCTCTCTCTCTCTCAATCTCTCTTTCCTGGTCCCCTCTCCCTCCTTCCTGCTCTCCTTTAAGTCCTTTAGGAGAAAAGTATATTTTACATATTTTCAGTTTCCCACAATGGAGCATAGTACCTGGTACACTCTCAGTACTTACCACGAGTTTAGTGTTGAATATATTCTTAATAAACTAGTCCTTCATATTAAAATGAATATGCTGAGACCTGACCAGCATTAATTATTATGGTCTTTATATCAGGTCACATAGGCTAAAAAATCTGGTATGCTGCCATCAAGGCCAGTATTATTTCCACAACACAAAGCTAAACCTTTTGTATAAATGATCAAAACAATAAAACCAATCAGAGGCAGTAAGAAAGTACATCAATGTGTTTGCATCTACAATATCAAATAAAATATTCAGATTTACGTTAGCTAAAGTACAGTTACTAATAATGTTGCGGAAATCCTTCTGATACCAAACAATTTGGGATATTCTTAAGTGACTTTCTACTCCTAAATGAGAAGACTGAATAACAGGATCAGCTATGTGTTGCTGGACAAATATATTAAGTTCATGGTAGTCACTCTGTAATTCCTTACATAAAAATAGTATACACTCATGGAATATCAATGCTTTGATTCATCAATAGAGAGTATACAGAAATTATTGATAAAGTCATCTTCATCATGAAGAAACCAAAAATATGTCTGTATGTGTGTGTGTGTGTAAATATATATTTGTACATATGTGCAAAGTAATGAGACTACTTATGAATAAAAGATTTTAAAAATGTGGTAAGAATAAATATGAAATTGAAAATAATAAAATCACCATCATGACAATTAATATTAACTAGTTTGATTTCTACATTATCTCTTTTGCTCATATTATTCAAACATTTCTACTATCTAGTAGTACTAAAAGAAGCATTGTTTCAGTATTTAATAGCAACCATTAATATACGTGTCTATATATGATCTAACCATCATCTTTCTTGATGAAACCTTATTAGGTATAAAGTTTATAGTTTTATTATGTGATTTTAGTGCCTAATAGTAAATTTATTTTGAAATGGCATGAAACATGCATACATGTTTAGAGATGACTCAGTATTTTTCCTTTACTTCATCTCCTACAACTAAAAAAAAAAAAAGTCATCAAGTAAGTTATATCAATTCAGACTCCAAACTAACTTATCTCACTTTACCTCTCTGTCTCTATTGATGCCATTCTTATCCATGTCCCCATCATCCCCAGCTCATTATAGGTCTCATCCACCTATCTCCAATCTCATTACAAATCAGTCTTTCTGTTATGCATGTTTCTCCCAAAGTAAACTTTTAGAACATGCTCTTTCCCTGGAATTTAAATGTGTATGCTATTCCACTCTGCTTGGAATATTGATCTTCATTTTATTTCCTGGCTGGCTTCTTTTTAATCTCACAAGAGTTGATCCAAAGATCACATTATTAGAGAGAGCCTCCAATCTCCATATGCAATGCAGGCCCTTACAAAGTTACCCTCTATTTAAAATACTTTGATTACGTCATTCCTAACATCATATTACAAAATATTATTTAATTGTATTCATTATGTCTCCTTCCTGTGAAAATCTAAGGTCCTTCCAAACAGAGGCATGGCTTTCTTGGTTTCCTCTGCATCTTTTTTTTTCCTTTTTTTTTTTTTTTCATAACATTGCCTGCAGGCAGAGAGATAGGTATATAGACAACAGGGCAATTCATGAAGAATTGAAGTCTGTATTTCTCTCCTCTACCCTCTAAGCATCTCAAAGCTTAAATTGAAGTCTCATGCACTAAATAGATACTCATGTTGTACAGTCACAGACCCTAACAAATAGCAATTTGGAAAGACAAAGTAAGCACATTTTCACTATCAAATAATTTCTTTCAGCTTATTGTGGTATCCTAAGTATTTTTTTAATGTAGTTTTGTTCTGAACATTTACTGTCAAATGTTAAGATTTTTCCACTTCACATTATAAAGATACATCTAAAAACTTTATATCCAGCAATGAATATAATTCTTCACATGTAGCTAGATAAATACAGTTTAAGCAGATATTAGGGTCCCCTTCTCTTTGGTCTTATACTTGTATTAATACAGCTGAAGTTGATATCAAATTTTATTTGAGAGCTAACTCAAACAAATGACACACATTGAGATCGAGGTCAACTGAAATCTCTATGTATCCTATGGTAAACAAAGGAATTCTAGCAATTATGATGTGCCAGTGTAAGTTAGGTAAAAAATGTACAATTTTGGTGAGTGATATTGATAGTGGGGGAGTCTATGCATACGTGGGGGCAAAAGGGTATGGAAATCTCTGTCGCTGTCTCATTTTTGTTGTAAACTTCACACTGCTGTAAAAATCGTCTTTAACTTAAATGGGATAAAAATTTAGGCCCAATAGGTCATATGATGTCTAAGTTATTACTCCAGAATTAATCATCAACAATCCTTTTTGTATCCATATTTTAGAACTTTTCTCACATTGAAACTAAGCAAAATATATAAATCATGCATATGCCCAGGGAAATCAGCAAACACACTCCTATTTTATTCCGGGTAATTGATGGAATTCTGTATTCATGACATTATGCTTCAATTCCAATCACTTTTAGCAAGTGTCAAAAACATGTACAGGCTCTTAAGGAGTTTTACTGGTGCATAAGAAAGTGGAACGAGCTTTAATTTGCATATATTCATATGGTATAAAGAACTATACTGTACTTGTTACTCTGCTATATAAAGCCTATATAAGATATAATATTATTTCATAGCTCACATATTTTGATTTTGTGTCAATTTAATCATTTTTCTATTAGTGGTCCCAAAAGAGAAGATAGGTTTTGGTTAATGAGCCAAAAAATTAACAAGTTGGGTAAAATGCAATTAATTCAAACACCTTTCTCAAACAAGAATCATTATGATTTTTCTTATTAATTATTTGACAAACATACATTTTACTTTACTTAGTACATCAAGCCCTACTGCCTCTGAGTATAGATGAGCCAAATCAATTTACTTTGGGTAACCATACCTGGGATCGATCATACCAGAGCACACTTCAAGAAGTCTCAGAAAACCACATCTAATATTGACTAGCATGTGCAATAAAGCTAGCATTTGAATGGAGCATGACATGGGGTGCGTAGGTGGCTCAGTCGGTTAAGTGTCTGACTTCAGCTCAGGTCACGATCTCACAGTCTGTGAGTTCAAGACCTATCTCAGGCTCTGTGCTAACAGCTTGGAGCCTGGATCCTGCTTCGGATTCTGTCTCCCTCTCTCTCTGCCCCTCCCCCACTCATGCTCTGTCTCTCTCTGTCTCAAAAATAAATAAAAACATTGAATGGAGCATGACATAAGACACCTTATTCCTGAAACTCTAAGACATTAATTGAAATTGGAAAATTTACATACATTTGAGGACTGATTTAAATTGATTGAATGGGAATTAACTCATTGTTTTGATTAATGTAGAGGGAGAAAAGTTAAGGTTTTCTAGTTTTCTCTGTAAGTAGATAGTAGTATTCTATCTATGTAAATAGATATTTTAAAGGAAAAAAGTAAATGCAATTAGGTAAATTGATAAAAATGGTTTATTATTAAAAATATGCAGATAATTTAGTGTTTGAAAGGATAGAAATATCTGGATTTCAACATTACCAGTTACTGAACATAATGCTAGAAACTCTGTGGTTATTAACTCACTTTAACAGCAAAGAATCCTAGAACATAAATATAACACGTTGCTATCCTTAAATAACTGAAGTCAAATCCTTTTGTTTCTAACTTCAAAATATAATGGGAATATGTTCATTTAAATTGGATATTCTCTTATTTCCTTGCCTGTATCTTCTATTCTCCTGTAACTTTTCACATGTAGCAGCCAGTCATCTTACAAGTTCAAATATGATCTGGGGCACATTTAAAGCTCTTATTGTTTCTTTTCTTTTTTAAAAACATGTTTTTTATGTTTGTTTATTTATCTTGAGAGAGACAGAAAGCGTGAACATGAGTGGGGGAGGGGCAGAGAGAGAGAATCCTAAGCAGCACTGTGCCTCAAGTTGAATTAGCCATATGCTAAAATTCATATTTGCATATTTCCACACTCTCATTTCAGAGCCTGACATGGTGCTCAATCACATGAACTGTGAGATCATGACCTGAACGGAAATCAAGAATCTGTGGCTTAGTAGACTGAGCCACCCCTGGGTGTCCCCAAAGTTCTTACTGTTTCTAAGGTCAACATTAAAATTACTGGCATGAATTCAATTTAATCAGAATTATTGTTCACTTCATGTAAAACATGTGTTTTCCTTCTTAAAATTTCACTACGTGCTGTGGAGTCCTTGCTTATTTGGTTATTAGTCATGTCTATTTTTACAATGTTATACACTGGAACTAAATACTGCAAAATATCTAACAGCAAATAGTTATAGGTCAAAATGAAAAGCATGCCTTCTTTGTTGAATCAGTATGTTTGGTTAACATGGCCTGTCCAGCTACCCTTATGTAAGTTTTTCAAATCAACTCTTCCGGACAGCAAATAAAAAATAAATCTTCCATACCTCAAATAAAATAGGCAACTATGATTCTTTTCTTCCTTCGTACAATGACATCAGTCATTAACAGTCCAACCCGAAACACTACCATCTCTATCCAAGGGACAGGAAAAAGCAAAAACAAGACCAATTAAACTAGAAATGTGTTATGCAATTCTCACTTGATTATATATTAGCATTTCTTACGGGAATCTGTGCCTCAAGTGGAATTAGCCATATGCTAAAATTCATATTTGCATCATTACTCTGTGTTGTCTATTTTTGTTTTTAAATTATAATTTTCCCCTTTAACTACACCTCAGTCCCATTCTCCACAGATACAAATTTCCTCTGTCCTTTAATATTACCTATACTTTCAAAATATGTAGTATTGTTTCTATGTGTATGCCTTTTAAAATTTGCCTATTGGTATTATGTTAGTCTTTGCTCTAGTATTCCATGTTACTGTGTATGTGTATATGCATGTATGTATTTCTGTGTATGTGTGTATTTGTATATATGTACATATATGCGTTATCTGTATATATGTATATTAACTATAACTATTTATAGTTGTTTCTAACTGTAAACTATATCGTAGTTTGTATCCACATTTTTAATTAATCCACTTCTATAATTATGAACATCTAATGAGTTTCCACTTGTTGCCTAACACAAATAGCATTGAAATGAATATTATTGCCCACATCCCCTAATGAGTCTGTATATGATTTATCTCAAGTACATACTCGGAATTGAGATTTCTGGGGCATGAGCCAAATGAACATTCAATCTCATGGACCTTGCATACAGTTTCCCCACTTTCTCCAAACAAAACATTTGTCTTTACAATTTGGTGGGCATCTGCAGTGGCCTATCACTGTTGTGTCACAGATACAAGAATACTGGAAGAAGTGATGTTAAAGGGTCACAATGGCTATGCATGCTTCATAATCAAAAAGAGACTAGTATTGAGAGCTATTCAGGAAAGTCAGACGAATCTTTAGGGGAAAAGGAGTTAAAAGGACATCTGTTAAGGAAGGCACACTTGTTTTCAATGTACCTGGTCTAATTTTAACATAATATTATATAGAGATTATGAGAATTGCCTAGATTAATCTGTATCTATATATCTGTCTAGGGGCACATGAGTTGCTCAGTTGGTTAAGTATCCGACTCTTGATTTTGGCTCAGGTTATGATTTCATGGTTTGTGGGAATGATCCTGGTGTTGGGCTCTGCACTGACAGCAGAGTGCCTGCTTGGGACTGACTCTCTCTGTCTCTCTTCTGTCTCTCTCTCTTTCTGTCACCTATCTGGCTGATGCTCCCTCTCTCTCTCAAAATAAATAAACCTATATACATATATATATGTGTGTATATATATATATATATCTTACATATATTTAAGACATAGACATAAATGAGGATTTTTTAAATTTAATTAAGATAAAAATTTGCCCATAGTACCAAGAAATACAAACTCACATTTCAGTTAATTATGGAAGGTGAAGAAGATGTATACAACATATTATGAGTTGATTTTTTGTGTTAATGTGAATTTATATTTAAAAACCAAACCTAGATTTGGGTTTTATTTTTCAAGTAACTGAAAAGTAACTTCAAAAAACAGGTATAAAAGAAACAAGTTGTGTTTATCTTTATTTTTATGAGCATATAAGTCAGCTGCTAAGTATAAGTCTTAATAAATCTATCAGAAGGGGAAGTTCAGAGGACAATTTTAGAACAAGGGCTGTGGCTTAGATTGGGACTTGGGAGAACATGGGTGGGAGTAGAGGTAACTTTTGGGTAACAAGTAACATTTGGGTGAAACCGTCAGGTGGCCGTTGCTTTCAAATTGTTTGAGAACATGAAGCAGTGAATTTTTTCATGTTTTATTTGATTGTTTACTGTAAAGTCATAGAGGGCTATCTCTCCATAGTAGGTGTTTTAGGAGGCTAGTTCTTGTTTTGAAAGTTGCATTTCTTGTGCTCAATTTAGTATATTCAATTATCTAACAAAATGTTACCTGAGATGCTATTAAGTCTTGTTCAAGTAGAAAGCATGACAATTTCAGATCTCTTGTGAGATTTAAAGAAATATTGGTCTTTCTATCTATGGACTGAAACTAGACTATTTAACCCCAAAATATGTCTCTCCGGCATACAATTATTAGCGTAAAGACAATTAAGAAGCAGAAAAGCCAGAGAAAAGCTTCCCTGTTTCAGCCTCAAGGCAAGACATAAAATCTTTTTTTTGCAGACAAACTCTTATCAGCCCAGCAATGGCACCAGAGGATCTGCAAGGAAATCTCACTCCATTAGTTCCCTCCCATGTATTTACCCTCCCCCACCCTTGGATGCCTAAAACTGCTTTCCTTTGTCTTGTCATTTCTCTGCAAATGTATTGTTCTTTGTTGAAGATACCATGTTAGCACAAATCCTAAACCACTGCTTTGAATTACTGTTTTATGTTTTTCTGAAGATGTGCACTATGTGCAACCAAAACATTCCCTTAAACAAAAGCCTAATACAGAGCAAGACTCTAAGTCTCTTCAATTCTAAGAAAGCTGAGAGAGGTGAAGAGGAAGCAAAAGAAAAGTTTGAAGCTAGAAAATGTTTATAAAGTTGAAGGAAAGAAGTTGTCTCTATACATAAAAGTACAAGTGAATTAACAAGTGCTGATGTAGAAGGTAGAGCAAGTTATCCAGAAGATCTAGCTAAGATCATAAATGATGGTGGCCACACTGAACAACAGATTTTCCATGTAGACCAGTCTTCTACTAGCAAAAGATGCCATCTAGGATGTACCTAGCTAGAGAGGAAAAGTCAATGCCTTCTTCAAAGTCAATGCCACTTCAAAGCTTCAAAGGACAGGCTGCATCTCTTGTTAGGGGGCTAATGTATCCAGTGACTTGAAGTTGAAGCTAGTGCTTATTTATCATTTTGAAAATCCTAAGACCTATAGGAATTATGCTAAATCTACTCTGCCTGTGCTCTCTAATAAAGCCTGGATGACACACATCTGTTTAAAACATGGTTTACTGAATAGTTTAATTAAGCCCACTATTGAGAACTACTGCTCAGAGGAAAAAAAACAAAAAACAAAAAACCAACAAAAACCCTTTCAGAATATTACTTCTCATTGACAATGCTCCTGGTCACCCAAGAGCTCTGATGGAGATGTACCGAGAGTAATATTGCTTTCATGTCTGCTAACACAACCTCCATCCTGTGGTCCATAGATAAGGAGTAATTTTGACTTTCAAGTTTTATTATTTAAGAAAAACATTTCATAAAGCTTTAGCTGCCACAGATAGTGATTCTTCTGATGAGTCTGAAAACAAAAATAAACTGATACCCTTCTGGGAAGGATTCATCAGTCTAGATACCATTAAGAACATTCATGGGAGGAGGTCAAAATATCAACACTAACAGGAGTTTGGAAGAACTGAATTATAATGCTCCTGGATGATTTTTAGGGATTCAAGACTTCAGTCAGAGGAAGTTAAGTGCATATGTAGGGGAAACAGCAAGAGAACTAGAATTAGAAGTGAAGCCTGAAGATGTGACTGAATTACTGAAATCTCATGGTCAAACTTTTACAGACGAGGAGTTGCATCTTATAGATGAGCAAAGAAAGTGGTTTCTTAAGATGGCATCTATTCCCGGTGAATATGCGGTGAAAATTGTTGAAATGACAACAAAAGATTTAGAATATTACATAAAATTAGTTGATAAAGTGGTGGCAGGGTTTGAGAGGATTGACTCCAATTTTTTTAATGTTTATTTTTGAGAGAGAGAGAAAGAGAGTAAGTGAGTGAGGAGCAGAGACAGAAGGAGACACAGAATCTGAAGCAGGCTCCAGGCTCCAAGTTGTCAGCACAGAGCCTGGTGTGGGCCTCAAACTCACCGAGTGTGAGATCGTGACCTGAGCCGAACAGACACTTAACTGACTGAGCCACCCAGGCACCCCAAGGATTGACTCCAGTTTTGAAAGAGGTTCTACTGTTGGTGAAATGCTATCAAATAGCATTGCATGCTACAGAGAAATTCTTAATGAAGGGAAGAGTCAATCATTGTGACAAACTTTGTTGTCTTATTTTAAAACCTTGCCATAGCCACGCCAACCATCAGCAACCACGTCCCTGATCAAGGAGCAATAATCAACATTGAGACCCTCTACCAGCAAAAAGATTATAATTCATTGAAAGCTCAGATGATGGTTGACATTTTTCAGCAATATTTTTTAATTAAAATACATTCATTTTTTAGACATAATGGTATTGTGTCTAAAACATCAAAATGCTCTGGGAAATCAAAAAGTTCATTTGACTGTCTTTATTGTGATATTTGCTTTATTGTGGTGGTCTGGAACTGAACCTTCAATATCTCCGAAATATGCCTATACTCAAAATTGGAAATTTTAAAATGAAATGAGAGGCAAGAAAAATCTGGACAAAATAAGCATATGTTTTTATCATATGCATCACTTTATATTTTCTGTCCAATTTTTCATTTATTGGCATAACCACAAAGTACTCAGTAAAATGACACATACACATAAAGGAAATAGAAATGATTATTTAAGAGTGAAATATCAGAAAATGGTTAATGTGATGGGGAAAAAGATGTAATAGTTATGTAATAAGTAGGACAATGGAAACATCAATTCGGGTCAGAGAACTTGGGCAGCAATGACCCGAACCACTGCAAAATCAGAGGCATTTACTGTCAGAGACAGTATCCTAGTCTCTTGATATGTTCTTATTAAGCATAGAATTCTGGAAGGAAAATGGAAGGCAATTTGGAATACTTATGTACTATAGTCTTATAATACAAGTAAGTAAAATAATTGGTAATGCCCTTTACATGATGTAAACAAAACTAAATAAAAATAAAATATAACGGGCAATGAGAGCTCACTTGAAAACAAGCTCTTTCACAAAGCTGTGCCAGTACTTAAAGGAGGCAAACCAAGTTAAAGCGAATAGCTTAAGGAGTATTATCAAAGGAAAAATAACAATCTCATATTTATGCATGCAGCATAATGAACTGAAAACCACAATAAGGCAAATACATTAGATTAGCATAATTTTATCTCACTATTCAAATTTTTAAGTTGGAAATTGATTTTGTTTCAATTGCTGCATTCTCCCTAGATTACACATTGTATTTTAAATCTATGCTTATGTTCAAGTTCGATACTGTTCGCTCTTTTCCATGGCTATTTGCCATGTTATACAGTATGTGATTAGACACTGCCTATTAAGTCTTCTGTTACCGAAAATTACTCATAATTATATTTGGTCAAAGTAGACATTAGATTTACTGTCTTTGCTTTAGAATAAAATTTAAGTTTTATTACAACATATCAAAAATACTGTTTGTCTAAAATTCAAACTAAAATTCCAATCGTTAATCAACATAATCTTAATGATAATAATTACAGCAGGCATTTATTATCAAGTATTCTTTGACCAAAATTCTACTAGAAGATATAATTTTTAATTTTTGAAATTAGACTTTTCCTCCATTCTCAGATTCAGGCCACAAATCCTCTCAAATTAAGAAGAAAAAAACCAGATTTTTGCTTTCTAGCATTTGGATTTTCAGAGAAAATTAGGCACACTGATTCTTAAAGAAACATTTCCCACAATGATAGTCATACAAATAACATTATATATTTTCAAATAGGCCTCTAATAAACTATAGTAGTTCAAGCAAACTGAAAACCAGATATCGGAGCTCTCCTTTTTTCTTCTGGTGTGCAAGTTATCCCACCACCAGTAAAGCCAGAAATTTTGTACTGTTAAATTAAAATGTTCAATACATATCACTTTACATCCTCCTGGCATGATATCTTAAGAATAATAAATACTAAGTAAATGACATGACTGAAAATATACTATTACAGATACAATTCTACATAATATCCTAAAAGCGACAAATGCCTTAACATTAAATAATGAAAAATGTCATCAACTGTATATAGTCTGGACAACTGTCATTTTGAGCTCATTGAATGGTTCTGTGAACCATAATTCAGCAAAAATGATACAAAAATTCTGTTTATGAATTTTTCATTTGATTTATTTTGTTCTATCCATTATTATTTTTTTACACTATTTATTTATTTTTGAGAGACAGAGAACTAGTGGGGGATGGGCAGAGAGAGGAGACACAGAATCCTAAGCAGGCTCCAGGCTGTCAGCACAGAGCCCGACCTGGGGCTCAAACTCACAAACCATGGGATCATGACCTGAGCTTAAGTCGGACGCTCAACCAACTGAGCCACCCAGGCGTCCCTTGTTCTATCCATTCTGATTGAATGTGCCATGTATGATGAAGTTTAAAGTACCCTGACAAAGTTGTTAGGCTTTTTTTTTTTAAGTTCCTATTTCTCTGCCTTTTAATTAAAATTTTTTTTTCAACGTTTTTTATTTATTTTTGGGACAGAGAGAGACAGAGCATGAACGGGGGAGGGGCAGAGAGAGAGGGAGACACAGAATCGGAAACAGGCTCCAGGCTCCGAGCCATCAGCCCAGAGCCTGACGCGGGGCTCGAACTCACGGACCGCGAGATCGTGACCTGGCTGAAGTCGGACGCTTAACCGACTGCGCCACCCAGGCGCCCCTCTGCCTTTTAATTAAATGCCTAAGTTGCAGATATGAAGAAGTATAGTGTGGTTGTTTAGGTGTAATTAACTCTAATAAATAGGGTTTATAGAAAAAAAATAATTAGATTCTATAATTATTAGGTATAGAGTTAGTTGGTATTGGAGACTCTAGACCAATCACAATCTAGTGTCTTTATCGGTATAATAATGGAAGAATCTCCTTTTTAATAAAGTCGTTGACATTGATTAAATCCTTAATATGTGTTAGCCCCTATGCTATTCAACCTATAGATTTAATACATTTAATCATCACAAAATTCATAAGGTAGGTTCCATGAGTATTTTCATTTCAGAGACAAGGAAACTGAGGTACAGAGATCTTGGCTTATTTTCTTAAGGTTGATACTTGCAAGTGGATGAATCTTTATTTGAACTCAGGCAGTCATTGGCTAAAATCCTCAGTTATAATACCAATCTGTGTCACTGCAGATTAGAGGAATAACTACCCAGAAATACATAAATAAAATCATGAGGATTGCATCAATTTCACATTTTTCCTTGAATGTATATTAATCTATTTTGAAAGTTTTGCTAGATATGAAATTATGTGAACGTAGGTTTTGCTTTTGTTTTATTTTTTGTTTTTGTTTTTTCGTTAACAATCACTAAATTACGGAGGGAGAAAGCACTATATGTTCTATGAATATATATGCAAGTAGTGAAAAATTCACACACATACACAAGAAGGCATGCACAGACATATTCACTACAAAAGCTGTTGACAAAATTGCTTTAAAAGTTTGTGCATTTCATTCCTAGTTTTCAAGGAAAGACTAAACAGTGAAGAGAATTATCAATTTGATCTCTGAGAGGCATTACTACTTCCTTTAATCATATTAAGTTCCTCACATTTAAATATTAGCCTCTGCAATTTTATGGTTAATAATAGAGTTTTGATATCATTTTGTAAGAATTATATAGTTTCTCAATAATACATGAAAATGGTAGCTATAAGCACTGCCAATGGGATGTCTCTCAGCGTCACTGTTTTAAGTTCTATGGATAATTAAGTGAGTTCCAAATTTCTAATTTTAATTCAAAAACTTAACCTGAACTGCATATTCATATGTACTAGAGCCTATTTCGTTTTTTACTTTTATGATCAGCAGGCATCTTCAACTCGACAGTGTTTAAGCTCACCAACTATAATCTGTTTCAAATCCTCTCCTAAAAATCTTTGTCCTCTCAATTAATGACAACTATATTCCTTAACTTGTCCGAGCCCAAAACTTTGCCATTTTCCTTAACACTGTTTCTCCCAATTCCAAATTCAACCTCCCATCAACAAATGTTTTCTTAGTCCTCAAATATACCGAGAGATCGGCTTCCCCACAAGTACTGTGCTACAAACCTGGGTCAGGCCACCATAATCATTCACTTGAATTCATGATGTGTTTCCATTTTTACACATGCAGAGACTAGTTTCCACAAGGAAGCTAAAATTAAACGTTTAAAATCAAAGGCAGATAAATTTCACCCCATTATCATCTTATTGGGTTAGGATATGGTAAAAGTCATAACCCAGACAATGGCTTACAAGCCCTAAGTTGTGTGGTACCTACCTACTGCCTGGTTTACTTCAACTATTTTCTCTTTCCCCCAGCTCATTCTGCACCAATGACAGTGCACCTCCTCCCCTACTCTTCTTCTGCTCTCTGACAGTCTCCAAATACATTCACCTCAACATCTGCTTGAGTTCTTCATTGGCCTGGAATGTTCTTTCCCTATATACCAGTCTCTCACTTTCTAAAAGTCTTCTATTCAAACATAATTTTATCCAAGTGGTCTTTCCACAGAACTCTAAATAAAATCACAACCCACTCCTATACCTGTGATCCTTTAATGTATGTGAATTCTCTCCATATTACTTTTCACTACACTATCTCTACTAGAATGCAAGCCCATGTGAGTAATGTATTTTTGATTCACTTGTGTACACCTTTATTATCAAATAGTACATCTCAAGTGCGACACAAATGACTGTTGATGACAAAATGAACAAGCAGATAGATACATTAAACATAATAGAGTTGTCATCCCATCCAGGGATGGTTTGTATTACACTGTTAAAGTTGTGAGTATAAATCTTCAATTAAATTGTATTACATATTGTACACTAACAACTTAGTATTCTTTACATGTTATTGCTATAATATAAATCTATTTTTAAATTGCTGAATTAACAGATTATATATATATATATATATATATATATATTTATGGATAGATAGAACAGATTTTATATATATATATATATACATATATAGATATATATTTTTTTTTTTTAACCTCCCAGAACTTCACATTAAACCTCTTAAAATAAAATTTGAGATAGACATTATATGTTTGAGAAGTTATTAGGTTTTGGTCCCACATGCAGGATTTAAACATAAGACAAATGTAAGGCAAGTAAGATTTTAAAGGAAATAGTCTCAAAAAAACATAATCCTAATGTTTTAATCCCAGGTACCTGAAATAATTTATTGACTCTTCATGTTTCTTTTCTTTCCTTCTTTCTTGCTTTCTTTTTCTTTTATTTCCTTTCTTTTTTTATTTGTTTACATAATATATCTGCTTGGTTTCCCTTTGCCCTAATTTCCTGTTTACTCTTTCAAAACATTTTATCCTCAGGTTCTTTGATAAACTAACTTCCATGGTTCAGTTCTTCTCAGATAGATTTCCTGACCACAATAGTGAAGTCAACTCTCATGAACATTCTACCATACATTCCATTTTTACTTCATAGTATCAAACACATAAATAATATTATTTCTACTCTAACATTAATACATTAGATATATATTATATATATTTTATATGTTATATTATATGTTGTGTATATTATTATAATCTAACATTGTAACGTTATTCCTGTGTTTTCTTACCAACTTATTTTTGGTCTTTCCCAGTGACATGTAAGCTTGATGAGAAAGAGTCCTTCTGTCATATGACTATCCATATATCCATTCCCTAGGAATGCTGCATTCAATTTTCATCTCTATAGCTCTGTGGGTCAGCCCCCCATGATTGCTACTATTTCCTGATCTCTAATTACAATAATTGCATCCACCTGCCTTCTTAACTATCATCAACTCCCTACTGTTGTTTCGGAGTCCAGTTGCCCTCATTGTTAACAGTTTGTACAGTTCTGTATTGTTATTTCCCTCAGCCCATCCAGCAGAAGAAATCCCACCACTGAATGTATTCATGGTGTTGGTAATCCTCTTACAAATTTTTTTTTCTGTGCCCTCCTATAGCATACGATAATCTGGCGGGTCTTCCAGTTTTACATAATATATCCATTTTAGTAAGCTCACTTCTCTAAAGCTTTTAGTCTCTTAACCCATTATCTGTCATGGCAATTTCAGTGTTTCTACAACACTTCATGTAGACTTGCACCTTTTCCATGCTGCTAGGAGCCATATTAGCAATGTGCTTGCATCATCTTTTGTGGCCATTTTCTGGAGAGTGTTATCCTAAATTCTGTAAGTGTGCTCTTAAATCAATAAACATTCCCTCATCTAAATTTATGTTCTGCCCACTTGATAAAGTTCAACGCACACTTTCTTGCTCCTGACAATACATGTTGGCTAGATTCTGCAGGTATTTGGAGGTATAATTTATTTAATCCTTTATCAAGTTCACTATATCCACAGTGAAATTATGTTGTGACTTAACTCTAGCCAGTGGCTTAGTGGCTAAGAGGGAAGGTGGGTGAAGGCTTACTTTGTACTACCAAGGGGAAGTCTTTGCATTGCCTTCAAGCAATACAGTCCTTAATAGGGAAATGTCCACTTCTATAGGCCCGGAGGGTTCTGAGTTATCTGAAGATTCAAGATTTTCACGTACATAAACCCAGTCTTCTATACCATGTATGAGGGTCCTATTCTTTCCCAACCAATCATCTCACCAGCCATAACAGATCTACCTCAATTATGAGTTTAAGTGCCTTGGGAATCTGCTACTTTTATTATTAGAGTAGATGCCCAGTACTCAGATTTCTTCCTTCCAGCTGCAGCAGATAAGAACCTCTTTATTTTTTTTATTTTCATTTTTTAAATATAATTTATTGTCAAACTGGTTTCCATACAACACCCAGTGTGCATCCCAACAGATGTTACTGAAGATTGGGGCACCTGGGTGGCTCAGTCGGTTAAGCATCTGATTTTGGCTCAGGTCATCATCTCTCAGTACATGGGTTGGAGCCCCGCGTCGGACTCAGAGCCTGGAGCCTGCTTCAGATTCTGTGTCTCTGTCTCTCTCCGCCCCTCCCCTGCTCACACTCTGTCTCTCTCTCGCTTTCTCTCAAAAATGATCTCTCAAAAATGAATAAATGTTAAAAAATGTTTTTAAATGTTACTGGGGGCCCCCGACTTTCACATTTAGCAAATAGTTGTGATGAATCATTCTCAGCTTTTCCTTATCTTTTTTTAAACGTATCCTTCACACCCAGCAATAATCACATAATCCCACTATCCTTACAGTTACTCTCTCGCCATATTTTCCAAAACCTGATGTAATGTACCTACCAGTACACTCCCAATAGGAACTCCATCTCACCGTAACACAATAAAAAAATTTACAATCGCTAAGCTTTGTTGTGCCGGTGCTATGTATATTCATTCCATCAGTGATGATGGCGTCCTTATCACCGGCAAGTTAATATGTGATCCAACTCCACACTCTTACCTGTCAGTGTCTACTTTGTCATCCTGTTGCAGGATGAGTTTGGAATAGGACTGGGTAGAGGGAGAAATTGAACTAAGCTGTGGTCCCAGTCAAAGCCTTTGCTGACCCCACATGGAGCTTTGAAGCTGAGAAAGCCCTTAGAATGGCTCCATTTCAGTAAAGAGGCTGATATTCATACCCCCACATCAAACAGTCAGTAGGTGTGAGCTTCCCAGGAGGAAAAAGTGGCATTTGATAAAATGCCTTTTTCAGAAAAGGCATTTTCCAAGGAGAGTTGATAATTGGGTGGGGACCGTTAGCAGCACTCCCAGTCATGGGGAAATAAACTCTCAGTTGTGATGCTCGATGTGGTGGCGCATCAAATAATCCACCTCAGAGAGAGTTAAAAGGAGTATCTGGCAGAATACCTAGAGCAGAAGTAAAGGAAAATACTTTATGTTCAATTTTAATGTCCTAGTTTCAGAGTGAACTATGTGAACTCGGAGAGTATAGGTACTTCGGGAATTTAGATAGGATTCAAGATTTCAACAGAGAACTTTGGACTGAAGATAACAGATTTTAGATTTACAAATTCAGTAGTTGTTATCATGGTTTAGGTGAATTCAATCAGAAGCAATCCACAGTGGTACTGTGGCTAAGAGTACCCTGGTGAACACTAATATGTACGTACAAATAAAGAAGTGAATGGGGACATATATGTGAGGTAGCAACATAGTTACGAACAAAACCCAAGATTTTCATTTTTAGGCTGATTCAATTACCAAAACTTTGATATATAAACAAGAGTTGTGGGGCGCCTGGGTGACTCAGTCAGTGAAGCATCCAACTCCTGATTTCGGCTCAGGTCATGATCTCACAGTTCATGAGCTGGAGTCTCGCATCTGGCTCTGCACTCATGGCATGGAACCTGTTTGGGATTCTGTCTTTCTTTCTCTGCCCCTCCCCTGCTTGTTCTCTGTTCTTTCTCAAAATTAAATAAACTTAAAAAAATAAACAAGAGTTGTAATTCACTTTAATATTGACTTAGTAGAACTTTAATGATGTTTTATTGAATTTGTTGAAATTAGAATAAATGAATAATATATACATTGCAATTTGAAATAAAAGTTAGGCATGGTACTTCAGAAAAATCTTTAATATTATTTATTTTAAATAAAATTTTGTAACTCAAATTGACTCTATAATCCCTTGCTTCATAAAAAAAAATGTGTTTGTGTATTTTTAAAAGCTGTTACTTATATTGTACATACCTTTTATAAGCCTAAAGAGGGTTCTGAATGATCCAGATATACAGCTAATAAATGGAGGTAATTCAATGAAATAAGTGCATATAAAACCTTTCATAGATTTTTGTTATATTTTAGTTATAAGGATGTCTGTGAATAAAATGATCATTTCTGTTACCTAATTGTTTATTGGTATCACACTAATATAAAATAACTAAGCAAATAGGGGCTAATATCATTAAACCAATAAACTTAAGAAGCAAATAAAAGTATAATTACTTTCATCATAAACTCTTGTATTATGCTGCTCCCAGATTATACTGCTAAATTCTGACTTAAATACACCAGCTTTATATGCAGTCTCTGATAGTGGCTAAGAAGGCAAGATAACACAAACTGACATTTTCATGTGTTTAAAACTTAATTTGAAATCCAGAACAGACTATCCAAATCAGGAAACTAGCAACAAAAGTATCTTTTGAGGGCAGGTACTATTTTTATTTTCATTTAATTTTGTACTTTGGAGTAGACATTTGTCAAATTGCATGTACTTATCCATTCATCTGGCAGTTAAGCTTTGCTATTCACACTCAAGTAAAAGTTCATACTATGTTATGCTTTACCCCATCCCCACCCATATGGAAAGCTAATTGAACCCAGGGCTGCACCTTACTATAGACATTCAAATCATTGACTAATCAGATTCTTTATCACTCAATGATAATTTGAACTAAAAGCCATAGAGCCTGTAATTAGAAACATTTGAGCTGAAAGGCCTTTAAAAGTTACATTTAGAGCAGTATGTTTGGTAATATGAGAGCAAGGCAAATACTTTGGAGGAATTGGCGATGAAAGGAAATAAGATGACCCACTGTGGAGCCATTTGTTGAGAGAAAATGTTCTTACTTCATGATGTTCAGCTAGCTGTTTTGTCCTGACTCTATTTTTTTTTTTGTCTCTTCTTGAATGGATTTTTTTAAGCAAATATTTATTTACATAACTATCTCCCTTAAATCAAAAATAATTTGAGTGGCTTCTGTTCTTTGTAATACCCACGCTTTAGAGGCATTGCTGAAGCTCTTCAAGGCTAAAATGTGAACAAGACTTCTCTTCTCTCAAATGCTTGCAGTTCATTTCATGAAAATGGGTGGAATACAAGAAGTTCACACAAGACTTTAGCAGAAGCCCATATATAACAGGTGCCTACACAAGATGGGGAATGGCACTTATTATTCAAAGAGAGGGAAAGAGATAAAATCAATAATAACTAAATGGAAACATCTAGGTGAATTATAAATTACAATGGAATTTTGATGAATGACTTTGAAACACAGATGAAAATGTACGTATGGTTAAGGGTGAATGTAAGCAAAAACTCCAATGCAAAAAAAAAAAAAAAAAGCCAAAGGATAGTGCATCCAGCATCAGTGAAAAAGTTCTATAGAAGACTATACACATATGACCCCAGAATGTGGTGGCATTGGGATGCTAGGGTAAAGCATCCCTGGAGTAAAGCCTGTATTCCTTCTACAGTCTCCATGGGAGAACGGTGGCCTTTTAGCAGCTTCAAGCAGCCACCTACATTCTTTGGCTAGTGGCCTCTTCCTTCATCATCATGCCTTCAGTTAACATCTTCTCTCTTCTCTGACTTCTGCCTCAGGGCTAAGATATTCTCTCTCTGACACTGATTCTGCTGTCTCCCTTGTAACCCTTATGATTACATTGGGCTCACCTGACAAAGAGAATAATTCTCCTTTTTCAAAATCCTCAACTTAATCACATAGGTAAAATCTCTTTTATGATGCAAGGTAATACGTTCATGTGTTATGGATATTAGGACATAAACATCTTTGAGGAGGGATGCCTGGGTGGTCAGTGGTTACAAGTCTGACTCTTGGTTTTGGCTCAGGTCATGACCCCAGGGTCTGTGGGTTCCAGCGCTGACAGCACAGAGCCTGCTTAGGATTCTCTCTCTCTCTCTCTCTCTCTCTCTCTCTCTCTCTCCCCCTCTCTCTCTCTGGCCATCCCTGGTGCATGCACTTTCTTTTTCTCTCTCAAAATAAATAAATAAACTTAACAAAAGAAAAACATCTTTGAGGGGGGCAATTATTCAGCCAACCATATATGAGATCATGTCCATCTTAGGGAGATAGTATATAGAATATAGGCTGATATGGAAAGTAAGAGCAGGCACCTTGACATAAGAGAGAGCTAGAGTTCAGTGACAATTCTGTCAATATCTAGCTGGGTAATCTTAGATATAATGCCTTAGAATCATCATTTCTTTAAATGCATATTCAGAATGAGTTTTGATTCATTTTTGGAAAATTATAAGATATGTATATGCATATGATATGCATGGTACATATCCATAGGACAGATACATATCCAGGTGGCCATAAAATTAATCATCACATATGGTTTCTGCCAAAAACCGCCAAGTGAATTTTTATAGACATAGACAAGATTATACTAAATTGTTTTAATAGAATGGCTAAGGAACTAGAATAGCTAAAATAATTAAAAGAACAAAGTAAAAACTCGATAAAAAGGAAAAAGAAGAGATCACTTTACCTGTTTTCATAACTTGTACATCTAGAGTAAGGTAGATTCTGGTAATGTTAGGGGGAGAGAGCACAGATGAAAGGAACTTATTAGAGAACTTGGAGATAGACCTAAAAACATATTCCCAAGGAAAGACAATGTTTTCAAAAAAAGTGGTTGAGCAATTAGACATCCATAGACAAAAAAAAAAAACAAAAAAAAAAACCACGAAAATAAAAAGTAAAAAAAAAATGAACTTCATTATAAACTTCACATCTTCTACAACAATGAACACATAATAGGTCACAGAGCTTAATGTAAAATGTCAAGCTGTAAAGCATTTTAGAAATAAAAAAATAAGAGAAAATTTAGGGCCAGGTAAAGAGTTCTTAGATTTGATACTGAAAGTTCAATCCATACAGGGAAAATTAGAGCTCATCAAAACAATTTTTTCCCCTCTGTGAAAGGCTCTATGAAAAGGAAAAATAGACAAGCTACAGCTTGAGAGAAAATATTGACACACAGCCTATCCATCCAAGGGCTAGTATGTAGACCACATAAAGAACTCTCAAAATTCAAAGTAAAATTTTAAAAAGTACACAATTACATCAACAAAGGACATGAAGTACTACTTCACCAAAAATATACATATAACAAGTAAGTACATAAAAAGATATTCGACATCATTACCCATTAGGAAAATGTAAATTAAAATCATAATCAGGTACTACCACACACTTACCAGAATGGCTAAAAGAAGTGACAACCCTAACTGCTGATGAGTGTCACTAATACATCATTGGCAGGGATGTAAAATGGCACAGATGCTCTGGAAACTGCCTTGGAAATTTCCGAAAAAGCTGAACTTGAACTAATGTATGACCTAGTGATTGCAATGCTGGGCATTTATTACAGAAACAAAGACTTCAGTTCACATACAAACTTACACAAATACTTGTATAAAGCAGCTTCGTTTGAAGTGGCCAAAAAGTGGAAACAACTCAAATATTCTCAGTTGGTAAACAGATCAAGGAACTGTGGTGCGTACCTAACACGGAATAGTGCTCCACAAGAAAAAGAAATTCTTCACACTTCAACCTGTTTGATCTCCAGAGAATTAAGTAAAGGAAATTGAGTCCCAAAAGGCTACATATTCTATAATTCCATTTATTTAACATTCTTGAAATAATCTAATTATGAAATTGGAGGAAGAATTAGTGGTTGCCCAGGACTAAGGGGGGAGTGTGGGTGGGAAGAAAGTGGTTGTGATCATAAAAGGGCGACATGAGGGATCCTCGTGGTGATGGAAAGAAGCTCCACCTTTACTGTATTAGTATAAACATCTTGGCTGTGCTATTGTGTGATAGTTTTGCAGGAAGTTACTATTGTGGGAAACTGAGTAAATGATACACAGGATTAGTTTCTGCATTATGTTTTTCAACTGAATGTGAATCTATAATTATGATAAAACACTACGTTTTAATTTAAAATTGTCTGTGACAATAAAAAATCACCTACAATTAAATTAATCAGCATGTTTCTCAAGAATCTCCCTGGGAGAAGTCTGGATATGTTGGGCAATGGGGATATTTTTCACCTAAAAAAGTGAACAAATGCTTCAGTACATTATGTTAAATTCACCAATTTAATCATTTACATATTACCTTATTAAAGTAAACAGGTGCTTCTAAATTAATTTTTTAATCTGTGATTTGCCTTCTTTGAAATATAATTAGGAAATTGAACTTTTATGCAGTGGCATGATCAGGGAAATGCATGCATTATTCTGTACACTTATTAGAACCTTGACAAAATCAAATATCACTTTTTTAACTGAGTCATAATGGACACATGACATTATATAAGTTTCAGATGTACAACATAATGATTAATATTTGTATATATTGAAATTATCATCAGAATAAGTCTAGTTGAATCCACATCAGCTTTCTACATGTGTACTTTATGCACCTGATTAATAAAACTTTCAGAATTGAGACACTAGCTGATGATGGATTTTCCATGCCCGCATTCTTTTGTTGCTTTTGAAAACTCCAAACATTTGGTTTCTGTGATAAAATATTTGGCAGATTCATTCAATCTAACATGCTAGATTCCTCTTTTTTTAAAAAAGATCGTCTTAGTCATCAGAATAGTTCATGTTCAATGCAGCTTTCACAAAAATAAACTACCTCTCTAGATTACTTTTCTATCATTAAATGTTTATTTAATACAACTAACCAAAAGATGTAGCAGATGAACAAACATCAGCATAAACATAACATTAAGATAATGTTGCAGGGCTTTGCTTATAGAAGAACTTTTTAAAACTAGATATGAATGGAACTATGGTGAGTCTAAAAAAACTAATGGAGAGAAAATGCTCTGTCTGAATGAGTTTTTGTTGAATTGCACAGCATTTGACACTTTCATTTCCTCTCTCGAATATTTCACTCTTACCTGTTTTCACTATTTACGTGTCATTATATGTAATTGTTTTCATATATGTGTATTACATACTTCATTACACATTTCTTATTTTTCACTATAACTTATCAGTAATACATTATGTTTGCTATTTTATAATTAATTAGTATTATTATATTTTTAAACAATCCTATTAATGCGAAGTTACAGGATGCCAAAATTTGAGAAATAAATAAATGTATCATTCACATTTTAAAGAAAAGCTGTGAATGAGCTGAATAATTATGTAACTAAAGCAAATAGATTATTAGTGGCCTTACCCTAGATTCACATTTTTGTGCCAGGGTAATCACCAAGAAAAATTTCAGCAGATATCCAAACAGTTCACTCTGTTGGTTTTTGTTGCGGTCTTTCCTGGCCATACAATCTAAGACTGCAAGTTATCCTTACCATTTTTTTAGGCTCTCTAGCTATTTTCTTCATGTGCATTGTCATTATTTCACATAATTTATATTTTACTAATGTTTGTTTTTTATCCTTCCACCAGACTATGAGGCTCCATGTGGCAGGAACTTTGTTTTTTTTAATTTATTTAACATTTTTACTGAAGTATATTGACAACTTATTTAATAAATTATTTGGAACAAAAATTCAGTTAAAGCCTTCTGCAAAGAAATGCGGCAGGAGAATCACATGAAAAATTCAAAGGAAGACACTTCTAAACCCTAAAAGTAGGTGAATGCAATTTAAAGACAAAAGCTGAAGTTTATTCTAGTAAGTATCTCAAATTGATAGCATATTTGCTATCAAAATACAAATTGCCAAGAGTGACTCATAAAGACGTGGACAACCTGAACAGATGGTTTAAATGAAAATAAATCAAAAAGATTTTCAAAGGATTACCAGACCCAGAGTTTTACAGATTATGTCTATCAAACGTTAAGGCAGTTATTTTTTCTGACCAACCTCCCTGCTTTTCTTGGAAAATGCCAGACAAGCATCCTCTTCACAGTCTTTGCATGCACTATTCTGTCTCCCTAGAGGGTCTTCCCTTGAACTTCATGGCTCAAGTGTCACCTCTGATTAAGACTTGTCCAAAACACTCAACTCAAAGTGTCATCCTCCATACCCACCTGGCATTCCCTGTTAATCTTTTATTTTTTTTAATCTTTAAAATGTTTATTTTTGAGAGAGAGAGAGAAAGAGTATGAGTGGGGAGAGGCAGATAGAAAGAGAGACACAGAATCTGAACCAGGCTCCAGGCTCTGAGCTGTCAGCACAGAGCCCACCGTGGGCCTCAACATCACAAACCAAAGATCATGACCTGAGCCAAAGTCAGATGCTTAACTAACAGAGCCACCCAGGTGTCCCCATTTAGCCTTCTTAATTCCTTTTTCCTACACAACTAAATACCATCTATCATGCTATATGGTTTACTTGTTAAATGTACTTATTACCCCCCCCCCCCACACACACACATAAATATACACTGGAATGAAAACAAAGTGAACATAAGAACTTTTGTCTCATATGTGCATTGCTTATTTCCACTGCCTTAATATATACCAGCTATTATTTGAATGAATAAATAACATTTAGCAGCCAAGCATTTATCTCGTACACTCTTTCAATTTCTTTTCACATAGAAAAAAGAACACTTACCTTTTCAGAATTATCTGCGGAAAAAATGTTCTTTCTTCTCACTGGCTTCTCCCTCTGGGAAAAGAAGGGATATTTGGTGAGAAGAGAAAGAGCACCAAAGAGTATGGACAGTAAAATCTCCTTTGCTCTGTTTTTCTCCTTTACTCTCATTTTCACTCAGAAATGTCATACATATATTGACTTCAGATCAACACAGTACATGTAATAGAACATGGTAAATTTCTAAAGACATTGCCAATTAAACAAGGAACGATTTAGGATTACTATTAAAAATATTATTTTACAACTTTCTAATGGCCATTCTAGCTAATGCAATATCCTCCCAAATAGCACCAGATTATATTTCAGAAAATTTGAGAAGCAGCCAAAAAATTATAATTCCTTATAAAATTATAAAAACTAAGATTCTCAGAACTAATATTTTAGAAATCTATTACTTTTTATGGGTCAATCATAACTATGAGATATGAATATATTTTAATAAAAATTTCAATTATAGGAAAGATAAAACAGAAAATATATAAGCCGAGTGTGTTAATGTGTGAGGTATATGCATTTGTGTAGTTAAGATAATGCACATGGAATCATTTAAGTAAAGTTAGAAACATAAGTAAAATGCTATAAAATCATTAAAAATAAACAAAAAAGGTCTATAAATATTCCTTTTGGAAATTTACCATGGTCATGTAAAGTGATAAAAGCAATTTTCTAAAAATATTACTTATAATGTAATTCATATCAGCAGAACAAATATACCTCTAATAATTTTAAAACTTCTGATTAATTAGGGGCACCTGGGTGGCTCAGTCAGTTAAGCGTCTGACTTCACCTCAGGTATGATCTCGCAGTTTATGGGTTCGAGTACCACTTTGGGCTCTCTACTGTCAACACAGAGTCTGCTTCGGATCCTCTGTCCTTCTCTCTGTCCCTCCACCGCTCACACTCTCTCTCTCTCTCTCTCAAAAAATAAATAAACTTAAAAATTTCTGATTAATTATATAACATTTGAAATATTTTTAAAGTCACAAAACATTTGGTGAAATCAAAGTTAGAATACCTTTCTGTCATTATGGGGTCATTTAGTCTGACAATTGAATAAACACAATTTGCCATGTTCGCAGAGTTTAATTTTGCTGCCATATGAAGTTGGTGTCTCTAAGCAAAATCCATTCAACCAAACAGTGTATTTTCTTATTGTACAGAACATTAAAGTGCATAATGAATACCCAGTTACATACTGATGCTTGAACAGCAATAACACTCAGCTTGATTATAATAAGTTAACATTTCCTTCAGTTTTGTTTAAATAATATAACAATTGCCATTATTATTCCTAAGAGGTGTTTTTAAGTGTGCAAACATAGATTAAATTTAAGAATGCCCCTTATTCAGCAGGTAACACTGCAAGTTAATAGAACAGTTTTTCAACTATTCATAGCAAGTTTTTCTATATAGCTGTCCTTAATTTTACAACGCATCCCATGTTTAATAAACTACAACCTGAAAGCGTGAAGTGTGTGCTATGCGATGTGCTGGCTCAGAGTTCTGATTAAAAAAAAAAAAAATTCTCATCTGGAGGATGCCCTACTTTAAGGTACTTTTGCACAGAAAAAGAGGGACTCAGCTTCAGGTTCTGTTTTAACTTTATCCATCCTCAGAATTGTAACTCCACTTCTTAGACTCTATAGAAACTGTAATGCATGTTTAGTTAAGACCACCTGAAATTCAGGCAGTTTTGCCTATCTTTTTGATTCCCATAGTTCATTTCCAAGTCTACAACATTCTTGCTATTTAGAATTTCTGTTTCCATAGGTTGTTATTTTCTCTTCCCCTTTCCTCCATAATCTTTCATCACACCCAACAACAATTGATGGCGACCCAACGAACGAAACAAAGCGCATACTGCTAAGAAACCAGCAGTATGAACCTGTGCCCAGTGCCAGAAAACGCCAACTGCTAAAGAAATTTATCAGCAACGCAAACCTTTAGTCGCACTTTGTTTCTACTTTCCCTTCCGTCCAACTTCTGAAATTGATGGTATTCAGGTCATCCTCTAACTGCTCTATCCTACAAAAGCAAACTATCCCTGGATACATTCCGCCTCGCTCAATATCAGTTAGGCTAGTTCAGATACTGAAAGAGGACACATGTCGCCAATGTAATCACACATTGCACCGGCAATAAAAAGTCATAGAGATCAAAAAGCATTCGAAACAAAACTTTCTATGTAGCATTTCAAAGTAAATATAATTATGATTGGTTTTGATTTTAAATTTGAAGCAAACATTATTATTTCTATAATGTTCATGACATGCACGTGACTCACTTCTAAATTCATTTTCATATGATGCTTAAATAATTTTCATGATAAAACACACTTCCTTTAAATTGAATGATTGCATTTAGTTTTTCTCTCCAGTGTTAAAAAATATTTTTGCTACCATACATTAATAAGCAGTGTTGATGATAATGAATAGATTAAATATTTATGAAAATATCTTAATCCATGATGATTTAATTTTTTTCTCTTGCTTACGTGAATTATCAAATAATAAAACTAAAAATACAGTACTGTCTGTTTCAAATAAATCAAGATACTGTGAGAAATATTTGTAATTAAATGGGGGTGGTGGGTGCACAACCTTGTGGATAGACTAAATGCCATGGAATCATTCTTTCTTCCTGTCTGTCTGTCTATCCATCCATCCATGCATCTATTTGAGAGAGAGAGACAGTGCACAAGCAGGGGAGAGGCAGAGAGAGAGGGAGAGAATCCCCGCTGTTAGTGCAGAGCCCGATCAGTGGGGCTAGATCTCACTAACCATGACCTGAGCTGAAACCAACAGTCATGTTTAACCAACTGAGCCAAAAAAGCACCCTGGAATTGTACACTTTAAAATAGTGACTATATGTTAGGTGAATTTTACCTCAATAAATTATTTTTAAAATATGTTGTTTACCTTTATATCTTTTATAAATACCTCAGAGAAAGTAAACGTTGTTTAGTGAATTCATGATTTAAAAAATATACTGCTATGTTATGCAATTTCCACAATCGTTTAATAGGCTACATTCTTACATTCCAAAATTTCCCTATTTTGAGCAGTCAAATTAAAAGTTTTGTTCTGCCCCTCCCTCGCTCTCTCTCTGTCAAAAATAAGTAAAGATTAAAAAAAAATTAAAAAAATGGGGCACCTGGGTGGTTCAGTCAGTTAAGTGTCCGACTTCGGCTCAGGTCATGAACTTGCTGTTAGTGAGTTTGAGCCCCACATTAGGCTCTGTGCTGACAGCTCAGAGCATGGATCCTGCTTCAGATTCTCTCTCTCTCTCTCTCTCTCTCTCTCTCTCTCTCTGCCTCTCCCCCACTCACACTCTGTGTGTGTGTCTCTCTCTCACTCTGTCAAAAATAAATAAAGATTAAAAAAAATTAAACAAAACAAGTTTTGTAATCAAGCTTAGAAAGTGGAGGAGGGACCATAAAGTATCCTCCAGACTGAGAAGGCATTTTGAAACCAAAAAATGAAGCCAGCTACTCTATACAATTTACACAGAGTTCATTCAGGGTACCTTACTGATGAGGGAATCAGGCAAAGGGACGATTCAAGCACTATTCAAATTTTCTCCACCAAGTCCAGACCTTAACCTGCAGCGTTTACAGAGCAAGGGGCATTGTGGTGAGGTCAAAGCGTAGTTACCTAAATGGGTCCATCTGTGCACCAGATGATCTCTGCTAGTTAGCTAAAGTGGAGTCGTCTGTGTTCCACTTTAGGGAAGGTCAGCCTCCCTGCATTCTGGTCAGGGCAGTGGGCCTGGAACTTGTAGCCTTTAGGGAGGTCATTTGGAGGGCATGAACAAGATGGAGGGCTAAAGACAGAGTCAGTGTTGTCAGTGCCCCTATACAAGCAAACGTGAAATCAAGTAAAATTGAAGATCATTTCATGGTTTATCCATATGTATCTAACCAAGTAATTCATGACAATGAGTAGAGAATGTTGATTGTGAAAGCAACTATAACAATACAATGATAAGAGCGTGTATTAAATAATAGAAGTGTATTAATTCCTTTGGATTAATTATCTGGAAACCTCATAGCAATCCTACCAGGTAATTATTGTCATTCTGTTTGTATATGAATAAAGTGTGGTTCAGATTATTCACCCTAATGCTACTCACTATGAAATCTGAGCACTTTCTATTTTCACTGGAATACTTGTATAAACCCATGAAAGGTATCTTTCCAAAAAATAACAATCTCTAACTGTGTACTAAATCTGTAACTGAAATTAGTTGTGGGAGCCTTCCAATATATTCAATGAATACCTCGGGCTATCTGGAAATCCTGGGAAAATGCATTAAAGGGATGTAATTTGTACTTTGAACAAGGACAATAAGTGACACCTAATAAAAATACAGTTTGTATTTCTCTCCCACACTTTCTGTTTAATATTTATATGATGAGAAAACTATTTTTCTTGTAACTAAATGAAAACTCTGGCAAAGCCCAAGGCTTCTCTGGTAACTTTCATTCATCAAGCCCAGCTTCATTTCAGCATTTTAAATGATCCCTTCAACATATTAATTAAAACTTTACTCTTCATTCACAAGTATCACTTTCCTCTTTATTCCTCTAGTTAGAACCTATCATCAGTGGAACTGACACCTTCATGGAAGGGAGTGTGGTTGGCTCTTTTCTTTTTCCTGCTCACCTCTCCTTCTGCCCCCTCCCAATCTTCTGGCTAGCTACAGTTTCTAACGCCTCTGGGATTGGAACTGAATTTCTTACTTGAATGGAACAATTGAAAGATGCCTTCTTTTTAGACCTGCGTGATATTTAAAACTATTTCTTTCACTGGCTCATCATATAGCTCCTCTGAGGATCCACTGACACTCATCAGACGAGATACTTGGGGCGATATAATTCCTCTCCTTCAGCAGCCTTATCTACTCTCCATTTAGACTATTTCCTTTCACTCTACATTATATCAATGTTTTCTATTAGCATCCCATTATCTTCTGATAAAACTTCCTTGTTCAGAATGTACACCTAGAGCAAATATTTTCCCCAAGTGTTTCCACATGGGATAATCCCATGATTTACACATGATCAACCTTTTCGATCCTGAGAATTTTAAGAGTTGTCTAAGTGATTCTCACCTCCTTTAATGTTAATAATCTCCTTTAACTTGCTGCTTGGAGTACTGGCATTACCCTTAAGCATTTAAAATCCACTGTATGTTGATACCTCAGGTAAAACCTTAATTAAATGTCTAATTACAGGAAATCAAGAGAATCCTGAATTCTAACCTATCCACTCATCTCAGAATAAAATATATATAAATATATGTATGTATGTGTGCAAATATATGGCTGTTTTTCATGAAGATATTATAATTCACTAAAATGTATCTTATACCACAGGTACATTCAGATCAGAAGATGTCCTCCTTATTTATTATTTCAACTTTCTCTTGCAAAATTCCTGTTCCTTTGAGGCTGAAGGTATTTGAATATGTGAACCTTTCTTCCATTTTATGGGCAGTCAGTAGGGGGGGTTCTTTGTTGAAACCTCCCTATCTTATTCATTAAAACTTTTGTTTTAGGATTTTGGTTTCATTGCCAAAGAGACCATGAGACCTGGCTTTAATGATCTCCTGCGTTAATTATATGTAATGCCTACATCCACAAATAGCTTTCCTTAAGTCAACCATCAACACAAGTGCTTATAAGGTAGAAATTAGTAATCATACAAAAATTGCAAATCTCCAAAATTACAGATGTCTGTATTGTTTTTTATAGACTAATACTAGAGTAACCCACTACATTTTACAAACTTTATTATGATTTCTGACCAATTTAATATATCATTCACATCGTATATAAGCCTTCTACTGATAGGTTTTCAGTCTTATTATTTAGACTCTAGCATCCATCAATACATTCATACCTTGGAAACATTGTAATCCACCTTTCCTTGCATTAAAAAAAATTAAAAGCAGAAAAAACACAGATATATTTAGCCACATACTTACTGTTTGTGTTGTTCATCATTCCTTAGTGTAGATAGGATGTAATTTCCTGAGTGCCTGAAAACTGTATTTAACATTTCCTTCAGACCAGGTCTGCTGGCAAAGTATTCTCTCAGCTTTTCTCAATCAGGAAACATCTTTGTTTTTCCATTTTTGATGAATATTTGCATTAAATATAGGAATCTTTTTTTTTGACACTTTCTCTTTTAGCAATTTAAGGATGTCATTGCAATGTTTTCCAAATTCTATTGTTTCTGAAGACTAGTCAGATGTCATTGTAAAGTTGATCATCTGCATATAATGTGTCCTTTTCTCTAGCTTCCTTTAACACTTCTCCTTTACCAGCAATTTTTAGTGATTTCACTCTGATGACCCTACATATCATTTTTCTTTCCTTTTTATGCTAGGATTCCTTCAGTTTCTTGGATCTAAATGTTGACAGTTTAACCAAAGTTGCTGCAATTTCTGTCACTGTATTTTCAATTTTCTGCCCTACTGTCTCTTCTTTTTGGAACTCCAAATATAGGTAAATTAGTGGTAGTGCAAGTCCATTAGTGCTTACTGCATTATGACCCAAAGTGGAAGCGCCATCGTCTCAATATGACAAGGGGCAATAATGTATATAATCAAGTATAATGCTTATACAGAAGAAAATCATTCAAATACATGTGTCTTTATTAAAAATTAATTAAAATCTCATCAGTGCAGTAAACCTACTCTGCCTCTGCAAATCTAAGGTTTCTGTTTTCTTTCTTTTGAAACTGTTTACCCCCTCCCCTTTCCTCTATTTTAGCTGCTATCCTTTTCTTAAATTTCAGTTAATCCATTTTGTTTGTCACCACCAAATCCACAAATTTACTTTCATTTGTGCTTATATTCTCTTTTTCTACCTTTAAAAGTGAAGAAGTATACCTCTGTTCAAATTCCAGTCTGTTCATATATACTTTGAAATTTACTCCCACTCACCATTTTCAGTTATTTCCATTCCTTTCTGTATACTCTAGAGCGATATGCCAATTAGTCTATAAATATGCTCTAAAATTGTTACCAACTCTGGTCCTTGGGCTTTCTAAGTAACAGAAATTGACTGGGGCCAAATGGGAATTCCAGTCAAGGCTTTTACTGGGGCTTATGCTCCATCACAAAGGGGTCAGCACAAAGGAAAGGATCCTCCATGCTAGCTCAAAACAAAGGCAGGGGAAAGTTTTAAAGAACTAAGTCAGGAAAGGAGTGATGTGTAAACACAAGGGTTGGGGAGAGATACAGGAAGTTCGTCACTAGGTCACAAAGGTGCAGTGGACAGAATTTGCACCGCATGTCTCATTAACATGTCAAGTCTCCACCCCTGGGCATGATTTTTACTATTATAATGAAGGAAAAAGTCAGTGAAAGGTCAGCACAGGGGTCCACCTTGGCTCAGACTGGTTTAGTTTGGTCTTTGCCACTCTTTGTAGTTGAGTCCCTCCTTTGGTAAGTACCCTGCTCCTGCATTCCCACAAGACGTGTTACGCAAGAAGTGTAGGGTTTCAGCTGTGAAGAAATGCTGGATTCTGTGGTGAGGGTTGAGGGGACCTGAGTCCAGTTCCCGCTCTGTCTCAAAACCACTCATCCTAATCAAAACCAAAACGTGATCCAAGAAATCAAAAGAGGAACAAGCAATCTTTCTCATTACATTCTTCTGCCATTACCAGGTTTTTTGTTTTAATTTTATAGTAAATATTCACAAGAGATTTGTCTACATTAACTGCCTTCACCTTCCACATATCCTTTCACTTTATTCCAATATCATTTGTAATAGCTTTGACATCAATGAACTTACATGATTGATCAAGGAAAAAGAAGGTTGGGAAGAAGAGATAAGACATGAATAGAAATAAACATATGGATTGAAAAGGGAATCTTTTTTGGTGGACTGGATAATTTAAAAATTATAGCATAATACACTAAGCATAATTGCTTATAGGATTTAAAACTTTAATAGACTAAGGGTGCCTGGGTGGCTCAATCGGTTAAGTGTCCAACCGGCTCAGGTCATGAACTCACAGTTCATGAGTTTGAGCCCCCACATCACGCTCTGTGCTGACAACTCAGAGCCTGGAGCCTGCTTCGGATTCTCTCTCTGCCTCTCCCCTGCTTATACTCTCTCTCTCAAAAATAAATAAAACATTAAATTTTTTTTAAAAAACTTTAATGAACTATATTGTCATATAAACATAAATTGTAGAAGCTGACTAATTAAAGATTAAAAACTTCAAGTGTAATTCACATATATTCCCTTTAAAAATCAACAGCCATAGATACTTCTTTTTGGGAAATGTCAATAAATCCTACCAAATTTAATATAAATATTCTGAATAAGAGAAAGGTGACTCTCACTTAAGTGGTAAAGAAAGAAAAACTCTAAATTGGTAAATTTTTTTAGAAATGCAAAAATCCAAAATCTAATATTAGCAAATTAAATTTGCAGTGCTAAAAATATTATGCTATGATCTAAATATATATTTTGCAGGAATGAATAGAAAGCCCAAAATTAAATAATTGACTAATGTAATTCAACACAAACAAAGGAAAAATTATCTAAACATTGATAATCATCTATAGCCAGACATAAAGAAAATATACTAAGTATATAAAAGAGGCCAGAAGTAAATGTAGATATATATTATATTTAAGCATGGTAAAAATCAGTTATGTAAAATGTCATTTTTCCATTACTTGTTTTTTTTATTTTTCTTTTTTTAATGTTTTATTTTTTATTATTATTTTTTTAATTTTTGAGAGAGGGAGAGAGACAGAGCACAAGTGGGGGAAGGGCAGAGAGAGAGGAACACACAGAATCCAAAGCAGGCTCCAGGCTCTGAGCTGTCAGCACAGAGCTCGATGTGGGGCTTGAACTCACAGACCGTGAGATCATGACCTGAGCCAAAGTCAGACGCTTAACTGACTAAGCCACCCAGGTGCCCCTCCAAAAATTGTTTTTAAAATTCAATCAAACTCCAATTCTTCTTCTTCTTTTTTTTTTTTTTTTTATAAATTTGTCTTGCTCTTCTTCTCTCTCTCTCTCACACACACTCTCTCCACTTTCAATTTCTCTCTCTTTCCTCCTCCCTCATATATCTGTTTGGATGGTCAGGAAGAGACAAGAAAAAGAAAAATAAATGAGGCAGTAGGTGTTTGATCTACTGGATATAAAGATTCTATTCTAAAGACAGAATATTAAAAATAGTAGGACACTGGTCAAAAGTTAGGTGAATAAATAGCAATGAGTATGACTAAAATCAGATTATATTCATATTCATATGTATATACATGGGTGGATGTAGGTATGTGTGTATACATACGTACAAACATACATTTGTGTGTGTGTTATTATATATATGAGTTTGGTATAGAAAATAAATGACATTATTACAATTCAATATGGAAATTATGGAGTTGATGTTATGGAAAATTTAGATATCCAGTTCAAAAATGGAAAGATGGACTCCTATATGCTGATAAATTCCAACATGATGAAAATTTCTGTGACAAATAATTCAAGGTGGAAGAGATTTTTATATTTATTTTTTAATGTCTGAAGTAAAAAAAACAGTAACCTATAAGGAAAATATGAGTATATATTAAATATTTATAAAGAAATATAAAAAGTATGAGAAATAATATTACAACCAAAGGTAAAATACTATACAGAAAAATATTTTTCAATGTAAAATAATATATAAACAATATATACATATAAATGTGTGTATAATATATGCATAATTGACAAATTAAAAATAAAAAGACAACCCCATAAAAATTTGTATAAAATATATGAACAGCCAACTCATATAAAGGGTGTTTGAATAACAAATACATATTTAAATGTATTATCATCCTCATAATTTGCCTTGTTAATTATATACATATGTATATGTATATACTATGTAATGTCATTTTAGGCTATTGTATTAGAAAAATTAAAAGATGTGAAAAAAATCAAATGTACCTGAAGACATACAACAATAAGGAATTTCGTTCAGTGATAGAACGTATATACTATGCAACCACTCTTGAGAACAAATTGGCAACATGTAATAAATTTTCTATTGATTCTCTGGAGTTATACTTGGTAAAATCTCTCACATGTATGCAAAGAGACATTTATAAGTATTGATGTGCTGGTAAATGTTAGGCAAACAGCTCTCCCAGTATTATACCAACATAAATTTCAGTTATTATTTTTGTTTATATTAACAAGCAAGAAAAAAGTGAGAGAAATAAGACTGATGGCAGGGCCTACCCTCATTCGTCAATCGGTGAGCGACTTCTTTGCTGAATTAGAGAATAGTTTTTAACATTGGAAGAATATTTCTTCACATTGTGTGCCATACAACATAAAGGCGACACACAACTCAGTTTATTTTAATCTGCATAATTAACATTTTCCTTTATGGTCTTAAATCTAAATATGAAATAAACACAGTAAGACGAGTCTTATCTGTAGTGTTTGCCAATGTCTATGGTATAAATATACTCACATTGGCCTAATTCAATCTAGCAATATAGCACCACTGAATGGGGATTTGGGAGAGATGTATAGTAATAAACCATTCCATAGAATTTTTATTATACACATACTATAAACATGAAAAAAAAACCTACTGGATCACAGCTAATAGCAAAATACAATATAAAAAATTAAGAAGTGAGGAGTTTGGGTCATTTATTACCTTTGTTTCTAATATAACCATTTAATTGTAAGATTATATAATTAAATTTTTTAAATTGCTATGTTTAATAATTGTTTGCAAAGTTTTTGGAATGTTGACAACTGATTTTTGGCCTGATCTAGCATACCACTATATGTAAGATTATCACTACAAAGTTTTCTGTGAATGTGACAGAATGGAAATACATCATTTTAAAAATAATTGCAGATTGGGTGACAATAAGACAGATACAATAAAGTAATATTATTGATTATCTGTCTTGAATAAATTGATCACTTCAGTGCCTCGTTTTTAGTATTGATGTGAATATTGTGACACCAAACTTGCACAAAGAACTTGCTCACTGAGGTTGAATATTTTTCAATTATTTTCTTGGAGTAAAGGATAGAAATTAATTAAGTTATTATAATTATGTAAAAACCACATTCAAAGTGGGCAACATAGTAACAAACACTATACAGGACAGAATTCAGTCATTAGCAAATTATACGTCCATTTTACTACCTCAAATATTAATAAATCCTAACTTTGACTTATACTTGTGTCAGAAATCTAGCAGTGATAAATAATAGCCTTCAATTAGAAATCACTCCTTAAGTTAGGATCCAGGATTGATTCAAATATTCAGAATTATATGGCACAGTTACCAAACAGAGGATGCCATTCCCAACAATCTCTTATGAGTTAAGTTTTCTACTAAAGTATGAAGCAAAAACAAAAACAACAACAAAAAAAATGAGAACTGTAATCTAACCTATGACTTAAGGTATGCATTTAGATTAATGACTGAAAACTAGAACAATAATTTTATTACTAATATCCATTTATTTATTTTTAATGGTACCTTCAACTGGTGATCACACTGTTTGCAGAATCTTTAGATCTTCCAAATTTGAGAATATCTTCTCTAGTGTCATGTTTTTTTGAATTCTTACGCAAGTTTGTTATTCGTCATCACCCACTTATATAGGTTCTGGTTCCCAAATCTGATGCCAATATCCAATGGCTCAATATATACATTATGTATGTGCACTGCAAACTTTTATGATGGAATGTCTTAAGGAATATGGTTATAAAGATACCTTTATAAAAATCTTGAGCCATTAGTACATTGTGGGACTGGAATGACTCCCAACACAACCTTCAATAAGTTGAGGTGTATAGCACCAAATCTACAAGAAATCATCATTGATTCTTCTCTTTCTTGCACAATCTACATGCCACCCGTCAAGAAGCCTTTTTCCATATATCCAAAGCATGTTCAAATCTAGCCACTTCTTAATATGCCCTATACTAATCTAGGCATCATCATCTTTTATTTTGGTTTATTTCAAGAGCTTTCCTGACTCTACTTTGTTTTTCTTTTACCACCATCATCCCTTACCTGGATCTCAGACACAATTACAACTATCCAAAGGCAGTCTATCTAAGTATTACGAAATAATAGTAGTTTCTCATCACCTAACCTTGTGTGATTGGTCATTCAGCTGCTATCTGCGTACTACTTTTCATTTCTTCTCATTCTCCTCGAGTAGATGTAGCCGGTTTGCTGCCCTTCAAATGCTCCCTTCCTTTTCTCCCCTTATGCCTATTAGCTGTTCTCTCTGAGTGAAATGCTCTCTTCCACAAAATATTTAAGAGCCTGCTGCCTTATCATTCATGTCTCAGCTTAATTTTTAATAAATGTTTGCTTTATAAATGTATCTAGTTGGCTCTACAGACTCAACTGATGAATAACAATTGCTTAGCATACATTTTAGTATCCTTATCTTTACACTGTTCTGACAGAACTGGAGAGATGATTACAATCCAGAATGGGAGTCTTATTCCAGTAGTCGTAATTACCTTACAGAGATGTAAAATTTAAATGAGAAAACATATACAATTACAATACAATAATAAGCATCAATAATTATCTTTTTCCTCTTTAAACCTCTTCTCAGATGCTATGCAGAAAATGAAATAATACTGCGGTCACTGGAATTCAGAGATGCATCTTCAGTTCATATATAAGGATTGGAATGGGCCCATGATAAAGAGGACTAAATAGTTCAGACTTGTGATCATACTGACCAACACTCCTTCTTGTACTAGTCCTCAGTTAACGTAAAGAAAGTGTGAAATGGAAACATTCTTAATTAAATAAATGAAGACACTTGTGATCCTTTGCACACATATTTCTTAAGTACCTACTGTGCTTCAGGCACTATTCTAGGTGAAAGAAATGCCAAATAAAGTATGAATAGCATGATTACTGATTTAATAACTTCAAATTTTTATTTCTAAATCTCAGCATGTATTTATAAAAGTGATAAAAATCAAAGTGTCATTGGATGAGATTCTGGTTGTGAATGAGCTATACAAAAAGCATGAAATCTAAAAACAAAAGAGCTATGTCATCCTGAGATCCATTAAAATGATCTAGTTTTATGAAAGGTGTGTCTCTTTATATGTAATAGAGGTTATCCTGGGTTGCACACAGTATTTCTCTCTGAAATCACTATGGAAACTGCCACAATAGATTATAAACTCCATGACCCTCTATTATAACACTTTTATTTTGTGTGTAGAGTTTTTTTTTTTTTTTTCCTTCTTGCAAACCTTTCAATGCAGCATTATCAGGAAGTATTCACATATCCCTATAAATCTATTAAAGAAAATAATTAAAATAAGTTCAATTTTAGAAGAAGAAAGACTTTGAACTTTGAGACTGATTAAATTCTGGACAATTTTCCTTCCATTTTGAGTTTGAAGGACATGAGTGATTTTTCTTTGAAATTCTGTTCTTTTTGAGAACAACCAATACAATTTTTGTCCTTGACCAAAGGTGTCATTAATGAGCGAATGACAGAGTGAAGGAGACCACAGAACAAGGCAACACAAGAACACTAATGAACAATCTACCCAGGCCGTGACTTGGTGATGGAGAATCATTAATTCGTAATATGTATAGATATAAGCAAAGTTTTCCGTATCTTATTTTCCATTAAAAACCTTTAACAAACCATCCAAACGGAGTTTAAGTAGAGAATGATTGCCTGAACCACTTTTCGAACTTGAAAATCAGATAAATTCAAAAGCAATATTTCTCTTCCCTGTGTGCTTTATATTCTAAATTGTAAGTATAATACAATCGGTCTTAAAATGTCAGTTGGTTTTGAAGCCACTATTGCTCCCTATCACGTTTTCACTTTTATTTCTCTGTGTGTATGTGTGTTTTAAGTGGGACTTTTTTTTTTTTAACATTTATTTATTTTTGGGACAGAGAGAGAGAGAGCATGAATGGGGGAGGGTCAGAGAGAGAGGGAGACACAGAATCTGAAACAGGCTCCAGGCTCTGAGAGGTCAGCACAGAGCCGGACGCGGAGCTCGAACTCACGGACCCGTGAGATCATGACCTGAGCCGAAGTCCGACACTTAACCAACTGAGCCACCCAGGCGCCCCAAAGTGGGACTTTTTAAATAAAAATGTGATATTTCTATAGTTTAATATTTTTACGGTTTACATTCCATCATCTTAAACTCTGGCCTGAGTCACTATTTTAAGACTGAATGTTGGTAACGTTTCAAATGTAAATCTTTAAGTTGATAATTCCATGTCAGTAACCTGTGATATGTTAAGTATCTTTATGAGCCATGATAAATAGAGGAAAGTTTGTATCTGACAAATTTTAAAACCTGTTCTCTTAATCATGGCACTCATTACCATACTTTAGACAGACCTTGTTTTCTCCACTGAATTAAAATAATTATTTCTCCCCCCCCCCCGTAAGGATATTTTTAAAGAAAAATAATGTTGGATTGAAAATAAACATACAGATCAGTCTACATGTCCATTGCTAGTGGCTCCTGATGTCTGCATTTTGGAAAATATATATAAATTAATATCCAGTTTTACAGCATGTCAAGATATCATAATAACTTGGGAATACATAGTTTAATTTTCAGTTAACTCTATAGCTTGATTGGGGTCCCAAGTGCAATAGAATTTATGTAACCCTAATCTATATAGATTATTCTTGTTAAGGGGAGGCCACAAACTTCATCTCAGATTATCTCCTTTTAAGCAGATTGCAATTATTTTCATGATATTTAAAACCTTGTAAGGGACTACTCCAACTGGGAATTTTATAAATTTTTCCATAAATAATTTTTTAAATGTTTGTTTATTTATTTTGTGAGATACAGAGGGCACAAGCAGGAGGAGGGGCAGAGAGAGAGAGGGAAAAGAGAATCCCAGCAAGCTCAGTGCAGAGCCCAACATGGGGCCTGAAACCAAGAATCTCAAGACCACCACCTGAGTCGAAATCAAGAGTTGGATATTTAACCAACTGAGCCACCCAGGTTCCCCATTTTTAAAAAAATGTTTGTTTATTTATTTTGAGAGAAAGAAAGGGAGTGCAAGAGGGAGGAGAGACAGAGGGGAGAGTCTAAATGTTACTTTTTAAAAGACTTGTAATTTACAGAAAAAACAATAATTATCATGCTTGTCAAAATAAGGACTAAATATAAAACTCAATAAAATTTGAAACAACATTCAAAAGAGTACATTATCTAAAATTTTATCACTAATAAGCAGTGGCTTTGTTGGAAGTGATTTTAAATTCAACCCAGCACAGCATTGAGATGTAGCTAATGCATTACATGTGTTCTCATTTTCCCAATTTGAGTGAGTTAATTTCTTATTCTATGAATTTGGAATTGGGCAATGATAACTAAAGTGTTACAGTAATGCCTTTGTGGTTATCTTGGTAAACAGGAGATAATGTGACTTAATTACAGTTCATTGTTTTTGTCCTGATGTTAAGTAAATAAAAATTTTATTTTAAAAAAATTGTTGCTACCAAGCTAAAAATAACTGAACAAAATACATATTCACACCTTCCTTTGAAAATCTATAAATGAGTTTCATAAGAAAAAGAAACTTATCATAGACATAAACATTATGTAGCTGTGTGTGTTACAAGGGCAGTTTTAAACTAATACTGTCTCTAGCTAACAGGAAGCTAACAGTAAGAAGAGCACCTCCAGGTGATATTCTGATTGATTTGTGATTGATTTAAATTTCAGCAAAACCTCTGATTTCTGCCTCTACTGATCCTTGCTCATTCGTTCGTTTGTGCTTTATTCTTATTGCCCTGTTACCATTGGTTGGTGAACAGTAAATAATGAATAAAAGTTTGCTGACTAAATAAATTGCACTCAGAACCTGTTGCAAGTCATTTAAACTCCTATCAAGATTCGCGGGGCGCCTGGGTGGCTTGATCGGTTAAGCGTTCGACTTCGGCTCAGGTCATGATCTCTTGGTCCGTGAGTTCGAGCCCTGCGTCGGGCTCTGTGCTGACAGCTCAGAGCCTGGAGCCTGTTTCAGATTCTGTGTCTCCCTCTCTCTCTGCCCCTCCCCGTTCATGCTCTGTCTCTCTCTGTCTCAAAAATAAATAAACGTTAAAAAAAAAAAATTAAGATTCTCTTACACCCTGCAACTAATAATAACAAGCAACAAATAGTTACAATATCACATTATCGGCCATTCAAGGGAAGCATCAGTCACATAATGCAGATATCTTCAATGAAGGTAAATTGAAATTTTTTGAAAGAGATTTTAGAGACGGCCAGTATGGGAATTCTATATATCACTATGCTTAGCAATGATCCTAGCAGAGCCAAGAATTCCTGCCCTGTGTCCCAGAAGACCCTAGACTGTCCAGAGTTGATTAAACCAGGGGTGGGACCTGGAGACAAACCAGGCTGACTGGATTCCCTGAAATGAAGTTTTGGAAATGGGATATAAAAAACTTAGTTGTTTGTGAGGAGCTAGAAGATTAGGTGGGTTAAGGAGCTAAGAATGCCATCTAGGGAAAGAGATATGACTGATCATGGGAAAGCCAATGAGCGAGTGGGCCTGTAGTCTTCAGAGAGGATTAAATGAAACAATGCAGAGAAGGAGAGCATCTAGCCCACTGGAGCCCCAGGCAGAAGACACAGAGGTAATGATTTTTCGGTTCCCAGAAGGCCCACCAATACTTCTGCTTTTAAATTGGGGGAAATTCTAATGTGTTTTTTGGATGATCTCCTCCTTTTTAGTGTTAAAGCTTGATTTTCTTCTCCTTTTAAATAAAATGAACCAAATTAAAAATACACTTGTAGAAAAATGCAATGTGAACAGATTTTTTCAATAACTTGTACTCGTTAAGTGACATTGTTTAATTCAAGGTAAGATCTGAATACTGTGAACTGTACTGAATTCTGCCGCATCAGGCTTTTTTGAAGCAGTGCTGAAAGCCACGCACTTTAAAAATCTGGGCACATTTGGAATTATTTAGAGCACAGGCACCTTTAGTTTGGCAAGAATACAAGGTAAAGACTTCCTGGGGGAACTTACTCTTGGAATGTGCTGCATCTAGTGTCAAAAGACACTGAGATCTGTGAATAAAATGCCATCAACACTAGTCTTGCCCTAACTCCTCATCTAACCTCAGTAAAAAGCCTAAAATCCTACAAAAGCGGGTATTTATATACCCTTCTCTGGTTATTGCCCTTTCATCCTCATACAGAAATAAAATTAGAAATAGAATGTACAATTTTGTTCCTATCCCTCTTCCTAAGCCCTTTAAAAACTTAATACAGGAGGAAGCTAGAGCCATGGTTTTATATAAAATATGAACTACTACTTGATTTAAGCAAAATATATTGTTTTGTCTTACTTAATTTCTTTTCACAGTTTCAACTGTTGTAAGACCTCCCTTTGAGGAGTGCCATTCCCATCTTTGGTCCCCGAGCCTGTGGCAGATCACTAATATGGGAAAGCAGAACTCAGCTAACTAGGCAGAAGACCCCATGTCATGCACGAGCACACTGTTGAAATCAGGAATATATTGCTTTCGTTGTGACCATAGATCTGAGGAAATTGCTTTAAAGCTGTGTTTCCTGATTTGATTACCCTAAATTTTACACTGTTGTGCACAAGTGTCTGGAGAACAATTGCACGCATTTATCATCTCCATTTTAAAAGTATTAGGTATCTTGGAAGCATTTGAACCCTCCCATGGAAAAATGCTATGCAAGGTACCGCCCAGGGCAATATGTGCTAATATATAATTATTCTGCTGAAATTCATGTTGAAAGACAGTACCCTGCTTTGAGAGACTCAGAATTACTCTCTTTTCCAATCTCACAACCTCTGCTTTTGTGTAAGACTTCATCAGTTGAAGTGTGCAATTGTACAATACTATTTTAAGCATTTTACAAACTCCAAACTGGGGGGAAAGCAACTTTCCAGGCACACAAACTCTTACTTATGACAGAACATGGATTTGTAAGTAAGCAGCTGCTAGAGAGGTTCCTGCCAGAAAAGTGACAAATAGGGAAACCAATTTGACAATAAATTTCATATTAAAAAAAAAAAAAGACCAATGGGAGTCACTGAAGAATAATCAGAAGAATTTACTTTTAAATTATGTTTTCCTTTTTAATTTTAATAAAATCTAATCAGAGCTGGGTTATCTTTCTGAGTCTAAGTTTTCTTTGTTTATGCTTTTTCTTCTAATTATTTGAAAGGAACACATCTGTTTATTAAAAAACAGAAGAAACTTAACAACTATAGCATCTTCCAGGCCAGGACCAGGAGAGGTGGGCATGGGGTCAGAGAGGAGCCAATTCCGATTTAAATCACCAAATTCCCAGGCTCTGGGTTCCTAAGGATCAGGGCAAAAGATGTTTAGCCTTTCCAACTTTTTTTGGAGGGCCCTGGAATACATATGTATTCATTTCTCCAAAGACCAAAACAGCTCTTGATTTTGCAATATCCAGAGAAAGATGGGCCAGTATATGCAAGTAACAGGTACTTTCCCTGTGAATCTAATTGATAACAACGGCATTCCAGAAATCTCTACTATTAATATATGATATGACTAAAACAAGGCCTTATCTCCTTAATGTGTGTGTGTGTGTGTGTGTGTGTGTGTGTGCTTGTGTGTGCGCGCGCGCGTGTAAAAACACAAATAAGCATAGCTGTATATATGTTAGGAGGTAATAAACTTTTCTTTGTAGAAATTCTTCATATAGAGGGAAAAAGAGGGTCAAGGAAAAAAAATGTGACAGGTGGTGTTTAGACCCCCTTGCTAATGAAAACTCTAAGGGTCAATCTGTGCCGGGGTGAGGATCAGTGAGCATGTGAGCTATAGCCATATGAGGAAGAGTGATCTAGAATAAATAAGTTAAAATAAAGGGGAATCATTCAAGGAATATTCTATACAAATTATTTCCTCTCAACTGTTAAAAAATACTAATTTTCCAGGTCTCAAAAAAAAACAACAACAACCCAGGTTTAAGGTCTTGGGCCTTAATGGCAGTGGAAACAGCATGGAAATAATTGTTTTCCCGTCAAAATGGAAAAAAAAAATTATTCTGATTATTTTTATTACTTTTTGGAGAGAATATGCAATAAAAGGGAAGTTTGAGTTTGAGAACAGGGCATTTGAGTGTAGTCCAATGTTTATTTTTGAATGATTTTTTTACTGAGAAAAAATGTTTAAATGTATCTTTGTCCTTGAATAGAAATAATGAAAATGTTCTTAATTTACATGTCAATATGCTGATTTTTTTTCCTATTTGTTTGATCTGATATTCCATATGTATTTACTAGAGTGCCACACTGAGTGGTTTAAACAATAGAAATTTATTCATTCACAGTTCTGGAAGCCAGATGTTCAAGATGAAGCTATAGCTAGGATTGGTTTCTTCTGAGGACCTCTCTCCTGGGCCTATAGATGGTCATCTTCTTCTTGTGTCTCACGTGGGCTTCCCCCAGTGAGTGGCTGTGTCCTAATCCCCTTCCCCTAAAGGACACCACCCTATAACCTCATTTAACCTTAATTATCTCTTTAAAGACCCAAACTCCAAATACAGTCACATTCTGAGGTATTGAGGGTTAGGATTCCATCATATAAATTTGAGAGGGGGGCACAATTCAGCCAATATCACTATACTATTTCTTTCCATAGTGTATTTTCATCTGCAAATTCTAATTTTTTTTTTATGTCTGGAAAATATGCTCAAATTATTTAAGAATATCACCTTCAATATTTCTAATACACATTTTCATATTATTATACAGATAGTTGTGCATGAAATTCTTCCCTGTCCATTGAAATCTAAACTATTAACCGGGATGGAAAATAAATATCATACATGTATGTATATATACGTGTATAAGTGCATGTAAGCTGTAATAGACAAGAAAAGGGCTAAAGAAAAATATTCATATTTCATGAACAGATTGCAAAGTATTGTTATGTTCTCAGTCCTGGTGTGCTTTTCAGAAGTCGCACTCTCTCCCAGTAGTGTAGATGGCATATGAAAGAGACTTTTATATTAGTGAATTTGTGTTCCACCATTTCATGAAGAAACCAAGCATGATTTCTTTTTAACTATCGTCTATTTAGACATTGATTCGCTTTACCTAGAAAACCTTCTTTCTAATTAAAACTCTAAAAGAAATCATAAGGGAAATCATAATCACAGTAGAGAACATGAGAAGAACACTGTTCAGGGTAAGGGTCAATTTTAATCACCTATCTCATTGACTATTTCTTGTAGTTACAGATGCCTGTGCAAAACTGTCTCTCCCTCTCCGCCTGAACTTCATTCACCCACCCCTCTTTACATTGTGTTTTGTATAGGTCAAATTCTAGGCTTTAAAATCACGTTATCAGCAAAAAGCATCATAAAGTCTTTGAATCATTTCACCTTCCCAAGCTCAGTTATTTTGTCAAAATACTTATAGAATTGTTTTAGAAATAATTATCAAAATACCTTTTAGCTAAAATGGGAACAATAATTATTGTAAAAACATTTGAGGAACTACAACAACATGGAAACAAAATCTCTGGGATGAAGATAAAATATGGGCTATTTTAATTTTATCTCCAGCCTTGCCCCAGGCACTATCTGACAAGGTAAGGTGAGGTTATGGCAATCGGCAAGAGAAAGTCCCCAATTCTCCTCTCTCTTTCTACTTCGTATTTCTTAAACATTAAACCGTGGAAATATCAGAACCCTACAGTGACTGAATTTCAGACTTGGGATGCCTCTGAAGTCTCTTCTTATCAGGGGACAAATGCAGGGTCAGCAGGTTCATGCTGCACATTTTCAAGGGAAAGAAACTCAAATACTTTATGCTACGAAAAATCTATCGCTTTTTAACCTTTCACTTTTGGTGTAATTTGGTGAAACCACATGTAATTTGATTTGATTGCAACAGAGTGTAAAATTGCATTTTTTGTTTCCCTCTGTTATAAAAAAAGGCATATATGTTTGACGGGGATGGCAGCGAAGCTGAGGCAGGGAGGAAGAGTGGGGTGCAGGCAGGGAGGGCTATGTTTACCACATTGAGTCCTGTACTCCCTTTGTACCACAACTTTCTTGTCTACACTCGCCCCCATTTCCCTTCTCTTGCCTGCACGAGCGAGAACTGCTGTTCAGTGACCAAAGGTTACAGGACTGTCTAACCACTTATTAATTTATAACACTATTCCTCAAATTGTCTTTCATACTTCATCGTGTGCACATGGTCATTATTGCTTCAAAAGCTAATGATGCTATAAAAATATCTATGGCTTAAGAAGGACACTATCTAAATAAAAAAGTCACAAACAACTCTGGAATATTGTAATGTCAGCAGGCTCAGCACCTGAGGACCTGAGAATAGACACTGCATGCGTTTTGGTGTTCTATTATATACAGGGTTGTTCTTTTGTGGTTTCATGGCAGTTATTTCCAAGCCTTGTCTTTCTCCGAGGTGAGATGAGAAACAGGCTGGGTGAGTAATTGTTTTGTTTGGGTCGTTGCAGACCTTCTCTAAGTCAGAAAAATGGATGTGATGACCTCAGGAAATTCCTTCAGGTCTTATTGTCCTAGGAAATCAAATATATTGCAAGCAGCCAAATCCATAGCAAAAAAATTAGCATTGTAAATATACCCATTTTCTATACACACTGCATTCATGTTGTTTTATACAAGGGAATATTAGCTTATTAGCTAATCTAATTTTCTCGTGACATAAAATTGTTTCTTTTGCTAGCATGCATGTTTCAGATTCATGCATACTACAGTGTGTAATTACCAATGATATATTTTTTATACAGCAAGTGACATCATCCATTTTTTATTATTTTTTTTACCCCAGAGGACAATAAACAGTTACACACTTACCTATGCTGATCATACTTAGCATGGTTTACACATGGCAGGTGCTGACGTAGTTGTAAACTCGAAGATAAGAATTAAAATGCAACACCACAAGTTAGAAATGTTGCTGAGGCTGTCCTGCTAAAATAAAATCTAACATTTTAACATACCATATGATACCTTCCAGTAAAATAAAATTACGCTTAAACAAAAAAATATATTTATTTTATTTCTTATTAAAGGGATTAAGTAATTAAAAAATATATTTAATGTTTATTTTTGAGAGAGAGAGACAGAGCCAGAGTGGGAAGGAACAGAGAGAGAGGGAGACACAGAATCTGAAGCAGGCTCCAGGTTCTGCTCAACGCAGAACCTGACACAGGGCTGGAACTCATGAATCAGGAGATCATGACCTGAGCCAAAGTCAGAGGCTCAACCAACTGAGCCACCCAGGTGCCCCATAAATAATTATTTTTAATAACATTTACTTGCTCACATGCTCACTTGCTCACTTGCTCTCCTTTCCTGAGAGTAAAGGAATGAATCTTGAACTTTCAACACACATCTATAATGTTTCCCATATTGTCCAGTTGGAATCCTTTTTCCTGAGTTCTCTGCTTATCATTTTTCTTCATCTTTATGGTAGCATTCTCTCACAAAGCCAAAAAAAATGAAAAAAGAATTTCAGGAATAATTTTGTCTTTTAATCTGGGAACAATAGAAATTAGTGCAGCAGACCTCTCTCTCTCCGCCCCCACCCCCCCCCGCCGCTGCCTCTGTCTGTGTACATGTGTATTTGTCTCTCTGTCTTTCTTTCTCTTTCATTGAATAAGTTCAAATGGCAAAGAGATTTCTCAACTACATTCTCCAAAGTGTGTGACAATCTTCATACAATACTAGTAATTCCTGTAATGTGCACTATTAAAATATATGAAATAAGAATGTGTTTTCCAAAAGCCAGAAATACATAATAAAAGGAGCCCTGGAACTAATGACAACAATATACATTAAAACCCCCTCTAGAGTTTGAAGCCTGATTGCAGCAGGTAGGTGCCTGCAGCCCAGTGCAATGGGGTGGGAGATGGTTAGAGATCAGCCAGCGGAAACCTGTTTAAGCTTTTTAGTTGCTGTCGCACTTTTGTTGGCCTGCCCTGTAAGAAAGACAGTAGTAACAGCTCAAACTATTCATCCAGTTTGTAAAAACCAGTGCAGACAAACAGTAGCTGTCAGGCACTTTCTCTTCCACTAGAGTTCCTCCAAATACTAAGTCCTCAGCATTATCACTTACAAAACTGACTCCTCCAAATTCTTCCTTTTCCTAAGACATTAAGTTGGAACACTCTTCTCAGGAGTTCCCTTCTCTCTGGGATCTTTGCTTCTCAAGTGATGTTTGAATTAGGTCTTTTTATGTCTTACGATGGATTTTATTTTTTATAATTTATCTGGTTTTTTTTCCAATTATTCTTGGCTATCTATAGTAGGTAAAATAAAATAAAATAAAATAAAATAAAATAAATCTCCACATCCAAAACCTCAAAACAGTGAATGTGTTATTATATGGCAAAAACTACTTTGCACATGTGATTACACTAAGGGTCTTGAGATGTCGAGATTGCCATGGATTATAGAGGTGGACCACTATAATTGCTAGGGTCTTTATAAGGAGAAGGCAATGTGACCACAGAAATAGTACCTGGAGTAACGTAGCCAAGATGAATGCAGCCACTAGGAGCCAGAAGAGGCACGGAATGGAATCTTGGCTACCGGCTCCAGAAGGAACCAACCTGGCTGACACCTTGACTTTCAGAAAATCATTGAAAGTGCTTTTGGACCTCTGCCCTCCGGAACCATAAGAGAATATATGTGTATTGTTTTAAGCCACCAACTCTGTGGCAATTTGTTACAGCAGCATTTTAAAATTAATATACTATTCTTGGTGGTCTGTATGATTTGAAAGAAAGAGGAAAACACTACCATGCAAACTAGTAATGACAATTACCAGCCACATCAAAGCAAGCACAGGATCCCCTTCAGTAGAGTGAGAGGAGGTAGGAGGTAACTGCAGAGACCAAAAATTGTCAGCAAATACACATGTCAAAAAAGGGTAGCTCCCCCATCTTTAGTGAAAGTCTGAGCAAACAAGGCTGTATGTGACCAGGGAATTCTGGAGAAATTCTCTAAGGTTCCAGTTTGGTTACGGACACAAAAATTTAATAGAAACTCAAAGACCAAATGATACCATAATGGTCAAGACCTTGAAAAGAGATCTGGCAAACATATGCTCTCAGAAGGGCAGAGGCTTACTCTGAAGAAAAGATAATGCAAATTTATTTGAGCAGTTAATAACACCAGTTAAGGGAAAGAAAAGGATCTAATGGAAGGGATGGGTAGAGAAAACTGACACAAGCAAAGATTTATGAGCAAAATAGAATACTCATCTAAAAGTGGAAGATAGGGAAATGGCTCACCGAGAAGACAAAGCCCAGCCAATGCCAGCCAGACAAAAATAAACCTAGGATGCAAGAAAAAATTCACCTCTTTAAGAATGGATGCAAGTGAAGATTAAAATAATATACAGTTGTTACAAGAAATAAAAATGAAAATAGAGTGAATAAGTCCCAAGGGACAATAAAACGACCAAAAATATTTGAAAAGTTTGACTTAAAACTTTATTTGAAAACTTAACTTTTTAATTTTTATAATTAAAAAAACTGCTTTTAGTGTTTATTTTTGAGAGAGAGAGAGACAGAGTGCGAGCTGGGGAGGGGCAGAGAGGTAGGGAGACTCAGACTCTGAAGCAGGCTCCAGGCTCTGAGCTTTCAAGACAGAGCCTGGATGTAGGGCTTGAACTCAGGACATGGACTATGAGATCACGACCTGAGCCGAAGTAGGACTCTTAACTGACTGAACCACCCAGGCGCCCATTTTGTTTTTGTGGGTTTTTTTTTAGATTTTTATTTGAAAACTTTAAAATAGACAACTTATTTAGAATAAAAAAAAGTGGGGAAAAATGTTCAAAAATAATATTTAGAAAAAGCAGGATATGAAATGACACCTAACCAAATTTAGAAATTGTAAATATATATTAAATTAAAAATACATAATTAATATATAAATAAAATAAACATATATAAATAAAAAATATATATTTATAAAATTGGGCTCCAAAAGACAAAATAAAAAGCAGAAGAGATTTTATTGAAAATTATAATACCATCCATCCCACCCTACCTCTGCCAACACATTACTCTGTACTAATTTACTACCCTAGCCTAAATTCTGTTTAGAATTCTTTACTATTCGAAGCTCCCAAAGTTAAGTTTGCTTTTTCCTGTCAATTCTTCATAGATTTGTTGTCTCTTTGTCTAAAAAATATAAAAACTGCCTTGATCATTTCTTTAGATCTCAATTCCATTATCGGGCCTCCGTGCACAGGTAATAAAACTCTGTGTGTGTGTGTGTGTGTGTGTGTGTGTGTGTGTGTGTGTGTGTTTTCTCTTGTTAATCCATTTCATACAGATTTAATTCTTAGTCCACCTGGAAGAATTTGAGGGTAGAGAAGAGTTTCCCCTACCCTTCAACAGCAACATTTATATACTCAATACTTTAGGATCATCAAGAAAGAAAACGTGAGTCAACCTTCATTCAGCTATATTAACTTCAAGTTAAGGCCACAGGAAAATAGTTCTGGAGATAAACAGACTCAGGGACTATCTTTCCCTTGATATTTCCTAGAATATCTACCAGGGAATAAGTTCACCTCACCACAAAACAAATCAAAATCTTTGGCATGATATCTGAGAGTGACAATGAAAATTTTATTTACAGTACTAATTTTTAAAATGTGGATAAATCACAAAATGATATATATAATTTTTACCATGACAATAAAGAAATAATACAATTAAACAAAATATTGGAGATGGTAAAGACTAATAAGTATACTTGAGTTTAGAAAGTTCCACCCTAAGATAATACCAGAGGATTTATATCATCATTTAGACTTGAATAAGAATTCGTGGAAATGATAAAATTGCAAAGTAAGCCAGTCCTCATAATCATATAAAGTTTGTATATAGCATCATAAATAAGTGGTAATTTAATAGCATTAGAATAAAATACATTGTAATTCTATGTAACTGCAGGATTCTAAGCTGGTCTCTGAAAAGTAGTTCTGCAGCATGAACATAACATTTCGTTTTCACTTATTCGTTCCTATTTGCCCTTTCTTCTAACACTTGAAAGAATGAATAAGTGAGGTGCTTCTGAGAAAGCTGGAATAAATAATACAATCTAGAATTCATAGTTGCCTTTGGCTTCTCCAACTTCCCTTCTTGACCCTTCCATCTTTTCTAGTGGCAGACACTTCCCCCCCCCACCCCCCCGACCTTCGCCTACTGGTTTCACCTTGAGTACACTTATTAATGCTCTTTGCTAGTCATGACCCATGGAAATATTTACAATCACCACATTCATACTTGTGCCCAAGAGGGACTTTCCAACTAACAAAATTACTCTTAAAATATAATGATAGGACTGCATATCTTGTGTGTTTCACGAATTTAGATTTGAGTTGCCCGATAAAGTAACCATTTGCTGCAAGTGACTATTTAAAATTTGATTGAATCTAAATAATATTAAAATTCAATTCCTCAGTCATACTGGGTACATTTCAGTATTAACTAGCCACTTGTGATGAGTACCTACCCTTTCCGATTTTGGAAAACAGAGATATGGAACATTTCAATCACCACAGAAATGTCTATCAGACAATGCTACTCTAGATTCACAATAGTCTCTTTGGAAATAAGGGCCATGTGATAAAATATATTTGTGAAATGCTGTGCATTTCGTTATATTACTGGATAAGATATACTTTTAAAAATTTTAATCATTAAATACAGTGTTTCCCAGATTAAATGAATAGGATATTTATATTTAATTCTTGTCTGAATTCAGGAAAACGGATGTTCCATGGAATACACTTTGAGGGAACATGATAGAGCAACTTAAGAAAGGATTTATTTCACTAAGTTCTAGAAAAAGAAACTGACTTGAATTATGTGTGATGAGTTTACTGCATATAAAAAAATTTAGCTTTTAAATATAAATTTAATATATTTTTTTAAAACCACATTTACCAACATATGCTTTGTGCTACATAACCAGACTAATGGAAACTCTGTGCTTATTTAGAAGCTAATTTAAAAACTCAAGGCCTCTTTTTGTTTTTCATGGGATAATTTTTTAAAAATTTTACATGTTTAATTTGTACATAAAAGTGAAAGCTTATTAGAGTTACTAAAGTTTGTTTTGGCATGCATTAATATTAACTCATGGCTGGGGCGCCTGGGTGGCTCAGTCGGTTAAGCGTCCGACTTCAGCTCAGGTCATGATCTCACAGTCCGTGAGTTCGAGCGGCGCGTCGGGCTCTGTGCTGACAGCTCAGAGCCTGGAGCCTGTTTCGGATTCTGTGTCTCCTTCTTTCTCTGACCCTCCCCCATTCATGCTCTGTCTCTCTCTGTCTCAAAAATAAATGAAAAAAAAAGTTAAAAAAAATTAAAAAAAATATTAACTCATGGCTGAAGGTAGTGGGTTAGTATTCTAAAATGTGGTCCATAAACAAAGGAATTATTTAAAAGGGCACATAATTTCTAATATGTATGTACATAGCAAATATATTCAATTCCCATAATTTGGGTGAAAAGAAATTTGTTACCAATACATTATCATTATTGCCTGGAGTTGGTTAGGGTGATACTTTGTTCCTCTTAATCATTAATATTTAACTCATTTGTAGGATTGCTCTCAGCCATTACATTGTCTGGGTGGGCATTTGGTTGTGAAAAATTGCCAGTTGTTTTGTTATGTTGGTTAGTAATTTGTTTTGTCTCAGTCCTTCAATATGATCATACTCTTGGGCCATCTTAAGCTGGCCACCATTAAAACAGAGTTTTCAAACACGTATCTAAAGTTACATCACTAGTGAATGGTGGAATCAGGATGCGGGCATGCTTATTGTGAAACATATTCTATTCTTTTTTGCCTTATATCTGTGTCAATACTGGATTAAAGCATTAAAATGATATTATGGTAAATGGATTTTCTATAGTAGAAAGAAAAGACACATAACTTTTGCAAAAACAAGGGCAAGGGCAGCACCAATGGGAGCAAAGAGAAGTCTTCATGCTGATGGAGAGAGAAGTGTCAACCCCTCCTTGATGAGGTTAGCATTTCAGGAGACACAGTAAGACAGCCTGTAAATGCATATGTAAAACCAGTCCTTTTGTGGATAAACAAAGCCTGTCAGAAATCAGAAGATAGTAAATCATAGCTGAAGTTTGCCCTTTCTGGCTGATGTAAGAATCATTGTGAATAGAGAACAGTTTAAAAATAGAAGAAAAAAGAAATATAGGGAATATTTTAACCTTTTTTTCAGAGGGAAAAGTTATCTACGATAAGAACTTTGCCTTCACTATTGCTCTTCACATATAGAAATGAAGATGGTGTAAAACTAAGCTAAATTGAACATATGCAGTGGAATGCAACCAAATAGAAGACTATGGATAAGAGACACATGCACAAAACAGAAAAATCCCGAGTGACAAAATACATTATAAAGGGCATTTCTCAATTTATACTATGAAAGCAATATATTGCTTACGAAACTTTTTCAAGCCGCAGGTGAAAAGAGATATTGAGGGGCGCCTGGGTGGCTCAGTCGGTTAAGCGTCTGACTTCAGCCCAGGTCCTGATCTCACGGTTTGGGTTCAAGCCCCTTGTGGGGCTCTGTGCTGACATCTCAGAGCCTGGAGCCTACTTCAGATTCTGTGTCTCCCTGTCTTTCTCTCTCCCTCCCCTTCCCTGCTTGTGCTCTCTCTCTCTCTCTCTCAGAAGTAAATAAATAAAGATTAAAAAAAGAAGAGATATTGACATCTCCTTTTATTTATTACTTATTATTACTTATTTTTGTTGCATTTAAAAATAATATGACTTTTCTCTAAATAAGAGAGAGGCATATGCATTGCTAAAACTAGGAAAAATAGAAATAAGTAAAGAAAAAAATAACATTTATCCATATATTGCTTTTAGACTTGCCAAAACCCAGAGATACTCTATTTTTTTCTGGATTTTTTTCTCTTACCTTATAAAATTGGTAAAGTTGGAGCTAATATTTCAGGTTTTCGCTAATTCATTAATTTCTCTAATTAAATTTATTTATATACTCATTTGTGCATGTGTCTGTATATGCATGTATATATGAGAGTATGTATGTATGTATTTGTATGTTTATTTGCTTGTCATTTTTTTTTAACCAAACATCTTTGGCTCTGTAAAGGCATTCAAAGCAATACTTTGCATTATTTCCATTGAATATTGATGTAAATGCTGCCAAATAATTATCTTTATTTGATGAAAGTAAATACTCTAAATACATAATATCAGCTGCCCACCTAATGCTATTTTTTCCTACTTCACATTATTAAAGACATTTAATTTATTACATGTTGACACCTACTTTTATGTTGCTTTGAAACTTTATATATACTTTTTCCTATTATATACTTCTTGTCTCTACAGTTAACCCTATGAATTCTCAAATTAGTAGTCACATATTCCACTAACATTGAATGCCTAAAATGCAAGTAAATGTTTGGCAGTCTTCTTTTATAATGAGTGTTTACTCAGAACCAATAAAACATAAGTAACACAAAGAGTATATGATACACTCCTGAATTACAGAGAATTGATGGATACTCTATAAAACTTGACTCAAAATTTTCTGAAGAGAAAATGTTGCCATAGTCAACAGCACTTAAGGTTATATGAACAACTCAGACAGCAAGAATGACAGGCTGTGTTAATAGTGAATGTTTTAGTAGGAGTCCCAGAGCATCATTTTAGAGAAAACTGGTTTTGAAGATTAAATTATAATTTTTTACACTTTTTTTTGTTTTTGCCTCAAAATTTTTAATGTTTATTCATTTTTGCAAGAGACACAGAGAGAGAGAGAGAGAGAGAGAGAGAGAGAGAACAAACGGGAGGTGCAGAGAGAGAGAGGGAGACACAAAATCCAAGGCAGGCTCCAGGCTCTGAGCTGTCAGCACAGAGCCCGAGGTGGGGCTCGAACCCACGAACCGTGAGATCATGACCTGAGCCAAAGTCAGAGGCCTAACCGACTGAGCCACCCAGGACCCCTACTTTATTTTTTTTAATTCATTTATTTATCTTGAGAGGGAGAGAAAGAGAGAGAGAGAGAGAGAGTGGGGATGGGGCAGAGAGAGAGGGAGAGAGAGAATCCCAAGCAGGCTCTGTACTGTCAGCTCAGAGCCTGACCCTCAACCAACTGAGCCATTCAGGTGCCCCTAATATAATTATCTACTCTTATACTTGTTCTTACTTTTTCTTTTGTTTTTTTTTTTTTGTTTTGTTTTGTGGTTTGTTTTTTGTTTTGGGGTTTTTTTTTTTGGCTTGGATAATTTTTAGCCTTTCTTTCCTCCACGAAGACAACATTATTTTGAGCAATTGTAATAAATCTAATACTTTCTGCTTTCTTCACTTCCAGTTATGTTACAGAACCTGAATAAGGTGATTGTGGTAGACAGCTTCAGAAATGGCTCCCCATAATCTCTTCTCCCTGGTATTTATGTCATTGTAATGTCTCTCATGAGGCTCACATGCAAAGAACAGAGTCCAGATTTCATCCAACAAACAGCAAGGAACTGAGTCCTGTCAACAACGACAAGAGTAAGTTTGGAAGTAGATCCATTCCTAGTTGAGGACTAAGATGACTGCAGTTCCAGGGGATAATCTTGATTACAGACACTCTGAGCCAGAGGTTCCAAGTAGGCTGTCCCTGGATTCCTAACCCAGAAAAATTGTGAGAAATGTTTATTGCTTTAAGTGACTAGATTTTAGGATAATTATTATATTGTAATAGATAACTAATGCAATAGCAGACATGGAGAATGCAAAGGAATGTCCTTATGTGCAAGGATATAATGATATAATGATATATATATATACACTATCAGTAATAGATACGCTTATTTGCCCCAGAAGACACAAAAGAGGACATATTTTAAAATCTTTACTGCAATGCTATTACTATCACGTCTAGAAAATCTAGTAAGAGTATTTTGAAGACTAAAAGAAATCCTATACATTATCTATTCCAAAGTTGAAAATGCTATGATGCTTTGGTCAAGTCACAGGTCAAATATTTTCCCTACTCATCTTTGGCCCTCAGTTCCTTTACGCTGAATATAAGTTTTCATCCCAATTTTTAAAAACACATGTATAATCTCTGTTGTGCAGAGTCACTTTCTTATAGGAGCCATTGGTTGGAAAATGTGGTAGTGTGCAAAAACTACCAAAGGTAAAAGTCAAGTTCCTGTTGATAGTTTGTTCTTCTTCTTCTTTTTTTTAATCTAACATTTCTGTCTATGACCCATGTGCATCTTTAGTGACCTTCAAGGATCCTAAAATTAGGGACTGTACCAAATGTGAATACATTTGGACTATGGCCATAGATCATTAAAGACTAAAAGCATTGGGAAGAGTAATGCTCCAAAGCACAAGTGTCTTTCTCATTTACTACCACATCTAACTGTTTTCGATCCTGAAATTCATTATAAACGTCACTTATAAACATGTAACTTTTGTTTCAATGATTAACTGAAGAGCATGTCTACTAATCACTACCATTTTGTCCCCTGCAGCAAGTTCTGGCACAGTAGCTTTCTATCAGTCCCCTAATTCCGGCTAAGGTCAGGGTTTGCATGTCAAATCATAAGAACATTTATTAATTCACATATTTTGACCAATTTACAACTTAACTCAAATATTAAAACGTAAGCAATTCAAGTAGATCAAGAATTACTTGCCATGTATTTCATCAAGTGGTTCCAAATTTAGCCTGTTGCTATTCGACTTCCAATGTACTGCAGGTATTCAATAGCACTATCATTTCCAAATTAGTTTTATAATAATTAAAAATTCAGATATTTTTATTTATTTTAATATTCCTGTGTGCTATACATAAGCAAAATCGAGGGTGTTTTGCTTTTCATTATTTCAAAAATCATTCTTTTCAATCTGTATAAATACTTCCTCCTGAATGTGAAAAACATGTGATCAAGATTAAAATAATAGCTGGAAAACATTTCATTTAAAATGTAGCAGCAGGGGGCGCCTGGGTGACTCAATAAGTTAAGCATTTGACTCTTGATTTCCGCTCAGGTCATGATCTCATGGTTCCTGAGTCCCAGCCCCAGTCAGGCTTCGTGCTGACAGCATGGGGCCTGCTTGGGATTCCCTCTCCTCTCTCTCTGCCCCTCCCCTGCTCTCTCGCTCTCTCTCTCTCTTGAAAAAAATAATAAAAATAAAAATGTAATACCTGTTATCAAGGCCAAAAATAGTTTAATGTAATATTTCTCAATATATCAATGTATTGAATGTAATTACTATACAGTATACAGATACATTAAAAAGTAAAAAATGATAAAACTTTGTAGCTCCAGATTTACATTCTATGTTACTCTACTAGGATCTATCATTAAAATAAATGTATTGCCAACTGTTAATCAAGTTATCATGAAAATACTAAATTCACAAGTACATCAGAGTCAAGTGAAAATTTGTTAATAAAAATGATACTTATAAACAACTTTCTACAGTGTGACATTTATTATCAGTTTCTGAAGGTGAATGAAATAGGAGGACATGCTTAGGTCAACTTAGGGTTTTTCACAAGAGGAAATGTAAAGCAATTTTAAGAAAAGGATGTAGAAGTGTTGAATGGGAGGAGTCTTGAGAAAGAAATTAAAGTCTTCTTCTATGGTCTCTCTAGATTATTAGAAGGGAGAATAAGCATAGAAAATAATTGAGAATAAATAGGGACCAAATGGGAAGGTAATGAATTCATTAGGGTAAGTAAATATGGGAATTAATGAGAGCTGAAAGGACTGCTGTCAGATATCTGGATGTTTAATTCAGAGGCAGAGCTGTTCAAGATGACGGTAGGATGCAGGGTATAGTCACAGAATGAAATTAATGGAGTGGAGGTGAAAATCAGTGGGTTAGAGGATTCAGGGGCCAGTACATGATCCTTTCTGTGAGAAAGGCACTTATTTACTGAAGTTTCTCAGATCACAAAGGTGGGGAACATGAACTGGCACCAGATTAATGCAGGGATGTATGGGCTCCAAATGGGCTATTTTTTTCCTAAAAACAAAAATGTCATGTTTAGGAAAGAAGTAATTTTGAGGAAGAAAAATGGTGACGCACCATCTGCCACACTTCTCATAAGAAACAGCACAATAAGAAATCTTCAGAAACCGCAAAGAACATGATTATATAGCAGAGGGAGGTATGTCCAAGGTAACTTAAGAGGCAAGAGGAAAATATTCTAGAATGAGGTGAAATATGAAGGACAATGAGTTTACATAAAACAGAGAGGAGGGGGCATGGGGGACCATCAGCAGCAGGATGGAAGCCACTCTGCTGACTCCAGAATACAAGGAGAACCATAATGGGTGGAGGTACGTGCCAAGACAGACACCCAGTGGAATTTGAGTTTGGTTGAATGTGATGGATGAGTAGCTAGAACAGTGTGGTAGAAATAACTGGATGCCATCTCTGAGAGGAAACCAGGTGTGAAAATACTTCCAAGCTGAACCAATTAAAGACAATGACTGGTTTCAGACTTAGATAATATTCTCTGTTTGCAATCCAATTATTACCTTGTAGTCATGTAGTTTGTAGTCATTAGTTTAAAATCATATGGAATGCTGCTGTGTAGGGTGTAGAAATTGTCGGTAGATCATTTTTCCTCTCTAAAATATGAGAAAAAGCCAAATGAGCCACAGAATCACAGTATATTTCAAAACCCATCAAAGAGCTGGGGATGTAAAGAAATGTGAATTGACTTCCAAAAAATGGTTAGCCATTCTTACGTGACAAAATGTCCAGTAGCTTTCAGCACTGTACAAAAAAAAAAAAAAAAAAAAAAAAAAAAACAAAAAAAAACCTGGGTGAGAAGGAATCTGCTATTCTGAGAATTGTGGAGAAACTAGACAAATTTTTAACAAATCTTTAAATGTCACTGGAAGGACTTGATGGCTAGAATTATGAGGAGTCCAAGTCCCAACCCCAGACAGCATTCATGCACCCACTATTTTCCAAGGACTTATACCACTTACAAGAGGGGTGGGCAGGGCAGAAGACCTAGGAGAGATGTCCCCAGGTGCAAGAAGTCTTTCTGATTGCAGGGCATCAGCACAAGCCGATTGAAGGCAAGAGCAAAGAGAGCAATGAGAGAGATGCACTAGAGCTCCTGAGGACTCCCCAGAATGCAAGGTAACAGTCTTGGAAGGGCAGAAGGAGGAGCAGAACTGAGAAAATCTCACCCAGGGAGGAAGGATGCATGACAGTCACCCTCTATCACTTACCTTCCAAAGAGTAGAGTGGGGGACCAAGCTTTTAGCTTTTTTTTTAACTTTTATTTTGAGAAAGAGCACAAGCAAGGAAGTTTGGGCAGAGAGAAAGGTAGAGAAAGAGAATCCTAAGCAGGCTCCAAGCTGTTATCACAGAGCCCTGAACCAAATCAAGACCTGAACCAAATCAAGAGTCAGATGCTTAACCGACTGAGCCACCCGGGCACCCCCAAGCTTTTATCTTTAATCTAAAAGCTATTTAACTATGTTGTTTTGTTTTCAGATATACTGAACTTTTTACCTATGCATATATATTTGTGTGTGTGTGTGTGTATATATATATATATATATATATATATTTTTTTTTTTTTTTTTTTTTTTTTTTTTAGAAAGAGAGAGTGGGGGAGAGGGACAGAGGGAAAGGGAGAGAATTTTAAGAAGGCTCCATGATGATTGCACAGCCCAACAATATGGAGCTCAATCCCACGACCCTGGGATCATGACCTGATTCGAAATCAAGAGTCTAATGCTCAACCTACTGAGCCACCAAGGTGCTCCTATTTTCTTGATTTCTACATTACATTCACTGAAGTAAAAAATTATTGTCCATATGAACATATTTTTTGTAATAGGTTGATAATTGTGGCTTCCATGGTAGACTAATACATAATGACTTCATTGTACATATTTTATGTATACTATATAAGAATGTATTTATGATTTTACTGTATAACATTCAACATGTGGTCTAAACTTGTTAATCACATAATTCAAGTCTTCTTTACTTTTGTTTTTATCTGTCTCATTAATCTAGCAGCTTTTGAAAATGATGTGTGAATATTTCCAAGTGTAATTGTTGCTGAATTGGTTTGTTTGTTTTATCTACTAGAATAAAAGCTGCACATGCACAGAGAGTTTTAACCTTTTATTGACCGATGTCTTCAAAGTGCCTAGAAGAGGGCCTGACACAAAGCAGCCTTTAATAAATTCTTGTTGATTTCAAATGGATATAATTTTACATTATGTATTTTGAAAAATGCACTTCAACATATGTGTATTCCCATAATCATTACAAACTTTGATCATTACAATATAAGTGTGTATTAATCAATACACATTTCTCAATATGAATGATTAATTTATTGCTTAGAATAGTATGTTGCTTGATTTTGAAATTGTGATTCCCGCTTGCTTTATACTGAAGGGGGCTGGGAGGATAGTACGTCATGACTGTAGACAATAAGGGAGTGCATTGTTTGTAGAGACTCAACAACCATAATATACTAGTTAAAATTCAGTCTGCTTTCAATTATTGTGACAAGCTGGCACTTATAAACACTGTCGGTAATAAACTCCTGCTTGCCAGGGGACATGGTTCTCACGGCCCCCATCCTTGAAGGCCTGATCTTCCAACACCTGCTTTCTTTCAAAATGTCTTTACTTATTCTGTTTTTCAGTGGAGATGGATTGAATCTTTGTAATGGATTAGGTACCTTGTTTATTTATAAAAATTTTCATCATTCACAATAATACAGCTGGGTGAATTGTGAAACGTAACTATAGCATAAAATGAGATATAGAACACTAACCAGATGCTACCCAGAAATGTCCATCACGGCTGATAATCATCACCCAGGAGGAAGTGCTGATTTGATTTCAATCACCATGAACTAATTTTATCATCTTTCAATATTAGTATGAGTGAAATCTTACTGTATATACTTTTGTGTTGCCTTCTTTCAGATAAAATTATGTTTGTGAGACCATCCTCAGTGATTCATCTACTTGTAATTCCTTCATTTTATTGATGTGTAGTACTGACTCCATGAAGATAATACATTTATCCATCAAACTGTAGAAAGTTTTGTTGTTTCCAGTTTGCATTTTTGTTAATAATACTGCTATGAACATTCTCATATATGTCTTTTGGTATAAATATGTACACAATTTCCTTGGGCATATAATTACTGAGTCACAGTTTAGTTTTTGTAAATACTTCCAAATAGCATTCAAATTGATTTTGTCACCACACCAGTAAGACCCCAAGACCTGACCTTTTCTGCCACCTGCATGTACCCACTGAACTTTGTCCCACATTTTTCTTAAGTTCTTCCTTCCAGTTTATCCTTTAACTCAGGCAAAAGACCCAATGGGCAAAGTATCCAGTGATGGAATGGGAGCTACCCTCCCCCCACCCTCAGCAATAACAACTCCCCAGAGGAAGAACTCTGGCAACTCAGACCACCCAGACCAGTTTGAGTTCAACCACCAACTACACCAACACAGATAGACCATGGAGTGAGGGACAGTTACCTCTACCTCATTATAATGTTAAAACCTCTGCTTGTTGAGGAGGACAAACTTCATGAACATAGTATATAATATATGCATAGGAATGTTTCCTTAAGATGCATGGGTGACCTTATGCCTACCTCTACACAAGATGACAAAACTCCCCTTTCTGAATATCCACCTAACTCTAAATAAAAAGCAACCCATTCCTCCTTGCTCTGAGAGTCACATCTTTGGATATTATTCCCCTTGATCTCCTTATTTGCTGCTAGCAAACTTTCCTTTGTGTACAACTCCACCTGGTATAGTCTGTACCTATAATTCACCAAGGAGAAAACTCACATTAGTAAGGTTACAATTTTATTAATTTAATTAATTAACTTACATCCCTACCAGTTATTTCTGACGAAGCCATTTGCCTTACAATATTGGCCTCATTAGTCTCAATCCTTCTTGTTAATATTTGCTGTATTAGTGGCCATTTATTAGAATTGCAGTTTTAATTTATATTTCTCTGTTGATTAATGATGTGCAAGACAGTTGGGTCTGAAATAAATATTAGTTTAGCCTGGAGACAGCTATGTCTCTTCTGCTATTCTTTAATGTGAGTATTGGGTGAATCTTGTTAGTGTTTAAACTGGGCTTAAGTTTTATTGTGATGGTTACTTTCAATGGGCCAGAAGCTTTCATTTACACCAGAATAAACTAATACTGAGGATAGAGGCTGATATGCTGGAGTTTTACTCCAGGTTTAATGTTTACCTCAAGTGATGGTTTTTTTGTGCTCCTGAGCCTGGAAGAGGGTCGCTCTAGGATTTTACCAGTCCTCCTCCCAGTGACAGACAGGAATTCATGTTACTCAGTGCTTGCTAACCAGCTGATGGACACAGGGAATGGGGGTAGCTAAGGCCATCTTCAAAGACAGCCTTGTGACACTAGGTCTCAGGGAGGGGGCTTTCTCAGGTTTCCCACCATCCCCAGTGTTAGGAAGCCTTTCTACAGTAGGGCTCCACTTGTGGCTGGGGGCAAAATTGTTTGTTCTCTTTTCCTCTGTGTTTTAAAGCTGCTGTTTTTGGTTTTTTTTAATGTTCATTTATTTTTGAGAGAGCCAGAGCATGAGTGGGGGAGGGGCAGAAAGAGAGAGGGGGACAGAGGATCCAAAGAAGGCTGACAACAGAGAGCCCAGTGTGGGGCCTGAACTCATGAACCTCGAGATCATGACCTCAGCCGAAGTTGGACACTCAACTGAGTAGGCCACCCAGGCGCCCCAAAGCTTTTGTTCTGAAAAGAAGATATTTGGGCAGGGCTTTCTATCTTTTCCACAGACATTATCTGCTTTTCAAGTGTGTACTGTGGATGTTTTTCTCATTTCTCCCTCCATGTCCCCAACCTTTCTCATTCAGGCCAGGTGGAGATCTATGGAGAACTTCAAGTACATGTGAGCTCTCCTTGTGTCTGAAGTTCCACAGGTATTTTCCTGTACTCCTGTACTTTAGCCTTTAGCACTTTGTTAGGCATTTTAGTGAATTTCTCTTATCCTTTTGTTTGTGTAAAGAGGATTGCTCAAATCTTCTTGGAAATTCCTATGTTCCTGACATTTTAGACCACGTTATCCCTACAATGTTAGCTTTCTGATGAGTTTAGAATTGTTCAAATTTTGTAGATTATCTCACTTCTTCTTATTACTGGGGTGAGAGTAACATTTTGTCCAGCTTTCTACATTGTGTTTAGAAGTTAGAAGTGTATTCTATTTTCTTAATTTGGAAGAGAAAAAGTTAATTACTAAGTTAAAGTTGCAGAAAAATAATATAAGTTCCCCAACTTTAAAATAAAATATATTAGAAATACAAATGTGTTTGAAGAGAAATTGTTTTTAATTAATGGGGAAATGGTGCAAAGTAGTTGAACTTAAAAGTATTTATTCATGATCTCATACACTCACTGCCTGATGCTATAAAAGAACTGAGAGTCACAGAATAAATGTTACCTACAAAGCAAAGCAAAGTCTTTTTTTCTTAAAGCTTATTTATTTTTCAGAGAGAGAGAGAGAGAGAGAGTGAGCAAGCATCCGTGCAAGCGGGGTGAGGGCAGAGAGAGAGGGAGAGAGAGAAAGAATCCCAAGCAGGTTCCATGCTGTGAACACAAAGCCCAATGCAGGGCTTGAACCCAAAAACCATGAGATCATGACCTGAGCTAAAACCAAGAGTTGGACACTTTACTGAGTCACCCAGTTGCCCCCAAAGTCCTTCTATTGATGAAAGACTGAAGCAATTCTCACAAAAGTTTAAATTGCAATTTTTATATACTTTCTCTTTAATACTTTAATACTTTCTCTATACTCTGTTGAATTACATTGCCATTAAATATACAGAAATAATTAAATGTAAAGCTATGCTCTTGTGTAAATATTTTACCCTAAATATGTTCCCTACATTTCCAGTATTTAGGTTAAAATGTACTATAAAAAGCCTTATCAGGGTTTTTGTAGTCCATCCTTCAGAAAGCTATTCTTTGCCAAGAAAGCATTCCTCCTTGGTGTAAATTTAAGAATTTCTAGAGAGCATGTAAGATCTGAAAAACAAATCTGAAAGAAAGAAAGAGGAGGGAGGGAGGGAGGGATGGAGGAAGGAAGAAAGGAAGGAAGGAAGGAAGGAAGGAAGGAAGGAAGGAAGGAAGGAAGAGGAGGGAAGGAAAGGAAAGGAAAGGAAAGGAAAGGAAAGGAAAGGAAAGGAAAGAAAAGAAAAGAAAAGAAAAGAAAGGGGAAGGAAAGGAAAGTTAGGAAAGGAAATGAAAAGGAAAAGGAAAAGAAAAAGAAAAAAGAAAAGAAAAAGGAAAAAAAATTATGTACCATAAAAGTAGAGAATAAGAAACCTAGATTAATATTACTATGGTTGGACTTCATGGAAAGTCAGTGATAACACAGAAACAGGCTTCAGAGACTAGAATACAATTGAAATTATCCACAGAAGCTTTGAAGAGCAGCCATCCCATACATCCTCAGTCTTCCTCTGCCATTATGTCTAGACTTTTACAATGAACATGAAACTTCATCCTCTTCTACTTGCATCCTTGTCCACGTCCTGGCTTCACTTTACTCAAAATTCCTGTGCAGGTCTTATTTTGATTTACCCATAAATAAGTGATTCGCATTGCCCTCTAGAACTCTGAGGTCTTGGCATATTTCATGTTTAAATTGGTTAAATTATGAATAAATTACCTTACTGTGCATATTCAGATCCAGTCCTGAAAATTTAGAAGTAATAGGGCCTATCAATGATTATCATGCTTCTCATATAGTTTTCCCAGGCCCAAAAAAGAAATCATGGGCTTATGATAAACAATATACAATAAATAAAGAACAAAATAAAGAAAAAGAAAAACAATATTGAGAAAAATCAAAAGTCTGAGAATTAGAGAAATTTAGTGAACTCATCTGCATCTTTAGAACGCTATAAGATGTGACCTCCACCAAGAGGGAGCACAAAGCCAAAAGCATAAATGAGGTTGAGGTATAAATTCACACTAGATGGGTTTAAAAGTATATGGATAATATTAGAAAAACATTGCCAAGAACCTAAGGAGTCAGAAAGATTAAAATCCCCATTAGAGGCTGTAATAACTTCAGCTCACCCCCATCTTTCCTCACAGTGCATTATTTAAATCCCAGATGCTACGGATGTTCCCCAAGATGAGAGTTTGACTCGCGTTATCTTTCTCAGTAGGCCTCTCCATAAATTCAGGTCAGTTTGTGAATTAAAGGCTCTACTTTCAGCCATTCACCCTCACTTTATTCACCATGGCCATAGAGAGTGGATTTACGAGTTTAAAGACCACATCTACTGCTGTCTCTTCAGCAGGAGCTTCCTGTGACTTTATTCTGTTAAAAATGGGCTGAGAGAAGACATTACATTAGCATTTGCAATAACACCACAAAGTATTATTCACTTAATAGTTTGTTGATCTTGGAAATGTCTGTGAGTACGAGCCTCTTCAGATTTGAGAGAGAAAAAAAATTGAGAACCAAAGAGTAAATAAAAACATTTGCCTTCAATCATATCTTCCTTAGCAGAAATATTAAAAGTAAGCATCTTCTTGCTGTGAAATCACAGTTTAGTCTCATTTTCTCCTCCTTTTCTTTATAAGCTTAATGAAAATTTATTTTACACCTCACTGGATAAAATATTTTGGCCAATTATTGATTAAGGTGAAATATAGCAGAATTAAATCTGCTTGTTAGATTTCAGTGTGATAATAGTATCTGTAAAACCTGTACTCCTCGGATTACACAGTCCTTATGATTTATGTTCAATACCCTGACAGACAAAAAGTAACAAAGAAAAAAATTCCTTAGGAGTTCCCAAGAACATATATATGTTTATCTGTTGACACCTTTTACCTTCTTTTCTGTCTTATATTTTTTGTTGTTGTTTTTTCTTTCCCTTTTGAAGTGTTCAAGATCCTTTCAATGGTCTATAGCTAGGGTTCATCAGTTTTTATTGCTTTCTATATTCCATTGTGTTTACACCACACTTTATTCATTCATTCTAATGTTGACAAACATTTAGGTTGTGTCCAATTTCTGGCAATTCTAAATGATGATTCTATGCATATTCCCATGCATGTTTTCTGGACGAGATATGCACTTGTTTTTTTAGGGTCTACAGCTGCAAGTAGAATTGCTAAATTGTGGGATGTGCATATGGTGAACTTTAGTAGAAGTTGCCAACATGTTCCCCAAAAGTATTGTCTGATTTGCATGATATCCAGTAGTGTAGGAGACTTCTCATGGATCCACACCCTCACCAATACTGATATTGGCAAGACTTTGTGTTAGCCAGACAATCTGTGATGCAGGAACATCATAGTGTGGCTTTTATTTGCTTTTGCCTGGTTACTAAAGACATTGAGTGCCTTCTCACACATTCATTGTCCATTTGGAGTCCATCTTTAGTAAAGTCTCCATTTATTTATTTGCCTTTTTAAATTTATATCACTGATTTGTGAAGTTCTTTATATATTCTATATAGTCACCATTCTTTAGATTATCTTTTCACAACTTAAAAGAATCTTTTTTAGTGTTTATTTTTGAGAGAGAGAGAGAGAGAGAGAGGCAGAGCGTGAGTGGGGAGGGACAGAGAGAGAGGGAAGACACAGAATTCAAAGCAGGCTTCAGGCTCTGAGCTGTCAGCACACAGCCTGATGCCAGGCTCAAACTCATGAACCACAAGATCATGACTAGAGCCAAAGTTGGATGCTTAACCAACTGAGCCACCCAGGCGCCCATCACAACTTTTTTGAATTCTTAATTTTAACATATATACAACATGTCAATATTGTCCTTGAATTAGCTCCTTTGTGTTTTATCCTAAAAATCATTCTCTTCTTCAAGGTCATGAAGGTCGTCTCCTATATTATCTTTTAAAGGCTTTATATATTTGACTTTCACAGTTAGGTCTTCAATTTACCTAGCATTGACTCCCTTTTAGTTGTGTGATGTAGAGGTCCAATTTCATTTCTTTTCCTTATATGGATAGACAGATTTCCTACTACCAATTATTAAAATTTCTGTCCTCCTACTACCTGGAAAGCCACAATGTACATATGAAGCTTCTGTATATGTGTATGTCTATTCTTGGACTTGCTCTTCTGTCCCATTTGTTATGTTGTTAACTCCTGAGATAATACCATTTTTTTCTATAAGTCTTTACATCTGACGGTGTATGTCTCCTCCCATGTTTTCCTTCTTCAGTAGCATTTGACCATGACTGGGCAGTTGATTTCCATATAAATTTTAGAATCAGGAAATGAAAACTATTTGTTACTTTTATTTTAAAATAAAACATTTTGGGGCACCTGGGTGGCTCAGTTGGTTAAGCATCCAAATCTTGATTTTGACTCAGGTCATGATCTCATAGTTCATAAGTCCGAGCCCCACATCAGGCTCTGCTCTAACAATGTGGAGCTTGCTTGGGATTCTCTCTCTCTCTCTCTCTCTCTCCCCCTACCACACTCATACCTTCTGTCACTCTCTCTCAAAAGAAATAAATACACTTTAAAAAATAAAATAAAACATATATATGTGTAGTAATGTATATCTAGCCATCCTATGAATCACTTGCTAATTCTAATAATTATTAATTATTATTAATTTCATTGTTTCGGATGTTGTATCCATGAAATCATACAACCTATGATTATTAATGGTTTTTGTTTCTTCGTTCCTATGGCTTTATTTTTCTCATCAAGATTTTGGGTTTATCTATTACAAGACATGGCTTCCTTAGCAAATAGAACACATGATGTTTATTCAATCTATTTAGATTTTAGAGATCACATAGAATATTTGGTTGAGTATTTTAACTCATGAATCAAATAATAAAGGATAAGAGAAAGTTTAGCTGCTGTCCTGGTTGTTGTTCACACTGCTGTGTGAATGCTGCTGCTTATCCAGCAGATCCAAAAGATGATTGATTTTTCCCTGTTGGATCAGGATTCTGGTCAGAGCATGCAGAAATCTTCAATCAGAGAAGCACATACAGACCACTAGCTTATGAAAGGAAGCTATGCTAAGAACCATTCTTCTTGTGAAAAATAGTCTTGGCTTCCTACACTTGTGCAGCAGGACTCCTTCAAGTTAGAAGTGGTACAAGTGAGGGAGGCCTGACTATATGTCCTAAAGCCATTAATATTTTGTACACATCTATGGATCCACGAAGAGATCATGATGCGCAGTCAACTCAGGAAATCAAATTCATGTCTGATTCACAGTTTGCTTTGTCTCATTGACTGGCTCCTGCTAGAAGTGAAATGTTACTTCATTTTGCTTACACACTCAAGGATGGACCTGAAGGCTAGTGGAAAAGATCAATCCCCCATGTGAACAGACTTTGAACAGTATATCTAGAAGTATATTTTTCCTAAAGAAAAAAAGTACCAGAGGTACAAATCTTCAACGATTTATGAGCAATGGCTAACCACATGGCAAGAAGAGGAATTAAAAACAAAACAAAACAAAACAAAACAACAACAACAACAAAAACAGTTGCTGTAGTCCTCATAAAGGAATTTGGAGAAGAATCATAGGTATAGAAATTTCAGAACAAGAATCAAGTGAGAGCATATTTGTTTCTTATGTGAATGCTGACAAAACAGTATGTGCTGTAGAGGAGACACTCAATTGTCAGAGGGACAAGCTTACCCATCCTGGTCAGCTTCTTTCACTAATTACCATAAAACCTAATCAATAGGCTCACAAAGCAATTAGAACAGAGATCATCCCTGTACCAAATAGCAGGGACTTCACCTTACAAAGGCTAAATTAACCACTGCCATTGGTGGGGCGCAGTCTCATAACTGCAGAGAATACTGTTATTACTTGATAAAACACCGTTTCCTTGGAAGATTGGGAAATCACCGAGTGAAATTCTGATTGTTTGACCCCGTCTTTGCTAAGTAAGCAACTTTTTTCACCAGATAAAAATTATGCTGGATATGGATGTGCCATCTCTGACCATAACACTTCTCTAAGCACTATAAATGGTAGATTTTCGAATTCACTGTTATGATATGCACATTGCTTTTGAATCAATAATTCATTTTACAATAATAACAACAAATTAATTCACTCAGATAACAAAACATTGTTTCCATACAGCCATCATGCCACTCTATGCCATTAAATCAACAAGAAGAAATGCTTATTATACTGAGATGCTTAATTCTGGCTATCAAGAAGGAGAAGGTAGGCAAGACTGCGTTTTGAAAACAGAAGATGCTCAGGTAAATTGCCCAACTCCTTCATAACCTGTAATAATAGAAAGAACAGAAACACTCATTAGTATTCAAAACTTGTACCAAGCAATAAAAGTTGAAGTGCTGAGATGCTGGCTGAAGGAAAAGCGACATGGAATATGTGGTAAAAGAAGAAGAACGTAAATACCAAGTGTAGCCCTGTGTACCGAAATGTAGATGTTAATGACCATGTTCTCTCTTCCTTTCAAATGCCTATGTAGCCATCACAATCCCAGACTTTAGCCTCTACTACAAAGCTGTCATCATCAAGACAGCATGGTATTGGCACAAAAACAGACACATAGACCAATGGAATAGAATAGAAACCCCAGAACTAGACGCACAAACGTATGACCAACTAATCTTTGACAAAGCAGGAAAGAACATCCAATGGAAAAAAGACACAAATGGTGCTGGGAGAACTGGACAGCAACATGGAGAAGATTGAAACTAGACCACTTTCTCACACCATTCACAAAAATAAACTCAAAATGGATAAAGGACCTGAATGTGAGACAGGAAACCATCAAAACCCTAGAGGAGAAAGCAGGAAAAGACCTCTCTGACCTCAGCCATAACAATTTCTTACTTGACACATCCCCAAAGGCAAGGGAATTAAAAGCAAAAATGAACTACTGGGACCTTATGAAGATAAAAAGCTTCTGCACAGCAAAGGAAACAACAACAAAACTAAAAGACAACCAACGGAATGGGAAAAGATATTTGCAAAGGACATATCGGACAAAGGGCTAGTATCCAAAATCTATAAAGAGCTCACCAAACTCCACACCCGAAAAACAAATAGCCCAGTGAAGAAATGGGCAGAAAACATGAATAGACACTTCTCTAAAGAAGACATCCAGATGGCCAACAGGCACATGAAAAGATGCTCAATGTCGCTCCTCATCAGGGAAATACAAATCAAAACCACACTCAGATATCACCTCACGCCAGCCAGAGTGGCCAAAATGAACAAATCAGGAGACTATAGATGCTGCAGAGGATGTGGGAGAAACGGGAACCCTCTTGCACTGTTGGTGGGAATGCAAATTGGTGCAGCCGCTCTGGAAAACAGTGTGGAGGTTCCTCAAAAAATTAAAAATAGACCTACCCTATGACCCAGCAGTAGCACTGCTAGGAATTTACCCAAGGCATACAGGAGTGCTGATGCATAGGAGCACTTGTACCCCAATGTTTATAGCAGCACTCTCAACAATAGCCAAATTATGGAAAGAGCCTAAATGTCCATCAACTGATGAATGGATAAAGAAATTGTGGTTTATATACACAATGGAGTACTACAGGGCAATGAGAAAGAATGAAATATGGCCCTTTGTAGCAACGTGAATGGAACTGGAGAGTGTGATGTTAAGTGAAATAAGCCATACAGAGAAAGACAGATACCATATGGTTTCACTTTTATGTGGATCCTGAGAAACTTAACAGAAACCCATGGGAGAGGGGAAGGAAAAAAAAAAAAAGAGGTTAGAGTGGAAGAGAGCCAAAGCATAAGAGACTCTTAAAAACTGAGAACAAACTGAGGGTTGATGGGGGGTAGGAGGGTGGGGGGGGGTGGGTGATGGGTATTGAGGAGGGCACCTTTTGGGATGAGCACTGGGTATTTGTATGAAAACCAATTTGACAATACACTTCATATATTGAAAAAAAAAAACAAATGCCTATGTAGCTATAAAAGAGTTACATTTCCCTATGAATTTCCTAAAACTGTGACTATGAATGTTTTTCTCCTTTTCCTTATTATGGATGTAGGCTTTGCTCTTCCTTTTCCCTAATACTTTATATTTGGTGTGTTTTTTTAATAGTTGACTTATAAGTTGGTTTTCCATTTACAGAAAATCAAGGTAGAATTTTGACCAAATAAGCAGAGAATGGTTATCACTTTGAGATGGATATCATAACTGATGGTGTACTGGGGCTCCTCTTTGGCCTTGTCTTACAGTGAAGACAGACATTTATTACATATAGTAAGCTAAGAGTGGAATTTGAGTAGCCAAACTGATGGAGTATGATGGAGATGTTGAATGATATTCACAACCTTTCTTTTGCCTTGTATTTCTAGGGTTGGAAAGCTAAACATTGTATTTTTTTAGGCACCCTTAATGCTAGAGTTCTGAATGTAAAGTGGGTATTAGATTTGTAAGTTGAAAGTGAGGCAGATCCATATTTTTGGGTGGATAAGTTTGCTCTGAAAACAATGACTGTTAGCAGAAACTGGACTCCTTGCCCTAATGTCTGATTACCAGCTTCATTTTCCAAGGAAATGATGGCTGTGGCATCATTCTTAAAAGAGTCAGAAACTGTTTCCTAAACTCTGGGGGGCAGAAGCAGTGTTCTGGCTTCTTTATCTTAGCTGCAGTGGTATGAAATTAAAGCCAAAACTTACTGGTAGCTGTGTGACTTTAACTGCACCATTTCAGCCAAAAATTGTGTAAGCATATTCTTGGTATTTCTGTCAGAATCTTGAATGATATACTGATTTTGTTTATTACTGCTATTGTCTTGTCATATGAAACATGCACACTCATACACAGAACTTGTTCAGAACTTATTTAGAAATATATAAATAAATGAATGAATGAATGAATAAAGAGTTTTTTTTATTTGTCCTGCAACAATTTTTTAATATATTGCTTCTAATATAACCTTCCCTATAATAGGGAAAAAGGCTATTTCATGATATAATTAAAAAACAACAATGACATCCATTTCTGGATGCACTAAAGGGGCAAAATTTATTGTCGTCTTCTCAAACGACTAAAAGACTGGTCAAAGTATATGAAACAGTGGCTCTCAATACATTGGACATCAGGCAGTGAAGGAGAGTGATTGCTGAGAAAATGGGAAACAAAGTAAATCCTATTATTTCCCCCAGTTTACTGCCTGAAGACATTTCCAGGCTGTGGCTCAAGGCTCAGACAACAGGAACTCAAGCAGAGCCAGAAAGTCTCTCTGACTTGATAAGATAGAGAAAGAAAACCAGGCAGGCTATGGTGGCCAGAACTGCAGGAAAATACATGAGATACAAAATTGCTGCCCAGGAGGAGAACCCCAGACATCTTCAGGGAATCCCTTCAAGAATTCATTTAAGTATTGATCAGTGCATGCCTGGGAGGAAACTATCCAAGGGTGTGGAAAGGGTGACAAGAAAGTATTAGAGCAAAACAACATCTGGGTCTCACAAAGTGCCAGAAAATTGCCTGCTATCACAAGCCATATTGGAAATCTCATCATTAATTAAGGTTTTGACTTGGTAGTGGAGAGAAATTGACCCTAGACTAAATGTTCCTCTCTTCTGCCTACCACAGTATTAGAACAAGATTTAAAAGGAGAATACTATTTTCAAGATTTAATGATATCTTTGAACAAAGCTCAAGAGTACTTTAGGGATAAAAAACATTATCCATCACACAGAAGTAGGAAAAACTTACACTGTCTAGTGTCAGACACATTGTCTAGAGTCATGCAAAAGTAAGGGGAAATATGATCTATGAGGATAACAAACAATCATTAGGGAACAGTAAATTAAAAACACAATTAGTTACTATTAGAGATATTAACATGTGAAAAATTAAAATGACTAACCACACCAAATGCTGTCAAGGATGTGTATAACTAGAAATCTTATATACCATTAGTCAGAGTATAAAATATAGCAAATACTTTGAAAATCAGTTTGCTGGTTTCTTTAAGATTTCTTTTTTTAAGTTTAGTTATTTATTACAGAGAACAAACTGAGGGTTGGTGGGGGGGAGAGGGGAAAACAGGTGATGGGCATTGAGGAGAGCACTGGTGGGATGAGCAGTGGGTGTTACACGTAAGCGATGAATCATGGGAATCTACTCCTGAAGACAAGAGCACACTGTATACACTGTATGTTAGCTAACTTGACAATAAATTATATTTAAAAATAAAAGTTTGCTTATTTATTTTGAGACAGAGAGAAAGCACAAGTTGGGGAGGGTCAGAGAGAGGAGGGAGAGAGAAACCCAAGCAGGTTTCACACTGACAGGGCAGAGCCCAACATGGGACTCAAATCCACGAATTGTGAGATCATGACCTGAGCAGAAGTTGGACTCTCAACCGGCTGAGCCACCCAGGTGCCCCAGTTTATCAGTTTCTTAAAAATTTAAACAGACGCCTATCATATGAACCAGCCATGAATCTCAAAATAGTAATGTTGAATTAAATAATTATATTAAATGAAAAAAGCCAGATAAAAGGAAGCACATATTTTATGATTTCATTTTTGTAATTATTCTAGAAAATGCAAACTTTCTATAGTAACAAAATAGATCAGTGGCTTTCTGAGGATGGGAAGGGGTCATGTAGGGATGAGGAGAAATTTCAAAGAAATACATGGAAACTGTTGGGAGTGGGATATGTTCTTTATCTTGATTGAAGTAAGGGTTTCAAGGGTACGTATAAATATATCAAAACATCAAATTGTACACTTTCCATATATAATTTGGTCTGTTAGTTATACTTCAGTAAAGCATTAAAAAACAAAACAAAACAAAAACTTACAACTTCACTGCCTTAAAGTAACAAAATGTGTGTGTGTGTGTGTGTGTGTGTGTGTGTGTGTGTGTGTGTGTGTGTAATACAAGCTATATACATATCTATTGCTTGTCCACAGGAAACAAAACAAAACAGAGTAATGCAACTGCACATGCTAGTATTAATGAAAATATTTACAACAGGGCTGCTGAAATCAGAGGTGGCCTGTCCGTATGGGGCATGGAACCCTCAAGGATTCCAGCCAACTGAGCTTTCACCATATATAATGTTTCATATTACCATAGCAGAAAGAAAATAATGTGGCAAATAAGATATTTTTGTCATATTTCATTGGCTGAAACAAGTCATGGTCCAGAGCTAGCTTCAAATTAAGTGCTTGTGAAGACCATTGATAGCTAGCTACTAGAATCTATCAAATGCCAAATTCACTTTCTATTTGCCTATAAAATGCACACAGGCTCTTTGCAGGGGAAATAACTCAATAATTCACACAGTCACCTCATCAAGATCAAGGTCTAACAGTTTTTGGTAACGTATTGCAATCTCTTCACCATGATGTAATATAAGGTAATTTTATATTCTGGATATAATGTGTCTATATCTGCAGATTGCACAACTAAAAAGAAAACGTTATCTATCCTCTGACACATCCTCTATACCGGGGGAGGTTGTGCAACATAATTCCAGACATATCAGGTTTTGGTCCATAGAAATACTGTAATCCTTTTGGATATAGAATGTTCTTTGATGGGTGAAAGACCTGAAATTAAGGTTCAAAATTATGTGTTGCCAATTCTGATCAGAAGCTTGAAGGACCACACATGGCCTAACCACGTGCTCCCTTCCCTAACTTTACTCCTATGAATAAGGTCCTATAGTCAAATAAAGTGCCTGCATTCTTCCATATAGCAAGCTTTAGTTCCCTGCCAGCACCAAACATTATTCAAAAGGGATAATCACATTTCTCCTGAGAAATAGAAATTACTCCATTCTCTTGTTCCTACAAAACCTGCTTCCCATAATCCCTCCATTCTTGTCTTAAGTACAAACCTTAAGTTACACTCCATGGCATGGTGTCTTCCTGCCCTGTAGTTTTATATGTGACTAATAAAATGACAATATATATACATATAATTACATATTATCTATTATGTATTTATCTATTATAATTATATATTATGTAATAGATATGTGACTAATAAACTTCCATGATTCCATCTGTCCAGTATCACGTGTTGTGTATATGGTCATTCCCAAACCCTAGAGTGGAAATGCCTCCTTCACCAACAGGTTGAAAAGATGGTCCAAACAATTAGTCTCTGATTGTGTTATTTTAGAAGAACTCCCTTGTCCATTTTTCTCTATGATCTCCTCTGATCTGGTGGTTTCCAGGGGCTGGGAAGTGGGGGAAATGGACAGATATTGGTCAAGGAGCACAAATTTCCAGTTACAATATGAATATGTTCTTGGGATTTAATGCACAGCATGGTGACTATAGTTAACAATGCTGTACTGTACAACTGAAAGTTGCTAAGAGAGTTGATATTAAGTGTTCTCACCAGAAAGAAAGAAAGAAAGAAAGAAAGAAAGAAAGAGGAAAAGGAAAAAAAAGAAAAAGAAAACAAAAAAGAAAAAGAAAATAAAGGAACTATTTTAGGTAATAAACATGTTAACTAAACTTATTGTAATTGTTTTACAATATATGTGTGTATCAAATCATCACATTGTACAGTGTAAACTTACACAACATTACATGTCAATTATACGTCAAAAAATCTGGAAAAAACTAAGGAATGGTTATAAGTGGATTTTGAATTATGGAGTCAGCAAGTGGGCAAATACTATAGGGACTGAACCTCCTCAGTGGTGGAATAAGGACTTTATTTTCTGGGTGAACACACTCTGAGCCAAAAGTTAGAGATATTATTTTATTTATTTCAACATACTTTACTTCTTGTTTTTGTTTTTGTTTTATTTTGCTTAAGCATGGGCAGGTCCCTAGTAATTTCCTTTGTCCCATCACTCTTCCTGCATTTTTCAACAACTCTAATAATAACATTCCTGTCGGACATAAATTTAATGTTTCTTATTTTTCTCTTTTTTGGCACCCCATATGTCATTAGTAGAATTCTAGGAAATACAACAGCAAGGACTGAGTCAGAAACCATTCTGAATGAGAAGTTCCCACATAGAACAATCATAACTGTTAAAATCATCAAGCTTCAATACTTTGATGTGTTCCACTACTATACTTTGAAATATTTACCTATTTCATTTGTACAGAGTGAATAATACCTAATATACCAAATATACTGCCTAATAGGCCAAATATACTGCCTAATATACCAAAAGCAATTTTGCAAAAGGACCTAACAAGGATACAAACTTAGAATAAAGTACCGTTTTCATGGGTCATTTTTAATTACATTATAACATTTACTGAAGTACCAGGAAACAAACATTTCCACAATTGCATATTGTTTACACCTTGACTTAATTTCAGTATAAATTATAAATTAGAATCTCCAATTCATACCCATTGTATCTTCGAAGCAGAATTCTACAGAAAATGTTACCAAGATCAAAGTGGTATAACATTAAAGAATATTGTTAGTCTCTCTTCATAAGATCAAAGATAGGATAATTTCAAATGCTGAAAAAGAAATTTATCTAACCCCATAGGAGACCAAATGTCAGATTTTAGATTAGAATAAGTAAATTAATACCCATTAAGACTGATGTGGAATTGGCAGGAAATTGTCAAGTTATAAGGCACTAATATCTAGTACTATAAGTAAAAATAAATTCTCAAGTTAATGTTACAAGTCTAAGCATATTAAAAAAAATCTGCACTAAAATTGAAAGATTACAACTTGAAATGATGAGAAAATGTCATGATTAGTTATATTAATGACTGCATTTATGTGTTCAGTTAACTCATTTAAGACCATATTCCTTGGTCAAAATATTGAGTGAATATAGATGATCTGGATAAAAATTTGAGTTACACATGGTTTTGAAGTTAAAATTCATATCTTTTGTTGACAAAAAATAATTGCTGTATAAACAATAAATCACTATCTGTGAAACATAAGGAAATTACAACAATTAATGAATGTGGCATAATATGCCTATAACAGAAGACAAATCCCAATGACTCATCAACTATTATATATAAGATGGTTCGTATATGGCCATCCCCCAATTATAAGCTTATCTTCTTATCTACACTTAAAATAAGTATAATATGATCATTGTCCAGCTGGGGTTTGGGTATACTTATTTAATATGGCAGTCACAGGGAGTGACAAATTTTTGATGGTTATCTCAAATTCTCCAACTCTTACTGACAGAATGAATGTTTTTGATTGTTAATATTTATTTTGCTATATAGCGTTTCATCCCTTTGGAGTTTTGTAAGTATATATATCCTATTGAGTATTTGGGGGAGTTATATCCTTGGAATTATCTAACTAATAGCCTCACAAAGCAATTAGACTTGGTCTTAGATTGACACCAAGAGCTCAATTCATACCTAAAGTGAAGAATCCACGAGTCTCACAAAATGTATAATCGATTTACTGTAGGAATGTTTTCTCTGGGTGTTTTTTTGTGTTTTGTTTTGTTTTGTTTTTGTGGATATATTCTTGCACCTTTCTTATTCTTCTAGTACAAGACTATTTTTCTTAATTTATCCATTGCTTACAAAAAACATATCATTATTGGCAAGACTAATGTATATTATAGCTTTATATCACTTTTTAAATTAGTTGTGCTAATGATAGCTGGAAAGAACTGGGTTATATAGTTAGTGTGGTGATTTTCTCTATCATATACTAGATTTACATAAGTTATTGTTGTTGAACTGAACAAGAAAGACTAGTTGAGAAATATGCAAACTTAAAGCTATAAAGAGGAAAATTATGACCAAATTGATAATTTAAAAATGTATGTGACATACAGATGATTGTAGTTCTGATGGTCTTGACCAAAAGTTTCATATGGTAATTTTCTTGTGATGAAGATTTTCTGATTTTACCAATTAATGATACAGGAAGTGTGCTCATAAAGATGTTGCAGGGCCCAAGGCAAAATTTGGCTAACTGTGGTTTTCCAAACTAGTCATAAGTCTAACAGACATGCAACAATTAGCTCTTAGGGACTACTTGGATTAGACCCTTACTGGTCTTTTCCCTGCGGAAGAGTCTCTCATAATTCAGGTGGAATAAGGAAGTTAAGAGCAAAACAAAAACACATGGAATATGTCCTTATACATGTAGTAGTCATCAAACTATGGCCAATGAACCTAACTGGTGACATGAGTTTTCGCTTATGGCCTTTGAGCCAAGGAAGATTTTTGCATGTATAAATGTTTGTAAAATCACAAGAGAAGAATTTGCCATAGGGATTGTGTGTAGCCAAAAACGCTTAAAATATTTTTATGCAGTCCCTGACAATAAAATTTGAAAACCAATGACATAGATAAACAATAGCAATAGGTTATATTATTATTATTATTATTATTATTAGCTAATTTTGTTGACAGCAAGAGAAAAGCAGTAATGTCAAAATAATTACTAAATTTTATACTTCCAAAACAAAATGTCTAATGGCCTTATACAAAGACTTAAGCCTAGTAATTTACCAAATATTACACCTTCAAATCAAAACTCAAGTTACTTAATACAAAAACCTAGGTCTGCCTACCTTATGCTAAGAACTAAGTCAAATTATTTACCACTTTGTACACCTTAAAATGAAAAGATCTAATTACTTTATACTACAAACATCTGTGTTCCAATTATATTATACAAGGACATAGGTCTAAAGACCCCTACAAAGATCTATCCTGTTAGAAATAGTGTGCTAAGCATACTAAATTTGGCAAGAACTAAATCAAACTACTAAAGTTCAGATCATTACTGCATTCAAATCACCTGGTGGCAAATTGGAAAAAAAAAATAGAATTTAGGCTTACACAACTGAATGAGTACATGTCTTGATGCAAGGAAGCTCTGGAAGACTGCCCACCAAGGGTCTTTCATGCCATGTATAGAGGTAGAATTGATTTATAGCTATACTGGAAAAGATTTGGGAGTTTCTAGATGTCTGGGTGTTTTCTTATTATTTTTTTTGACTCTTGACCAAAGTTAGGATGGAGGGATTTATGATATGCTGCTTAAAGCCAAATTTCCACAAATAACCTCCAGGGTGAATTTCTTTATTGGTATTTCAACTGACCTACCTGACTCTAGATAGTCTGGCGGGGTTACATGACAAAAATTACATAAAAACTGTGCTAAAAAATTCTGCTTGGGTCTCTTCTAAAAACTAAGATTCTACACATAGATATTGGGGGTTCAGTTTAGAAATAGACAAGAATCCATACACTAATGAGGACCCTGGAGAGCTTGCTCTTGGTCTGTTTCTAGAACCTCCTATTGCTTTCCCACACACTCTTTTTATCTTGGGGCACCATATCATTTGCCTTTAAATGAAGTCTTCTATGAGTATGTCCTATGGAGGCAGATGAGTCCTTTCAATTATCCAGATTTGGGAGACTTTGTATAACCTCAAGACCACTTCTAGAATTGTCAAAGGATAGTGAGACCATGGCTTAATATCCAAAATGAAAGGATGAAGCTGAATTTATAACTTACTAAAATGTTTACTATATATGCTTACTATATATGGTTAATTATATGCAGCTCAAGTACAGTATTCCAACTAATGCAGAGTGCTGATTTTAATGTGTGTATGTATGTATGTATGTATGTATGTATGTATGTTTGTATTTTGTTGTTATTGTTGTTAAGCTTAGGAATCTGAGTAGTAGACTTTCAGAGGTAAAAGTAGATTGACATTATTTGCAGGAGAATGAGTGATTGATTAGCAATCAGAGGTGTGTTTATTGCACTGTATTCTTTACTGATTAGCTGACTTTCAAAAATGAGATGATGCCATTGATCTGTGTTTAGAGAGGTCATTTGCCTTTGGAGGAATATATAAACGTGTGTGTGTGTTGTGCTCTGTGTGTGTGTATGTATATCTTGGTAACTTATTAATAAAATATATATTTAACAATATATATTTTTTATATTTAGTATATAATTCCTATGTTTTACTAATAAGTAACCAAGACACAAGATTACATAGGGTAAATAATGAGAAACTAAATATGCTTATCTTGTTTATAAAATTATCATATTTGTACAACCTCAGAATTTTAACTGTCTTGCTTTAAGAATATTTTATAACTTAAGATATTTCCACGACATTTTTGAAAAATTTACTCTATCATTTTTTACTGTTTCAGCAGGCATCATTTATACTAATTTATATCTATTGACAATAGTAATGCTTTAAATTCAAGAATATAAAGAATGCTATTCTCAATAGGAAAAAAACTGTTTAAACAAATGAAATAAAATAATAAAATAAAATGAAGCCACTGCAGAGACCAGAGGCCTACTCTTTAGCCTGGCATTAGCCAGCAGATCAGTACCATTTTGAGATTATTTCCAAGATGACATTAGGACTAAGAAGGTTTTCCTATAAGCTTTAAAACACATTAAAGCTAAAATTAGTTGAAACTGAAGACACAATCAGACTCTGGACCTAAAATGCAGTTATGATCTTAAAAATAAGAGGTTAATGTAAAAAATGATAATTAAAGAAGTATGGAAGGATGGAAGGAAGGAAGGAAAAAGGAAGGAAGCAAGGAAGGAGGGAGGGAGGGAGAAAAAGAAGGAAATGAGGAAATAAAGAAGCGGATATATTTGCTCAGCTGCTACAGGGGAAAAATGAAAAGAAAACACATAAAAGTGAGCTATAATGGATTATTCAATCATTATCTGCTTTTCTATTATTAAAAATATCTTCAACCAGTTAACTCTCTAGACTTAGCTGCTTAAACTAAGCCCTGAAATCAGCTCAGGCTGCATTTAATACATTGATCAAATCTGTCACATGGAAAAACAACCACCTCTTCTCACCTGCATTGCTTGAGAAACTAAAATATAACAACCATATTGGTTTAAAGAGAATAATTTATGTTACATTTCATAGTAAATTTTATATAGGAAAACAATCCTTGGTATTCCATCTTTACACAGGGCTTTCTCCCTACCCTCCAACTCCACGGCCACACACACACATACTTACCCAGCATACAAATTTCTTGAGGTATCTTGTTGGGCTGTTCATATAAAGAAAATATCTCTTAGTCTCTTAAATAGAGTATTATACAACAGAGAAAAAGGTTTTGAAGAGAGTTTGTTTTGTTCATTTTATGTCATCGCTATGAAAATGTGTAAGCAAATAAATTAAGTGAAACTATCCAGTCAGTAAATTGATGTCATTTTAGATAGTGATTATATATGTGGTGTGTGTGTGTGGGGGGGGGGGTGTTTATAGTCAGTACTGTAGTTATTAGATCAAATAAAAAGGAAGATTTCATGAATTTCAAAACTACAAACTCTTTAAAATTGTAGTTGCATATAAGGTTTTTTTTTTCTTTTAACAGTCAAAAGAATGGAATTAAAGGCAAAAACATGAGATGTCAAAAATTTGAACCTGCATCTTTAGTATTGCTGCAAGATAGAATATTTAAGTATGCATGGTTAGTTTTGCATATGATAAAAGGGTATATTAAAGCATTATTTATGGCAGAAACCCAAGATTTTTTTTCTAAATAAGGAACTTTTAAAACTGTTGGCAATAAAATGATCAGTGCATTAAAAGGTGATGACATGGTTAACATTTGGAATGAAAGTAGCACTTCATAGTCTGTCATACATATGCATCAGGTGATTCAATAACTGAGTCTGTCATAACAAAATCACAAGAACAGTCCACCAAAACAAAACAGAACAACAAAAATGGCAGAATTGAAGGGCAAACATTGGGCCTGGGGAATTTAAAAAATGGTACTGACATTGAGACAGATATATGGACCAACAGAACAGAAAACAGAGCACAGAAATAGACCTCTAAGGTCAACAAGTATTTGACATAGATCCCAGAATATTTAATGAAATTAAGGATAATCTCTTTAATAAATGCTGTTGGGAAAACTGGATAACGACACACAGAAAAATTAAATTGTACTTATCCATCTTACACTACTCACAAAAATTACCTAAAAATGGGTTGAAGACTTAAACACAAGACCTGAAATCAGAAAGGTCCTAGAAGAAAACATCAGAAATAAAGCTCTGCAACATTAGTCTTAGCAATGACTTTTTGCATGGCACCAAAGGACCAGCAATAAGAGCAAGGACTACATTAATCTTAAAAATGTTCTATACAATAAAAGAAATAATCAAAAGATGTGAAGGCCAATTATGGGATGGCAGAAAATATTTGCAAACCATATACCTGATAAGAAATTAATATCTAAAATATAAAGAACTCATAAAATCAATTATGTAAAATACAAACAATCTGAGTATAAAATGGCAGAGGAGTTGAATAGACAGTTTTCCAAAGCAATTTACACCCCATGTAAATGGCCAACAGGTACTAAAAAAGGTGCTCAATATTGCTAATCATACTGAAAATGCAAATCAAAACCATAATGAGGTATCACCTCACACATGTTAGAATGGCTATCATTAGGAAGACAGGCAATAACAAGAGTTGAAGACATAAAGAGAACTCTTATTCACTGTTGGTGGAAATGTAAATTGGTACAGCCACAATGGAAAATAGTATGGTGTTGCCTTAAAAAAAAATTGAAACAGAACTACTATATGATCCAGTAATCCCACTTCTGGGTATGTATTTAAAGAAAATTAAAATAGGATATTGAAGAGATATCTGAACTCCCATGTCTACTGCAGCATTATTCACAATAGCCAAGAAATAGAAACAATTGTCCATCAGTGGACGAATAGACAACGACAGAAACAGAATACATTTACAATGGAGTATTACTCAGCCATGAGAAGGAAGGAAATCCTATCATTTGTGACAAGATTGATGGACCTTGACGACATGATGTTAAGTGAGATATAAGTTAGAAGAGGACAAATACTGTATGTTATCACTTACACATGGAATCTTAAAAGGCCAAATTTGTGGTAACAGAGTAGAATGGTAGTCACCAGAGGCTGAAGAGATGAGAAAATTGAGGGGATATTCCAAGAGCGCAGACTTAAAATTAGAAGATAATAAGTTCTGGAGATCTAAGGTACAGCATAGTGATTATAGTCAACAATAATTTATTATATATTTTAAAGTTACTAAAAGATTAGATCTTAAATATTTTCACCACAAGAAAGAAATGGTAATTATGTCAGATGATAGAATGTTAGCTAATGCTATAATGGGAATCATATTGCAATATATAGATGTATCAAATAGGCATGTTCTATACCTTAAGCTTAGACAATTATTATATGTCAATTATATCTCAATTATTTTAAGGAGGCAAAAAAACAAACTCCTCTGGAAACATTGTTCAAATAGCCAAACATGCACAATCATTTATTCCATATTCCATGCGTGTCTGTATCAACAAGATGAAGGTGATATTCCTTCCAAAATGTTCTATTACACGATAGATCTGTTTTATATAGGTTCAAATAATTTTATGGAATTTGAAACCATACAGGGAAATTTTAGCAGGAAACTATTTAAAAACAGCCATGTAATTTAAAACATTTTTAAATGTTTATTTATTTTTGAGAGAGAGAGAGACAGAGTGCAAGGGGGGAGAGGCAGAGAGACAGGGAGACACAGAATCCAAAGCAGATTCCAGGCTTTGAGCTGGGGCCCTGACATGGGGCTCGAACCCACAAGCTGTGAGATCATGACCTGAACCAAAGTGGGATGCCCAACCGACTCAGCCACCCAGATGCCCCTTAACAGCTATGTGATTTAAAAATGGTAAGTAATGTGAAATAAAAATTGATCTGTTTCATTTCTACCGTCTAGACATTTATCCACATAATCTTTAGAGAGCACTTGTTAGGGACTTTGCCCTATATTCCATATATGTTTCCCAGTATGAAAAAGTAATAATAACTTTGGCTGGAGTATCATGTTTATTGTTACAAAAATAAATGAATAACAATTTAAAAATAAATATATATTACACAAAAGTATTAATATTTCCCTCTAAGTAATTTTAATTAAATAAAAGTAATGAAATTCCTATTTGCCTCGATGGAAAATACACAAAAATATTGTTTCAGAATAGAATTTTCATTTTCCCAATTCATTTTTTTTATTTTTCATTTTTTAAAATGTTTATTTATTTATTTTGAGGGAAAGAGAAAGAGCTTGAGTGGGAGAGGGGCAGAGAGAGAGGGAGAGAGGGAGAGAGTCCCAAGCAGGCTCTGCACCATCAGCACACAGCCCAACGTGGGGCTCCATCTCAATGGTGAGATCATGACCTGAGCAGAAACCGAGTCAGGCGCGCAACCCACTGAATCACCCAGGCACCCCTTCATTTCCTCAATTTATAAAGTGTTTGTACTTTATTTTTTATTATTAGAAAAATTTATATAATTTATAAGTCAATATTATAGTTTTTAAGTTATCTTACTTAACTTTTAGGTAGGTAAGAATTTAGAAATCTCTAATAAGAAATATAACTCCAATGAAGCTTTTCTATATATTTAAGGTACATACTTTCCCCCAATATAGCACATGCCTGATGGGTGAGTTTTAGCTAATTTTAAAAAGTACAAAGATCTTATTAAAGTTATTTGTTTCTTAGGTAGACAGATAATATTCTTTTATAGATAATTGAAATCTATATTTAAAAGATATACTGTTTCTACTTAATTATGGTGACTCAAGTAACAAGCTGTACCATTTTAGTTATTAGTATATTTATAAATAATGTGTATATGTTTTTAAAATCAAAATGATAGATTTGTTAGAGAAAAATGAAACATCAAACTGAGAAGATGGTATGAATACAAAAATCTTTCCTCCCTTCCTCCCTTCGTTCTTCTCCTTTCCCCTCCACTCTCCTCTAGGTATCTTCAAGTAAATGAATCCCCAAGACAAGCCACTAGAGTCTGATTTAGAAAATTATGTCAGAGAGAATAAATGCCTTTTAAATGGCACCCTAATGGCCCCAAAGAGTTAATGAACCTGATATTCTTCATGAACCGGATTCATTTTAAAGACACCCTTTCACAGATGAGGCGTGTGGCTAATTATATTTGCACATTTGGCTAGCTGCTTAGTCATGCAAAATGAGCAATATTATGGGCCATGAGTCACCAGCCATCTTGCCATATGGACATAATTTTCTGAATATCTTATATATTTTCAAGACTTTATGACAATAGTATCTTATTGTGGAATAAGATATAAGATTGTTTTTTTGAAACTGTTTCTCCCCATTAGATACGCTAGGAGTAACTTTTAACAGAATTTTTAATGAAAGTAACCATTTTAAAATATCTCTTTTAAAGAAATCAAATTTTGAAATGGAGTTAAACAGCATACCTATCCTACTTTTTATGTGAAAATATCCAGCGGGAACTTCACACACAGTCCAGTGGAGAAACTGGAAAATCATCGAGAAATCAATACAGGACAAGATGATTCATATTTTCTTTCCCAAAATATAATGCAGGTATGAAGTATCTTTTATAATCCTTCTGTGTCAAGTTCTACTTTATAGGAAAAATGATCTGAGCAGGATTAATGGTGCCAGTCTCCTCTGTGCAGTTATGTTATATTCTGAAATAGAGAATTTTTTATGCCTGTTGTTGAATATATATGGCAAAATTCAATATTCACTTAGTTAATGTGTTATACTTTCCATAAACCAATACTGCAACTATTAACATTCAACCATCACATAAAAAAATAAAGAGTAATTGATTACTGAAAAAATTAGGACTATTTATAAAGAACAAAAGTGATAACCTAAGTCTAAATGAGTGATATTCTTGGGCAGGTAGTGGAATGAATAAACACATCACTATTCATTATCATCAGAAAAGAAATATGCAGCAGTCAGAGTTACATTTAAATTTCTAAGCATTTCTTTTTCATATTCCATAGATATTCATAGTTCCATGAGATTTCTAAGACACACATGCTGAAGATGAGAAAAATCTGTTTTTTTTTTAAATCAGGGGCTGTTTTTTTGTGTTGTTTAACAGCTTACATTAGAGTATTAAATAACTTAAAGTGTGTTATTTGGAAAAATTATTTCATTTGGAAAATATTTCATAATTTCTTTTGTATGTGCATGTGTTCACATGAATGTGTGTTTACAGTTGCACATACATGTGCCATTTAGGACGCTTTCAGCTTGAACAGATATAAACTCTTTCAAGGTAATACGTTGACTTAATTAAATACGAAAAACAAGGGGAGTTCTTGCACTAAGGTATGGCTTGATTCCAAGTTCAAACAATAGTATATGACTTGTCTTTCTTTCCATCTCTGTGATCTGCTTTCTACAGCCTTCAGTCACAAAGTCCCAGCAACCTTACTTTGATAGTACCCAGCAGAAAATAGAGAATGTGTTTATGCACCTCCTTCTAAATAATCACATAAAGATACTCCATTGCCTTAGTAAGATAAAGGCCCTTGACCATTTCTAAACTGTTCTCATAGCCACAGCAATGTGATGTTTGGCTTTGGCCAGTGAGAGTTGAGTGATTAATCCTAAAATCAGGGATGAAGTCAATCATCTGAAGTGTATGAATAAAAAGTGACAGAGGGGACAGTTATTCAGAGAAAAATTGATATACGATCTCCAAAAACATAGTGAACAAATGTCGAGGTGAAAAATAATACTGTCATTCTTAATCATGACACAATATAAACAGTGTACAGTTTGCACCCCAGACTAGCCTCCCTCTCACTCGATATTTGATAGAACCACTTGGCAGGCTGTGCACATTGGGGTCTGTCCTTTCTATCCTCTTCTTTAATGTCCTGGTTCTCTGCTCTTTACCTATTTTTTCCTATATAGTATACTGGTTGATTTCGGATGTTATTTAATATTTTATCATTTGTCCAATTATTGACTGGTCAGAAGTGACCCACTACAGAACATTGTTACGCTGTCTAATTGCACAACACTCAGAAGACAAATGTATGCAATTCTAAAATCTATGTGGCTCCCATTTTTAAAACATAGTGTCTGCTGATTGGCATTGCATAATCCTTTTTGTAAAATTGATGTTGGATTAGTCCTTTTTTTTAATAACCCTGATTTATAAATAGAGGAAATCATAGATGCTGGACGGCTACTCAGAAATTAACCCCATTATGTTATATCTTATTGGATAGGAACAGCTTGTGTTGTTCTACAAATTTTAGTTTGGTTCTTTTATTGTAAAATATAGATTTATTTTAGCACAAAAATAAATTAACGTGGTTATATTTCATATAAAATAATCCAGAATGTGAAAGCCAAAACTGATGGAAGTTAGGGGATCATCACTTCCCATCTCTATTCCAGAATTAGAAGTTTTGACATTAATAAAATATTCACATTACATTTTATCTTTCAAATATACAATTATATATAAAACAATTATATGTATTTCACAGATGTGAAGCTCAATTCTAGTATAAACAAAGATGTGTCTTTGATGCACTAGAACTTTAGAAAAATATTTGCATGCTGATCGAATGAGAAAAAAATGCCTTCGATTATTTTTGAATGTTTGAATGGTCAGAAATAAATTTTAACTAGGTAGGTTCTACCAATGTACCCCTAAATTCTTAAATGTTTCTATGTACAAGATGCTCTGGTAAGCCCTTTATAGAACTATTTCCATTTAACACTTTCAGCAATTTTTTTAAGTAAAAAAATACATGCTTAAACTGTTTAAGCGAGACACCCATTTTAGAGGTACCAGAGATAAAATCAAAACAGTTTCACACCTACGCCTTTCTCTTAACCACCATAATTTATAAGGTTATGGATAAATTTGTGAATTATCGATATTTATACTCTTTATATTATGGCAAAATTTCAAATGAAACAGGAGTTATTAGTGAGACTTATTTTTGGTAAGGTGGTTAAGTTCATTCTTGTCTAATCACTAGTTCTTAAAGAAGACTTATTCTAAATAATGTTTATTCAAAGATTAATAAATGTGAGTTAATAGTCTATGTAGTGAAATATATTTCAGGATTATAACTATAATGTCATTCACTTTATGTCAAGAAAAGTGAATTTATTGTTTGCACAAAGGCTGTGATAAAATAAATAACCATGTTGAAGGGGGTAAGCCATGAATCTGCTTTTCTCACTTTTGATAATTCCACTGTGTTGTTCAAAGGTTTATTCTGGAAGTTTGGAACTATTCAAGTGGATAATTGAGTTTGGGGGAACTCAAATGATAGATGGAATCGGTGTTAATTAAAGTACTTGCCTGGGGCCTTTACAGTGCTCTCTTAAAAGAAAATAACATCCCCCCAAAGCAGACATTGCCAATTTTTTTTTCTTACAGCCTCTTCTAAAATGTAGAAAATAAACTATTATTTTTTCCTTTCTAAAAATGACTCACAATCCAGAGATCTAATATATATCAATCCTTCTCCTTCATTCTTAAATATACCTTAAAATGTACCATCCCCAGAAAAGAACTTTAAAAAATTTAGGATGGGCCATCTAAAACTGAGCCATTAAGACTTTAAGTTATGCTTTCAAGAAGCATTATATTTTTATCCAATTTTAGAGACTTTAAAGTTGAGCCATAACAATTGACTATATTTAAACATTTTATTTTAAATCATGAAATAGATTTCCTATCCAAAAGCATACATTGTACTATATTAAGAAAATCAAAAAGGCTGATACAGTGGTGTGTATACAATGCAAATTTGTGATTCACTGATGGATAATGTAAGTTTTCTACCAAATAATACTTTTAATGTTTACTGGAGATGAACTCTGGCTAACTACACTTGAAATTGTTATAACAAAACAAACTATCAATAGTTAAGTCATTCCTTCGGTTATGCCTACAAGTTTGCCAGTAATGGCTGATGCCCGGAGTTCCGGAATTACTCTGTCCAGGCTGTTGGGGATTTGTTTCCATTCTGTAAACTACTCCCTATCTTCCAGTACATTTCCTTTTCTTTTAAATTATCCTGTAGTTTCCATTTCTTGCCACCCAAGAATCTTCTGCTAAATTTGAATTCCAGTATAGTTTGTGTAGTGTTATATTAGTTTCAGGTGTACAATATAGTGATTGAACAGTTCCATACATCACCCAGTGCTCATCACAAGTGTCCTCCTTAATCTCCTTCACCTATTTTGCCCATCCCCCTACCCATCTGCCCTCTGGTAACCACCAGTTTGTTTTCAATAGTTAGTTAAGAATCTGTCTCCCAGCGGGCCTCTCTCTCTCTCTTTTTTTCCCCTTGCTCCTTTACTGCTTTCTTCAATTCCATGCTTCTCAAGAATCTTAGTTGATATACTTCTTTATATTATGTGTTGTAAATTTTAGGAGCACATTTTTTTCTGAAATGTTCAGTTTTAATCTGCTTGGTAATATGTATTTTACTTATTTGTTCATATTAAAAGCATGCTTTTGGTGTTTTTTTAAGGAATTTTAAGTCAAAGAATATTGCTACAAATATCAGTATGATATGTAGGCCTAACCAAAAAGTTACAACAAAGTGTACTAATTTTAGTAAATTACACTAATTATAGTAAAACAAAACTAAGAGCAAATTAGATATAGATATATAGATATAGATATATAGCAAAAATTTCACATTTGAAAACCACACCATGTCATAACCATAACACCATGAATAACTAATGAGAAAGCGCTCTTTGCAAGACACAATTGAAACTTGTGCACTGCACAGTAGGAACTTTGGAGTTTAGCCAGCCATTGCTTGGTATGTACACCACTTATTAGAATACTTAATACACCTAGACAGGAAATTATGAATGAATGACTATTCTTCTCTGAATACCAAATTTGGGTTTAACTACTCATTTGGCTACTAGGAAGTATACCAGAAAACATTCATCTACAAACATGAAAATCAATGAGATTGTACTTCATTTTCCATCAGGAATAGTATATCCAAAGGAATATAAAAGGAAAGATATTTTGAGAATTATTTCCATTATGAAGATCCCATAGACAGGCTGTCCACAATACTTGACATAATACTCCCTCAGTTATCCATTTAACTGATGCTCATTTTCTACTTGTAATGTGTCACCTAACTGGTCCTTATGTGCAGTAGGTTAATTGAACATAAACTAAAAGACTTCTAAGTCCTATTAGCCTATGTGTTTTTCAAATTGGATTATCCACAGGATGTAAAATAAAGCAAAAAGTGATTCTTTAATGGAAAATTAGTGTCTTCATTGAAAACCATGCCATGGATAACGTTAAATATAATAATATACCAATTTATAGTATATTTTATATTAAGAAAAATCAATCTACATTATCAGTTGATTCCATCTAAATGCTGTGTGGCATCACAGATTTTTTTCCCCAATTTTGTGCATAAGTGAATTGGAGTTCAGAAAGGCTCAAGGTAACTAATATAACAATGAAGAATTTAAGTATGGATTTCTCCAGAATTATGTGTTCTCACAAATTTCACATTTTCAGAGGTAGGCAACTTTTGTAGACAGCTACAATAAAATTGTAAAAGACATGAAGAAGTGAGGGATAGCATAAGTAATAAGAGGAAAACCAATAAATTAAAACAGAAAATGACATTCAGATGGGAGGGTATTTGAAGACAATGTTTATAATTTTACCAAGGTCAAATTTGCTTCAATGCTTTATTCTTTTCAAATTTGGTTTTAATCACCTAGTAGGATCAAAGGTTATGCAAAGAGATCATATGATTAACCAGCCCAGGCTTTTGGGGAAGGAAGTATTAGGAAAGCATTTTAATAGTGGGCTCGATAAAAGGAAGGTCATCAAAGTACATTTATATTTGAACATTAAACAGCACTTCTTTGAAGTGCTTCCTGATGAGATTCCACTTAGTTAAATATTCTTCCAAAATGCTCTCCTAGCATTACATCCAAATGGGAGAGAGGGTGGGGACCAACTAGTGTGGAGTTCCCGAACAGATACAGAAAGCTTTATGCTTCTATCAGGTTCAGAATCTTTTATTTATTTTTTAGGTTCTATTAAATGGTATATATGTCAGTTCTTTCCATGAAAACAATGTTTTATCTATCCCTTGATCTTTATGGAATTGCATGCTCCTTTAAACAAACAAATGCATCAGAAATGCATTTATTCACCAGCACACAACTTATATTTTAATTGATTTGAATGGGAGCTTTGAATTTATTGATTGGGCCATAAAACAACCACTCAGCTAATTGGGTTAAAACTTATCTTCTAATGAATATTTCCTACTTAGAGGAGTTGTGCTTCACACAATAATGATTAGTGGGCTTCCTGTTAAAAACAACCACATTGATTTCATTTTAACATAGCTCTACATAAACTATTTCTGTAATTATTTATGTAAGTTTCCCTTTTTACAATATTATATGTTATGGCATGGATCGACTAAACCCTTTGTACATAGTTAGCCCTGACACAGACTTTACAGGTAATCTTGTGTTTTAAAAAGGTGAATGTAAGTCGCATTAAACCACTGGATCAGTGCTTCCACGGATCCATTAAAGCACTGGATCAGTGCTTCCATTGCAAATCAGTAAGATGCAGGATTTACTCTTATTTAGTCCTATATAAAGTAGTAAAGCCTTTGTTATTTCACCCTACACAATAGACCCCCCCGCCCCCCGCCAAAGACTGACGCTGATGCCTTTGCATATTTTCAAAGCTCTCACTCAGTGTAGTTCTCTCTTGTCTGTCCTGCAAACTCTAGCTGCCTTGCTCTTCCCTTTCTCCCAAGTCTTCTCAACACAGGGAGGCACCTTGCTCCACCAGAGTCCCCTCTTCTTCTGCTGTGGCTTGAAAAATCTCTCCAGATGCTATCCTGGGGGCAAACCTGGATTTCAACTTGTTTGTTTCCCAATTGCAAGGATCACTGTCCTGGGTTGCCTTATGTTCAATGTTTCAAAACCACTGCTATGTTTTGTCTGGTCTTTTAATTGCTTCAAGCTGAAGGTAACACCTCTGGCCTGTTTCTACATCCTGGCTATAAGTAGAACTCCATTTGTCAGCTCTTAATGAGAAAATTACAATTTCTGAATATAAATGCTAAAATATATACAGTGGAGATAAACACGTGAAGGAAGTAGGCACAACAATATTCATATCAGGCAAAAGAGGAAAAAATAATTATTGATGATATAAAGGGATACCACATAATCATAAAATGAAAAAAAAACAGAGGATATAAGAAATTAACATTTTTGGTAGATAGGTGTAAATATGTACTCTCAGGTACATAGAGGAAAAAGAAGACAAGTAAAATTTTTATATATCCACAGTCACTATAAAAAATCTATTCCTTAATTAGCTATTTTGTCACTTGGGAGGTAATGACCAGCAAAACCTTACAAAGACTACAATAATAGCCTTTATCTAGTAGAAATAATTGAAAATCTAGTACAAACCTGAAAATAAAATTTTATATTAGTTTCAAGGACACATGGAACTTAGCGAAAATCTAACCTTAGAAGTCTTTATTTATTTATTTTAATTATTAGTTTGTTTGTTTGTTTGTTTATTTATTTATTTATTTATTTATTTATTTATTTATTTATTTCAGGAGAAACAGGATCACCTCTGGACTCAGTTGAATTACCTGTTTCATCGTCTTAATAGAAGTTGCAGTCTAATAAAGGATGTTCTTAGGAGTAAATGAAGTTCCTTAGTCTTAGTTTCCGGAGGGAATGATGTACATAATTGGCTGGTCTCAGCAAGTCATTTAATGTTGGTGTCAGTGCTGTTGGTGATGTCCCAGGTGTATGTGGGTCTCTGGCACCCGTGGAAGTTCCTGGAGACAAAGCCAGCACCCTGTGTCCTCCTCATCCTCAGTGTCCTCATTATCATCTTTGCTAATGGTAGTGATTGGACAACGATGAAATAATAAATGGTGTTTCAAAATTGAGTGTTCCACCTAACATCATACGCATATATAAATTCCAGGTAACATAAACTTTTCCATTAAATATTATTAATCCTTTTCTGATGTTTATACTGAAAATATTCATCTCAAGTAATAATATGGAAAAACATGAAAGTGTTTTTTGATTACAAACATAACACTTTAAAATGTTATATTAAATACAGGAAAATATACTTATAGATTTATTATAGAAAAGGATATCTAACAGCAGACTAAATCATACAAGGCAGAAGAATAGAGTTTATACTTTTTGCACCACAATATTACTCAAGATTTAGCAATTCCCACTAATAAGGAAATATTCTAGAAAAGTATGTGCAAATATCTCAGGAAGATAAAAATTGTTTTTGTACAAGGTTATTTTATTATAATGATGCTTCGAATATTTTAAAAGGTAGCAATACTTCAAATATCTTTTTTTTAAGTTTATTTATTCTGAGAGAAACAGAGGCGGTGCAAGTTGGGGAGGGGCAGAAAGAGAGAATCCCAAGCAGGTCCACACTACTAGTGCAGAGCTTGATGTGAAGCTTGAATCTATGAAGCCATGAGATTATGACCTGAGCTGAAATCGAGTCAGACGCTCAACCGACTGAACCACCCAGATGCCCCAATACTTCAAATATCTTAAAAGTACATTAAAATGAAAATGCATGCTAAATATACAAGTATAATTTAAGACTATATATATGTGTATGTGTGAATATATATATGCATACTTATAAACACCAGAACATAACTTACAAAGTATATATAAATATAAATGCATAAAAATATATGTTTATATATTAGAATATAATATAGCAATTAAAATCTATGAACAAATTCTATATGCATCAGCTGATAAAATTAAAAAGCTATGCTGAGTATAAAACATTTGCAGAAGTAGATAACATTTATTTAATATTTTGTCACAAGAAAAACATTTTTCAATCTTTCTATTGTTTAAGAATTTCCAAATTCATTACAGGAGTCCCTTCTGGAGAAGAGGAAGATGAATAGATTGTGGAAGAATACATAAGAATCTTCCTTATATGTAAGTTCCTTTCACTTAAAATAGAAACAAAATAATACTCGGAGCAAACCTGACAAGATGGTAAGATTTGACAAAGTTGGGCTTTCAGTTTACGGCTGTACATCAAATTCTTTTGTCTTTTCTGTTCATATGAATAATATTTTAAGTAAAATTAATTTAAGGAAAAAATCTGAGGAGCACCTGGGTGGCTCAGTCAGTTAAGCGTCTGATTTATGTTCAGGTCATGATCTCATGGTTCTTGAGTTCGAGCCCTGCATTGGGCTCAGTGCTGACAGCTCATAGCCTGGAGCCTGCTTTGGACTCTGTGTCTCCCTCTCTCTCTACTTCTCCCCCACTTGTGCTCTGTCTCTCTCTGTCTCTCAGAAATGAATAAATGTTTAAAAAAATTAAAAAAAAATTTAAACCTTGCCTTTAGTATTGGAAGAATTCAACCCTTTAATTATAGGCAAGAATGATAGGAAGGATATTAATATGAGGCTTAACTTCATACAATTCCTGAGCTTAATGTACAAAATTTCCAGAGAAAGAACATATGACTGACAAATGACTAAAAGTTATATTGCTAGCATCCTCATCTGCTAGATAAGTATGGAATAGCATCTGGAAACTTCTAAAAGACGAGATCACAGCCCCAAAATCTTTTCTTAACCAAGATATCATTCACTCACATAGCATTAAAAAAAGGTACATTTGAAGATATAAAAAAATTCAGAAAATAAAAACAACTGTTTATTCCTTTAAAGAAAGTACACAAGGGGTGCCTGGGTGGCTCAGTCGGTTAAGGGTCCAACTTCAGCTCAGGTCGTGATCTTGCGGTCCATGAGTTCGAGCCTGCATCTGGCTGTGTGCTGACAGCTCAGAGCCTGGAGCCTGTTTCAGATTCTGTGTCTCCCTCTCTCTCTGACCCTCCCCAATTCACGCTCTGTCTCTCTCTGTCTCAAAAATAAATAAATGGTAAAAAAAAAAAAAAAGAAAGAAAGAACACAAGAATCCAACTAAAAATGTAAGCAAAAGATAAATTTCTAAATCAGAATAGTGACTTTCACAACATATTTAAAGTATTTTTTCCTAAGCTCTGCTGATTAAAAGAACGGACAAGAGAAAAACTATTAAGTAAATATTAAGTACAATAAATATTGACTATGCATAATTAAATAAATATGCATATGTATTTATAGCTATTTATATATCAGATATGTATAGCCATTATATATATTATGCATAGCTATAAATACATGTATATTGATTGATATATGAAGTACCTGAAAATTTATAATAAAACTTTTTTTTAAATAAATGGATATTCTTGAAATACAAAGGCATCTTGCAAAGGATAAACTAATGTTCTTAGATTATAGGTGAAAAACAATCTCACTAAAATCTAAGCATTTAGATGGGGCCTTGCATAAAAAACCTACAAATATCATTAAATGGAAATAAAGTAGTTTAACCCAAGGGTTTTAAAATGATTATGTTATTGTGAAAAGGAAAACATTATATATAATAAATATATATTTTTATGTGTACTTGTAAAACTTTACCCAAAAAGACCATATGCTGTGTAATAAAGTTAAGTCACCAAAGTTTGAATCTTGAAACAATTTAGGTTATTTTATAGATGAGAGTGGAATCAGGTCAGTATTACCAATAAGTCAATATAAAATTGAATTTTAAAATTATATCTCAATTACATCATTGTTGCAAATATTAGGAATCAATATAAATAAAAATGTGTAAAACATCTATACTAAAATATAAAACTATTATTGTGAAAAATACATAAGATTTTTTTTGATTACTTGTATGTATGTATTTATTTATTTTAATTTTCACTTATTTTTGAGAGAGAGAGAGACAGAGTTCACGTAAGGGAGGGGCAGAGAGAGAGGGAGACAAGAATCTGAAGTAGACTCTGGGCTCTGAGCTGTCAGCACAGAGCCTGACACAGGGCTTGAACCCATGAACCTTGATATCATGACCTGAGCTGAAGTCGGACACTTAACTGACTAAGACACCAAAGAGCTCCTATTTATTTTTTATTTTAATATGACTGTATTGTTTTATTTTTTCCCAAGTTTTTATTTAAATTCCAGTTAGTTAATATATATTGTAATATTAGTTTCAGGTGTAGAATTTAGTGATTCATCACTTATATACAACAGTGAGTGCGCATCACAAGTGCACTATTTAATCTTCATTATATATTTAACCCACTCTCCAACTCCTTTCCAGTATCTAACAGTTTGTTTTTTACAGTTAAGAGGCTGTTTCTTGGTTTGCCTCTCTCTCTCTCTCTTTTTTTAAAATTTCTTATGTTTCTAAATTTCACATATAAGAGGAATCTTATGGTATTTATCTTTCTCTGACTGACTTATTTCACATAGCAGAATACTTTCTAGCTCCATCCACATTGTCGCAAATGGCAAGATTTCATTCTTCTTGATGGCTAAGTAATATTCCCTTGTCTATCAATATCTATGTCTATCCATCTGTCTGTCCCACATCTTTTTAAACCATTCATTAGTCAATGGATGTTTGGGCTTTTCAGTAATTCAGCTATTGTTGATAATACTGCTATAAATATTGGGGTGCATGTATCTCTTTGAATCAGTAATTTTCTATCTTTTGAAATAGTAGTAGTGCAATATCTGGGTCGTCAGGTAGTTCTATTTTTAACTTTTTGAGGAACCTCCACACTGTTTTCCAGAGTGCCTGTACCGGTTTGCGTTCCCACAGCAGTGTGACAGTTTCCCCTTTCTCTGTATCCTCACAAACACCTGTTGTTTCCTGTGTGGTTAATTTTAGCCATTCTGACAGCTGTGTGGTAGTATCTCATTGTAGTTTTGATTTGTATTTCCCTGATGATGAGTGATGTTGAGCAACTTTTCATGTGTCTGTTAGCTATCTGAATGCCTTCCTTGGAAAATGTCTATTCATGTCTTCTGCCTATTTTTTCACTGGATTATTTGGGTTTTGGGTGTTGAGTTTTATAAAAAAAATGAATAAGGTCTTAAGAAATTAAAGATATATCATATTTACTGAAGGAGAAATCAGTACTGTAACATAGATAATTTCCCCAAATTATTTTAAGGATTCAATGCAACATTAACTACAATCCCAGATCTAATTTGTTGTGAATATTGACAAACTGATTCTAAAACATATACAGAAATACATTTGTCCAACTTAGCAAAGTCAATTTTTAAAGACAAAAAGTGGTGACTTAGACTATAAGGTATCAAGATTTATTACAAAGCTATGGTAATTCAAATTGTTTTTGATATAAGAATACACATATAATTGGAAGACACCTGAATGTGTAGAAATGAAACACTGGCATATAATGACCTAAATTATGACAAAGGTCATACTGCAGTGTCATATACAAGTGACAATCTTTGATAAACAATGAGTCAATTGCATATTCATTGAGTAATAAAGGGTCTGAGACAAGGTCATTATATTGTGATAAAGGAGTCAATCCAAAAAGACAGATAACATAAGTAAATATTAATGCACTCATCAAAGGGTACCTAAGTGTAAAGCAAATATTAACAGGCCTGAAAGGAGAAAGACAGCAACACACTATTAGTAGGGGACTTTAATACCCTACTTGCAACAAAGAATTACATCTAGACAGAAAATCAATATGGAAACATTGAACTTAAAGTACAAGTTAGACCTAGTAGTTCTTTCTGAAGCATTCCATCCATCCAGCAGAATACATATTCTTCTCAAGTGAACATAGAACATTCTCCAAAGTAGATTATATGCTGGAGCAGAAGTATGTCTTGACAAACATAAGATTGAAATCGTATCAAGTGAGTGCCTCGATGGCTCAATTGGTCAAGTGTCTGACTCTTGATTTTGGCTCAGGTCATGATACCAGTGTTATGGGATTAAGACCCATGTTGGCTCTATGCTGAGTGTGGAGCCTGCTTATGATTCTCTCTCTCTCCCTCTGCTCTCTTTCTCTCTCAGAAAAAAAAAAGAAAAAGAAAAAAAAATTCATATCAAGCATGTTTCCAACAATAGTGGTATGAAACCAGAAATCACTAATAAGAAAAAAAACTCAAAAATTACAAATATGTGGATATTTGGCAACATGCTACAGAACAACCGTTGGATCAATGAAGAAATTTTAAAAAGAAATAAAAAATATCTTGAGACAAATCAGTATGGAATATAACATACCAAAACTTATGGGATGCAGCAAAAGCACTTTTGAGAGGGACGTTTATAGTCATAAATGACTACATTAAAAAAACAGAAACGTCTCTAATAACAACCTAACTTTACATCTAAAGGAATAAGAAAAAAGAAAAACAAACAAATTAAGTCCAAAAGTTAGTAGGACGAAAGACAATGAAGAGTGGAAATAAATGAAATAAAGACTAAAACAATCAAAAAAAGTAAGAGGTGGTTATTTTTTTTTAATGTTTATTTTGAGAGAGAGAGAGAGAGAATGGGGGAGGGACAAAGAGAGAGAGGGAGACAGAGGATCTGACAGCAGGAAGCCTGATGGGGGGGCTCGAACTCACAAATCACAAGATTATGACTGAGCTGAAGCTGGACACTTAACCAACTAAACCACCCAGGTTCCCCAAGAGGTGGTTATTTTAAAAGATAAACAAAATGGGCAAATGTTTACTTAGATGTGGCAAGAAATAGAGTTCAAGTAAGCAAAATTAGATATGAATCAGATTTTACAAATACTACTACTCAATACAAAAGATCATGAGACTACTATAAACAGTAATTAGCCAACCAACCAAAACCTTAGAAAGAAATTCCACAAGCTACCAAGTCTCTATCATGAAGAAATAGTACATTTGAACAGACTACTAACTAATAACAAGATTGAATCAGTAATCAACAACCTCCCAACAAAGAAGTCCCTGACCAAATGGTTTCACTGGTAAATTTCACAAAACATTTAAGGTATTAAAGCCAATCTTTTTGAAACTTAAAAAAATAGAAAAGGGGGAAATACTTCCAAACTCAAAAGTCCAGCATTATCTTAGTAAGAAAAAACAGATGAGGACACTAAAAGAAAATTATAGGCCAACATCCCTAATGAACATAGATCTAAAAATCCTCAAGAAAATATTAGCAAACCAAATTCAACAATACATTAAAAGGATCATACACCATGACCAAGTGGAGTTTATTCCAGGGATGCAAGGATGGTCCAACATCCACACATCAATCAATACAATACACAACATTAACAAAATGAAAGATAAAAGTCATATGATCATCTCAATAATGCAGAATAAGCACTTGACAAAATTCAACATTCTTTAATGACAAAACTCTCAACACACTGGGTATTGAGGAAACATACCTCAACATAATAAAGACCACATATAACAAGCCCACAACTAACATCATACTTAATGGTGAAAGTATGAAAGCCTTTCATGTAAGATCAAGAAAAAGACAAGGATTCCCACTCTCACCAATTGTATTCAACTGCTGAAATTATATTCAATTGCTGAGTGTTCAAGCCAGAGCAATTAGAGAAGAAAAAGGAAAAAAAAAGGCATCCAAATTGGAAAGGAAGAAAACTGTTACTATTTCCAGAGGACATGATATAATATATAGAAAAACCTGATAACTCTACCAAAAAACTGTTAGAACTACACAAATTCAGTAAAGTTGCAGGATGTAAAATCAGTATTAAAAAAATAAAAAAGTTGTATGTCTACACACTAACAATGAACTATCAGAAAGAGAAATCAAGAAAAAAAAATCTTTCTTATAATTAAATAAAAAAGAATAAAATACCCAGGAATAAATCTAGCCAAGGAGGTAAAAGACCTGTAAACTGAAATCTGTAAGATATTAACAAAATAAATTAAAGAAGACTAAATATATATTTCATACTCATGGATTGGAATAATTAAAACTCTTAAAATGTCCATATTACTCTTAAAATTTCCATATTACACACAAAAAAATTACAGATTCAATGCAATCTCTATCAAAATTATAATAGCATGTCTCAGAAATAAATACAACAAATAATCCTAAAATTTGTATGGAACCATGAAGAGCCCAAATAGCCAAAGCAATCTTGAGAAAGAACAAAGCTGGAGGCATCATGTTTTGAGATTTAAAACTGTATAATAACACTATACTAATCAAAACAGTTTGGTATTAACATTAAAAAAACAACAACACATAGACCAATTAAAAGGAATAGAGAGCCCAGAAGTAAACCTATTCAAACATGGTAAATTAAGTTACAAAAAAGGAACCAGGAATACACAATGGGGAATGGGTAGTTTCTTCAACAAATGGTGTTGGGAAAATTGGAGAGCTACATGAAAAGAATGATCCTGAAACCCTATCTTATACTGTGCAGAAAATCAACAGAAAATAGCTTAACAACTTGAGCATAAAATATGGAAATGTAAAACTCCTAGAGGAAAACATGGGGTTAATCTTCAAGACCTCAGTTTTGGCAATGATTTTCTATTTGATTCCAAAAGCAAAGGCAACAAAAGCAAAAATCAACAAGGTGGGACTATATCAAACAATCAAGCTTCTTCACAGCAAAGGAAACTTCCAACAAAATGAAATGGCAGGGGCACCTGGGTAGCTGAGTCAGTTAAGCACCCAACTCTTGATTTTGGCTCAGGTCATGATCTCTTGTTCATAAGTTTGAACCCTGCATCAGGCTCTGTACTGACAGCACGAAGCCTGCTTGGGATTCTCTCCCTCTCTCTCTGCTTCTTCCCTGCTTGTTCTCTCTCTCTCTCTCTCTCAAAATATAAATAAATTAATTAATTAATTAATTAATTAAATTTTAAAAAATGAAAAGGCAACCTATGGAATGGGCAAATGTATTTGCAAATCACACATATGATAAGGGGTCAATATACAAAATAGAACTCATACAAGTCATTAACAAAAATAGCAAACAGTCCCAATTAACAATGGGCAGAGGAAATGAATAGACACTTTTCCAAGGTGAATATAGATGGCTATATGAGAAAGTGTTCAACATCACTATGCAAAGGAAATGCAAATAAAAACCACAATGGATATCACCCCGTAGCTGTTAGAATGATTATCATCCAAAATAAGATATAACAAGTGTTATTGTGGATGTGGATAATAGGGGACATTGTCAACTATTGATGGGAATGTAAACTGGGGCCACCACTATGGAAAACATTATGGAGGTTCCTCAGAAAGTAAAAATAGAACTACCATATGGTCCTGCATTTCCACTTCTGGATATAGACCCAAATGAAACAAAATCACTATCTCAAAGAGATATATCCAAAAGAAATAAAATCACTAAGAGATTATCTGCACATCTAATGACATAGCCTAAGTGTCTATCAAAAGATAAATGAATGAAAAAATGTAATATGTATATCACACATATACATCTCACATATAATAATGGAGTTATTCATAATGGGATATTCATAATGGAATAATATTGGAATAATTCATAATATTCATAGTGGAATATTATAAAGCCATAACAAGGAAATCATGCCATTTGTGACTATATGAATGGATCTTGAGGGCATTATGTTAATGAAATAAGTCAAACAAAACAGTCAAATATTGTGTGATCTCCCTTACATGTGTAATCTAGAAAAACCCTGAACTCATAGAAACAGAGAACATACTGGTGGGAAAGGGTGGGATGTGGGGAATGGGTAAAGGCACTCAAAAGGTACAAACTTTTTATAAGGAAGTTCTGGCAATGTAATATACAGTAAGGTGACTATACTCAACACACTGTATTACACTCTGAAAGCTGCAACGAGTAAATCTTAACAGTTCTCATGACAAAACAAATTTCGTAACTATGTGAGGTGATGGATGTTTACTAAATTTATCATAGTAATCAGTTCACAATATGTACACATATCAAGTCATTATGTTGTACCCTTAAACTAATTTGTGGTTATATATCAATTATATCTCAATAAACCTGGAAAATAATTAAAAAATAAAATTTAACATAAATACAACAGAATTAACTCCTAAAAATAAAGTCAAAATTAATTGTTTTGATAATAGAAAAGTCAAATATATAGGAACTTCACTGCCAAAGTTAAAACTGTCAAATCAAAGGACAAAAAATTTGAAAATTTAAAATAATTGTTAAAAACAAGAAATATCCCAGTTATACTTAAAATGAGAACAATTAAGTACATTAATTAGGTAAATTATGTGGGTATTGCTAATAATTAGCAAGATGCTTGAGAACATGTGTAACCCTCCGGAAAATATTAACAATTAAATTAATGAAGATATGAAAACGCAAGTAGATAGATCAAATAAAAACATTTTAATCATGTGATATATTTTGTCATTTGCCTAAATTAATTTGGTTCTAATTAGTCAAAAATTTAAATATATTAGACTAGCATCCTAGCTAGTATAACCTTTCAAAAGGTACACAGAGCAATAGTACCTTTCTGCAGTATCATTTCCAATACCTTGAAATGGTTGAAGATTCAATGAAAATATTAAAACAAATCCAAAAAAGTATGCTGTTTGATTTTACTCGTTTATATCCATGAAGGTATTTTTCCAAATAATATATCCATAACATTACAAAGAATAAACCCAAATTAATAGAGATGATTTTTTATTTCCATTTCCATTTGATCCTTTCCTAAGTTAGGAAAGGTACTTTTGACTTCAGGTAATAAACTAGCATTATTTCATATGGCTTAGCATATAAACTCTTTTCTACCATAGTTTTGTGTGGTGTTTGAAATATAAGTCCCAAACAAAATTTTGTTATTCAAAATGCAGCTTGATTTTTTTTTTTTTTTTTTTTTTTGAGAGAGTGAGAGAGCATGAGAGGTAGAGGAAGAGAAGAGAAAATCCTAAGCAGGCTCCACACAGGGCGTTGCAGGGTTTGATCTCACAACCCTGACGTCATGACCTCAGTAGAAACCAAGAATCAGACACCCGACCAACTGAGCCACCCAGGTGCCCCACAGCACCTTGATTTTTCATTAGATACAAAGGATAATTTTTCTACAATATTGGAACTAAGAATGTAATCACTGACGTTGGAAGATATACTTCCTGTTAAAAGTTATTTAATTACATACAACTTTTTGCCAACAGAAGTTTATCTTATTTACAATCATTTTTCTTTCTTGAGCTTTTAAACAATGAAGAAGCAAAAGGTGAATCAATTAAAGGAGAAACAGGACATGGTCAGATGGAAGTGCACCAGTATATATTTAAATACGTGTATGCAAACATGTATTTAATATCAATTATACTTAAGTGTGGGATAAAAATCTATAAAATTCAGATGAATTCCAATCCACTTCTAAATTTTATATAGAATATATGCTTAATTGCTTTTTGTTTGAAATTTCCTCATTATGTTTCTGTGGAACTGTCAGTCCATTGCATTCAGATGAAAAGAAGTATTTAAATTCAAAGAGATTCTTCTTCCTTTCACAGGGTGAGGATATTTATTTCCATTTATGTATTAGGATGCCATGGCTACAGTGATTATCTTTGTGGATAAGAGATTATTTTATCAATGGATTACATTCGTGTTCCACCCTTGAGTTTCCAGCTGGCTGCTGTAATCATGGTTTACATGCTCTAGTTGTCTCGTCATTTGAGAAGTTTATTTTATATTTACTGCTTTTTTCCCCATGAATGTGCTGAAACTACTTAAGACCACCTTTTGGAGAAGAAAAGCAAAAGAACAGTGATAAATAATCTAAAACTACTTACAATCTTAAATAAATGTTAACATGGCCAAACTTTTCTCCGTTATACAAACATTGCACTATTTTGGAGTAGTCTGTCTTATCCAAGTAGACTCTGAGTACTTTTAGATATATATATATTTTTTTTCCATAGCCTGTATGATGTTTCCCAAAAGAGTAGGTATTTAAAAAATGTTTCTATGGCAAAAATATTGACAGAATTTCCTATAGATTATGGAAATATATCTCTTACTTGGCATCTTTGTAGTTAAAGTTTATTACTAATTTTATGACTAAATTTTTCATAACAATAAAAAAGAATATTAAGTATTGTCACACTCTGAAAAGTACTGAAGAAATTTCAACGATTTTTTTCTTTTTTTAAATTTTATTTATTTATTTTGAGAGAGAGAGAGAGGCAGAGAGGAAGAGAGAGAATCCCAAGAAGGTTCTGTGATGTCAGCACAATCTCACAATCTCACAAACCATGAGATCATGACCTGAACCAAAATCAAGTCAGACACTTCACCAACTGAACCACCTGTTATGCCCAGAATTCGTGATCCCCAGAGACCACCAGGGAGCCGAGTCCCTGGTGCAAAAAGCAAAAGAGACTTTATTCGAGCTAGCTCGAGCTCAATCCCCTACCTGCACCGACGCAGTGGTGAGATACCAGGGAGAGAGTGAGTTTCAAAAGCACAAAGGTTTTATTGGGGCCTAGGGGCAGTTGGTGAGGTAATGGCTGTGGCCTCAGCCGATTGGCTGGGGAAGGGTCGTGGCCTCGGCCGATTGGCTGAGGAAGGGTCAGAGTCCTGTTAGGCAGGTCGCTGGGCGTGTTTTGATCAGGAAGTTTGAACGGGTGAGCGGGAGGTTACTCAAGGGGAGGAGGCTTAGTCTAGGTGAAGGACACAGAACAAGATGGAGTCCGCCGGTGTAGGCCCGCCCTTTCACACCCAAGCACCCCCAATCTTCTATAATCTAAGTGCTGTTAACTTCCATTCCTCATCTCTCCTTTTTTTAAAAAAAGCAAAGTATTTAATACAATAACAATATAGAGTATAAGAATAAATAATAGCTCATGTTGGCTTCCTAAGGAATTTTTTTATTAATTTTTTAAAACTAAAATTACATTGAAATATTTCATCAGATTTTGATGATCTCCTATCTTTTCATTTCTCCTACTTTATCTCAACAAATCCTTTCTAGATCTTGAGTTAGTATGTTCTGTGAAGAAAACATTCTACCTCTTCCATGTTAGAAGGTCTCCAGTGATTAACTGGTATCCTTGATGATATATAGTATTTTTTTTTTGAAGATTAAGCATTAGTTTTTACTGCTGGCTGAATCAATATTAAAATTGACAGTAGCCTGATCAGCTTCATGAAATTAAATTAAAAGAACACACACACACATACAACTTCCATCACTGCCATCCTGGATACTTTGATCAACTATTATTGGGTTGACTTGGAGAAGAGGTTTACTGAGTTAAATAGATTAACTTTCCCCAGATTAAGAACTGTCATTGCAGAAGGGTTTTGCCTGAGAAATAACATTTGAGAAAAGCATCTTTACACTCAGTATCTGTTCCGAAAGCTCCTTCACAATATTTCCCTCCAAAATCTTTTTAAAAAGAACCTTCCAATATTACTGGTTTCACTCTGTCCCTGTGCATCCAGCCGTCCCAACAATACCATTAACCACTGCCTCTACGTTTGAATGGATCTCTGCATTTTAGAATAAAGCACCTAGCCTTGCAGGGAAAGTGCACAACAATATGTGCTGAGAGAAACATTGCCACAAGGGTTCCCTACCCTACTCTCCTCCTTAGTCACCTCTGCATTCCTTTTTGATGCTAAAATCTTCAATTCCTGCTTGTGGAAAAAATCCAATGCAAAACCTTTCATAAACCAGATAATCAGTCATTGCCCAATTCCAAAACCAAGGTAATGATTCTAAAATGGGAAATATTTTCTCGTTACAGAGAACTGAGATTTGTTCCAAATCCTAAATAGCCTCTAATGTAATGAAGGAATTACATAGGCTCTATAATGCATTTCCATCAAAAACATCCATGAACCACCTTTTGCTTTCTGGCTATAAATTCCCACTTTTCCTTACTGTATATGGAGTGGAGCCCAATTTCTCTCCCATACTGCAAAACCCCATTCTGGTATACCTCCTAAATAAAGTTTGCCCTATTGTTCTTTAACGATGTCAAGAATAATGTTTTTTTCTACTAACAAGATCTCTCCTTCTTCCTAAATGTCACCAGTAAGATCTTGTTTCCTATTCTTTCCCAATCAGATCTCTAAGTCTGAAACAAACAAAAACTTGTGAAGTTATACATTAAACCTGTGTTGTAATTTTCCAACACACAAGATTAACAGTGGCTCATTAATTTCAGCTGTGTCTGCCCTTAGGGTTTTTGTTTGGCTGAGATATAAGAGGTCTTTTAAGGAAATTATAGAAACTGTTTTGTTGGTTTTTTGTCCATGCCTTAAGATGCAAATTTTAAAACATAAATCTATTCTTTTTCCAGGGTAAACAGAAGCAGACAGCCACAGTCCTTACATTCCTCATGACCCCTAACTCATGCTAGTCTATTATTTCTCTTTGCTTCAATAAGTACTTCATTTCTGTACACTGAATGATGTGGCTTTCCACGTCACTTTACTGAAACTAGATCCTCACTGCCTACAAAACTAATTGGTAGGAAACCTATACATATACCTATTCCTTAAATGTTTATGATCTCTCTACTCTACTGAACAGTATTCTTAATTACAGATAACAGAAATACCTTGTTATTTTTCATATAAGGGAATTTAATGAAGGAAGTGTGTTTGTGTGTGTGTGTGTGTGTGTGTGTGTGTGTGTGTGTGTGTGTACACACATATAATAGCTTCCCAGGATTATTGAGGAGGGCTGAAATCTCTCTAGTCTGTCTCCAGAAATAAGATTTCACAACAGAAAACAGACCTGTCCTTCCCAGTTCTGCAATCTGGTATCCTGAATCAGGAAACTCCTATTATAATTTCAGACATCAGAACCATGCTGATTTCCCTATCATCAAGAACAGCAAAATGATTGTCTTCTTGAATGCTCTTATCTCTGAATACTTTGGTTCTACTTCAAAGCCTGCACAAATGTATCCAACTAACATCTTAAAATACTACCTTAATCCCAAATATCAAAGAATGCAAGCTTCTGCATTTTAGAAATAATTCGAGAGGAAACCAAACAAGTCAATAAATATCAGTCACACTTATTTACTTGTGGTTTTAGATGTATGGAACAGTTTTCCAGTTCCCAAACACTGTACTTATATTTCCACTAGCACTATGTTAATATTCCCTTGTCCCACATTTTGTGTGATATGTCTCATCGTATAATGCCCAAAATCCTAGTGGCTATAAATTGATGCTAAACCAATCAATTGTTTTGTCACATACTTCTATTATAGATACTTTGAGCAAAATTTTTGTTATTCATGAAAGTTTAAAAATCTATTTGTCAAAATTCATTGACTAATATAGATATTAAAAATATATTACTATGTGTGGATTTTTTAAACATGTAATTTTTCTATGAAATTGTTATGCTATTTCTCATTACATTCTTAATTTTATTGTATTAAGTAGATAATTTGTTCTTTGTATTTTTGTTTTAATTTCCCTATTAGCTAAAAATTATTTACTCCTTCCATTTAGACTTGACAGACTAAGTTGAAATGAGAAGACATCCTTACTTTTTATTTTCTAAGACATGAAGATTTTGGTTAAAATATAACAATAAATACATAAATGCAATTAACATCAAAAGAAAATTTTTGAAATTTCAGAATAAAAGGCCAATGGAGAATACTGTTTAAGAATGTGGACACTGGAGATAAACTATCATTTTAAATCTGGCCCTTCACTAATCAGCTGCGAGATGATGGGACAATTACTTAGCTTCTCTGAGCCTGGTTGGTTAACTTATAAAATGAAAAGAGTATCTCCTGAAATTTTGTGGACACTTCCTGTTTATAAAAGATTATATTAAATGCTTTGTAGGGTATGTTATTCGCCTATCTTTTTCAGAGAAACTGACCACTCTCAACAAGTTTAACCCTGGGATAATGTGGAGACAAATGTTGTATGACCATTAAAGGAAGTAATTTTCCTTCTTGGCACATAGAAGATATACTTCCTAACCTGTCTTTCACCCATGTGAGTTCATGACTGAGTTCTGGTCAAAGGACTTTGGGGGAAAATTATTTTGATCATGATCTTTCCCACTCTCTCTGTCCTGGTCTACATGACTGGCAATTAAAGATGTTATGTTACTAGAGATATATATACAATGAAAGATGCATGAATCTTAAAATTTATTACTTGGAGAAGAGCCACCAAAGAGAGCCATCTGACAAATAGTATTCACATAAGACTTGTTGTAAGTGGGAGATACAGCTTTGTTTTTTAGTCACTTAAAGTTTTGGGTTTCGTGTCATAGCAGATGGTGTTTTTTATAGAGAGAAAGATGTGCAGACCTGAAACTCGTGTCAGAAATGATTGAAGAAGGGAGAAAGGCACCCGACACTATTGGCCAAAAATCGTGTGCTGAGCTAATCTGATTTTTTTGTAAGAAATTTAGAAATGAGACACTGAAATTCTAAATCACTCAGCAGAACTGAAAATAACTGTGTGGGTGCCACCTGAAAATTTGTATAGGAGAGTTAAAAAACCCCTACAACTGAGATTCCTAAAATTGAAGTCCTTCACATTATCTTTATAATCCAAATATCTTTTAAATATATTAACTAACATTGGTGTGGATGGATTTCTATACCTAGAACCTAATTTTCCTTAGAAAAAAAGAAGATGGCATTCCTCTGGATTCTGTTATCAGATCTCTTACCATCTGTCTGCATAATCATTGTACAAGAGTCAGAAAATTCTTAGTCACAAGACGAGCTGGATCCAGCTGCTTTAAAGAGACAAAGAGTGCATTAAAAAAGATACTGTGTAGTTCACAGAGCAGTCTGGCAATGAAGGCCCCGAGGCAAAGGGGCCAGGAGCACTGCCCTGACCGCCATGCAAAACCGGTCTGGTAATAAACCACAGCCATTGTCACCAAGCGCTAGAACCATGCACCACTGTTGGTTACCAGATAGAAACTAAAATTCACAGCAACAGTTAGCAGAACCACTGCTGGAGTGTATTCTGATCTCCATGTTTCTGGAATTAATGGCTTACAAGAAAAAGCCTGCAGCTAATGCATCTGCAGAGAGCCCTCAAATATGTATTGAACTCTTCTGCAATAATACTACTCTTGGATTTCATGTGGCACAGAAACGACTTTGTCCTGGAAAACTGGTGAAAATATGTGGCTAACTTCTGACAAATAAGATATAAAGAGAAGCGATGTTTGCCACTACATTTTAAGACACCTAGGAAGTAACACATATTTTCTTTTCTACACTTAACTCTTTCCTACTGGCTAGAATATGTTCCATCTTGTTTGACTGAGCAGAATGAAAGCCTTAAAAAAGCAGGAAGACAATTGTTTTTTATTTCTCCTTTACTTATAACTGCCAGAAATCAGAAGTACATGTACTTGTTGGAAAGTTTTATACCAAAATGCTAGCTGCAACATTTTTGGGGAAAATTTAATTAAAAAAATAAAGTACCCTATCATAAAGGTAGAATGGGTGAGATTCATCAGTAACAACTTCTACGTAATAGAGACTTGTTCATGAGCCTGGCCCTAGGGAATTGCATTGGAAGCTGAGAGGCCAATAATTTTATCTTATATAATAGTTGACAATTTCTTAAATATATGAAAAAATATTCAAATGCTGAATCAAAAAACCCCAAATATCTAAAATACTTCTTCTAAACAGTATTTCCTACATCTGAATCTATAATCACCATTAAACTTATGAAGACTCTTAAATCTATCTCCATAGTGCTATTCTATATCCTTGACATACTGCCTTCTATATCTTATATCTAATCAACAATTCTGATTAGTAATAAAAAAATTAACCCATGCATCTATTGACTCTCCAAATTCTATATCATTGCTCTTATTTCATGGTTCCTTATCGTTCATCATGGTTATTTCATGGTTCCTTATCATTCATCTTATATGTGTTTATATCATCAGTTCTTTGATTAGAATACAGTAGTCATATCATAGACACGATTAATGACATGAATGAACAGGTATTTGCCAAGTTTCTTTTGTAATAGTAACATTTTTACTAATTCTACTATTTTGTATTTTTATTGTTTTAAAAAGACTGAATATGTTTTAATGCAAAGTATGGTTTTTGTAATGATTTGGGCCTTGTGTTTTTTTAAAAAAGAATATGATAAAGCATATTAATAAATCAAAATGTTTTTCACGTTTTACAAATATAAACATGTATAACTCATATTTTTTTTCTTTGGGGGGGAGGCTTTTATTACCTGAATATATATCCAAATTGAAGTCCTGTTTTTAATGTACATTAGTTATTTTATTTATTTTTATATTTTTTAATGTTTATTTTTGAGAGAGGGGAGAGAGGGAGAGGGAGAGGGAAAGGGAGAGAGAGAGAGAGAGAGAGAGAGAGAGAGAGAGGGAGGGGCAAAGAAAGAGGGAGACACAGAATCCGAAGTAGGTTCCAGGCTCTGAGCTGTCAGCACAGAGCCCGACACGGGGCTGGAACTCATGAACCATGAGATCATGACCTGAGCTGAAGTCGGACGCTTAATGGACTGAGCCACGCAGGCACCCCTAAGGTATATTAGTTATTTTAATTAATTTCATTCTGTTTTTTATTTTTCACTCAATGTATATTGTGATAGAAATTTATCAACATGATAAACTTCTCTTTCATTAACATATATTATCAAAAGGGTTTTTGATTTCATAAATGGTGTAAATACATGAAAAGGAGATGGGAGTTGAAATTCTGATTTGAACTCAAAATCTACCTTGTATTGACTTAATATACCCAACTGCATATTGTATGAAAGACACATGTCCTACACAAGACCGAGATTTATGAAGATTCCTGGAGGAAGAAATACAGAAACATCATGTATTTCATGATAAATTCTGGTGCCATTTCCTCCTTAACCACAAGTTTCATTAATACATATATATATTCTCATATATATATTCATTCATGTATATCACAAACACTGAAAACAGTGATAGTTATTTGTGAAGATTCTGGGGACATGTGGAGTGGTTCAAATATTGCATTTAAATAAAAATTACTTTACACTTAAATTTGTTTTGTCCACCCACTTAATGGGGATTTATAATCATTCAGAGTCAACAGAGTGTCACATTTTGTTCTCTTTTTTTCTCCTTTTTACCTCTTGTCTGCTATTTAGCCTTTCTCTCCTGGATTACACTGGGAACTTCAGTAAGCATATAATAATATCAGTAATATATTAAAATCATACACATACATTCTAGGCATTTTGAATTACAAGTAAAGCCTAATTTAATTTTCATCAAAACCTTATGGTATAGGTGCTACTATCATCTTTATACTGTAGATGGATGAAGTGAGTATTAGAAAATTTAACAAAAGCTTTGTATCTGAAATGGGCTACAAATTTCTGTCTTTTGTTTTCAGAGACATTGTTTATGTAGGGATTAGAAAACCTCTAGAGTCTTGGCCTTTGTTATGAACATATGATTGTTATAAAACTGGCTGCCCTCATACATTTGAAATACTGTCGTAGCTCTTACACTGAAAATTAAAAATTGTCTATTTAGTTTCCTGTAGGTTCTAACAGACTCCCTAGATTGTAGGACTCCCTGGATTGTAAGACTCCTTAGATTGTAGGACTCCCTAGATTGGAAGGGCAGGAGTATGTGTACCTTGTTTATCATTTGGTAATGATGGTCTTTCATTGTCTATTTCAGTCATTACACATAGCAATAAACATTTATTGAATAAAAACTTGGGTGTATAATTAGGACACCTTAATATAGATTCAGCTGATTTCTGACTCTAGGAATTTGGTTTCAGTGTCAAAATCATTTGATCTATAAGCTTTAGTGGACTGAAAAATTCAGAATTAAGGTGGGTCATTAAACACCCTGCTAATATGAAGCCCATACATAAATCATAAGGAATCTATACTATTATTGTGATTGAGAGTTGAAATGAGTCTATACTACACTTATCCATATTGAAAGCTCTTTTTTTGTTCAAAATAACATGCTAATATCATATTTCCATTTCAGAAGCACAATAAGTATGAACACAAATATTCCATAATAATAAATTATTTCAAGAAACTTATATAGAAATAAAATGATCAGTAATCAAATAGATTTAAAATAATACTTCATGAATTATATTATGCTGCAGTGAACACTTCCAGATGGCGATATTTTGAAGACTTTATATATCACATTCTTATTAGCTTATGTTTTTAGTATTCTTAAAACACTGCACATTGGATTTCCATTTAGGAAATTAGCTAACTTGAATTTATTCAAACAGGATTTTATCTATTTCATTCTTTAACAGAGCCAGTCATATGACAGTAAGTTATTAAGTAATCATCCAATATTAAGATTAATAGAGGAAAGGATCAAAGATCAGAAGTCTTGTTCCCATTTTTTCTCTTAATTCAAAACTAATTCAGAAGAATATTGAAATAACTTATAATTTATAAAAAAAAACCTTGTGATTAATCTCATAGATATTTACCCAAGTTTGTTTATTCTGTTTCTATAGGAACTTCTCTGCCCTGCTTCCTAGGTTTTGGTGACCCTTAGATTTATGAACTCAGCCTACTGCCTTTTTCTTCTCTCTGTTTTCACTGGAGAAGGTAATCTGCTCACATATGTTATAATATGGGTAATATTCAAATCTATTTCTAGCTCAGTAGAGGACCTACTTTTAAAAAATGCTTGGACAGTTCAGGCACATGTGAAACTTTAGTTATTTTTTTAAGTTTATTTATTTATTATTAGAGAGAGAGAGAGAGAGAGAGAGTGAGAGAGAGAGAGAGAAAGCATGAGCACATGAGCAGGGAAGGGGGAGAGAGAAAGGGGGAGAGAGAATCCCAAGCAGGGATCGATTTCATGAACAATGAGATCATGACCTGAGCCTAAGTCAAGAGTCAGACGCTTAACCAACTGACCCACTCAGGTGCCCCAATTCTTCTTATTATTTGCAACCTCAAGGGAAATGTGTCCCTTCTCCTCTATTAGATTTTTACCAGCTTTTATATTACCTTCATGCCATAAATATGAATGTCATTAAGCTTTTTCTTTTTTTTAACTGGATGGTTTTCAACCTTTATCACCTCTCTAAGGAGTAAAGTACATGAGAACACATCTCATTGTCACAAAGACAGAATTACTGTTGGTTTTTAGTAAACCACAGCCAGATATCCTAAAATCCTACAATATAGTAGATAATAATAAACAAAGGATTATTCCTCTGAAAATGTCAATATTACCTGTTTCAAAATCAATGTGTTATCCACAGTGTGTCAATCTAAAATCCTCCTTCTTTTACTTTTGCAGTATTTCATATATTTATTTATTTTTGATCCCTAATACAAATTGCTGTTTCAATATCTCAGGATATCTTGGCTATTCTAATGCAGTGTTTTATGAAATGTTGCATGAATTACATTATTCAGGTATTTACTGAACAAATTTAATTTCCTTGAATGTGCCAGACATTGTTCTAGGCCCTGGGGACAGAGTAATGAATAAGTCAGGCAAAGTACCTTCTTTGAAACAACCTCATTCTTGTGAGAAGAGACAAATGACATGAAAATAGACAAATTCAGTCAGAGAGTAAAAAGTAATATGTAAAAAATTCAAATACAATATGATAGGAAGTAACTGGGAAAGCAGAGGAAACTTTGGTGAGGATGGTGAAGCAATGGGAAGAATAATAATACCACTTGTATTGAAAAAATACAAATGATTGTATCGAATAAATAAGAGATAATTACAGATGAAGTAGAGAGAAAAAGTTGGAGACTGAAATGTGATGAGGTTGCTGGATAGTTAGGAGGCAGATGACATGGGCCATTATAAAGAGGGTAACTATACATTCCGGCTTGCCCCAAATGAGGTTATAAGTCTTGTTTTGGTGTAATAATCAATAGTTCCCTCTTTCACCCTCAGAAACTTTTACACAAGGAATTATATAATCATTCCACTTACAGGATACATCCAAAGATTGGTATATAACATGCACAATAAGTTGACTGAGAATTTTTTGTAAGTTTTCAGCAATGGGCTGGCATGACATAATTTAAACAACCACAAACACAACAACACTGGCTGCTATGTGGAATTGTATTGGTGAGGAATGAAGAAACGAAAAGGTGGAAAAGATCAGAAGATGTAAACCAAATAGAAGTATATTGCAACACTTCCAGTGAGAGCTCAAAATGGAATGGACAAGGGTTATGATGGTGAATATGGCGCTAAATGAATAGAGTCCAAATCTGTGTAGGAGGTAACCACTGTCTACAGTTATTGGTCTACAGTCTCCCTCCATGCAAGTCCACCTGGCAAGATCAGCTGTACCAACCTTTCTAACAATCCAAATATATCCAACTCCTGCTCTTTTTCTATTCCATTAGGATCTTGATTGGCAAGATTGTTGATTGGCAGCAACATAAACTCTAAAGAGTTCAACTGAGTGTAAAAGAGAGCTGATGCCTGGATATCTCTGTGCCTTCTAAAGGGCATTTCTAGCTTTCACGTTACCATTGTTAACACAGACTTCCTTTTTTTTTCTTGACATACTCCACAATATAACACCCTTACTTTCTTTTACCTGCAAATATTTAAACTCTTTCCTCATCTATTCATTCTTTGGACTCAGCCCAAGTATTATCAACTCTAATTTGCCTTTTATGAACTCCCAACTTCACCAATTCATGAATTCTTTAAGGTTATTAAGTAGCAAGTTGGTTAGAAATACAGGGCAAGTCTTAAAAAAAAAAAAAGAAAGAAATACACAGCAAGTCTTCCCTTCTGCCCTCATAGATTATCTAGTGTTGTAGTTATTATGTAATTACAGATTTTTAGAATTGCAAAATAATGATTACAATAACTCTGAGAAAACTGGGTCACATAAAGGAGTATGTGGCAGGGAAGGAATTTTAATATATCTATAGCAGACAATTATTTGAACCCACTTCAAGTTATAAATCATAATTTATATAACAATCTATTATCACAAACTATAATTAATGATCTATCAACTGATAACTAGTCCCTTATCAACTTTGTTGAAATCAAAGGAACAGAAACCAGTTTGATATGTAATAGAACTCGTTTCTCTATCATTAGATACATCTGCTTTTCCAATTTCTTAAAATTTTACAAAGGTTATATATATATATATATATATGTATTATATATATATATAAATACCTTTGTGTGGATAAGTTTAATTTTATCAGATTTTCAAACAATTTAGTAAAATGATAATTATAATATGGACATTATACAAATTACATTTTTCAAATGAAATGTTTTTAATGTCTCATGTTTAAATGGTTCTTGTCAAAAACTTAAAATTGAATTTTATGTCTATTTTCTATTTTATTTTTTTATAACAAAAGCAGCCATTGTTGTCAAGACAATCAGCCAAATCAGATTAATTTCTCCAGAAAATGTTTTCCATTTTTTCAATTCAAATAACATATTGATACATATGTAAGAAATATTTTTAAAACCAAGATATAAATTATGAAATACAATTTTTAAGTCATGAAAAACATCATTTGCAGGTAATGTAATTAAGTTTTCCATGTTTAAAATGATTTATAAAATAAGATGATACAAGTTCTTGTGATCTAAATTGCAATAGTCTAATATGTGGTTAAAATTATGTTATTTATGAGGGTGTAAGATAGAAGAAAGGGAATTATTTCTGAGTTTGTATGGGTATACAGCATTCTGATTTTGATTGACATCTAAGTAGTAAGAACATGAATAAAATAAGAAATCCATTCACTTTGTTTTCTTTCACCATCATTTCCCTTGTATTTAATGAAAGAGAAAATTATATACTGCTAAAATCATATGAACTAAAAGCTACTTCAGTATTAGTAAGTAGAATATACAACATACTATAAAAAATAAATAAAATGAGAAATGCCCATGATTGGAACAAAGACTTCATGAAATTATTACCTATTTCATTGAATTATGAACACTGTATCTGAAAGAAATCACATTTGTTTACTCAGTGCATCCTGAAAATTGTGGCCATCCTGGGAAGCACTCCAGTGACAGTGAAAACAACTGGCATCATAAACAAACTTAGCTTTTTGTTTTTTTCCCACAGCTTTCTTTCCAGCTACTCACTCATCCTAATGATGAGTGGTGAGGAAGCTTTAAAATATTGCTTAACTTTAAACACTGCTTAATTATTTTATCTTTCAGTATTTTCTTTGATTTGTTTTTAAAATTCTCTTCCTAAGGAGCCATGGATTATTTGACAAAACCTGTTGAAAGATGGAAGAGGAAATATCACTGTCACTAACTTCCCTACAATATATTTGAATTTAAAATATCTCAACAAGTGCCAAAATACTCTGCTTTTAAAGCCTCATTAACTCAAACAAAAATATGTATGAAAAAAAGCAAGAATATTTATGCTATAATAAATCATAAGAGGGGCTTCCACAAAAACCAATAATTCTAATTGACACTTTTTTTTTGCATCGTAGGTGGTTTTACACCCAGGAACAATACATCAGAATAAAATTCAAGACAGCAAGAGGATGTATTTCATTTTTAAGTAGGAGTTTTAGAGAAAAGGTATGTGAGAAAGGAGAACCTATGGGCATACATAGGTCAGTCCATAGGCAGATCAATCTTAGTAGAGACTATAGGGAAATCACAGACGTGGAAATTTACTTTTATAGTATCATCTTTGTTCCCATTGTCACCCTTGGAAAGGCTTCCTGTGAGCATATTCTAAAGACTGTGGTATTGGAAATTTCAGCTAGGATAATTAACATATTATTACAGGGATCTGAAACATTAACAGGCATTTGCTAATTTATACTTATGACCCATATAAATACTAGGGTCAGGAGGGGCTAGTAAGTGTATTCAAAACTTATTCATTAGCAAAAGTTACTAATTTCTCACTCCAGGTAGATTTTTTAGATTCCCTTACAAAATGTTTGATAATTATTTAATTGAGGTGAAGTATGTAACTAAATACACTTTGTGTACAGTTACATTTATTTAATAAATAATTTAATAAGTGATATTATTGAATAAATATTTTGATAATTTATTATATTTCAGTCTTTATATTGGCTTCTACAGATAAAGTGGTGGTCAATCAGTAACTCCATTTTTGAGTAGACCACAGTATATTAGCAGAAGTAGACACAATCAATGAAGGGGGTAGGTCCCTAAGATAGGGTTAGCAGAAAGGCCACTGGAAGGATAAATATCCCAATTTTAAACTGCAAAAAAGCTTCCTGAAGCAAATAGATACAAGGAAATCTCTGGATTATTACTGTCAGAATTAGTGTAAACAAGAGAAATGCATAAGAACATGCTAAGAAATAAAGATCACCTGTCATCACGTTGATTAATTTTATATAGCCATACACAGTCTTGATCTAAATCATTTCAACACAGTTCTTTCAATAGGTAATAGCCATTTCCTAAATATTTTATTAATATTATTTGGCATTCTGCTCACTATGTATCTCTATATTGAAAATTTTAAAATCATAGACTCACTGCCAATGAAACAGATGATACAGATGAGATAGTATTCTCAAATAAGAGATAATTACTACTATTATAATTACAACCTAGTAACTGTAGAAAGTGGTTAACTAATCATGCAGAAAATATATTAATTGCATTTTTCTGTATACGTGCTTACATGCGTGCATGTATATATGTGTGGGTATGGACGTAAGTTAGCATGGCGGTGACAGGTAGAATTCCACCTATCCAAATTAGGTGTTAAATTGGGAAAAATTACAAAAGTAATAAAGTGATTTAAATATTTAAAATTATTCAAGGGATAGATGGTACACTCAGTTTTGAAACTAAATCCTAAATAAAAGGTATTTGCTCAAAGTTCATTGTTGACGTGGCAGATAGAGCAGAGAATATGACTATAAGAAATAATCCCATAGAATGAAAGTTCAGGTAAATCAGTGTGATAGTCTGTGGTACACTGGTCCTAATTTTCAATCATGAGTTCAATTAACCATTCAATCAACCATTACATTACTGATATGTATCTTTCCTATTAATTTTTGTCCCAGTAAGCTCAAAACAATGAAAATGGTAAAACTGTATCAAGAGGTATGTGAATGACTTTATAACCCTAGATATTTTAGAAATAAGTAAGTTCTATAAATAAGACATTGGAATAACTCAACACACACTATTAATGTGTTTCCAGCCGAGAGAGAAGTTATTTCAGTATACTTACTGTGTTTATTATTGAAGATTAATCTTTATGGGAATATGAAATAAGAATACGCAGATTATTAGGCATAATTTTAATTTGAAAGAGGCAATCAGAACTGTTAAGTGTGTGAAATTAGGTTGTATAGTATAATCAGGTATAAGGTCTGTAAATGATATTGGAATATTTATGAGAGCTTAATTGACTATATTTATTATTTTGACTTATATTTTTAAGATTTGTTTAAATGCTTAGAAATGGTTTGCTTGGTAAATCCTTAGAATATTCTATGAGGTATTAAAGTGCTTTAGAATATCATGTTAACTGTAGAAACTTAGAATAAAATGTTATGGTAATTTAATTAGCTAAATTTGTAAATGGAAAATGATTTAGGGGAATTTAATATTTTAACTTGTTCAACAGAATGTATATTAAATCACAAGGGGAATAATACATGATTTACATATTTACACTGGAAGCTTAAAACAATATAGGTTTTCAATTTTATTATAAGGTTAATAAATTAAATTCCAATACACATATATAACTAAACTACAATAGTCCTAAACATACACACACTCACATAATACTCATATAGCATTTGAATATTAAAAATTCAAAATGAGACATATCAGCTGAGTGACCTTGGGAAAAATATCTTAACCTCATTAATTTCCCTTTGCTATTAAATAAGGATAATAATAGTACCTATCTTAGAGTTGACTTAAGCAAGCAGAACAATGGATGATAAAATTAAAAAAAAATCAGAAGTTGCTTGACTTTGAAAACATCCTCTCAAACGGTAACTGTAACCAAAAACAATGAGATCACAATGCAATCTACTAAATTCAGATTTTCTTTCCTTTAGTGTAAGGTATTTCTTATTTTAAATGGTGACCTTCAAAGTGAGAAGTTACATTAGACTACAGTTTTCTTTTTTCTGCTACTTATTATTATTTAGAAATGCCATTTTCTAGAAATATATATGAAACGTGATTTATGTAACTCAAGGTATTTTTTATGTATCCATAAATAATTACTGAATACCTAATGTTTGCCAGGATCCAGCTCAGTGCTGGGAATCCAAAGTGAATAAGAAGCCATATAGTAGATCAATGCTTTTTTCAAGAATAAAATAGTATTTAACATTCATTGAACACTCACTTTAAGCTAGGGAAAGGTCCTGAGTTCTTGTGTACCATTTCTCTCTAATTGCATTCTTATGAAGAAGGTATTATTAATCACACATTTGACAGAACAAAACTGAAGCTTTGATAGCTTCAGTTTTTTGCTCAGGACCTTGCAGATAGAAACTAGTGTCATTGACATTCAAATACTTACTCACCATTATTACTGTGTTAAAATAGCCCACCGTAGTGTGTTGAAATGGATAGTAAACTTTTGTGTAAATTAGTCTGACTTAAATATCAATATAATGTATTTAAATACATTTTATGATTTTTAGATATCTATTTTAATCTTTAACATATTTATTGAGAGATTATAAATTGAAATAAAAAGAACTGTACATATTTAAAGTGTACAATTTGATAGGTTTAGATGTTCAAAAAATCCATAATACCATCATAGTAGAGAGGATAAACATATCCAACACCTCCACAGCCTTCTAGTGTGTTTTGTTCTTTATATGTTTGTTTTGGCAGGAAGAGCACTTGACATGAAATACACACTCCTAATGAATTTTGATATGCACAATACTATATTGCTTACTATAGGCAATTTGTTATATGGCATATCAGTAGAAATTATTTATCTTGCATAACTGAAACTTTATATCCACTGAACAATACCTTCCTACTTCCCCCACCCCTCTTCTTTTTATAAGTATTAGCAGAATTAATAATTATAGGACAAGATTAAGAAAGACTAGGAGATTTTCTATGGTTGTGTTCCAGGTCTAACTAGCCTCTGCTTGCCTGAAATGGAGTTCTTGAGCTTAAAAATATCACTTTCTTTTTATTATAACACAGTAAGTATATATAATGCACTAGAATGTGATTTTGCAATTAAATAACAACATGAACCCTTTTCTGCTTTTAAGTTCTAGGCAACCTTACATTCAAAGTAATTTTGGAGAAATTATAAAAGGTCATTTTCCTACAGACTTCACAGCATCTCATTTCTAACTCAGTCCATTAAAGTGAGCATCTTCAAAATCTGATCTTTTTTTGAGGTATCATCAAAAGAAAATGACATCAAATCTTACATTCCTTATTAGGAACTTTGTTCTCCTGAACATGGGCAAAGGGACAGAATCACAGTCACATCTAACTTCCATCTGTGATGGTTTTGGCTTCATAGATGAGGGCCAGAAATGTTGTCTTTATAAAGAACAGAAATGACACACTCAACAAGACAGTGTGAGAGACTGACTGACCACTCTGTCATCTGCACAGTTACATGCCTCCCAGGCCCAACTATGAAACCTGGTTGGTTTTTTAGTTACCACTTTACATTATCTTTTACTTTTTCAGTCTCTTTTATGTGTTTTCTTCTAGCATCTTGCTTTCTTTTCCCTTATGCTTTTATTTATTTATATTTTTAGTGTTTATATTCTTCTAACCTTATAAACAATTAATGAATCCATGACATTTTTTCCAAACATTTTATTTGTTTATTTTTAATTTTTTTTTAAATGTTTAATTTATTTTTGAGAGAGACAGAGACAGAATGCGAGTGGGTTGGGGCAGAGAGAGAGGGAGGCACAGAAGCTGAAGCAGGCTCCAGGCTCTTGAGCTGTCAGCACAGAGCCTGACGCGGGGCTCCAACTCACAAGCTGTGAGATCATGACCAGAGCTGAAGTCGGAGGCTCAACCAACTGAGCCTCCCAGGCGCCCCTTTTTCCAAACATTTTAAATCCATGGAAGGAAAGAGAAAAAGGCAGAAGACTGCAGACCGGCATAATCAAATGGTTTTTTGCCAGTTATGGCAATGGGAGTGAAAATAATGGAGAAGAGGAAACATATGTAACTACTTCTTTTCTATCTAGTGACAGTTCCTAAAAGGAATGATGATTTGAAGGTATGTGAGTGCGTGTGTGTGTGTGTGTGTGTACACGCACGCATGTTGCTGTTATAGACAGGAGGATGAAAAAAGAAAAATCCACTGGAAAATTTTTCCTCAAATTTTGAAAATTTCTCAGGATAAAATTATGGGCAAGTTTTCATTTCTGACCTATACAGTAACTAAGCTAGGCAGAGAAACAAGGAGCAAAATGGAAGTCCGTGTGTAATAAAATCTTCATTTAACATTGGGAATGCAAGGACAATCCCTTGTGATCTTTGACAGCAAAGTAATTCTTCAGATTATTTTTAAGTAGAGCTTCACTTAGGAGCTTCATGAGTATTTCCAGAATTTCTAGAAATTAATTTTTCAATAAAGACTTAAGTAATAACACAAATGCTTACATGTTTACAAATTTACTTTCTCTTTAGCAACAGCTTTATTGAGGTATAACTGATATACAAAAATCTGCACATGTATAACATATACAACTTGATGGATTTGGACATTTGCATACATCTGTGATAGTATCACAACAATCAGAGTAATAAACATATTCATTGCCCCCACAAGTTTGTGTCCTTTTTATTATTTTTGTGTTTGTGATGAGAAACTTAACAGGAGATCTACTCTCAAACAAAATTTTAAGTGTGCAATACTGTGTCCTTTACTGTAGCTACTATGTTGTATAGAAGGTCTCCAGAATTTATTGGAGCACTTTTTCATATACTTGTTGGTCATTTTTTTCTGTTCAAGTCCTTTGCCCATTTTTAATTGGATTATTTGTTTTAGTTTTTTTTTTTTTTTTTTTTTTGCTGTTGAGTTATAGAATTTTCTTACGTATTTTTGATATGAACACCATTTCAAATAAATGATTTGCAAATTATTTTCTCCTACTCCACAGGTTGACTTTCACTCTTATTTCCTTTGCTGTGATGTGCAGATCCTTTTTAATTTAATGTAGTCCTATTTGTCTATTTTACCTTTTGTTGCCTGGGTTTCATTGCCGTATTCAAGATACCACTGTCAGGACCAACATCAACCTCTTAATCCATGTTTTCTTCTAGAAACTTTATGGTTTTAAGTGTTTCCTTTAAGTATGTAATCCATTTTGAGCTGATCTTGGTATATGGTGTGAGACAGAGGTCCTATTCCAGTCTTTTGCATGTGTATACTCTTTCTCAATACCATTTGTTGAAGACTGTCCTTCCACCATTCTATGTTCTTGGCCACCCTGCCAAAGATCATTTGACTACATATGCGTGGTTTTATTTCTGGGCTTTCTAGTCTGTTCCATGAATCTTTATGTCTGTTTCTGTGTCTATACCATGCTGTATTAGTTACTGCACCCTTGTAAAACATTTTGCAGTCAGGAAGTATGATGCCTCTAGCTTTGTTCTTTCTCAAGATTGCTTCGGGTATTCTGGTTCTTTTGTGTTTCCACATGCATTTTAAATAATTATTTCCCATATCTTTAAAAAATGTCATCGGGATTTTAAAATCTGTAGATCAGGGGTGCCTGAGTGGCTCAACTGGTTAAGCGTCAGACTTCAGCTCGGGTCATGATCTCACGGTTTGTGAGTTCAAGCCCCACATTGGGCTCTGTGCTGACAGCTCAGAGCCTGGAGCCTGCTTCGGATTCTGTGTCTCCCTCTCTCTCTCTGTTCGTCCCCTGCTCATGTTCTGTCTCTCTCTGTCTCTCAAAAATAAATAAACATTAAAAAAATTAAATCTGTGATCGTTCTGGACAGTATAAAAATTACTAATATTAAGCCTTCCAATCCATGATCACGAGATGCCTTTCCATTTATTTGCATGTTCATTAATGTCTTTCATCCATTATTTATAGTTTTTAGTGCATAAGTCTTTTACATTCTTGGTGAAGTTTATTTCGAAGTATTTTATTTTTTCAATGTTCTTGCAAATGGGATTTTCTTAATTTCTGTTTCAGATAGTTCACTGTTAGGGTATAGAAATGAAGCTGACTTTTCTTGTTGTTACTGTTGATTTGATTTGATTTGATTTGATTTTGTTGTTGTTAATCTTATATCCTGAAATTATACTGAATTTGTTTATTATAAAAGTTTTCTTGGTGGAGTGTTTACCATTTTTTATATATTAGATCCTATCTGGCACCAAAGATAAATTACTTCTTCTTTTCAATTTGAATGCCTTTCATTTCTTTTTCTTGATTAATTGCTCTGGCTAGGACTTCAGCAGTATGTTAAATAAAAGTAGCAAGAGGGTGCCTGGGTGGCTCAGTCGGTTGAGCCTCCAACTTTGGCTCAGGTCATGATCTTGCAGTTCATGAGTTCAAGCCTTGTGTCAGGCTCTGTGCTGACAGTTCTGAGCCTGGAATCTGCTTCAGATTCTGCGTCTCCCTTGCTCTCTACTCCTCCCCTGCTTGTGCATGCTCTCTCTCTCTCTCTCTCAAAAATAAAGACCTAAAAGATTTAAAAAAAAAAAAAGTAAAAGTATCAGGAGTGGGCATCGTTGTCTTGCTACCGACCCTAGTTAAAAAAAAAAATCAGATTTTACTGTTGAGTATGATGTAAGCTATGGGCTTGTCATATATGACATCACGTTTAGGTACATTGCTTCTATACTTAGTTTGCTAAGGGTTGTTATTATGAAAGGATGTTGAATGCTTTTTTATGTATCAATTGAGATAATAATATGACTTTTATCCTTCTTTTTGATAATATGCTGTATAACATTTATTGATTTACATAAGTTGAACCATCTTGCATCCCAAGAATAAATGCCACTTGTTCATGATATATGATCCTTTTAATAGGCTGTTGAATTTGGTTTGCAAGTATTTTGTTAAGGACTTTGGCATCTATGTTCACAAGGAATAATAGCCTATAATTTTCTTTTCCTGTGGTGTCTTAGTCTGGTTTTAGTATCTGGGTAATGCTGACTTCATAAAGTAAGTTGGAAGAGTTCCCTCTTCATTAAATTTTTTGAAGAATTTGAGAAGCATTGGTGTTACTTCTCCTATATTTGGTAATATTCACCAGAGAAGTCTGGTCCTGTTTTTCTTTGTTGGGAACTTTTTGATTACTGATTCAATCTCTTTACTCATTATTAGTCTGTTCGATTTTCTATTTCTTTATGGTTACATGGTGGGTTGTACATTTCTAGCAATTTATTCATTTCTTCTAAGTTATCCAGCTTGTTAGAATTTTTATAATGGAATTATATCAAATATGTTTTCCAACCACAAAGGTATGAAACTGGAAGTCAGTAATTATTAATCAAAAATAAGCCAAAATGTAAAATTAATAAATATGTGGAAACCCAACAATACATTCCTAAACAACAAATGGTCAAAGAAAAATTCAAAAGTGAAATCAGAAAACACATTGACACAAAAGAAAATGAAAATACAATATGCTAAAACACAGGATGCAGCAAAAGCAGTAAGAATTTATAGCAATAACTCCTACATTAAAAAGAACAATCTCAATTGGGGCGCCTGGGTGGCTCTATCAGTTGAACATCCGACTTCGACTCAGGTCATGATCTCACAGCTCATGAGTTCAAGCCCTGCATTGGGCTCTGTGCTGACAGCTCAGAGCCTGGAGCCTTCTTGGGATTCTGTGCCCCCGTCTCTCTCTCTCTGCCCCTACCCCACTCATGCTCTGTCTCTCTCCCTCTCAATCTTAAAAATAAACATTAAAAAAAGAACACACTAATAAACAAATAAACAAACTAATTTTATATATTAAGGAATTAGAAAAAAAGGATGAACAATTAAGACCAAAGTTAGCAAAAGAGGATAATAATAATGATTAGATCAGAAATAAATGAAATAGTGAACAAACAAAAAAAATAGGAAAAATCAACCAAAATAAGAGTTGTATTTTGAAGACAAAAAAAATTGACAAGACTTTAGCTATACTTGAAAAAGAGAGGACAGAGAGATTTTTCAAATAAATCGCTTAGAAATAAAAAAGGGGCACCTGGTTGGCTGAGTTGGTTAAGCACCTGACTCTTGATTTCGGCTCAGGTCATGATCTCACCATTCATGAGTTCCAGCCCTGCATTGTGCTCTGAGCTGATAGTTTGGGATCCTGCTTGGGATTCTCTGTCTCTTTCTCTCTCTCTGCTACTGCTGCTCCCCTGCTCATGCTTGTACACATGTGCACTCTCTCTCTCAAAAATAAATAAATTAAAAAAAAGAGAGAGAGAACAAATTACAATACCACAGAAATCAAAAATATCATAAGGGATTTCTGTTCTTTCTCTTTTGTTTTATATTAAGTAGAAAATTTCATTTCAAAGAAAACATAATAAATTGAGAATTGGCAGAAATGATTTTATGTGGTATCAAGTCAATTACTGCTTATGTATCTTCCTTTACTAAATTATAAAAATAAAAAAATGAATTAATCATAAAATTCTAAAAGATACTACTTATAAATACAAATAGAAAAGAAAAAATGTAAATGATATAATAAAATGTACAAATACATAGAAAGAAATTGCAGAATTAACTTTCTTTCAAGCTGCCTAAAAAATGAAACTGGTATGTATCAGAAAGTGTTTTTTCTTTATATTTTTTAAGTAGAAATGCAGTTTATTAGGCATTTCAGCTAAGCCCTAGAAATCCCAATCATTCAAACTGTTCAAGTCTCTTGCACATTAAAACAAAACAAAACAAAACAAAACAAAAACAAAAAACAGAGCAGCATTAGAATCTGAAATGCTTAGTCATTTTCTTTTGCAAAAATCATTGCCAAAATGTTCCCCTGGGAACAAACCCAACTGCTTAAGTATAAAATGTGTCTTTTCAACTCTTTTACTGTACCATCTAAATTCAGGTAGTAGCAGAAAAAAATTAAAGTTTTATGCAATAAAACAACACCCTTTGATGGCTTTTGAGCTTAGTCATTGATTTCTAAATTCACCACACAACTGGCATTTCTCTTTCATTTAGATTAATCTTACATCAAATGATGAATATTCACACTCTCTTGCCACTTCAGCTGGGATAAAGCTCACACAGAAAAAAACTGAAAACGGTGGAAATTGAGTGGCTGTAAATATCATATATGGAAATATATGCATACATATATATGCATATGTATATGTATATAATTGATTAAATTACATGATTTATCATTAAAGTCTCCAAACATAGAAGGCTTTTGGTTTTGGTTTTGGTTTCATAGAAGAGTTTTTTTTTACAAAGATCTTTAACTCTAACAAAAAGGCCATGCAGTTTGTTACATTGCTACATTCTGAGAAAACTCTTGAGGGTCAGGGACACCCACTGCCCTCTTCTCAGTTACCTGTTGGCCATTTGTATGTCTTCTTTGGAAAAATGTCTATTTCCATTTATTAATGAGGATGTTTATTTCTTTTTTTTTTTTTTTTTTTTTTTTAATATATGAAATTTACTGTCAAATTGGTTTCCATACAACACCCAGTGCTCATCCCAAAAGGTGCCCTCCTCAATACCCATCACCCACCCTGCCCTCCCTCCCACCCTGCCCTCCCTCCCACCCCCCATCAACCCTCAGTTTGTTCTCAGTTTTTAACAGTCTCTAATGCTTTGGCTCTCTCCCACTCTAACCTCTTTTTTTTTTTTTTTTTTTTTTTTTTCCTTCCCCTCCCCCATGGGTTTCTGTTATGTTTCTCAGGATCCACATAAGAGTGAAACCATATGGTATCTGTCTTTCTCTGTATGGCTTATTTCACTTAGCATCACACTCTCCAGTTCCATCCATGTTGCTACAAAAGGCCATATTTCATTTTTTCTCATTGCCACATAGTATTCCATTGTGTATATAAACCACAATTTCTTTATCCATTCATCAGTTGATGGACATTTAGGCTCTTTCCATAATTTGGCTATTGTTGAGAGTGCCGCTATAAACATTGGGGTACAGGTGCCCCTATGCATCAGTACTCCTGTATCCCTTGGATAAATTCCTAGCAGTGCTATTGCTGGGTCATAGGGTAGGTCTATTTTTAATTTTCTGAGGAACCTCCACACTGCTTTCCAGAGCAGCTGCACCAATTTGCATTCCCACCAACAGTGCAAGAGGGTTCCTGTTTCTCCACAGAGGATGTTTATTTCTTTTGAGCTGTTTGAGTTGTTTGTATATTTTGTATATTAATTCTTTATTGGAGGGGCGCCTGGGTGGCGCAGTCGGTTAAGCGTCCGACTTCAGCCAGGTCACGATCTCGCGGTCTGTGAGTTCGAGCCCCGCGTCAGGCTCTGGGCTGATGGCTTGGAGCCTGGAGCCTGTTTCCGATTCTGTGTCTCCCTCTCTCTCTCTGCCCCTCCCCCATTCATGCTCTGTCTCTCTCTGTCCCCAAAATAAATAAAAAACGTTGAAAAAAAAAATTAAAAAAAAATTCTTTATTGGATATGTGTTTTACAAATATTTTCACCCATTCCATAGGTTACCTTTCATTTTGTTGATGATTTCCATGGATGTGCAGAAGCTTTTTAGTTTGCAGTCCTGCTTGTTTGTTTTTGATTCTGCTTTTTGGTGTCAAATCCCCAAAAAGTCATTGCCAAGACTAATGTCAAGGCTTAATATCTTAAGTCTTCTTCTAGGACTTACATTTGTAGGTCTTATGTTCAAGTCTTCAATCATTTTGAGTTGAGTTGTGTGTAAGGTGTAAGATGGGGGACCTTGTTTCATTTTTTTTTTTTTTTTGCATGTGGCAATTAAGTTTTCCCAGCACCATGTCTTGAAGATTAATTGACTGTGTGTGTGTCTGTGTGTGTGTGTGTGTGTGTGTGTGTGTGTGTGTATTCTATCTCATTGGCCTATGTGTTTGTTTTTATGAAAATACCATGCTGCTTTGATTATTATAGTTTTGTAATATAATTTGAAATCAGAGAATAGGATGCCTCCAGCTTTGTTATTTCTCAGGATTGCTTTAGCCACACAGGTCTTTTTGCTTTCATACAAATTTTACAATTTTTTTTCTATTTCTGAGAAAAATGCCATTGGAATTTTCACTCTGATTGCATTGAATCTATAGATCACTTTGGGCAGTATGGGCATTTTCACAATATTTTAACAATATTACTTACACAGTTTTCCTCACCCAGCCATTCAGCAAATGATTATTTACATGATTATTTTAAAACTACTGTATTATAGGAACCATGATGAATTCTGAGATAGTCAGTGATAAATGAGAGATGATCTCTAGATCCTTAAACTTTCATTCTTGAAGGAAGAGAGCTATATTAAAAGTAATTTAAGTATTAAAGATGATACAAAAAGGGACAGATGTTATTGGAGCATGCATGGTAAGACTGACCTTTGGAGAAAAGAAAATACTCAGTGAAGTTGAAGGTGAAACCAGGTGTAGTAGGGATTAGAATATTTCAGGAACTGAGACAGACTTGAATATGTGAAGATCTTTACACATCAGATTCAGATGAATTTAAAAATATTGTAATAAATATATCTAGATAACAAAGGACAGACGTATCAGCAGGGCAGAAGACATAGAGAGTAGCATGAGTGAGTTTGGGGAGATAAGCAGGGCAAATTTATTCTAAGTCCTATAGACCATTTTAACCATCATTTTTTTTTCCCCTTCACCTAAGGGCAATAGTAACATATTAAGGAGATTTTTTTTCAGAGTAGTACCCAGGATAATATTCTGCCTGAAAATTGTCACTCAGGCTCAGAATGGAGAGTGAATTAGAGAAAGAGCTTTGGCTAAGGTGATGCCAGTAAATACAAGAGAATTAGATCATCTGGAGAAATATTAGTGAGGTGGTAATGATAGGATTTGTTATTTGTTCAAATACACAGCATTTTGTACTTGAGAAACAGTAGAAGTCATTATTTCTGTAGGTTTTAGTGGGCTTCCTATTAAATCCAAGTGAGAATGAATACACCCCTGTGGGGATCAGAAGAGAGGTCAGAGCCGGGCAAATAAATTTGCAATTGTTACTGACTTTAAAGCATAAATTAGAAAAAAGTGTTATCGGAAATAAAATTTAAAATGTCATTAAAACCCTTCCAATGATTTAGAAAATGATAGTTTTACCTAGTATGTTTAAAATCAACTCAGAAAGCTGTGTAATAGTAAATTGATAAGTGTGTCGTGTGGAGACAAATACATGTAAAGTTAACCAATTAGAATGCATCAAAGATTCTTTAAAGGCATGAATATATGATGCAGAAAATAATATGTAATACATTTATATTTAAAATTTCAGTATTGCTTATTTTTCTGTATACTTGCAAATTTCCTTTCATAAAATTTTATTTATAGATTATATTTTTCTTACACAAATATCTGATTTTAAAATTTTATTATAAAGAAAATTGTTATATAGAAACCTTTCACTTGAATGTCCCTGAGCTTTGTGTTACAAAATGTAGTATGCAGTAACAAATACTATTGATTTTACTATTTATGTTGTTCTCAGGAAATTTAATGTTCTCTGTTTTCCAAAATGGACTGTAAGATTTTTGTGAGTAAAAACTAATTATATTTATTTTGTTTCCCTTTTATAGAATGATATAGAGTATAGGAGATTAATAAGAGAACTGCAACAATGAATAGGAAAATGAAAGAACCATCTCTAGACAGGAAAAATAGAATTATGTAATTTCAGTTATAGAGATTGTTTTATGTAATGAAGTTTCAATTTGTTAAACATCTACTTTAGTTTACTAAATCTAAGTAACCTCTAACAATAAGAGCCTTTAGATTACAGAAAAAAAAATAGAAACTCTACTTCAGTACTCTCTGATTTTTATCTTTAAAAAGCTAGTTACAAATGCTCTTTTACACCAGGTGAAAATAAAAATATCTCATATCATTCTAAAAAGCTACTCAGTTATGATAGATACTTGGAATTGGTTATGCTTATTTACCAATTCTTACTCTTTGTTTTTGAATTTCTAAGCTCCTCTATCTGTTATCTTTGCTTGAAGAAATCCATGAGATGAATCGATTGCCTTCATAATGCTATAATATCCTTTATGTTTTTTTTTTCTTCTTAGCAGATAGTTTGTTTGACACTATCTTAGTAACTCAGTAAAATAAGGAGACATTTAAAAATTATATCAGGAAAAAATGCTTAAAGTATAAATCTGGCATCTAAATTGCATAAATAGTACATACTATAATAAAAACATTATTTGGGTGGTTATTTCATAATCAGAATTCTTGGTGTTTAATTTCTTTTTCCTAAGAGCATAGAATCATCATAACAATAACTAAAATGTTATATCTCATTGACCTATCCTCTAAATTAATTGATTTTTGTCACTTAAAAGTTCACCTATTGGTCAAATTACTTGTACAATCTGATAGTTACTGAGATAATTGCAAATAAGGTCATTTGTGTTCTATTTTGCTTTGAAACAATCAAAACAGTTTAGCCACCAGTCTTATATTTAATCCTTTAACTTACAAAAATATCTGTGGGGCCAAATAAATCCATGGTGATTTTAAAACTGGGTAAAACCAATAGAAAGAAGGATACAGGCCATCCATCTAATTCTGTATTCAGCACAGTTATTGCAATACACTTGGTTCATTTGGTTACGGTTTAAAAAACTGGGCCACGACCCATAGCACAAGATTGTAGTTTTGTATTGTTTTGACAGATATTCGACACGCTCTGAATTTTCCAAATTAGAGCAAATCGTTTAGAAAAAAGATGCTACTTTTATGTATTCAGATGCAATTTTTCATTATCTTTTAGATCATATTTTTTCCATGTATGTTTAGCTTTGTCATTAGCTAATGAGAACTATTGTAGAAATAATCATAATGGAAATCATTTTTTATTCATGTTAATAAAGATGCAATTTCCTAAAAGTATTCTGGTGCCATTTTTTCATTGTTTTATATTACCTTTATTTCTATAATTTACATACTCATTGGGTTTAATAAAGGTGAATTTTAAACTAGTTGCTTATTTTAAAAATGTTGACTCTGTTTTTAAACAATGGTATTTTTCTGTTATAGCTTGGAGCAAAGCCCTAACAAGCAACAACAAAAAACAAACTCCTGCCCCTTGCAGGAAAAAAATATAATAATTACCTTGACATTTTAGGTATTAATGTAAATGTATCTATTGTCACATAAAATCCTTTGAAAAATATTTGCCTACACATAGAAACTTCCTCAACAAAAATGTAAACTGTTAAGTGTGAAAAAACATATATTAAACAGTGACAAAAGAGGGGAGAAAGTACATTCAGATTAACGCCAGTTTATATGCTGACAATCTCATTTTGCTCAATTTTAATTAATATTCACCAAGCGTACATTCCCTAGACTGCCTGGCACAAGAATTGAGTTAGGCAAGTCCATACAGTCCACTTTTTCCTTCGAGCCTAGTTGAATGCACGCAACACTCATTACTTCAGCAAATCATGTGTGTCTTCACTTGTAGCCAACACATCCTTTAGATACCACTAGTTTTCATTTTCGCATTAGCTAGGCAATAGCTACAGTAGAACCTTACTCTGCCATGAAATTCCATTTCCCTGTACTGACAGTGAAGTTGGAAAGATTGTCTATGCAGTTTTAAAAGATTCTTCAGGTGAGGTTTTGCATCACTTTTTGTGTTCAGCAGATTTGGACACATTCTCTGACCTGCCAATCTCCCTCTCCCTGGAAATCCTCCAATCCACTGTTCACATCAGAGTGACCTTTTGAACATGCAAAACGAATCATACCAGTCTCCCATCTACAGACTTTCTCTACTTGATTAACTTTAATTTAATCTGTCATTATGAAGACAAATAGCTTTAAAATTGCTTTCCTACCTTTAAAAGGGATGGCCTCCCAGATCTCTGCAGCCCTGAGTTGCAACAACATACACCCCCTGCCCCAGCCCTCTTCACGTTTTCTCCAGCACCAAGGGCTTCAGTTGTACGCGCTGTTTATGTGACATGCTCCGTGCTGCTACAGAACCAGGCAACCTTACTTCACAGGTTTGCAAGGGGGCATCTTTACATACACTTTGCAACCACTTCTGACATTCTCCATATGGGTAGAGATCATGTCAGGTTTAGCTTGCCATTTTATTTTAGTGCCAGAGATGGTATCTGTTGCTCTGTAGCTATTTGATAATATTGTTAAATGTGGAATGAATATACTTTTATCAATTGAATTCAGTCACAGGGACAATTTCCTTCTAAAATGGCCCTTAACTAAGAGACATTTTATTTAGTGCCTTAAAGAATATGTATATTTGACTCTGATTATGTAAGACTCAAAATCCACCTTTTAATTCTTGCCAATATTATACTGTTGTTTTTAAAATAGTAAATATTCAAGTCAGATCATAGTTCTGTGCTTTCAATCATTGTTTACTAGCTTGGCTCCTCTCTTTCATCTTTTCAGTAGAGTGTAAAAACCAAATAAAATATTACTAATTAACAAACTCTTTAAGTCTATACATGGTGTATTTTGTGGGGGGATTTGCTGCTAAATTTGCTTTGCTTTTACTTAAAAAAATGCATTGAACAGCAATAAAGTCTACTATAGTGGCAGATCATATGATTTTCCCGATTTTGGAAGAAGACAGTTTAAACAATACAATATTTAAAAATATAAATAATGTTTAAAAAATGTAATTAAAAAACAAAAATGTTTAAAAAAATTTTAAATGTAAAAAAATTAAAAACATAATACAAACAAAATGTTACAATCTGTTACTATAACAACAACACATTTAAATATCAATGAGGTAATTTCGAGAAATATAGGACATTTTTGCATAAATGAAATAATGTTGTTTAAGCCTTTCCTAATGCAGGAGTATTATAACTCTCTGTCTCTCTGTCTCTCTCTATATATAAATATACCTTTGTAAAAGTTCTCATAAAAAATTAACCTACATTTAAATCCCAGTTCAATTTAGTATATCTTTGTGTAAATTATTTAAGCTCTCTTGGCCTCGGTTCCCTCTTGTGGAAAGTGAAGATAATACTACCACTAATTTACAACTTTTGGAGTTATGCAGTCATATCTCACAGAGATTGGATGCTTAGTATCAGGCCACTATAATAAAGCGAACATTGCAACAAGGCGAGTCAAATGATTTTTTTGGTTTTCTGGTACACATAAAAGTTATGTTTACACTATACTGCAGTCTGTCAAGCGTGCAACAGCCTTATGTCTAAAAACATAATGTGAACACCTTAATTGAAGAATACTTGATTGCTAAAAAATGCTAACCATCATTTGAGCTTTCAGTGAGTTGTAATTGGGGATCACAGGTCACTGTAACAAATACATTAATTGATGAAAAAGCTCAAAAGACTGTAATATTACCAAAATGTTACACAGAAACATGACATGAGCAAATACTTCTGGGAAAAAGATGCTGATAGACTTGCTCAACACAGGGTTGCCACAAACATTCGATTTGTGAAAAGTGCTGATCAAGTGAAGCTCCATAAAATGAGGTATGCCTGTAATTAAAGATGACACACTTCTAACCAAGTGTTTAGATTTGTGATGTGCAAAGGATATGCAGTTAGAACCTGAAGAGAGAACTGTTATAGCACTCTGCGAAACACTACATATTATTTTTATCTGTCTTGTTTTGAAAGGCTGAAATCATCCTGTATATCTGAAAAATTTATAGCTGTTGTCTTTTTCCTTTCCTGATATAGTTTAGAAGCATCATGTTAATCCATCTAGAAATTAGCTTTGTTATAATTTTTGTGTTTCAATTAAAAACAAGTTCATAATTAATAATATTCTAGCACTACTTATTGAATAATGATTGAAATATCATCTTTATTATATAATAATACTTTGCAAGTGAACTGTTATACCTGGTGCTCACCAAGGATTTAATGAATTCTATTTTTAAATATTATAGCTTTATAAATAAACTAATTTGGTATTCTATTTTGCAAATGTCAACTTATTGCAAAGTGACAGTTCTATCAAAACTACAATTGTTTTACAACTTCTCCTTGGAGCAGTGAAGGCCTTTGATTACAGTAAAATGCTAGGGGCACCTAAATTTGATTGGTTGGGGGAACGTTGTTTATAAAGTCAAAAACATTCTAATTTTCTCTTTTCTCATGATTATAGTCACCTTACCTAGCAGTCTCTAATTGAATAACAGATTTATCATTTTCGATATTATTTACATTTACATCTTAAAATGCCTAAGAATATGTAATAACATTACATTTGCCATTATAAACAATAAATCATCATTACCACCTGGTTAAAACTACTACAAAGTGCAAGCATTTTCCCATAGGTTACACAATTAAGACCAAAAAATTGTGCATGCTCTTTTAACTCCATTGAGATTCACACTTCATACCTCTTTAATTCATTTTTTTATGAATCACTAGATCCCCTAAGTCCTTTTTCTATTAATTATAAAGACCACTTATACTCTCAAGACTTTTCACACCTTCAGTATATAAATTTTAGAGTGCTTTTAATGATAAAACTCATAAAAACTCTACATACTGATCAAAATTTTTATGGGTATGAAATAAATGATGTAAGTGCAAAAAACACATTGTCTTACTGGTTAGGTTATTTCACTTTTTAAAATTTTATTTATTTATTTTGAGAGAGAGAACATGTGAGTCAGCCAAGGACACACACAGAGAGACAGAGAGAGAGAGAGAGAGGGAGAGAGAGAGAATCCCAAGCAGGCTCCATGATACCAGCGTGGAGCCCAACACGGGCTGGATCCCATGAACCATGAGATCATGACCTGTGCCAAAATCAAGAGCAGGATGCTCAACTGACTGAGCCACCAGGTGCCCCAGAGTATTCCACTTTATTCATGAATAAAGTTTTTTGTCTTTATTGGATTTGAATCTCCCGGAATATTGAGGGAAGGGAGAGTCAAGGTCGTTTCTAGCCTTGCTTTTCTATAACCTTTAGAAAAGAATAATTTCAATATAAAATCTGTAATTCCACAAACATGATCCAGTAATTAGACCCCAAATTATATGCCTTCCCATTTTATCTTATGATTTGTATGTATTATTTTATGTAAAAATATTAACATTATAAAAATTATTACACTGGTTTCTCTGTCAATAGATTTTTTGTTATGTACTGACAATTTAGCAGAGACACCCCTTCATTAAATATCATACTATCTCATTATTTCTTATTCTTGCAAAGGAAGATCTGTACTACAAATATAAAATGGCAATCTGATACTAACACCTAAAGTGACCACTCACATAGTCAATACAGAATGTGACATTGTAATCTTCGGACACACCTAATTAATTGGTATTAAAATCAAAGCAGATAAAATTCAACTTGCATAAGCTGAAATGTATTTGAAGTAAAACTTTTAACTAAGATATTTTAAAGTGCTTGAATGACAGAAATATACCCAACACTTCCTAATATCTATGTTTCCTTCTATGTCTTTATCAATTCCTATTGCTATAACATGAGCTTGAAGATCCAAATTTAAAATTATTGTAAAAATTCCCAAGAAATGTATACAAATGTTATTTGAATATTCTTTTTGCATACATATGAATAATCACATATAAATCATTATGGTATATAGGCCTAATAAAATTTTTAAACACAAGAATACATAAAATTGTATTTTAAACATAAAAATATATGAAATTGTCCCATAAATTTTTTTCAATAATCATCTGTTCACAAAAACATTTACTATAAATAGCTAATAAATCAGAAATAAGAAATTGAGAATAAATCACATGTGCAGATGAAGTTAAATTAAGTAAAACAATATCCTCATAAAAGTTCATTTAATTACTTCAAATTAAAATTACTTTTCCCTAAGCTTCTTTTTTTTATTATAACATAAATCAATATTATAGACCACCGGTTGCTTTCTGTCTTTCCTATAATTGCCTTAGCTTTCTGAATTGATCAAAACTGTCTAATCTTAATCTTCATATTTCTTTCTTTGCCTAAAATCTTCTTTTTTCCTGCTATTATATTTCTGAGGACATTAGCCTGACTAATGAGTTGTTTTCAAGCTGTAGTTTAATACCACATTTCTTTATTCCTTCATCCTGCTCATACTTTTTTCCTTAAAAATGATTTACACACATGGACAGGAGCACTACCTCATATCAACCTAAGTAAGAGACCCATAGAGAATGTGTTTAAGTTTTAGGATACTAGGATCTCATTCTTGGTTAAACGATATTTGAGATGCTATTGGAAGGAAGCCATTCCATAGTGAGGGTTACCCCTTGGAAGGGAGCATAGTAACTTCTAAGGCAGATAACATTTACGCCGAGAAGGTTTTAGATATACATGAGTTTAGAGACTGATTTCTGTGACTTGTTTGGGAAATCTAAAGATATTAGTTGAGCAGGAGGTTTTACTGATATACATTAAGGAGAGACAGCAGAGTTTGTTAAAGTTATACACTCACCTTTTTGATAAGACCAAGATGAGGTGAAGTTTTATAAGAAAGGAGGACATGGTGATTTATATGTTTCCTCTCAGACTTCAAGCATCCCCATTGTTTGGCTCAAGTGTTATTTCTTGAGATTGTTCATTTGCCTTTGAATGTTTTTGAGGAATGCCCTTCAAGTAAGTATAACCACTTTTCTGGCCTGAAAGAGCTCAAATTAGGGGAAGCAAAAGCCAGTGCCCTGTGTCAGTTCTTCAGTTAACCCCCAGACAGATCTAAACAAATACAATTGATTCTTGAGAATAAGGACTACTCTGCTCCTTCCCAACCAGTAACCCAGGTCCCACACTTGAGATGCTGGCTGCCATGTGAAAACTGCCCCCACACAGGGCTTAGGGGAAGGGAGAGCAAGCAAAAACCTTATAAAGCCTTCTGTATCATTTTTAATTCACTCTTTTTTCTTGATTAAATGCTGGCTGGTTGCTGTAGACCTTAGTCTATTTTCTAGATTCTGATAAAATTTATTCTGACAGTTTTTGCTCCTTTTTTTTCATTGCTTTTGTGTGTAAACAGGTCCTTAGAACTAATACATTGCCCACCTTTGCTGATATGACCCCATTGACTCTTAAGGTACCACTTTTAACCATTTTTATTTTTTAAAGCAATGTTAAATGGCTTTTGAGATACATTCAATTTCGTTATATCTTGTTTTTTTTCTCTATATTGCTAATTATATTTCACTACTAATTTGGATTTTGAATCTACATTCTTTTCTTTGTTGTTTACTTATTTTGAGAGAAAGAATGAGAGAGAGAGCAGGGGAGGGGCGGGGGGTGGGGGGAGACAGAGAGAATCCCAAGCAGGTTCCGCATGGGGCTGGAACCAATGAACCTTGAGATCATGACCTGAGCAGAAATCAAGAGTCAGACACTAAACTAAATGAGCCACTCAGGCATCCCTGGATCTACATTCTTTATTGAGATTACCCTGTGAATATTTATTCTTATATTATCTTTATCGAGATTTCACCAAACAATACAATACCTTCATACAATATGATCAGGCTGGGTGTATTTATTTTCTATGCTCTAGAATTGTTTGGATAAGATTAAAAATATTTCTTCCTGAATATCTGGTAGAATACAGTAGTAAAGCAATGTGGAACTGCAGTATTCTGTTTTGTTTTATTGATGAAAGAAATTACAACCAATAAACTTTATTTGATACTTATAAATCAATTAGTCTGAGTTGGGAGATTATCTCTTCACAAGATTTGCCAGAATTTGCTCTTAAAAAAATCTACTTCCAACATGAACTTCAAGACACCACATTTAGTTTTTGGTTTATAAGTCACTTAACCATTAACATAGATTAAAATATAGCCCTATATCATAGCCAAACAATGCCACAAGTCACCGTTCACAGAACTCTCTGTGTATTGCTTGAAGATGTGTGTGAGGATAGTGTATACTTATTTTAGTGTAATTTTTCTTTAATTAGAGCCAAGATTTCATTTACTATTCCATTACGCTCAACTTGTGCTGTCCATGGATAGTTAGATTCTTCCCACATAGAGAAAAAAAAAAAAAGATTCTTCCTACATAACTCATCAAATGACTTCAAGACAATTACAGTTTCTGCTACCAATTTAGCTTCCTTTTCTCCACACCCACTCCTGGATATTCCTACAATATTCCTATATTTCATGAAAACTAAAAACTATTCATTTAAGAAGATTTTTTTCATCCAGACTTTTACATTACTTTTAATTTGAATCTTGTGAGTTTTAGAAAATATAGCCTGCAATTTCCAGAATAGGAAACCATACTATTTTACCAGTGCACTAGTTAGCTAATAATTTCTTAGAATTTTATATGAATATTTATAATTGACATTTTTCTGTATTTTTATTTTTTTTGTGCTTTAGGGGCACCTGGGTGGCTCAATCAGTTAAGTGTCAGACGTAGGCTCAGGTCATGATCTCATGGTTTGTGAGTTCAAGCCCCACGTCAGGCTCTGTGTGGTCAGCTGGGAGCGTGGAGCACGCTTAGGATTGACTCTCTCTGCCCCTTCCCCACTGGTTCTCCGTCCCTCTGTCTCTCTTTCTCTTTCCAAAATAAATAAACATTAAAATTTTTTAAAAAATAGTGTTATTGAATGAACTGAGCAAACATTCTTTATGTCATGTTTCTCACTTCTCCCTTAAAATAAAATGTATTTTCTGATACTTGGAATTTTACTATTTGGATCCAGAAAAATTTGTGTAAGAAGTTATTTAGATGTATTTCAAATGTAATTACCTGTTTATTATTCGTAGTATCTTGAGAATTTCAGCAAACCTTAGTAACACTTCCCTGGAGGAACAGCTGTTGTTAATGAGTCGACCTGTGACCCCTGGGTAGGTTAAGGTTTAAGGCAGTTGCCTCCATTGGGTAGAATCTCCCTGAACCACAATTAACTGCTAAATGCCTAAATTTGCTGATCTTGCCCCCACAGAACCTCTATTAACATGCCCCCATGTACTGCTGCTCCTTTCCAAAGGCAATTATCCCTTGGCTGCATTCACCATTTGGTTGTATTTACAACAGATTATGGAATGACAAGCTGGCAAATTTGCACCCAGGGGCACTCATTTGTTTTGTTTTGTTTTGTTTTTTGGATATAATTTGTTGCCAAATTGGCTTACATACAACACCCAGTGCTCATCCCAACAAGTGCCCTCCTCAATGCCCATCACCCATTATCCCTCTCCCCCACCTCCCCATCCACCCTTAGTTTGTTCTCTGTATTTAAGAGTCTCTTTTGCCTCCCTCCCTTCCTGTATCTACTTTTTCCCTCTTCCCTTCCCCCATGGTCTTCTGTTCATTTTCTCAAGATCCACATATGAGTGAAAACATATGATATCTGTCTTTTCTCTGACTGACTTATTGCACTTATAATACCTTCCAGTTCCATCCATGTTGCTGCAAATGGCATGATTTCACTCTTTCTCAATGCCAAGTAGTATTCCATTGAATATATAAACCACATCTTCCTTATCCATTCACCATTTGATGGAAATTTGGTCTCTTTCCATAATTTGTTGAAAGCACTGCTATAAACATTAGGGTACACGTGCCCCTATGCATCAGCCCTCCTGTATCCCTTGGGTAAATTCCTAGTAGTGCTATTGCTGGGTCATAAGGTAGCTCTATTTCTAATATTTTGAGGAAACTCCACTGTTTTCTAGAACGGCTGCACCAGTTTGCATTCCACCAACAGTGCAAGAGGGTTCCCATTTCTCCATATCCTCACCAGCTTCTGTAGTTTCCTGAGTTATTCATTTTATCCACTCTGACCGCTGTGAGGTGGTAGCTCAGTGTGGCTTTGATTTATACTTCCCTGATGATGAGTGATATTGAGCATCTTTTCATGTGTCTGTTAGCCATCTGGATGTCTTCTTTGGAAAAGTGTCTCTTCATGTCTTCTGGCCATTTCTTCATTGGATTATTTGTTTTTGGGTGTTGAGTTTGGTAAGTTCTTTATAGATTTTGATACCAGCCCTTTATTCAATATGTCATTTGCAAATATATTTTCCCATTCCATTGGTTGCCTTTTAGTTTTGTTGTTTCCTTTGCAGTGCAGAAGCTTTTCATTTTGATGAGGTCCCAATAGTTCATTTTTACTTTTGATTCCCTTGCCTTTGGAGATGTGTTGAGTAAGAAATTCCTGCGACTGAGGTCAAAGAGGTTGCTGCCTGCTTTCTCCTCTAGGGTTTTGATGGTGTCATCTCACATTTAGGTCTTTCATTCATTTTCAATTTATTTTTGTGTATGGTGTAAGAAGGTGGTCTAGTTCCATTCTTCTGCATGTTGCTGTGCAGTTCTCCCAGCACCATTTACTAAAGAGGCTGTCTTTTTTCCATTGGATACTCTTTCCTGCTTTGTCAAAGATTAGTTGGCCATATATTTTTGGGTCCAGTTCTGGGTTCTCTATTCTATTCCATTGGTCTCTGTGTCTGTTTTTGTGTCAAAACCATACTGTCTTGATGATTACAGCTTTGTAGTAGAGGCTAAAATCTGGGATTGTGATGTCTCCCGCTTTGGTTTTCTTCTTCAATATTATTTTGGCTATTCGGGGTCTTTTGTGGTTCCATACAAATTTTAGGATTATTTGTTCTAGCTTTGAGAAGAATGCCAGTGAAATTTTGATTGGGATTGCATTGAATATGTAGATTGCTTTCGGTAGTAGTGACAGTTTAATAATGTTTGTTCTTCCAACCCATGAGCATGGAATGTTTTTGTATTTCCTTGTGTCTTTTCAATTTCCTTCATAAGCTTTCTATAGTTTTCAGCATACAGGTCTTTTACATCTTCAGTTAGGTTTATTCCTAGGTATTTTATGGGTTTTGGTGCAATTGTAAATGGGATCAATTTCTTTATTTCCAGGAGCACTTATTTGATAACACCTTTGCTTGCCTCACCTAGCGCAGGGCTTCTGCTATTGTTCCTGGAAATTTTCCATTTTGCCCTTAGTTCAGATTTTTCCTTCTTCCCAGAGAGATTTGCCCCAACCTCTCAATCTCTCTGTAGATTTATCCCAATTTTACCGTGTGTGTGTGTGTGTGTGTGTGTGTGTGTGTGTGTGCGTGTGTGTGTGTATCATATTCCTCCTCCTGTTGATATCTATCTACATGACTGGGGTTTGGGATAGAGCACACTAGAGTATTGGTAAATTTTGCTTGAGGGATTAATATTTTACTGAGGCTAATCATTAAAATGTGAAAATTAGAGACTTGATGGGTTCCCAGATTATGAAATACACTTATTTTCAGTATGTGATTTCTTTCTTTCTTTCTTTCTTTCTTTCTTTCTTTCTTTCTTTCTTTCTTTCTTTCTTTCTTTTTTAATTCTCTCTAGTTCATCTGTATTTCTTTGAGGATTTTAGTTGGAAACAGCCTGGAAATCTGACAGGAATAAACTTTCACATAATGTTTTTTTTTTACTCTCTAACTGGCAAGATCAGAAATGCCATGAAAAGAAGACTATCACACAGGATATTTTCTACTTCAGCTGGCTTCTGAACTCATGCAGACACAACCATACGCGTGCATACATAAAATCACATTTTCAAAAGTTAACAGGAAAAATAAAGTTGGGGGAGGGAGAGCTGCATTCAATTATCCTTAAAGCTTTGTCCATATGTTCAAAAATTAATTGATCTAAGAGACAAATAACACCTGGTAATCTTTTTTTTTTTCCATTTACAAGAGGGCTAACAAAGTGAACTGTAGATGTTTCATAACTTCTGTTTAGGTTGTCTATTGTAAAAATATCCAAACCAACTCAAATTTTAGATAAAATGCAAATTAAAATTTTAACTATGTGAATGCCAAGTAAGATAACCAGTTCACATGTTAATTTAGCTTTTAAAACTTAAAATATATACATAGAGAGATAACATAATACCAACATATTATTTAACGACTCACCTCATTTCATTTTATTTTACTCTAGGCACAATTAAGTCTAGATAGCATAGTTCATGTGTTTTATGGAGCGTTGAACTGGTAGCATATGACAGAATCATGACCATTACCGCTGCAGCTTGTGACAGAGTGGGAAGATAATAGGCCAATCTTCCCTCTCGATGACTCCTGCCTGACCAGAGAAGATGAGGTGGTAGAGGAATTGAATCATTTTAAAAGAGGCATTTGTGCAGGATGGAGACTGAACTATCAATTGAGTTGTACTTGACAGAAAATGGCACTTTTGCCTTTGGGCATCTTTTTAAGAGTAAGAACAAAGTTATATTTAATACCTTCTTGATTTCATGCAATGATCATCGAATTTTCCTCCACGTATATCAGAATAAATGGTATCTTGGTGACAGTGTTATTATCATAGATAACTTCATAGAAAATAGAGACTATAACCGAATTTAAGCTAATTTCCTGGGATTGAATTTCCTTATATGAAGGTAATACAGCTGAAAAGACACAGAGGAATTTCCACAACACTCAATTACAAAGACAGAAAAATTCTGCAATTCCCAAATAGTACTTAAAATACATGTCAATTAAGCTCTCCCTTATTGTTAATGATGAAAACACAGGCTTTCTTTCTATGAACCAGAAAATATCATTAGTGCTATTTATGTGTCTATTGTTTTCCTTAACTATTAAGTATGAAAAATAAAAGCTCTTTCTACATATTCTTATTAACCATAAGATAAGATAAATAACCTATATTATGGTTTTGTTTTCCTATTGCTTTGGAATTCTATTGACTTTACTAAATTTCCCATTGTCTCAGTCTTCTCTTTGTTTTTTTTAATAAATAGAATATTGTCTACTCTTTTACTTTTTTCAATTTTAATTAAATAATCTTCATGGCAGGAATTATAAACATATATGCCACAAATTATAATAGTAGATAGTGAATTGATAGTAAGTGTTTTATGGTTATAATCATTTGGCTGTGTACGATTTCAGGTTATGTATGATAATTCTATTAAGCATAAGGCTAACTTAAACTTATACATAACAAGTGAAGTTTTTTCTGACTCAGTGAAAATATCATTGGTCATAAAACTAAAATATTCCAAAATATTTTTTAATCACAAAATAATATGGGAGTTTATCTGATACCTATTCCTTGACTATTGAACTCCTTTCTATATATATATGTGGGCATAAAATGTGTGGGGTAAATATGTGTTTATATATTGATGTTACGGATTCATAACAAAGGATAAATAAATGTACAGTGTTTCTTTTTTAAAAAATTTAAATCTCTTTAAGACAAGTTTAGCCAGTCATTAAAGTCCTTGAGTTAAGCCATTTCTTTGTGCAGAGAGATTTGGTAAGCATTTGATTTTACTAGTTTAAATAATCTGAGACACGGAGAAAATACAGTTGGTATCAAGGGTATGAAAAAAGTTGGAATCTGAAAATGTTTTGTCAGTATCCATGAAAGATGCATAGCATTCAGGGTTCTGTAAAAGATGAATGCTTGTTTCCCTCATGTATAGTAAGGCTTCAAAAGCATATATAAGCCTTTGGAGGCTAAACATCAAGGGCTATAGTTGAAAATAGCTGAGAGGAGCCACTGTCATCAAGGACAGAATCACTGTGACCAGGTATCACGGTGGCCTGTCTAGAGTAGCAGAGATGAAAAAGAACCAGTGACAGAGACTTGTAGGAAGCAATTGTGATTGAATCTTCTCACACCTCCTTTTCCTGGTAATACATATGTTTCAGAGAAGAAAGAGTGGAAATAAATTTACAGTGTCCTCTTAGCCAATCGTTACTAGTATAGGGCAGAGCTGAGTTTGATTTTATATTCTAAGAGAAGTGATCTTTACACTAACATTCTTCTTATTTCATTTACATTAGGTTCAGAAAAAAATTAATCCTCCACTTAAGACTAATTTGTGATCTTTCTCCAGTTCCTTCTATTCTCATTTTGATCATGATAAATTGCTTATTTTCTCTTCCTTATCTCTTTCTGGTGTTTCTTCTTAGTAATAGCAACTTAAATATAGGTTATAAACATCCTAAAATATTTCATATTTTCAATTTGTCTCAGTGGTTGAATTCTGAAATTCTTTCATTTTCTAGACTCTTTCTTTCTTTCTTTCTTTCTTTCTTTCTTTCTTTCTTAATTGGGCCCAACTCTTTTACCACAAAAATTAAAGCACACACTGTCCTGGCAGGATATATTCAATGAGCTGAATCAGAAAAATATGCAGCCAAGAATTATTTTTTTAATTTACTTATTTGTTTTGTGTGAGAGAGGGAAAGCATGAGAAGGGAAGGGGCAGAGAGAGAGAAAGAGAGAGAGAAAGAAAGAAAGAAACAAACAAACAAACAAACAAACCCAAGCAAGCTCCATGCTGTCAGCACAGGCTCCATGCTGTCGACAGGAGACTTGACCTCATAATCCATGAGATCTTGACCTGAGTTGAAATCAAGAGTTGGACCTTTAACCGACTGAGCCACCCAGGTGCCCCTAAGAATTCTTTATCCAGCGAGGATATCATTCAAAATAAAAGGAGAGATAGAGTTTCCCAGACAAACAAAAATTAAAAGAGTTCATGACCACTAAACTAGCCCTTCAAGAAACTTTAAGGAAGACTCTTTGAGTGGAGAAAACAAAACAAAACAAAACTAAAAGATCAAAAATGACAAAGATTAGAAAAGAGCAGAGAACATCACCAGAAACACCAACTCTACAGGCAACAAACACAATGACACTACATTCATTTCTTTCAGTAATCACATTTAAAGGTAAATCGGTTAAATGCTCCAATCAAAAGACACAGGGTATCATAATGAAAAACAAAAACAAAAACAAACAAACAACAACAAAAAGATACATCTCTATGCTGCCTACAAGATACTCATTTTAGACCTAAAGACACTTGCAGATTGAAAGTAAGGGAATGGAGATCATACTAATGGACATCAAAAGAAAGCCAGAGTAGCCATACTTGTATCAGACAAACTAGATTTTAAAACAAAGACTGTAACAAGAAATGAAGAAGGGCATTATATCATAATTAAGGGGTCTATCCACCAAGAAGATCTAACAATTGTATATATTTATGCCTCCAACTTGAAAGCACCCAAATAATCAATTAATCAAAAACATAAAGAAACACATTGATAATAATACCATAATAGTAGGGGACTTTAACACCCCACTTACAACAATGGATAGATCATCTAAGCAGAAAATCACCAAGGAAACAATAGTTTTGAATGACACACTGGACCATATGGACTTAACAGATATATTCAGAACATTTCATCCTAAAACAGCAGAATACACATTGTTCTTGAGTGCACATAGAACATTCTCCAGAATAGATCACATGTTGGATCACAAATCAGCCCTCAACAAGTACAAAAAGATCAACATCCTACCATGCATATTTTCAGATCACAACACTATGAAACTTGAAATCAACTACAAGAAAAAATTTGTAAAAACCACAAATACTTGGAGATTAAAGAACATCCTATTAAAGAATGAATGGGTTAACCAAGAAATTAAAGAGGAAATTAAAAATATATGGAAGCCAATGAAATTGAAAACACAACAGTCCAAAACCTCTGGGATGCAGCAAAGGTGGTCATAAAAGGGAATTATATAGCAATCCAGGCCTTCATAAAGAAGGAAGAAAAGTCTCAAATACATGACCTAACCTTACACCTAAAGGAGCTGGGGGTGTGTGTGTCTGAGTGACTCAGTCAGTTAAGCATATGACTTTGGCTCAGGTCTTGGTCTCATGGTTCATGAGCTGAAGCACCACATCAGGTTCTGTGCTGTCAGTGTAGAGCCTGCTTCCAATCCTCTGCCCTCCCCACCCCTCCCCAGCTGATGCTCTCTTTCTCTCTCTAAAAAAATAAGAGAAAAAATAAATAAAGGAGCTGGAAAATGAACAGCAAATAAAGTTCCGAACCAGCAGAAGTTGGGAAATAATAAAGATTAGAACAGAAATCAATGGTATCAAAACTTAAAAAAACAACAAAACAAAACAAAACAAAAAAACAGAACAGATCAATGAAGCTAGGAGCTGGTTCTGTGAAAGAATTGAAATTAATGACCCCCTAGCCATATTGATCAAAAAGAAAAAGGAAAGTACCCAAATAAATAAAATTATGAATGAAAGAGGAGAGATCACAGCAAATACTGCAGAAATACAAATACTAATAAGAGTATATTATGAGCAATTATATGCCAACAAATTGGGCAATCTGGAAGAAATAGATATTCCTAGAAATATAAACTACCAAAACTGAAACAGTAAGAAATAGAAATTTTGAACAGACCCAATACCAGTAAAGAAATGGAATCAGTAATCTTCCCAAAACAAGAGTAAAGTTTGGATGGCTCTCAGGATAATTCTACCAAACATCTAAAGAAGAATTAATACCTACTCTTTTGAAGCTGTTCCAAAAAACATAAATTAAAGAAACCTCCAAATTCATTCTATGAGGCCAGCATTACCTTGATTCCAAAGTCAGGCAAAACCCTCCATGAACAGGAGAATGATAGACCAATTTCCCAGTGAACATGGATGCAAAAATTCTCAACAAGATGCTAGCAAATTTAATCCAACAATATATTAAAAGAATTATTCCCCACCATCAAGTGGGACTTATTCCTGAACTGCAGGGCTGGTGGAATATCTGCAAATCAAATCAATCAACATGATACATCACACTAATAAAAGAAAGGCTAAGAAAGCATAAGAGACTCTTAAAAAATGAGAACAAACTGAGGGATGATGGGGGGTGGGAGGGGGGGGTGGGTGATGGGTATTGAAGAGGGCATCTTTTGGGATGAGCACTGGGTGCTGTATGGAAACTAATTTGACAATAAATTTCATATATTTAAAAAAATAAAATAAAAAAGAAAGGCTAAGAACCACGTGATTCTCTCAATAGAGGCAGAAAAAGCATTTGACAAACTGTAGCATCCTTTCTTTATAAAAACCCTCAACAAAATAGGGGTAGAAAGAACATACCTCAAGATCATATAACAAGGTCATGTAACAAAAGACCCACAGCTAATATCATCCTCAATGGGGAAAAACTGAGAGCTTTCCCCCTAAGGTCAGGAACATGACAGGGATGTCTATTTCTCACCACTGTTGTTCAACATAGCAGTGGAAGTCCTAGCCTCAGCAATCAGACAACAAAAAGAAATAAAAGTCATCCAAATCAACAAGGAATAAGTCAAACTTTCACTCTTTGCATATGGCATGATACTCTATGTGAAAAACTCAAATGAGTCCAAAAAAAAAAAAAAGAAAAGAAAAATAAATTTATAAAAAACCTGCTAGACACTGACACAAGGATTCCACAACGTCACAGGTTATAAAATCAATGTATAGAAATCAGTTGCATTTGTATACACCAATAATAATGCATCAGAAAGAGAAATCAGGAAATCGATCCCATTTGCAATTGTACCAAAACGTACAAAATACCTAGTAATAAACCTGACCAAAGCGGTAAAAGATCTGCATGCTGAAAACTATAGATAGTTTATGAAAGAAATTGAAGAAGACACAAAGAAATGGAAAAACAAGCCATGCTCATGAATGGGAAGAACAAATATTGTTAAAATATCAATACTACCCAAGCAATCTACACATTCAATGCAATCTCTATCAAAATAATACAAGCATTCTTCACAGATCTAGACCAAACAATTCTAAAATTTGTATGGGACCACAAAAGACCCCAAATAGCCAAAGTAATATTGAAAAAGAAAACCAAATTGGATGCATGACAATTCTGGACTTCCAGCTACATCACAAAGCTGTAATCATCAAGACAGTATGGTACTGGCACAAAAACAGACACTCCGATCAATGGAATGAAATAGAAAACCCAGAAATGGACCTACAAATGTATGGTCAACTAATCTTTGATAAAGCAGGAAAGAATATCCAATGAAAAAAAGACAGTCTCATCAGCAAATGGTTTTGGGAAAACTGGACACCAATGTGCAGAAGAATGAACCTAGACCTCTTTATTACACCATACAAAAAAATAAATTCAAAATGGATGAGAGGCCTAAATGTGATACAGGCAACATCAAAATACTAGAGGAAAACATAAGCAGTAACCTCTTTGACATTACCCATAACAACATCTTACTAGTTATGTCTCCTGAGGCAAGAGAAACAAAAGTAAAAATAAACTATTGGGACTTCATTAAGATAAAAAGCTTCTGCACAGCAAAGGTAACAAGAAAACTAAAAGGCAACTTACTGAATAGGAGAAGATATTAGCAAAATATCTGATAAAGGGTTAGTATCCACAAGATACAAATAACTTATAAAACTCAACACCCCAAAAGTAAATAATCCAGTTAAAAAATAGGCAGAAGACATGATTAGACATTATTTCCAAAGAAGGCATCCATTCAGATAGCTAACAGACACATGAAAAGATACTCAACATCACTCATCATCAAATCAATACCGGGAAATACAAATCAAACCATGATGAGATACTACCTCACACCTATTAGCATGGCTAAAATTAACACAGGAAACAACAGATGTTGGCAAGGATGTGGAGAAAGGGCAACCGTGTTATGCTATTGGTGGGGATGTAACTGGTACAGCTATTCTGGAAAACAGTGTGGAGTTTCCTCAAAAAGTTAAAAATAGAACTACCTTACAATCCAGCAATCGCACTACTAGGTATTTATCCAGAGGTACAAAACTGCTGATTCGAAGGGACATATGCATCCCAATGTTTATAGCAGAACTAGCAACAACAGCCAAATTATGGAAAGAGCCCAAATGTCCATCAACTGATGAATGGATAAAGAAGATGTGTTATACATGTACACACACACACACACACACACACACACACACACACTGGAATATTACTCAGCCATAAAGAAGAGTGAAATCTTGTCATTTGCAACAACATGGATGGAACTAGAATGTATCATGCTAAGTGAAATAAGTAAGTCAGAGAAAGACAAATATATTTCATTCATATGTAGAATTTAAGAAACAAAACAGATGAACATAGGGAAGGGAAGGAAAATAGGATAAAAACAGAGAGAGGGAAACCATAGGAGACGCTTAAATATGGAGAACAAACTGAGGGTTGCTAGAGGAGTGTTGGGTAGGGAGATGGCCTAAATGGGTGATGGGCATTAAGAAGAGCACTTGTTAGGATGAGCATTGGGTGTCATATGTAAGTGATGCATGACTAACTTCTCCTGAAACCATTACAGTATATGTTAACTTTGTTTTTTGTTTTTTTTTTAAAAGCACACACTATCTCATGTCTTTTTATTCTACTGTTCAATGTGTTTATTTCACACTCCTTGCATATTCTACAAATGGCTAATTATTATATATAATCCCAGCTGTTAATTTGATTCCCTATGTATTTCTATACACAGTTGCCTTTGTAACCTTCATGGAGGATTACTCTAATAACAGATTAACCCCAAAAATTCCTTTATTTCTATTCTTGATCATAGTGTTACTATTCAATTTATAAATAACAATTATGGATTATTCATATACCTAGACCTAAACCCTTTATCTTTCAAATTTAAGACTCATAATGTATCAGATTTTCCATATTGGCAAATATAATATTTCAGACTGCAATCATGTATTTTGACAAAATGTACTGAAAGCTATTTCTCCTTTTGGCCTTAAAAAACTCATTAACAAATTTAACAAGTTTTCAAAGCTTTAAAGCACATTTAAAGTCAACTGAATCAGAAAGTCATAGAAATTTTTAAAGGCTTTATGGAAGAAATTCATAATTCACTCATCAATTGATTTGAATGCTTATACATTTATTCCCAAATTTAACTGTCTCTAAATAAATTATTCTAAGTATCTGTTCTATCTCTTTATGTTTCAATTTATTCCATTTGTCTATCCTCTGTGAGGATAGAAAATTATCAGGCATTGTTTAACTCCCAATATGCTACGTAAAATCTAAGTCATTCTGCAGAGGTAGGTTAACAAATATCTTTTTAGAAAGAGAGAGAAGGATATCTAAATGATAGATAGAATACATATATATATATATATATTACATATATTTTATTTATACATACATACACCACATACAAAACATTATAATAATTTAGGGAAGCTATCCAATAGCATGATTCAGAATTGAAAAATGATGTCGTAAAAGAAGAAAATCTATCCTTCCACTTCCATCAGTTCTGAGTACGTGGTTGTCATTTATGAGCCTTTAATTACACTATGCATCACGACTGACAATGAATGGTGAAAGTCTATTTTGAATAAAACTTTGGATGGGTGTGAAAACATCCTAAACATTGTGGCAATAACTTGCACTTGAATAGGATTAGAATTTTAATCTCGCTTTATTGAGAAATTCAAATTTGATAGACTTACTCATTCTGTCTGATATACAAAAGATATAAGCAATGTTAGATATTATTCCTGGTTGAGAATAGTAATTAGAAAATCTGCACTTTGGTTAATAGCAAGAGCTCAAAGAAGGATGATGGTCTTGCATAAATTTATAACATGGACCATCAGAACTACAGGAAAAAAATGCATTTTCAATTTTAAGCACAAGACCAGGCAAAACAGAAGTTCTGCAAAGATCAATGTCTAATTAGTAAACTAAGGAGCAAATCAATTACTTTATTATAGAAATGTTGAAAATCTATGTAAAGTTTCACTAAGAGAGACCTTTTATATGTATTACATATCCATAATTCCTTTTTCCAAAACTCTTAAATCCCAAATGTTTTGGAAGTAAACATAGTCATGTGATCCATTAGTGGAAAACTTGGTGTTAATTAGCATGAGGTTATTCATTATCTTTATGCATTTCAGTGTAACTACACGTATGTTTTGTTGAAAATATGTTAATTTAAATTTTTCTCCAAAGCTTCTGGGATTATATGTACTCATTAACTTCATAAACTTGAAAATTTTGAATTCGGTAAGACATCTGCCTGGAGAGGTTCTCATAAGCAATTGTAGACACGAACACCAACAAACTAATTTATATACCTACTGTCTATTTTGCAATAGTTTATTTGTTTAAAAATAACTAAATATCTCTGATATAAATTTAACTACATTAGACTTCGTACATTAAATTTCCATATATCCCAATAAAAGCTGGCATTGAATACAAAACTTTCTGCCCATTCTTACAATATCAGTCACTTTGCCAAAATGGTGCTGGCTTATGCTGTGTCCTGGCCAAGTACTAATGGAGCCTCACTTCACTCTCAGACATGTCATGATTCTGATTATGAATTGCATAATTCATACTCTCCATTCCAGTCCTCTACCCCCTTCATTCTCTCACGGTCTCCCTACCTCCCCATTCCCAATGCTGGGGAAGTTCCACCCTTCTTTCAGGATACCCTATATCCAGTAAGTGGCTTAGGATGGCCTGGATGTATGACTGAGGGGGAAGGGTTCCAATGTCAATCCATACATTAATTACAAGCAAAGTTGTCCGTTGTTCTTTTTAAGACAAAAATAAATAAATATGAACTCATATATTTTAGCACCACAGTGGGTCATTGTGAGAACTTCACGGATTCCTTTTCAGTCTGGGACACAGGTATTGGAATGCACCAAGTGGAAGAAGCAAGTGGGCAAAGAGGCAGTGGCATTGACATTCTGTGCTTGAAAGTGTGTTGATTTCTGGTTTTCTCCCAAGTATGATTGCTCCTGTATGTTCTACAGCACATTTTAGAGCAATTTTAGCATACACTAGCTTAAGCCTTATTATAAGCTTTATTACGAGTTGTAAGCACAGGTAAAGCAAGTTTCCCTTGTAGGTCAATTCAGTCAATGTGCTTTCAATGCATGGTCCTAGAGATCTAGTCACCTTCTACGTGACTGTCTCTATCTAAATGCGTATGGAGCTTTTACGATGTATTTAGACTCTGAAGATATACATGTTCAGCTGCATGCATATTTCCCAACAGTTTTCATTTTCTTATAGTGACTGTTATACCATTATATTTTACTTTTCTATTTAAAAAAAAGTGCTAGGCAAAATAAGTTACTTTTACTAAGATTATTATGATGAAAAGATTTTGTTTTGTTGTATTACAAGTACTTTTTTTACATCAAGACAGTCTTAACTATTAACAGTAGAGTATTTTTTAATTATTTCAGTTCTTTTTAAAAATTTGTTATGAAATAACTTGATACTATATAGAGATAACATTTCACTGAAGTAAATAAAATTACTGTCTTCTCTAAAACTTCACAAACTGCCTTTCCCCAAAACAACTTAAAATCAACCTTCTTTGGGCAAATACATGCTGTTTACTTCTGTTCTATTTCAACCTGATCAAGTGTAACAGATGTATTGCTAATACGGATCTGGAGAAATGCCCTTAACAGATTTGAGTCAACAGATGAGCAGTCAGAGAAAGTTTAGAAATTTTATAATCATGACCTTTAGAAACACCACTTACCAATTATATCACTTTGTGACTTCTTCTGAAGTTATTACAAAGTAACTTTATATCTATACAAAGTTACCGTAAAATAGCACTCTCATGAATAGAGAAGTTTTAAAATTGAATTATCTAATTATTGTTGAAGAAAATTTCATTTCATATGACACTACTTGGGTTCTTTTATTTTGATATGAGTTTTCAGAATGTTAAAAATCATGACCTCCTTAAAATATATCATCCATTTGTGATACATGCAAAATTATTTAGAGGAAAAACATGCTATTAATATATTTAAAAAGTATTTAATGAATATTGCTAACTTTTAATTTTACCATGCTTCTTTTTAGAATACTAGGATACCGAAAGTATACATTTTTTGATGGCTTTAGTTTGCTGTACAGATTTTCTTGTTTACGTTACATTCCCATATTGGACTAAGTCAAGTGTACATACATAATTTGAAGAGTGAATTCAACTGCTTGTTCAGGCTGAAAGCTGTATGCATTTAGATAAGAGGATACAAGTAGCAGGAAGAAAAATAACCTTGGAAATTGTCTTCTGTGTTTGCTAATTCAATATGTTTAGCTAAATCAAATAGCCTTTATTATGAGTTTTCAATATCTCTAAAACATAAAAATACAAAGAGGAGATGTTAGTAGAATTAATATTTTTTCAAATATTGATTTGCCTGAAGTTATTTATTTTTACCATAATGTTTCAAAAGATGATCTACTGATAAACTATATGAACAAAGAAAAAAGACTCAACCTCAAACATGTTGCTCTCATGTTTCTATTTAAATGACAAGATATTTAAAATATTTTTATGCTAAAAAATGTTCATAAAAAGTAGTGTAAATGACAAGATATATAAAAATACTTTTATGCTAAAAGATGTTCATAAAAAGTGGTGGTGTAGGTTAGTAAATAAATGTTTAGAATTTGAATCAGGCTATCTGCTTTTTATTCAGTGCCTCATGCATTGGACCTGACATTTTGCCTTCCTCATTTCACATTTTCAATATGCAAAACAAACATTGTGAGAGTAAATGCATAATATATTTTAAAACAGATTTGAAACATTCTGACATGCAGTGCTTGCCATTAATTCCAAACAATGGTTTAGTCAAGGGTTCAATACGAACCTTCCTTTTCCTACCACGTATTAAATTATTGCCCTTATTTTTAACAGAAACTACCACAAAGTTGAAGCTATTTTATCCTTCAAGAATTTTTTTTTATAGAATTGGCCTTTGACCATATTAATCTTTATTTATTTTCGAGTGACAGAGAGAGTTCGAGTTGGGGAGAAACAGAGAGAGAGGGAGACATAGAATCAGAAGCACTCTCCAGGCTCCTCACTATCAGCACAGAGCTCCCCCTCCGATGCCTGAACCCGTGAACCGCGAGATCACAACCTGAGCCCAAGTCAGTAGCTCAACCCACTGAGCCACCCAGGTGCCCCTTATCCTTCAAGAAATTAACAAATCATTTATTTAACAGAAAAAAATATCTTAATGGGGCACCTGGGTGGCTCAGTGGGTTGAGCCTCGGACTTCAGCTCAGGTCATGATCTCACGGTTTGTGATCGAGCCCCGCGTTGGGCTCTGTGCTGACCGCTCAGAACCTGGAGCCTGCTTCAGTCCCCCTCTCTCTCCACCCCACCCCTGCTTGTGCTCTGTCTCTGTCTTTTTTTTTTTTTTAATTTTTTTTGATGTTTTTATTTATTTCTGAGACAGAGAGAGACAGAGCATGAGCAGGGGAGGGGCAGAGAGAGAGAGGGAGACACAGAATTTGAAGCAGGCTCCAGGCTCTGAGTTCTTGGCACAGAGCCCGAGGCAGGGCTCGAACTCACGAGCTGTGAGATCATGACCTGAACTGAAGTCGGACGCCCAACCAACTGAGCCACCCAGGTGCCCCTCTCTCTGTCTTTCAAAAATGAATAAACATAAAAAAAAAAAGTTTAACAAAAAGAAAAATATACCTTATTTTGAGGAATACAAGTCCATTTAACAGCAAATTAGAGTATAATTATAGTAAGTCAATCGTACCCCTAAATGATAATGAAGAATTCTGATCATTTATCAAACATATTTTTTATCTAAAGGAGATAAGAATATCATGGGACTTTCAAGAATTCATATGATATTAATTAAAATTTCACTAATAAACAACTGTACAAAATGATTGGGCCTGATTTCATGCAAATATTCATTCTCAGTATAATCTCCTAACCACTTCCCTATATATAATGTATATTTGCTCAGGTTGAAGTGGTAAAGTTTTATACTATTTGCAAATAGTATAAATAGGATAAATTCTGACTCTATGTGCAAATAGTTTTTCCAATGTAAAGGACACTTTTCTCTTTAGAAGCCATGTGAAGCTGGCCCCATTTTCGCTACAAAGCTCCTTGCTGCTCTCTGTTAAGTCACAAAAATCAATAAAGCAAATTACCATCACCATGGAAAAAATATTCCAATAATCATTTTGTCTCCAATCTAGGATTTAAACTATAAGTGTTATATTTAATGTCTTAAATTTGATGGCAGGCATAGAACTCAAAATCTCATTAATTTTAAAATTACCGTCTAGTAGTTTGTATTTATTTAAATATAGCTATGGAGAGACACTGTTGATAACAGAATCTAAATTAGATTACTGTTAACAAGCATTGTGTTATTATTCTTGATGTAGTCTGTGGTTCCAGATGGATAAATTATCTTCTGGTATTCATGACAATGTGAAATCCAAGAAGCATTTTAGGTCATGGTCATTAACATAACCTGATAACCTCTAATAATCATGTGCAACATTGTACCATTTCCAAAAATTGAGTTGATATGAATCATTAAGCAGGTAGTCTATATCACTGGTATTTTCTTATTTGTACAAAGTTAATAATATATTAAATGTTTTATTTATTTATAAACAAAATTAAGAATAATGATATTATGGACCAAATCAATGTTTTTAACAGAATGTAATTTTTTAAAAAAGATACGTATTCGTGCAGGAAAGCATAGGAACAGATAACAGGACTCATTAACTGTTGGATACTGTAAGTCAGGGATTATGCCATACCTTTATAATTTTTTCCCTTTAGAACCCATCATTGTCACTTAAAATTCTAAGGTTCAAGGGATATTTTTGTTTGTTTTGAGAGAGAGAGAGAGAGAGAGTGTGTGAGTGGGGGAGAGGGTAAAGGGAGAATCCCAAGCAGATTCTTTGCTAAGCCCTACTCAGTGCTTGATCCCACAACCCTGGGATCATGACCCACGACCCTGGGATCATGACCTGAGCCAAAATTAAGAGTTGGACTGATGGAGCCACCCAAGCACCCCATGTTCCAAGGGATCTTAAGTCACTCACTTGATAATTCTATTTCTCTTTACACATTCTTAAGTGATGATAAATCCAATGCTTAAAACATCTCTGGTAAGGGTGAATTCAGTATTAGTTAAGGCAGGATATTATTCTCACGGCATAATAAATACTTAATAAGCCTGTTGAGTTAAGTGAAATAATTAAATATCAGCAAATGAATGCCCTAGTCTATGAGGGACAGACCACCATAAAAGCTACAGATTCACTCATGTTCTTTTGAGGATCGGCTATTTGAGATTTCTTATATCATTTCACTACCTATTGTATTTCAAAGAAAAACAAGGAAAGAGAGGCACAGAAATTGATATTCTGTCTTGATCTATTGATCCTATTAAACTTGTCTTACAGGAACTTAGGCCCATTCATTTTTTTTTCTTTTAATGGGATTAATGGACTTGAAAACAAGTTACTGAAGGTTTTAAGCACTTCCCTGTCTTGTCTTTAAACTGATAACACTCATGACTCATGGAATAATTACTATTCATATAATTTTTTGAAAAATCAACAATTTTAGTTTCCAAAATGGTTAGAATAATAAAATCATTAATGAGCTAGCAACTAATTATTACCTAAACAACCTTGCAGGAATTTTACTGTTCACTGGAAGACAAAATTGATAGTCACTGGGGAAACCCAATGAGATGAAATATTCTCTGGGTGAATAGGAGAAGAAAAGAATTCCCAGCCAGTAGTCAAATCTTACTATCTCCAATGTAATGATAACATATTCCCCTTCTTCTCCTGCAACTCTTCTAGTTTTGATTGTGTGCTTGAAGCAGAAAGTAGTTTAGGGAAGTCATTGTACAATGATTGAGTCACAAGAAGCTGAGAAGTGAAGTGATACTAATGTAATTATTTAAATAGAACAATTGCAACATTATAAAAATTGAAAACTTGAAGCAAAGCTATCTAGGGGCATTGATGTTGCATAAAGACCCATAGATGTATAAATTTAAAAATATAAATTAAGACCAAGTTTATATAATAATTCCACTTGGGGTACAAAGTGTGTGTGTGGCAGGAAAAGATTATGGGAAATGTATAGAAGATGACATAAGAGAAGATTATAAGTGTGTCTTATTAAATGGATAGGTGACTCTGTGGGGTGTAGACAAGGTGGCAAATTTAGACTAAGATTTTAAATTAAATATTTTTTCTGTACTATTTGAATTGTGTTTGTCTTGAGTACTTACTATTTTATCAATTAAAAATAATTCTTGGGGCATATGATTGGCTCAGTTGGTTAAGCATCTGACTCTCGATTTCAGTTCAGGTCATGATCTCATCATGGTAGTGAGATTGAGCCCCATGTCGAGCTCAGAGTGCAACCAGCTTGGGATTCTCTGTTTCTCTGTCTCTGTCCCTCCCACACTCATGCTCTCTCTCTCTCTCAAAATAAATAAACTTAAATAGTTATTTTTTTAAAAAAAATTAATGTTTATTTTATTTCTGAGGGAGAGAGAGAGCGAGCATGAGTGGGGGAGGGGCAGAGAGAGAGGGAGACACAGAATCCAAAGCAGGCTCCAGGCTCTGAGCTGTCAGCACAGAGCCCGACGCGGGGCTCAAAGTCACAAACTGTGAGATCATGACCTGAGCCAAAGCTGGATGCTTAACCCACTGAGCCACCCAGGTGCTCCACAAATAAATCTTTTAAGGAAAGATTACTACCGAATATACACAAGGAGATAAGGTATATGCCGAAGGAAAGATAATATTATGGGCCAATTTTTACATAAAAGTTTAAGACTGAGCATTTATGGTAGTATACCTATATACTCAGCAAAGTAGAAAGCTTTGAAAATTTGAATGCATGCCTATGTCTCAAGAAAATGAGTAAAACATCAGTGCTACCTGGGTGTTATAAAGTGAATTTTAGAGGGTCACCCATAGGTTTTCAGAGTTGTGCCAAAGATATTATCAAAAGTAATGTGACACAGTAATCTGACTAAAAAATGAACATTCTATCTTCATATATATAGACATCAAAACCAATGAAATATTTTTTTCTTCACTCTGTCAAGAGCATAGCCATGGTATCATGATCTGAAATTCTTGTTTTTTCCTGACTTTTCATGTATCTGCCAAGTGCTAAAAAGCATTTTTTGCCCTTAAACTCTAAGCCAGGACTTTTAAACTTGAACAGGAAATATAATATATATGTTCAATTTTGTGGAAAATAGTTTTCCACACAATTATGATTTAAATTCCCTTTGGTAGAGGTCAGTTCACATCATTCCCTGTTGTATTGTATCCTGGGAGACTGTGCTGTGATGTGAGATCATGAGTGAGCAAGGTAAATTCTAAGTCTTGTGTTGAAGAGCAAGAAACCAAAAACAGTGAAATGATTTTAATTTAGAAATCCTGGATTTCCAGAAAAGCAGAGTGTTCAGGAGGCCAAGTGAAACACATACCTTGTGTAGACAGAATACCCCAGAACTGAAGGACCAATAGAAGAGCTGATTGGATATAAACCTGTCTAGACACTGAACATTGTTTGCTAGGATGTCTGCAAGATCTTAACAACTGTCCAGTGGGCATGATCGAAATGTATGTGGTAATAGGTTTATTATTTTTTCTGAGAGATAGTTAGTACTCACAAATATTTCTTCAGCTATCCTGCATTTCCCAGACTCTTTTGCTGTTAGATTGAGCTTACTCTGTTCTGCTACTGTGAAGGAAAATCATTCGTGCCACTTCTGAGGCAGCTAAGAGCTAGTGTCTCTCCTATATCCTTTGGCTTCTTGTCTACACTGAGACCTCAGACACCAGTATTTCATATGATGCAATTATAGATTGAAGAAGGGCTGCCTGACTCACATCAGCATTTACATGACCGAGATATAAAATTTTAGTGATGAGCAAAACTTTCAGTTGTAAGATGAATAAGTTCTGAGGATCTAATATATAACAAGGTGAACTTAGTTCATCACACTATACAGTATAATTGAAATTTGCTAAGAATAGAACTTAATCCCACCCCCCCCCCCCACACACACACACAAGCAAATATGTGAAGTGATGGACACGTTAAGTAACTCAACGAGGCACATGCTTTCACAGTGTATACGCGCATCAAATCCTCACATTTGTACGCTTTAAAACCTTACAAACTTAAAATAAAATAAAATAAAATCTTACAACCTTGCCAGTTATATCTCAATTAACATAAACTTCAACATCTATCATTCTGTATTCTATAATGTATATGTTAAATAAATACATACATACATAAACAATAAATACATAAATGAGATAGAAGCAATATGCGGATTCGTACATAGAGAAGGGTTAATGCAGTTCGAAACTATAATGGACGATAAAACTAATGAGTTAAATTTGAAGAGTAACAAAATATTACATAGGCACAAAAATGTATCTCCCAACTAATTATTAATTACAAATGGGAAAACAGTAACTTTCAGTGTAGAAAACTGATGGCCACTACCTTAACAAGTGACCGAAACTAGTATCACTCTTACTGAGACAAGTCAATCTCACATACTTCCTAATCAGAGGTACTGTGCAGGATAAATCAGTTCATTGATATTCCTGAAGTTAGGTAACTTGAATCTAATGACTCTGCAATCCCAATTTGAGAGGCATTCTACAAAATAACTGACCTGTACGCTCTTAAAATATAATTTTAAGCAGCACACAGATTAACAGTGTGAGACTGCTGCATATTATAAGAGAATAAAAAGACTTGGCAACTGAATGAAATGCATGATGCTAGAGGGAACTATGACTGGGGCAACAGATAGCTCCAAAGGATGTTAGTAGGAGGACCGGCTCTGTTTCTGTATGTGTTGAGTACGATAGCAATGGATGATATCACTTATTTCTTTAAATTAAATAAGAATACATGATTTTGCACTCACATGGAGACAGAGATGCTTAAATATAGATATAGATATGAAGGAATACATAAATGGTACAGAAACTAATTAACAACTATTAAATCCAGAAGGAATAATGTATTTATAAATTATAATGGGCGCTAAGACTAATGAGGGGGTTTGATGAGGAACATAATTACATAAATAGATATGTATCAGTATTCATTGAGAGATATGCATTGTGTGTATTCTCACTATTTACATACACAAATGTATATCTATGAATTTACTGACTGTCCCAGTTGACCCACTATATATAACTACACTTAAAAATGAGAAATTTAGCTCTAGTTGTCAACTATTCCTGCTTTGAATATTCAAAAGGATAAGTGTATTTGATATGAGATGCTTACACACACATTATTATTTACTTTGAATTATCTTCTTCAAAATGAATCAAAATTCTGCCAGATTTGAAGCTTTCAGCTTTGGCCATATCTGAGTCCTGCCAATCAGAAAGGCAGTCTGGAAACTGTTGATACTGTGAACAGAGCATTAATTTCACTGCTGAATGACTTAAATGTGGTTATATAGTTATTTTCTCAAATCTGAAAATGAAATAAAACACAACTATTTTCTCGTAGCTGGCAAGTTTATACTCACAATCTATTAAGGAAAAAATCAGCACTGGACAAGAAAAAAAGAAAAGCAGGTAGCATTAAATATTGAAATTCAGAATCATGCAAGTTATGGTTTACATCTTCATCCAAAAAGATGTTTGAAATGAAGAAAAAGAAGGATCCAGGAAAGTATTCCTTTGTACTAACGTATGCAGGAAAGACTAGTCATAGTCACACCAAGTTGTTTGAAAGAAAAATTATTTTTCTATGTTCTAAAATTATAAATCTGTGCTTATATAAATAAAGTTAGAACTATTACATTACATTACATTACATTACATTACAGCTGGGGAATTTAAGCAGTGTGAATAACTTTAATCGAAATAATCAGTTTTTTGCTAAATTTTTCTCATAGATCTTCATTGTAATCTCAATATACACCTTCTTTTTCTATCTCTGCATGACAAATGGCCATATACTTAGCAGTTTGAGCACCACTTAACAGAATCTCCTGCTCAGGGTCTCCCAGGCTGCAACCAGGGGTTTTGCCAGACTCCATTCCTTTGTGGAGCTCAGGCTCTTCTTCCAAGTCATGTGGTTGTTGGCAGAATTCCTGTCTTTGTGTTTGTTGAACTGTGGGCAATCGTTTTCCCCAGTCCTCAGCTGGGGGTGGCTCTCAGAAACCAAGGCTGCTGCAGGTCCTGCCACATGACTCCTCCCAGGTTCCTTCACAACATGCAGCTTACTTCTTCAAGCAAGCAGGAGAATCTTTTCAGAAAAGGCAAGTCCCTCTTTAAGGGCTTCCACTAGTAGCTCACAACTAGCCAATATAGCCCTCCATTTTAGTAACTCAGAAACGGCTAATTTAGCATCTTAATCTCATGGGAAAGGTCCCTTGCCCTTCCCTCCTGCTGAGAGGAGTGACCTCCTTCTAGTCACAGGTCCCATTATATTCATTTACATGCTCTATTTACAAGGGTGGTGGACGGGGTTGCAGCATGGGTGCATCAGGGAGTACAAATTTCAACCATCTTAGAACTTTGCCTAGTTTGAACTGTATGGGTTTTCTCTTTCTGAATAATAAATTGTCACAAAGGCAGCAGCTTAATGCAACATCCATTTATTATCTCACAGTTGCATAAGGTCAGGACTTTGGGCATAGCATAGCTGGGTTCTCCCGTCAGGATCTCACATGGGACAAAGCAAACAGTCAACCGGGGCTGAGAGCTCATCTAATGCTCACAGTTCTCCTCCAGATTCACCAGTTGTTGTCAGAACTTGTGGCAGAACTTCTTTCTTCCTGCCTATAAACTGAGTCTGTTTCAGCTGGTGGAGACTGTCTGTCATTCTACACTTTCTGACCCTCTCTACATCACAGGATTTTTCTCCTGCAGGGGCAGCAAGAGCATCTCATTACAAATTGAAAAGCTCTGACATCTTTAAATGGCTCAACTAATTAGGTCAGGTCCACCCAGGACATTCACTCTTCTGATTAACTAAAAATCAACTGACTAGAGATCATAATCACACTTTTAAAATCCTTTCTGCCACAACATAAGGTAACATAATCACAAGTATTCACACGTCTTATCCACACAAAAGGGTAGGAGATCTTACAGGGCATATATACCAGGGGACCAGAAACTTAAATATCTGATAACTGGTGAAATAATTAACTGGGATCGATTTTTAATTTTTTTTCAAATTACAAGTTTTCTAACACATACCTTAAATATAACTGTATTCTTAAATATATGAACAAATTTAAAAAGTTAAAAATTTTTTCACTGGTCCTTTTATTCTGTTTAAAAATTTAAAATAACAAACAAATATATACATATACATGTACAAACATGCGTGTATACCCACACGAGAGATTTATGTAACTCCATTTGCAATTTAAATCTATGCTACAGGGACATTATATTTCTTTGTTTTATGTTGGTATTTTTTTTTTTTTAATTTTTTTTTTTTCAACGTTTTTTATTTATTTTTGGGACAGAGAGAGACAGAGCATGAACGGGGGAGGGGCAGAGAGAGAGGGAGACACAGAATCGGAAACAGGCTCCAGGCTCCGAGCCATCGGCCCAGAGCCTGACGCGGGGCTCGAACTCACGGACCGTGAGATCGTGACCTGGCTGAAGTCGGAGGCTTAACCGACTGCGCCACCCAGGCGCCCCTTATGTTGGTATTTTAAAAGGTTAGTGTTACAAATACATATGAAATTACTTGAAATAATTAATTTTAATTTTAATTAAGCCTACTTTTAATTCCATTTAGCTCCTATTACATGGTTAAGAGGCATATACTTTCTCTTTGTGTAATACATTGACGCATACTGGGAAAACTTGGATGGTTTAATATAGATAGTCATTATTATTATTATTATGTGAGTAATTTTATTATCACTATTAAATTTTAATGTGAAGCATAAAGTTTCAAGCCAGAAGGTAACTTGAAATAATCAATACTAAACTCTCAATTGTGGCCTTCTGAAAAATCCAGTGATGTCAAAGTGCCTCCTTGTAGATATCCGAATCCAGACTTGTGGATGGGATGGGATGTAGGGCAGATGTAGCCAGCAAGGACGCAGTCCAGAAACTGGAAGCAAGATTTTAATCCCAGTGAGTTGTCTCCCCAAAATAATGAAATGTATGTCTGAACCCAAGAACATGAAAGCAAGTTGAAGAGAAAAATGAAGCGGATGGTTAACTAAATCTTCAAAAAATTAAACAAGCACACAAACTCCGGAAGATGGCGGCGTAGGAGGACGCGGGGCTCACAGCGCGTCCTGCCGATCACTTAGATTCCACCTACACCTGCCTAAAGAACCCAGAAAACCGCCAGAGGATTAGCAGAAGGGAGTCTCCGGAGTCAAGCGCAGACTAGAGGCCCACGGAAGAGGGTAGGAAGGGCGGCGAGGCGGTGCGCGCTCCACGGACTGGCGGGAGGGAGCCGGGGCGGAGGGGCGGCTCGCCGGCCAAGCAGAGCCCCCGAGTCTGGCTGGCAAAAGCGGAGGGGCCGGACAGACTGTGTTCTGACAGCAAGCGCGACTTAGCGTCTGGGAGGTCATAAGTTAACAGCTCTGCTCAGAAAGCGGGAAGGCTGGAGGACAAAGGAAGGGAGAGCTGCTGAGCCCCCAGACGGCAGAGCTCAGCTTGGCAGGGAACAAAGGCGCCAGCGCCATCTCCCCCGCCCATCCCCCAGCCAAAGTCCCAAAGGGAACCAGTTCCTGCCAGGGAACTTGCTCGCTCCGCGCAAACACCCAACTCTGTGCTTCTGCGGAGCCAAACCTCCGGCAGCGGATCTGACTCCCTCCCGCTGCCACAGGGCTCCTCCTGAAGTGGATCACCTAACGAGAAGCGAGCTAAGCCTGCCCCTCCAGCCCCCGTGCACCTTGCCCACCCACCCCAGCTAATACGCCAGATCCCCAGCAACACAAGCCTGGCAGTGTGCAAGTAGCCCAGACGGGACACGCCACCCCACAGTGAATCCCGCCCCTAGGAGAGGGGAAGAGAAGGCACACACCAGTCTGACTGTGGCCCCAGCAGTGGGCTGGGGGCAGACATCGGGTCGGACTGCGGCCCCGCCCACTAACTCCAGTTATACACCACAGCACAGGGGAAGTGCACTGCAGGTCCTCACCACGCCAGGGACTCTCCAAAATGACCAAACGGAAGAATTCCCCTCAGAAGAATCTCCAGGAAATAACAACAGCTAATGAACTGATCAAAAAGGATTTAAATAATATAACAGAAAGTGAATTTAGAATAATAGTCATAAAATTTATCGCTGGGCTTGAAAACAGTATACAGGACAGCAGAGAATCTCTTGCCACAAAGATCGAGGGACTAAGGAACAGTCACGAGGAGCTGAAAAACGCTTTAAACGAAATGCAAAACAAAATGGAATCCACGATGGCTCGGCTTGAAGAGGCAGAGGAGAGAATAGGTGAACTAGAAGATAAAGTTATGGAGAAAGAGGAAGCTGAAAGAAAGAGAGATAAAAAAATCCAGGAGTATGAGGGGAAAATTAGAGAACTAAGTGATACACTAAAAAGAAATAATATACGCATAATTGGTATCCCAGAGGAGGAAGAGAGAGGGAAAGGTGCTGAAGGGGTACTTGAAGAAATTATAGCTGAGAACTTCCCTGAACTGGGGAAGGAAAAAGGCATTGAAATCCAAGAGGCACAGAGAACTCCCTTCAGACGTAACTTGAATCGATCTTCTGCACGACATATCATAGTGAAACTGGCAAAATACAAGGATAAAGAGAAAATTCTGAAAGCAGCAAGGGATAAACGTGCCCTCACATATAAAGGGAGACCTATAAGACTCGTGACTGATCTCTCCTTTGAAACTTGGCAGGCCAGAAAGGCTTGGCACGATATCTACAGTGTGCTAAACAGAAAAAATATGCAGCCGAGAATCCTTTATCCAGCAAGTCTGTCATTTAGAATAGAAGGAGAGATAAAGGTCTTCCCAAACAAACAAAAACTGAAGGAATTTGTCACCACGAAACCAGCCCTACAAGAGATCCTAAGGGGGATCCTGTGAGACAAAGTACCAGAGACATCACTACAAGCATAAAACATACAGACATCACAATGACTCTAAACCCATATCTTTCTATAATAACACTGAACATAAATGGATTAAATGCGCCAACTAAAAGACATAGGGTATCAGAATGGATAAAAAAACAAGACCCATCTATTTGCTGTCTACAAGAGACTCATTTTAGATCTGAGGACACCTTTAGATTGAGAGTGAGGGGATGGAGAACTATTTATCATGCTCCTGGAAGCCAAAAGAAAGCTGGAGTAGCCATACTTATATCAGACAAACTAGACTTTAAATTAAAGGCTGTAACAAGAGATGAACAAGGGCATTATATAATAATCACAGGGTCTATCCACCAGGAAGAGCTAACTATTATAAATGTCTATGCGCCAAATACCCGAGCCCCCAGATATATAAAACAATTACTCATAAACATAAGCAACCTTATTGATAAGAATGTGGTCATTGCAGGGGACTTTAACACCCCACTTACAGAAATGGATAGATCATCTAGACACACAGTCAATAAAGAAACAAGGGCCCTGAATGATACATTGGATCAGATGGACTTGACAGATATATTTAGAACTCTGCATCCCAAAGCAACAGAATATACTTTCTTCTCGAGTGCACATGGAACATTCTCCAAGATAGATCATATACTGGGTCACAAAACAGCCCTTCATAAGTTTACAAGAATTGAAATTATACCATGCATACTTTCAGACCACAATGCTATGAAGCTTGAAATCAACCACAGGAAAAAGTCTGGAAAACCTCCAAAAGCATGGAGGTTAAAGAACACCCTACTAACGAATGAGTGGGTCAACCAGGCAATTAGAGAAGAAATTAAAAAATATATGGAAACAAACGAAAATGAAAATACAACAATCCAAACGCTTTGGGATGCAGCGAAGGCAGTCCTGAGAGGAAAATACATTGCAATCCAGGCCTATCTCAAGAAACAAGAAAAATCCCAAATACAAAATCTAACAGCACACCTAAAGGAAATAGAAGCAGAACAACAAAGGCAGCCTAAATCCAGCAGAAGAAGAGAAATAATAAAGATCAGAGCAGAAATAAACAATATAGAATCTAAAAAAACGGTAGAGCAGATCAACGAAACCAAGAGTTGGTTTTTTGAAAAAATAAACAAAATTGACAAACCTCTAGCCAGGCTTCTCAAAAAGAAAAGGGAGATGACCCAAATAGATAAAATCATGAATGAAAATGGAACGATTACAACCAATCCCTCAGAGATACAAACAATTATCAGGGAATACTATGAAAAATTATATGCCAGCAAATTGGACAACCTGGAAGAAATGGACAAATTTCTAAACACCCACACTCTTCCAAAACTCAATCAGGAGGAAATAGAAAGCTTGAACAGACCCATAACCAGCGAAGAAATTGAATCGGTTATCAAAAATCTCCCAACAAATAAGAGTCCAGGACCAGATGGCTTCCCAGGGGAGTTCTACCAGACATTTAAAGCAGAGATAATACCTATCCTTCTCAAGCTATTCCAAGAAATAGAAAGGGAAGGAAAACTTCCAGACTCATTCTATGAAGCCAGTATTACTTTGATTCCTAAACCAGACAGAGACCCAGTAAAAAAAGAGAACTACAGGCCAATATCCCTGATGAATATGGATGCAAAAATTCTTAATAAGATACTAGCAAATCGAATTCAACAGCATATAAAAAGAATTATTCACCATGATCAAGTGGGATTCATTCCTGGGATGCAGGGCTGGTTCAACATTCGCAAATCGATCAACGTGATACATCACATTAACAAAAAAAAAGATAAGAACCATATGATCCTGTCAATCGATGCAGAAAAGGCCTTTGACAAAATCCAGCACCCTTTCTTAATAAAAACCCTTGAGAAAGTCGGGATAGAAGGAACATACTTAAAGATCATAAAGGCCATTTATGAAAAGCCCACAGCTAACATCATCCTCAACGGGGAAAAACTGAGAGCTTTTTCCCTGAGATCAGGAACACGACAGGGATGCCCACTGTCACCGCTGTTGTTTAACATAGTGCTGGAAGTTCTAGCATCAGCAATCAGACAACAAAAGGAAATCAAAGGCATCAAAATTGGCAAAGATGAAGTCAAGCTTTCACTTTTTGCAGATGACATGATATTATACATGGAAAATCCGATAGACTCCACCAAAAGTCTGCTAGAACTGATACATGAATTCAGCAAAGTTGCAGGATACAAAATCAATGTGCAGAAATCAGTTGCATTCTTATACACTAACAATGAAGCAACAGAAAGACAAATGAAAAAACTGATCCCATTCACAATTGCACCAAGAAGCATAAAATACCTAGGAATAAATCTAACCAAAGATGTAAAAGATCTGTATGCTGAAAACTATAGAAAGCTTATGCAGGTAATTGAAGAAGATATAAAGAAATGGAAAGACATTCCCTGCTCATGGATTGGAAGAATAAATATTGTCAAAATGTCAATACTACCCAAAGCTATCTACACATTCAATGCAATCCCAATCAAAATTGCACCAGCATTCTTCTCGAAACTAGAACAAGCAATCCTAAAATTCATATGGAACCACAAAAGGCCCCGAATAGCCAAAGTAATTTTGAAGAAGAAGACCAAAGCAGGAGGCATCACAATCCCAGACTTTAGCCTCTACTACAAAGCTGTCATCATCAAGTCAGCATGGTATTGGCATAAAAACAGACACATAGACCAATGGAATAGAATAGAAACCCCAGAACTAGACCCACAAACGTATGGCCAACTCATCTTTGACAAAGCAGGAAAGAACATCCAATGGAAAAAAGACAGTCTCTTTAACAAATGGTGCTGGGAGAACTGGACAGCAACATGCAGAAGGTTGAAACTAGACCACTTTCTCACACCATTCACAAAAATAAACTCAAAATGGATAAAGGACCTGAATGTGAGACAGGAAACCATCAAAACCTTAGAGGAGAAAGCAGGAAAAGACCTCTCTGACCTCAGCCGTAGCAATCTCTTACTCGGCACATCCCCAAAGGCAAGGGAATTAAAAGCAAAAGTGAATTACTGGGACCTTATGAAGATAAAAAGCTTCTGCACAGCAAAGGAAACAACCAACAAAACTAAAAGGCAACCAACGGAATGGGAAAAGATATTTGCAAATGACACATCGGACAAAGGGCTAGTATCCAAAATCTATAAAGAGCTCATCAAACTCCACACCAGAAAAACAAATAACCCAGTGAAGAAATGGGCAGAAAACATGAATGGACACTTCTCTAAAGAAGACATCCGGATGGCCAACAGGCACATGAAAAGATGTTCAACGTCGCTCCTTATCAGGGAAATACAAATCAAAACCACACTCAGATACCACCTCACGCCAGTCAGAGTGGCCAAAATGAAGAAATCAGGAGACTATAGATGCTGGAGAGGATGTGGAGAAACAGGAACCCTCTTGCACTGTTGGTGGGAATGCAAATTGGTGCAGCCGCTCTGGAAAGCAGTGTGGAGGTTCCTCAGAAAATTAAAAATAGACCTACCCTATGACCCAGCAATAGCACTGCTAGGAATTTATCCAAGGGATACAGGAGTACTGATGCATAGGGGCACCTGTACCCCAATGTTTATAGCGGCACTCTCAACAATAGCCAAATTATGGAAAGAGCCTAAATGTCCATCAACTGATGAATGGATAAAGAAATTGTGGTTTATATACACAATGGAATACTACGTGGCAATGAGAAAAAATGAAATATGGCCTTTTGTAGCAACATGGATGGAACTGGAGAGTGTGATGCTAAGTGAAATAAGCCATACAGAGAAAGACAGATACCATATGGTTTCACTCTTATGTGGATCCTGAGAAACATAACAGAAACCCATGGGGGAGGGGAAGGAAAAAAAAAAAAAAAAAAAGAGGTTAGAGTGGGAGAGAGCCAAAGCATTAGAGACTGTTAAAAACTGAGAACAAACTGAGGGTTGATGGGGGGTGGGAGGGAGGGCAGGGTGGGTGATGGGTATTGAGGAGGGCACCTTTTGGGATGAGCACTGGGTGTTGTATGGAAACCAATTTGACAGTAAATTTCATATATTAAAAAATAAAAAATAAAAAATAAACAAGCACACAAAAAATGTGACAAAAGAAAAAACCTCAATCAGCTCAAATTAAATATATAGAGTTCAAGAATTGGATGGTGATCATTAATGAAGAATGTATACAGAAAAAAATGAATATATAATTCCAGAAACTATCTGGTAGAAAACAATTTTACCAACAGTTTTGAGGAATATTTGAGAATTGAGGTATCTGAGGTTTGCTTTGGATAGTTGTTGTATGTGGCTGGTGGTGGCCCTGGGGTCAACTAGACAGTGTTGAGTAGGGAGAGCACTTTTACTCAAGTCATCTGTTAGGCATGCTGTTCTTAAGTGCTACAGTTTTGAATTTCTTTCCGTGTATTTTCTAGTTGCTGCTTTTAAATCTGTCAAATTGAGAGCTTAGTACTGACTATTTTGAGTTACCATTATTTTATTTCACACCCTTTCAGAGGGGAAAGCTAATATTTTGTCTCTAACAAGACCCAATGGACTGTTACTTGCCTTCATTATAAAACAGAATTCTCATAATGCAGATTTCTCTTAATGACAAAAAACAAAGTATTGTTCATTACTTTTATGTTGTTCCTTGTAATTGCTCTTGTTTTATCAGGAATATCTAGACTGCCACTAAATTTTCTACTTTGGTATAATTTGTAATGATCTAGGCAGTCTCATCCCTAAAAGCATGGGAATACACAGTAATGTAGTTAACTGGACAGAAATGTAGCTAATTTTTAGAACCAAAATTCTATATGACTTTGCCTGCCACTTCTTTTCTTACTGTTTATTTATCATTTTGAGAGGGAGAGAGCGTGCACGTGCACACGCATGAGCTGGGGAGGGGCACGGAGAGAGGGAGACAGAAAGTTCCAAGCAGGCTCTGCATTGTTAGCGCAGAGAGCCCTATGGCAGGTTTGATCTCACCAATGGTGAGAGTGTGACCTAAGCTGAAATCAAGAGTAGGTCACTTAACCGATTGAGCCACCCAGGCACCCCACTGCCTGCCACTTCAATGTTACTCTCCTCTGGCTCACTCTGACTTTCTTTATCATGAATAAAAATTTCCACAGTGTAGTTTTAGTTTTTTAATTTGCAATTGGCTACTCTTGCTCTCTTGCAGAGAGCAAGTGTTTGGGCTCTGCACTGGCAGAGTGGAGCCTGCTTGGGAATCTCTGTCTCCCTCTTTCTCTGCCCCTCCCCTGTTTGTTCTTGCTCTCTCTCTCTCTCTCTCTCTCAAAATAAATAAACTTAAAAAATTTTTAAAAAGAAGTTTTAAATATGTATGAGTGTTTATTTTGTTTTGATTACTTGTATTATTTTATACTATGTGAAAATAATTAAAGCATTCCTCTGGTACTAAGTAATTGTTTTATAGCTTGGATTTGTAATATATTAAGAAATACTGGATTGTCAAGAAGAAAGGATACCCAAGGCTTTATGTTGTTTTTGTGGGAAGAAAAAGGAGAGTAAAGATGTTTCTGGAAGAAGCATTCTAGTTTTCCTTTCTGTCTACTGTAGAATTAAGATAATTACATCTCTCTGGCAAAACAGGAAAATATTCTCACCTTGCCTGTACCTACCCTGACTTAACCATGAAACTGTTCTTCAAAACTGAACACAGATTCTTAAACATTCTTCTTGACAGCAGTAAGAAGCATAATGGTAAAATACTGTGCATTAGTTCAATCTCTTTTGTGTTCAGATACTTGGAATCTCATTCAGTCCCTTTCAGAATGATAGAGCTACCTGGTGTCTGTCCCATACAGCCTAAATAGATGGCAAAACATTTACCAAATGATGTCCAAGAAGAAGTACAGATTGCAAGGATAAAATGAGAATAGGTATCCAAAAAGATAAGAAAAAAAAAAGGAAGGTCCTAAGAGCTTATGTTCAGAGACTCAGAATCAATGGAACAGAGATGTAGGAAAGCAGAAACTAAAAAAACAGGACCGCTTAAGTAAGTGGAAGAACTTTGTCCTTTTTGTGATGATTCATCTTCTTTAAAGGCTTGGTGCAAAACAGACAAGTATAGAGAAGTTAGAGATATTAAACTCAAATGTATGTGAACATGTGTTCCTTGCTTAAGTCAAATACAAACCCATTCAAATGTTCCATGAGCATTTATTACAGGTTGTGAAACAAGTCTGCCTGCTTGAACATTATAAATTTAAGGATAGATAGAGCTGATTAAATTGTACTTATTCTCATTTTCATCGACATAGAATAATCAATTTGGAATTTCTATGTAATGCATTTTTATGGCTACTGTCATAAAACCGAAATAGATTTCATAAGTAAAATGTATTCAAAATTTTTGTCCGTGTGAATATTTACAACCAATAGATGGATAAAGCAGGTTATATTCAGAGAGTAATAATCTGCCTTAAAATTGTGAACATGTGGTAATGATTCTTTTACTTCTTTTAACTATCCTACAATTGCTTCCAAGAGGAAATTATGGAAAGGTCACCACTGTTTGTGGAGAAAACATAAAATTTTACTACTATGCTGTAGTAAATCCAACAGAGTGGTCACAAGTTAATTAAAATATTTATCCCTTTGGCTGTTATTAAGTCACCTGTGCACAGTATGGGTATAAAATACTGTTACTTTATATGTATGATTGATAAAATGTGTTTTTGGTTTATGTGATTGGTAAAAACTGGTAGGGCCAGGGAGGAGACAGCAAATATATATATATATATGTGTATATATATATATATATATATATATACACATATATATATATATACATATATATATACACACATATATATATACATATATATACATATATATACATATACATATATACATATATATACATATACATATGTATATATGTATATGTATATATATGTATATATGTATATGTGTATATATATACACACACACACACACAAATTACAGCAACAAATATGTATATATATATGTATATATATATATATACAAATATATATATGTATTTCTTTTTTATTGGTTTCTATATTAGTTTCAATATTTTCTATATTGGTTTCAATATTCCATTGTCTTATCTTTTCAGCATTTAAATTATATTTGGCATTTTTTTAATTTGTGAGAAATTAAGCTTGCTGTCAATGGTGTAAAAAGGAATATGAACAAATTCAAACTTTTTCAAAAAATATGAATGGAGTGCAAACTATTTCTTGGGGTTAATGAGTCATTTCCTAAAAACATCTCTCTTGCATCTTTTAAGTTACTTTGCAAGTATTTTAGGGACACGTGATGTTAGGTAAAGCTGTGGTAATCAAGTTATACAAGGGAATACTAGGATACAAATGGTCATCAAAATATTAACAGTGGAGGAAGTCTCAGATGAGGAAGAGACAGTTGACCTACTACTTGAAGGAAGAGTTTTTGCAAAATAAAAATTGAAGGAACAACCTCTGGTAAGATATAACAACATGCGTTAAGACCAGAGAAGAGAGCAAAACAAAACAAACAAAAACATGGCATTTTTAAAGAACTAACAATCCAGTGAGGCTACAGCTGAGTAAATGAAAAGAGTTCCATATAACTTGAGCTTGGACTAGTTGGTAGAGATACAGTTTTAGTTGATTCCAAGTGGAACAAATGTCCACTTAATATTTAAGAAGTATCATTCATGAGTCTGTATGGAAAGTTGATTCTAAAGAAAAGAATGCAGTGGAAATAGTCAATAAGAAATTTATCAACTATGTGGGAGGCAAACGGTAGAAGTTGGTCATGGAAGTGACAGTGGGGTACAGAAGGAAATGGAAGGAATCAAGACCGATTTTGTAGTTCTAATTCCCAGTATTTGGTTATGGGTGAGATATGCTGTGTGAGGAAAAAAAAACCAGAAAACAAAAACCAAAAATGATATGTAAAGAATGGGACCCAGATAGTTTTAATTGAGCAATTGCATAGATTAAGATATCATTTACTGAGTCAGGAAGGGGTAGAAATTAAGAGGTTGGTTGATGGGACCACACATTGTAAAAAGCTCTGTGATGTCTATGAAGCAACCATTAAAGATGTTAATTAGATTTGTATAGATAATTAATGTAGATAAAAACAGATATAGACATAGATATACAGTATTATTAGCCAGATCTATAAATTAGGACAAATTTATTTTCATTTTTAAAATATCTTAGTGTAGGGTGCCTGGCTGGTTCAATTGGTAGAGCATGCAACTCTTGAGCTTGGGGTTGTAAGTTTGAGTCTCACATTGGGGTGGCGGGAGGTAGACTGTACTTAAAATTTAAAAATAAAATAAAATAAAATACATCCTGGTGTCTAGCATTACCAAGTGTCGATATATTGGACTTCATTGATTTAAAAAATCTGTTTATCAAAACAGCATTAAAAACATGAAAGAGGAAAATATTCACAACACAGGATTCCAATTTTAACCTGGAATATTAAATGCTGAAAAAGATACAGAGGACGTATGGATATGATTATAAAATGATACATTCATTGAGTGTTCCTTATAAACTAACTTATTCTTACTACCATGAATTCTGATTAGCTATTTTCCCAAGCAAAAGTTTATATATGTTCACCAAAAAATATGCATGCAACTGTTTACAGTGGTTTAAACACAAAATGATAACAATCAAAATGTCTTTGACTTTAATGGTAGAGCAAACTATGTACAGGCATAGAATGGAATGTTATTGATCAGTAAAAAGAATGAATGAATTACTGATACATTCAACAACAGGGATGAATCTCAAATGCGCTAAGTGAAAGAAGCCAGACCTAAAAGACTAGATGCCATACGATCCATTTTTAAGACATGTTTGAGTAAGCAAAAGTACTGGGTAAGACATATTAGTTGTGTCCAGTACACGAATTAAGGGAAGGATATAAACTACATAGGAACATGACGGAATTTTTGTGGTATTCAAGATATTATATCCTGATTGCAGTGGTCATTAAACGACTTCTTTCAAAATCCAGAGAACCAGATGCAAATGATGAACCTGATAGTATATAAATTTTAACTCAGTAAATCTGACTAAAAAATATATGTACAGTGCAGCTATAAATTTTGTCAGTGTATAACAATGTTCTCTCTATGGGTGTGAATAGATTTTAATATCTTCATTAAATTAAAATTTACCTGTATTTTTCTAGATTTTGTCTATAAGGTGATCAGAATTAAATCATTCATAATGTTTTATATTAAACTCAAAAAAGTTTTAGAATGTAGGCTATGCAATCCTTATTCCTTGATAAGACAAGTTTATCTTTTCATTCTTAGCAGAAATAAAAAGTAATTTAAAGCATTAAAAGAAACGTCTTGCGCTTAGAAACTTCCTAGTGACCAAATTAATGAGAACCACATGCCTTGCACTTAAAAATAACAACTCTACAAATGGAGGGAAAGTGAAAGAAAATGAAAAGGAAAATTCAATATCTTATTTTATATGGCAAATAAAATCAGTGGTGGCTTTGAATTCTGCACAATATAGTTGTTGATTGCAGCTTGAACAAACACATAGTTCTTACCTTTCCCCATATTTTACCTAGTTATTATTGAAAAATATTGCATTTCTAACTATTTCTTCATTCTATTGAGGAATTATATTCTATTACTTTAATTAATTAATTACATTCTATTGAAGAATTAATTTTTCATATGAATGCTAAGCAACTTAAAACTGAATTAAAAAAAAAACTTTCCCTGATTCTCAAAGTCAAATATGAGAAATAATGCTAAAACAACTCCATATTGTGGGAAATTCTTTATAGGATTTCATAAGTACCAATCATTTCACACGTATGTTTCTTCCTCTCAGTGGGATTATTAATAATTATATTAATAAATATGTAAATAGCTTTATTATGATATTACTTAGCAGCTATACTTCTTAATATATTACTATAAGAAGTTATATTATCATTACATAAATTTTTAATGTTTCTGATTTTTATAAATTTTTTAGTAATTGATATGTTGATATTTCTATAGTATTTATAGTTAGTATATGAATGATTAAAATCTATTTCATTCTATTTTATTATTAGTATTGATCATGTTGCTGGGTACACTTTGATTTATAGCTCTTTTTTAAAATACATTATTCAAGATAAATCTCCAGCAATCCTGTAATTATTGGTTCAAAGGCATAGATATATTTATAGATCTGGCTAATTTTTTCCCATTTATATCAAATTGTTTTATATAATTACAGCCATACAAAATTTTTATAACTTGTCACATGCTTTTGTGCCATTCATTTCTACAATTATTTGGGTGAAAATCTGCTCAAATTTGTCTTTGATTTATACATAAATATTTTTGAGAAAATTAAATCCAAGTGAGATTATTACCTAGTTGTTGAACTCTAAAAGAAGTATCAATGTGAAAAAAAATCATAGTCATTACAACATAGAGTTAAACAATATTTTTCATGGGAAAATAATAATCTTTTGGAGGAGGAAATACCTTGATAGATTTGATGGGAATGATCATCCCCTGAGAATGTCATGATTGAGCTGGGAGAGAGGAAGAGATCAGTATCAAACCTGTTTATATAACGTAGAAGAACCTATGGCTTCCAGGGCCAGAAGAGGAAAAAATGCAATGGAAGAAGTCAATGAGACAATTCTATCGAGTGAGTTTATATGACGACCTTAAAATTAAGTCAGTGTAAACTTCTACCATATCTCCCCATTTACTGTGCTGATGCTACTCTCTTAAAAACAAACAAGTATTTTATGTGTGGGGCTGAATTATCAACCTAGAATTAATCTATAATGCTCTTTGGCCCATGATACCATATACCTTCCACTTCGATCAAACATGAGGTGGTAATACCAATACTAGATAATCAGAGACATTAAAAAACATGCATTTTAGGGAAATCAAATGCCTACAGGCATCAGACATCCAAATAAAAGTGCAAGTCTGGCCAAATATGACAACAGAAAATATTAGATTCTTTGACAAACAGAAAGTATATACCAGATTAAAGGCATATTAGTTCCTAAGTTAAAGCAAAGTTTTGGCCCCTAGATGCCTATCTACTGACCAACTCTTGGCCCAAGAGCCACCTGTTTCTACCTTTGTAATCCATATATATATATATATATATATATATATATATATATATATATATAGTTATAATAAAAATATTATTTTGTGTCAATATTTAAACCTATACTTTTAACCATTGTGAAAATTAGTGATGGTATGATAGAAAGATAAATCTCAATGAGATATTCTAAATGCTTATTACCAAAAGCAAAACAATATAATTGTTCATTATTTACAAGTCTGTACAAACACAGCCATCAACATGAGTTTTTAACTTGGAACACTGCACACAAAGAATAGTATTAATGGTAAATTATATTTCCCTTTAATTTGTAACTAAGTTTGTGCTTGAGTGTGAATCCATATTATTTTGGTAATAGTTTTCAGACTTTCATAGTAATTAGAAACACTCTTACATTAGAGATCTAATTTTATAATATACTCAGGAAATATTAGATATTCTGCTAATTGAAATGTCAATTAATAGATATTGCTTTATGACCAATTATCAACTTCTTGGGTTTTTTTTACTGCCATGTGCTACTGGAAGCATTACATTATTTACTATTTATTGACTGTGCATTTTATTTTCTAAGCTTGTAAACTAGAATTGCCTCCTTTAGAGAGTTTAATTTCAATTATCTGAGTGGTTGATCTACCAGAACATATCTCCAGTCGACTTTGACATTCAAAATTATTTGAAATTTTCTAGAAGTGTAGTTACATTGTTGAATGGTCAAATTGTTCTTTAGGAACCAAATCCCTTGCATCTAAAATAAACTGGTGCAAGACTAGAAAAGGGTTTTATGTGCCAGCCTCTACTAGCTAATAAAATCCAGCATCCAGCTCTCTATAATTTGCCATCAAGCATGTTTACAAGTAATCAATTCAATTACTTTCCAGATATTGATACTGCTGACTAAAGTGTGGAAAACAAAACAAATCAATGCTGGATTTGTAACTTCACTCAAAACCCTTTAGCATAAAACTTTTAAATGTAAAGGATCTGAGGACTTTGAATGAGGGGTCCAGATGTTTTTCTAATCAGTTTCATCAGCCCAATAGAATGTGGAAAAAATAATGAGGGATTGTCCTTATCTAAAGAATATCTTTTTAAAAAAATTATTGGGTGTATATTTATCTTTTTATCAGGAAAAGAAAGGAAATTGTGTTATTTGAGGCTAAGTAGGCTGGTGGAGGCGTTGATTTTCCACAACTGGATACAATAAACTCACCTCATTGCTCCTGTTACTTACCTCTTGCTATTGTTTTCTATTTACTGTCATTGACATTGGGCAAATAATTTTTTTTTTTTTACGATTACCATGTAATCTTTAATATGCCTCCAAAGAAATAATATTTATTTGTGCATTCAATTAACAAAGCTCTTACATCACAAGGGCAATGGGTATTTATACAGATGTAGCATTTGTAATTGAAAGATGACTGATTATTGCTAAGTAATGGTTTTATTTTAACTTGGACGTATTCTGTCAGGCTAGCTGGAGAGACAGAGACAGAGAAAAAGAGAGGCAGAGAGAAGAGAGATAAGAGAGAGAGCCTTGGATAACAAGAAAGAGAAAAAGAGGCGTACATTTAAAATTGAGAAATTCTTTTATTCTCATTTTTTTAAATGTTTATTTAATTTGACAGAGAGAGAGAGAGAGAGAGACAGACAGAGCATGAGTTGGGGAGGGGCAGAGAGAGAGGGAGACACAGAATCTGAAGCAGGCTCCAGGCTCTGAGCTGTCAGCGTAGAGCCTGACGCAGGGCTCGAACTCACTAACAGTGAGATCATGACCTGAGCCGAAGTCGACCGCTCAAGCGACTGAGCCACCCAGGCGCCCCTAAAATTAAACAATTCTTTGTATAAAATGCTAATTGTAAGTGATATGGAACACTGAAGTTTGAAATGCTCTAAAAGATGTTTGGAAATATGAATCAAAACATTCCTTAGGAAAAAACACATCAAATCTTCGGATTGATAGAGAATATTAAGAGAGAGAGAGATTTCAAAAGTTCTATAAATGACTTAATTCTTTTCTCACAATTTTCTCAGGAAATGATATTGTTTTCTTTTTTTTAGCATTAAAAATAATTTAGAATTATTTTCTCTGAACTTCATGCATATTTATAATATTCCAAGGAGAAAAACACCAATTTTATTTTATGTTAAAAAGATTTTATGCTATCTGTAACTAGTAATCAGTTGATCTATGAAAAGCAAAATGACCACTATTATTGGACATTCTACATAGTTTCTTCAGTTTATGCTATTTTTTTCCATGCTACTAGTGCAAGAAAAAGGTATTGCTTGTGCTTCTATATCTACTATATTTATTAGTAGTAGTAGATTTGCATAATTTTGTTGAGCCTTTAAAATAGCAAGCTCAGGGAATCTACCACTTTGAAGTTCATAATAATGTCTCTAAATCATTCATGTTTAATTTGGTGGTAAACAATCCATACATAAATCTACTGAGAATAAATTAACTATGCAACAAGTCTCATTTGAAACATATCTTAGTATTCTGTGTACATTTTATGTTTCACTCCACAAGATTAATTTATCAAAACACACGACTTCTCACTGAATCATTTACACAATTATTCAAACATTAAAAAGCTTCATGTTATAACGTCCAATCATACTGTTATTTTCCTTAACTCTTAACTAATTTATTTCACACTCCCAGCTATGATTTAAGATAAGTCTCTAATAGTTTTATTCTGTGCCTTGTATGTAGTAAATCAATGCAAATTCATGTTAGAAGTAGAAACCAGCAAGTATTAGCAGACTGCTGCCTAGTCACAATTCAGACTTCATTACACATGTTATAATGGAGAGCCATTAGTAAATCAAAAAGTTAATAAATTCTTTTTACTTTTATTCAGGGAAGATTCTGTGCTTTTCATAGACAGGCAATTTCAGGGGCCTGAAAATAATGAAACAGAACTAAATTACACTCAGAAAATCTGGTCCTATGAGGAAATGCCCCCAACCACTCAGCTAGAAAATAATCATACAAATACAAAATTTGTATATTTATTGCAATATAAACCTACATATATATTAAAGTTCTCAAAACTTTTGATTTAATAAACTGGATTAGAAAGACAATACTATGTACCCAAATAGAAAATAAATAACAACAAATGGTGTCAGTTCTTCCCTAATATATAGGTGTAATACAGTTCCAAATACAATTCATTTGGATATTTTTTTTCAAATCCAGTAATGTTCTATCTTTCCTTCTCCTTTCTGTTGAATTGCTAATATCCTTTTTGGATTCATTAGAATGTTGATAGTGTTTTCTTAATAATAAACTATTAAGCCTATTAATTTAAAAACTATATTAGGTTTTTAAAAATATTTTTTGTTGGCATAACACTTACCTAAAAGCATTGATTTAAATTTTTAAACTTCCCATTGCTTTTAAAGGGATAATATTAATCTGCTCAGGGAATTTACCACATTTCCTTGATACACACTCAGTGTTTATAAGTTTTGCCTGAACACTTAAAAACTTGGCTCACAATAGAGAACCTAGAATGAGACCCACACAAATATAGTCAGGGGTTCTTTGACAAAGACACAAAAAGCAATTCAATGGAGAGAAGATAACCTTTTCAACAACACTGCTCAAACAACTATGCATCCTCATGCAAGATAATTAATCTAGACACATAACTTATATCCTTCACAAAGACTAACACAAAATGGATCATTGATCTAAATGTAAAACACAAGAATATAAAACTCCTATAACACAAAATAGAAAAGTTAGATGACTTAAGGTTTGACACTGAGTTTTTAGATGAAACACCAAAAACCTCCTCCATGAAAGAAAATACTAATGTTAGACTTTATTAAAATGAAAACCTTCTGCTCTGTGAAAAATGCTGAAAAGATAAGCCATCAACTAGAAGAAAATACTTGCTAAACACATATCTGATAAAGGACTTACATATGAGATATATGATGAATTTTCAACAATAAGAAAACAACACAATTTAAATTGGGCAAATGATCTGAATAGGCATTTTACCAAATAATATACAGATGGCAAATAAGCATAAGAAAAGATGTTCAACGTTAGATGTAATTAGGGAACTGCAACTTAAAACAACAATGAGAAAGCACTATACAACTCTTAAAATGGCTAAAAGTAAAAAAATACCAAATACTGACAATACCAAAAGCTGGAGAGCATGTGGAGCAATAGGAACTCTCATTTATTGTTGGTAGTGATGCAAAATGGTACAACCAATTTGGAGGAGTTTGGCAGTTTCTTACAAAGCTAAATATAGTGTCATCATACGATCCAGTAATCACACACTTAGGTATTTACCCAAATGAGTTGAAATTGATGTTCACACAAAAAATCTGCACATAATTGTTTATACAGCTTTGTTCACAATTGCCAAAACTTGGAAATAAATAAAATGTCCTTAACAGATGAATGGAAAACCAATTATGATGCACCCATTCCATGGAATATTATTGAATGATTAAAATAAATGTGTTATCAATCTATAAAAAGGCATAAAGGAAACCAAATGTATGTTACTAAGTGAAATAAGCCAATCAAAAAAGGCTACTTACTGTATGATTATACCTATATGGCATTCTAGAAAATGGAGACAATAAAAAATATGTGGTGTCCAGGGATTGGGGAAGAAAGGAGGGGTGAATAGATAGAGTAGATTTTTAGGACAAGGAAACTATTTTTTAGAATACTCAAATGATGGAAAAATGGCATTATCTATTTGTCAACTCACATAGAATGTAGAATGCATACAGTGTATCATAATTTACACAATGTACTTTTTTGGTAATAACGTATCAGTATCAATTTAATCCAATTATGAATAACAATTGTAACGTATGTATTACACTAATGGAAGATGTTAAAAATAGGGGAAACTGTGTGGAGTGGGAGGGGTGGTATAGGAGAACTCTCTACTTTCTGCTCAATTTTTCTGTAAACTTAAAACTGCCTTAAGAAATAAAGTCTAATAAAAAAAATCTAAAAACAAGGAGAAAGTAAAGACAATACCAACTTTCTACTGTAAGATCACACCCATTTTATTAATTATGCTGCTCAAGTACTTAAAGTATGTTTTTGTCTATTTCATGTCAGAACTGATAGTGTTCTATTTAAATCTCATTACATTTGCATTTCCACTTTTTGTATATTTTAGCAGTACTTAAAAGTTTAGCAGTGCTAATTTTTATATTGTCTGCAATACTTTGTCTTATAACAACAATCTCTTAGGTTTAGTAAAAAAATAAAATTTAAAAATTAATATAAATAACTAATTGGATTATTTTTCTTTCAGTTTATTCAGAATCACCAGTCCCCAGGTGTTTCCTTTAATATATCTGAATATGTGCTCAAATTCACAAATGCTTACAAGCTGCAGTAAGATCAGTCATAACCACAGTCCTATCCATCATATTTAGATTCACCATGCTAGTAGAATCAGATCAAAACATATCCTGAACTTGGAGTTATCTTCAATATATGAAGGTGGTTTTTCAAATATCTCCAGAGATGATGACAATTCCTTCTTAAGCTATGTATAGATCTCATCCTTCACTATTTAAATCAAGATACACACACACACACACACACACACACACACACGTGTGTGTGTGTGTATGTATATATACATATATACATATATATGTGTGTGTTTATATATACGTGCACACACACACACAACACACACACACACACACACACACACATATATATATATGGCACATATTGCTGCAAAAAAAATAATCACAAACTGTGGTTTAAAACAATACCCATATATTACATTATAGCTTCTGGGACATGTCTGGCCACAGCTTAGCTGAACTCTTTGCTCAAGGTCTCACAAAGCTGCAATCGAGATGTCGGCATTTGTGGTCTTAACCAGAGTCTTGACTAGGAATAAATCATCTGCCAAATTCCCTCAGGCTGTTGGCAGAATCCATCTCCTAGTGCTTACAGGAATTAGGTCCCCATTTCCTTGCTGGATGTTGGCCAATGGCCACATTTAAGTCTCAGGGGCCTCCAGCAGATTACCAATGCATGACCCTCTCCTTAGTTCACAACCTGGCTGTTTGTTTCTTCAAGACCAGCAGAAGACTATCTCTCTCGAGTCTGCTAAACAGAATCATATGTTAAGAAACATAACTAAGGTAGTGATATTCTGTCACCTTTGCCCTTCAACATAACCTAGTCAGGGCACCCTAGATTATATCTACCATGGGCAATTTAAAAGACTGTACTTTAGTTTCTATATATGTAATTTTACCATCCTTTTGTTGGTGGTGGTTCTACTTTTGTCAAGTGACATACAGTTGGAAAAAAACTTGATTTATTTTGATTTACTGATACATAAAATTGCTCCCTTTTGTTATAATGCTTTTTATGTTCAGAAGTCTTAGTTGTCTGCAACTAAATTGATACCTGGAATTTATTTGGGTTCATGTATGACTCATATGTTTCTTTGTTTTTTTTAAATTTGCCTTTCTTTGTATCTTTAAGCATGTTCTTTTTGTTTTTATGTTTTTTAGTTTTTTAATATTATTTAAAAAATTTCTTAATGTTTATTTATATTTGAGTGAGAGAGAAAGAGCATGAGCAGAGAAGACACACAGAGAGAGGGAGATACAGAATCTGAAGCAGACTCCAGCTCTGAGCTGTTAGCACAGAGCCTGATGTGGGGCTCAAACTCAAACTCACAAGCCACGAGATCATGATGTGAGTTGAAGTAAGATGCTTAACTGACTGAGCCATGCAGGTGCCCCATATCATTTATTTATTTTAAATAAAAAAGATATATATTTAAAATACACATGATGTGGGGCGCCTGGGTGGCTCAGTCAGTTAAGCGTCCAACTTCGGCTCAGGTCATGATCTCACGGTCCGTGGGTTCGAGCCCCGCGTCGGGCTCTGTGCTGACAGCTCAGAGCCTGGAGCCCGTTTCAGATTCTGTGTCTCCCTCTCTCTCTACCCCTCCCCTGTTCATGCTCTGTCTCTCTCTGTCTCAAAAATAAATAAACGTTAAAAAATAAAATAAAATAAAATAAAATACACATGATGCTTTGATATACACTTACAGAATGAAATGAAAACATTAAAAATAGAACTACCATGTGACCCAGCAATCCTTCTTCTGTGTACACACCCAAAGGAAATGAAATTATTACCTAAGACATCTGTGTTCCTATGTTCACTGTAGCATTATTTACCATGTCCAAGATATGAAAATCTGTAAATGGATGAATGGAGGAGTAATTGTGATATACAAGGACAATCTCACACACACGCACACACACACACACACACACACACACACACACAGGAATATTATTCAGCCCTTAAAAACAGGGAGATCCTGTTGTTTGCCACATAATGGATGAAACGAGGATGTTATAGTAAGTGAAAAATCCAAACACAGAAAGAAACCCTGCATGATTTCACTTACATGTAGTATCTAAAAATATTTCATACACAACAGAAGGGGGGAGCCAAGATGGCATAACAGCATGGAAGTTTTTTGTGTGTCTTGTGTCCATGAAATACAGCCAGGCCAACACTAAACCATCCTGCACACCTAGAAAACTGATCTGAGGATTAACACAACAATCTGCACAACCTGAACCACAGAATTCAGCAGGTACACGGCGTGGAGAGGTGAATTTGGGGAGCAAGAAGTCACAGCATGTAGGAAGCCGCTTCTGAGGGCAGAGAGAGGATGGAGATGGTGGGGAGCATACGGGAAAAGCACCCCTCCCCAAAAGCTGCTGGAGAGAAAGTGGAAAATTGGAAACAGCTGCAGGGACTAAACTAAAGGGGGAGAAATGAGAAAGGAAAGGGTTTAAATTCCATTAAGACTGTAAACAAGGGGAGAGCAAAGTCTGCAACTCCACAGCTCGATACTTGGTGGTGCTCTGTTGGGAAAGGCAAATCCTGAGAGGCAGAGTGGGGTCCGGGGGATTCTTGAGCCACACGGGGAGAAGCAGTTCCACTGTTGGAAGGAGAGTTGGTAGAAACTGTTGAGGCACTCTGGTCCCAGCAGACCCCAGAGAATGGCCACATTCACTGGTGCTGGAACAAGGTCATTGGGGTGAAGCCTGGTGCCAGATGTGTGTTGTGATTTTCCATAATCCCTGAAATGCTGCTGCTACCCTATCGCGTGAACTTTTTCTGGGGCGGGCTGGCAGCTGGCTGCAATCTTGGGGCAATGGCAGCAGCAGGGTCCAGTGGGCATTCCTGGGTGCAGCCAGCATTTGGCCATTGCTCAGTGATACCCTCCTGCAGAGGTGTGGAATGGGTCAAAGCTGCAGTCCTTCAGAAGTAAGGGGCCGGGTAAAACAGTTGCTTTGGAGATAAAACTTGGGAGACAGGTACTGCCTGGGGCTTGGTCATGGAGAGTAAAAAAGTAGGGGAGTGAACGAGAGCTGAAGACAGAGGACAGGTGCACAATTGCTGACTGGGGAGAAAAGAGTTCTCATACTAGAGACTGGATAGGTGGGTGGCACCATTTTCACCACTCCCGCACATGTGCATACGCACCTATGAGCGGTTCAACAATCCACCCCAGTAGGCTAGCAGCGCCATCTAGTGGAGAACAGAGCCATTACACTGAGCTTCTCCCAACTGGGCCAACCTCAAACTTCCAGAACACAAGTCTCCCTGCCTGTTTAGTTTATGGACTATAAAGCGCTTCATAGTCTGACTTCTAGAGGAAAACAAAATAATTTCAGTCGTATTTCAATCTGTTAGCAGGTCCATCTATTCAATTTTCTTTTTTTCCCCTCTTTTTCCCTTCTTTTCTTTTTCTTGAATACAGAAAGAGAAAAAATTTATTTTTATTTCCAATTTCTATTAAAAATATTTTTCTTTAATTTTTTTACTATATTTTTTACTTTTGTGTAAATTTTTTCAAATTCTATTTCACTTCCATCATTTTATTTTAGTCTACTACAGTGTATTCACTTTTTCAAATTTTCAAATGATTTCCTTTTTTTTTTGTTTCTTTTCTTTTTCATGAATGCAGAAAGAGAAAAAATTCATTTTTATTTTTAATTTTTATTACAAATATTTTTCTTTTATTTCTTTTCTACTATATTCTTTATTTTTGTGTAATTTTTTTCAAGTTCTATTTTACTTTCATCATTTCATTTTAGTCTATATCAGTGTATTCAATTTTTCAAATTCTCAAATAATTTCCTTTTTTTTCAACTTTTTCTCTAATCTATCAAACCACTTTCAACACCCAGACAAAAATTCACCTAGGACCTAGCATCATTTATTCAGTTTGTGTGTGTGTATGTGTGTGTGTGTATAATATTTTTAATTATAATATTTTTAATTTAATTTTTTTTTAATTTTAATTTTTCAACCTCATTAATTCCTTTTCTCCCTTCAAAATGACAAAATGAAAGAATTCACCCCAAAAGAAAGAGCATGAAGAAACAACCGCCAGGGATTTAACCAACACAGATACAAGCAAGATGTCTGAACCAGAATTTAGAATCATGATAATAAGAACCCTAGCTGGAGTCGAAACTAGACTAGAATCCCTTTCTGCAGAGATAAAATAAGTAAAAACTAGTCAGGATGAAATAACAAATGCTATAACTGAGCTGCAATCACGGATGGATGCAGCGGCGGCAAGGGTGGATGAGGCAGAACAGAGAATCAGTGATATAGAGGACAAAATTATAGAGAATAATGAAGCAGAAAAAAAGAGGGAGATTAAGGCAAAAGAGCATGATTTAAGAATTAGAGAAATCAGTGACTCATAAAAAAGGAACAACATCAGAATCATAGGGGTCCCAGAAGAGGAAGAGAGAGAAATAGGGGTAGAAGGTTTATGTGAGCAAATCATAGCAGAAAACTTTCCTAACCTGGGGAAAGACACAGACATCAAAATCCAGGAAGCACAGAGGACCCCCATTAGATTCAACAAAAACCGACCATCAACAAGGCATATCATAGTCAAATTCACAAAGTACTCAGGCAAGGAGAGAATCATGAAAGCAGCAAGGGAAAAAAAGTCCCTAACCTACAAGGGAAGACAGATCAGGTTTGCAGCAGACCTATCCACAGAAACTTGGCAGGCCAGAATGGAGTGGTGGGATATATTCAGTGTGCTGAATCAAAAAAATAGGCAGCCTAGAATTCTTTATCCAGCAAGGCTGTCATTCAAAATAGAAGGAGAGATAAAAAGTTTCCCAGACAAACAAAAATTAAAGGAGTTTGTAACCACTAAACCAGCCCTGCAAGAAATTTTAAGGGGGACTCTCTGGGGGAGAAAAGATGAAAATATATCAACAAAGATTAGAAAGGACAGGAAACACCACCAGAAACTCCAACTCTACAAGCATCATAATGGCAATAAATTCATATATTTCAGTACTCACTCTAAACGTCAATGGACTCAATGCTCCAGTCAAAAGACATAGGGTAGCAGAATGGATAAGAAAACAAGATCCTTCTATATGCTGTTTACAAGAGACCCACTTTAGACCTAAAGACACCTTCAGGTTGAAAATAAGGGGATGGAGAACCATCTATCATGCTAATGGTCAACAAAAGAAAACCAGAGTAGCCATACTTATATCAGACAAACTAGACTTTAAAATAAAGACTGTACTAAGAGATGCATAAGGGCATTATATCATAATCAAGGGGTCTATCCACCAAGAAGACCTAACAATTATAAACATTTATGCACCAAATGTGGAACACCCAAATATATAAATCAGTTAATCACAAACATAAACTCATCCATACTAATACCAGAAGTAGGAGACTTCAACACCCCACTTACAGCAATGTACAGATCATCTAATCAAAAAATTAACAAGGAAACAATGGCTTTGAATGACACACTGCACCAGATGGACTTAACAGATATATTGAGAACATTTCATCCTAAAGCAGCAGAATATACATTCTTCTCTAGTGCACATGGAACATTCTCCAGAATAGACCATATACTGAGACACAAATCAGCCCTCAGCAAGTACAAAAAGATTGAGATCATACCGTGCATAGTTTCAGAACACAACGCTTATGAAACTCAAAATCAACCACAAGAAAAAATTTGGAAAGGTAACAAATACTTGGAGACTAAAGAACATCCTACTAAAGAATGAATGGGCCAACTGTGGGAGGCCGGGCCCCGGTGCCAGGCTGAGACCAGGTCGAGCAACGGTTCCCTGTTGACTCAGCCAATCCGGTGGTTCCCCCTCCCATTCCCCCACTTTCTTTTTTTTTTCCATTCCCCCACTTTCAAGGGCATATGAAAGCCTTGTCAAGGCTGAGAAAGTTAATTCCTGAAGCCTGTGGTCTGCAGGTGTTGGCAGTAATGCTACCTCCCTTTTTCTACCCCGAGTAAGATATAAACAAACATGGAAATTGTGTTTTGCTAGCAATCTTATCAACAAGGTCTTCTTGTGACCCATTTAGAAAATTCAAAAGAAACACAGAACTAAATGTTTTGGTTGGCAGCGATTATGTGAAATCTGTTTATTCTTAGAATGGCCTGACCCATAAGAGTCTGGATATAAAAGATTGTGTACAGCAACAATAAAGCCGTCACTTGGGCCATCAGCCCAGGGGACCCTCCTGTTCCCAAACTGTCTTCTCTTCTCTCTTTTTTTCTTACATTCCCCTACCCTCAGGACCCTGATCTCGGTGTTTGTTGCACTGGTCGTAACAGCCAAACAAGAAGTTAAAGAGGAAATTAAAAAGTATATGGAAGTCAGTGAAAATGATAACACCACAACCCAAAACCTATGGGACGCAGAAAAGGCAGTCATAAGAGGAAAGTATATAGCAATCCAGGCCTTCCTAAAGAAGGAAGAAAGATCTCAGATACACAACATAACCTTACACCTTAAAGAGCTGGAAAAAGAACAGCAAATAAAACCCAAAAGCAGCAGAAGACAGGAAATAATATAGATTAGAGCAGAAATTAATGCCATCGGAACAGCAACAACAAAAAACAAAACAAAACAGATCAATGAAACCAGAAGCTGGTTCTTTGAGAGAATTAACAAAATTGATAAATCACTAGCCAGTTTGATCAAAAAGAAAAAGGAAAGGACCCAAATAAATAAAATCATGAATGAAAGAGGAGATCACAACCAACACAACAGAAATAAAAACAATAATAAGAGAATATTATGAGCAATTATATGCCAATAAAATGGGTAATCTGGAAGAAATGGACAAATTTCTAGAAACATATTCACTACCAAAACTGAAACAGGAAGAAATAGAAAATTTGAACAGACCCATAACCAGTACGGAAATCGAATTAGTAATCAAAAATCTGCCAAAAAACAAGAGTCCAGGGCCAGATGGCTTTCCAGGGGAATTCTACCCAACATTTAAGGAAGAGTTAACACCTATTCTCTTGAAGCTGTTCCAAATAGGAACTTCCAAACTCTTTCTATGAAGCCAGCATTACCTTGACTCCAAAACCAGACAGAGACCCCACTAAAAAGGAGAACTATAGACCAATTTCACTGATGAACATGGATGCAAAAATCCTCAACAAGATATTAGCCAACCAGGTGCAACAATATATCAAAAAATTATATTCACCATGACCAAGTGGGATTTATACCTGGGATGCAGGGCTGGTTCAATATCCACAAAACAATTAATGTGATTCATCACATCAATATAAGAAAGGACAAGAACCATATGATCCTCTCAATAGATGCAGAGAAAGCATTTGACAAAATACAACATCCTTTCTGATAAAAACCCTCAGGAAAGTAGGGATAGAAGGAGCATACCCCGAGATCATAAAAACCATACATGAACGACCCAATGCTAATATCCTCAATGGGGAAAAACTGAGAACTTTCCCCCTAAGGTCAGGAACAAGACAGGGATGTCCACTCTTGCCACTGTTATTCAACATAGTATTGGAAGTCTTAACTTCTGCAATCAGACAACACAAAGAAATAAAAGGCATCCAAATCAGCCAGAAGGAGGTCAAACTTTCACTCTTCACAGATGACATGATACTCTATATGGAAAACCCAAAAGGTTCCACCAAAAAACTTCTACTAGAATTGATTCATGAATTCGGCAAAGTTGCAGGATATAAAATCAATGCACAGAAGTCAGTTGCATTCCTATACACCAACAATGAAGCAAAAGAAAGAGAAATTGAGGAATTGATCCCATTTACAATTGCACCATAACCTATAAAATATCTAGGAATAAATCTAAGCAAAGAGGTGAAAAATCTATATACTGAAAACTATAGAAAGCTTATGAAAGAAACTGAAGAAGACACAAAGAAATGGAAAGAGATTCCATGCTCCTCGATAGGAAGAACAAATATTGTTAAAGTGTCGATACTACCCAAAGCAATTTATATATTCAATGCAATCCCTATCAAAATAATACCAGCATTCTTCACAGAGCTAGAACAAATAATCCTAAAATTTGTATGGAACCATAAAAGACCCTAAATAGCTAAAGCAATCTTAGAAAACTTAAGCAGGAGGCATCACAATTCCAGACTTCAAGCTGTACTACAAAGCTGTAATCATCAAGGCAGTATGGTACTGGCACAAGAACAGACACTCAGATCAGTGGAATAGAATAGAGAACCCCAAATGGATCCACAAACGAATGGCCAACTAATCTTTGACAAAGCAGGAAAGAATATCCAATGGAATAAAGAGAGTCTCTTCAGCAAGTGGTGCTGGGAAAACTGGACAGCGACATGCAGAACAATGAACCTGGACCACTTTATTACACCATACCTAAAAATAAACTCAAAGTGGATGAAAGATCTCAATGTAAGACAGGAAGCCATTAATATCCTCGAGGAGAAAGCAGGCAAAAAGCTCTTTGATCTTGCCCGTAGCAACTTCTTACTCAACATGTCTCTGGAGGCAAGGGAAACAAAAGCAAAAATGAACTACTGGGACCTCCTCAAAATAAAAAGCTTCTGCACAGAGAAGGAAACAATCAGCAAAAATAAAAGGCAACCAATGAAATGGGAGAAGATATTTGCAAGACATACCATATAAAGGTTTAGTATCCAAAATCTATAAAGTACTTATCAAACTCAACACCCAAAAAAACAAATAATCCAGTGAAGAAATGGGAAAAAGACATGAATAGACATTTCTCCATAGAAGACATCCAGATGGACAACTGACACATGAAAAAATGCTCAACTTCACTCATCATGAGGGAAATACAAATCAAAACCACCATGAGGTACCACCTTACACCTGTTGGAATGGCTAACATTAACAACTCAAGCAACAACAGATGTTGGCAAGGATGTAGAGAAAGAGGATCTCTTTTGCATTGTTGGTGGGAATGCAAGCTGGTGCAGCCACTCTGGAAAACAGTATGGAGGTTTCTCAAAAAAACTAAAAATAGAACTACCCTATGACCCAGCAATTGCACTACTAGGCATTTATCCATGGGATACATGTGTGCTGTTTCAAAGGGACACATGTACCCCCATGTTTATAGCAGCACTATCAACAATAGCCAAAGTATGGATAGAGCCTAAATGTCCATTGATAGATTAATGGATAAAGAAGATGTGGTATATATATACAATGGAGTTTACTCGGCAATCAAAAAAAAAATGAAATCTTGCCGTTTGCAACTACATGGATGGAACTGGAAGGTATTATACTAAGTGAAATTTGTCAGTCAGAGAAAGACAAAAATCATATGGCTTCACTCATATGAGGACTTTAAGAGACAAAACAGATGAACATAAGGGAAGGGAAACAAAAATAATATAAAAACAGGGAGGGAGACAAAACGTAAGAGACTCATAAATATGGAGAACAAACTGAAGGTTACTGGAGGGGTTGTGGGAGAGGGGATGGGCTAAGTGGGTAAGAGGCACTAAGGAATCTACTCCTGAAATCATTGTTGCACTATATGCTAACTAATTTGGATGCAAATTATAAAAAGTAAAAAATTATAAAAAGAAGGTGGGGGAAATGGGGAGATGTTGGTCAAAGGGGACAAAGTTACAGTTATATAGGATACATAAGCTCTAGAGATCTAACGTACAGCACAATGAGTATAGTCAATATTACTACATCATACACTGGAAATTTGCTAAGAGGGTAGATTTCAGGTGCTCTCCTCTCACTCTCTCTCATTCTTTCTCTCTGTCTCTCTCACATGCATGCGCGCGCGCACACACACACACACACACCCCAACTCCATGAAGTGATATATGTGCTAATTAAGCACATTCTTTTTATACAATAAATTGTTGCATTGTGTTTTTAAAATATAATCGATCTGAGTGTCTCTGTGCTTGCCTGAACACTGCTGACCATCTCCATTTCCACCTCACTTCATCCCTCTCTCCATCATATCACCATCTAATTTCATTTCCTATAATTCTATTTGGTCAAGTGAAGAAGAAGAAGGAGAAGAAGAAGAAGAAGAAGAAGAAGAAGAAGAAGAAGAAGAAGCAGGAGAAGAAGAAGGAGAAGCAGCAGCAGGAGGAGGAGGAGAAGGGGAGGAGGGGGAGGAGGAGAAGAGGGAAGAGAAGGAGGAGAAAGAAGAAGAAGAAAGAAGGTGGAGGGGGAGGGGAGAGGAGTGGGAGGGGGAGGAGGAGGAGGAGGAGGGGAACAACAAAAAATATTGTTTAGAGATGACCTATTAGTTGTTGCCAAGCAATTTATACTCCCAACTGACCACAGCTCTTGAATAATATAGAGGAAATTTTCATTTTACTCAAATTTATCATTCACAAAAGGGTTAAGAATCTTTAGATTCTATTAAATCATAACTTTTTTCTTTTTTTGTGTGCAATGGAATATTACACAGCTATAAAAAAGGATGCGATCTTGCCATTTGTGACCATACGGATGGACCTAGAGAATATTATGCTAAATGAAAAAAGTCAGACTGACAAAGATAAATACCATATGATTTGACTCATCTGTGAAATCTAAAAAACAAAACAAATGAATAAACAAATAAGAAACAGAATCAGACCTATACAGAGATAAACTGATGGTTGCCAAAGAAAAGGGGGGTGGGAGAGTGGGCAAAATGGGCGAAGGGGAGTGAAAGATACAGGCTTCCAGTTATGGAATGAAGAAGTCATAGGAGTAAAAGGCACACCATAGAGAATATAGTCAATGCTATTACAATAGCACTGAATGCTGTCAGATGGTAACTACACTTACAGTGAACATAGCATAACATATAGAGATGTTGAGTCACTATGTTATACACCTGAAACTAACGTAACACTGTGTGTCAACTATACTTAAATTTAAAAAAAAAGGAAAAAAAAAAGAAAGTCTAGATTCTTAGCTGTAATGTTAGGATTTTATAAGTTTATGTATTTAATGTCATTTTCTATGTTTTTATATTTCAAAAGACTTTCTCACAATTACCTTAAAATACTTTATCATACTATCATTTTCACATAATTTATGCTGGAATTTCTTAGAGAGAAATCTGAGTAGACCAGCATTATAACATGTTTCTAACACAATGCCCTTTCATCTATCTAGAGCTTAATTTTTGAAAATTGTCTTCTATATTTCCTCTCACTATATTTTTTCCCCTAAAAATATATTACTTGAACATGTACATAAGAAAATAGAAATTTTATTTTTTTGAACACATTCCTGGCATGTCATATCCATCACTTTTTTTCATCAGCACAAAACCAAACCCAAACCCAAACCAAAACAGAACATAAAAGTTCTCTTTTCTAACCAGGCTCATACTTGTCTTTAGCTCTTGCTTCTAGATTACATACCTTTGAGGATTAGTCCTGATTCAGAGTTAAAGCTAGAAAATATTCAGGCAAAGAGGTGAGAGTGGAGCTAACATTGCGTTCATAACTTTATTACCCATATAAATTCCCCTGCCTGGGTGAGGCCTTAAAGGTCAGGATTAAGAATAAAGGCTTTGATGTCTGTGGCCGGCAGAACAATGCCCCTCCCATCCCCCAAAGACACTCACCCTTAGTGCCTGGAACCTGTGAATATGTTACATTACATGGCAGATCTGAGGTAACTATGCAAGTGGAAGTAATTTCACTAATCAGCTGATGTTCTGAAAGGAAGATCAGCCCGAATTATCCAAGTAGGCCTAACATAATCACAAGGGTCCTAAAAAGATTTAGAGGAGGCTCTGACTATGAAGAACCTTAGACGTTGCAGTGTGAAAAGGACTTAGCCCACAGTTACTGGCCCCGAAACTGGAGGAATGGGCCACAAGCCAAGAAATAGAAGCATCCTATAGAAACTGGAAAAAGGCATTCAACATAGTGGATGAAATGGACCATGCACTGGAGCCTTCCCCAGTGAAAGTAGCCTGGCTGACAGCTTGACTTTAGCCCAGTGATGTATACTTCTAACTTCTGACCTCCAGAACAGGAAGAGAATAGATCTGTGTTGTTGGAAGCAACTGAACAGCAGTTAATAGAATTCAGCACGAACTAGTAGAAAGTGGAAATTGATACATCATCTTATTGAACCAGGACTGAGTTCTTAGGTCTGCCGCTTAGTAACTTAGTGACATGGGGCATGATTCCTAAAATCGCTATGCCTGAATTTCTTCAAATATAAAATAAGGATAAAGATAGCTTCCCGTCAGAAGTGTCATTTTAAATGAGATTATGTATGATATCCATCTGCCAAATGATAGTGCAAGCACTTTTGAAACATTAGCTATTGTTTTTCTTTGCATTTATTGGCAATTAGTAAGCATTATTGGTCTTGAATCTGTTGATGAAGCTCAGCGCTTGAGGACCTGATCTGTGGAGTGCAGATTTCCCTTATACATTGTAGACCCCTTGTGAGATGAGTTTCATAACTACTAGATTCTTCAATACTTGCCTAAGTCAACTCTCTGGAGATACTACATGTCCTGATGCTTTAATCATATTTGTCTTGATGTGTTCCTAGAATTCCTCTTGGGCCTCTTTTTTTTATCACATATACCTAATATCTGCTTTCTTCTATGGATTTTCTGACTGTTTTTAATCCTCGGTTTGGTTCCATTACTACAGCATTGATTTGGATTAGCCTCTTCTCATTCCTAACCCATTTTTTGCCCAATGCTGTTTATTCCACTCTCCTCGTTCCAGTCCTTCCACCTGCCTCCATGATCTGTTACTTCTTACATGTATAAACACTTCACCTTTTTGTGTGTGTGAAGAAAAAAAATGAACATGAAGCTAAAACAATTAATAGTCTTTCAAAGGTAATAGTGCTAAATAAACTCAATGATAATATAATTCAAAAATATGTCACCAGGCAAAATTGAGTCAAAACTCAGAAGATGAATTTCAGTGGTAAAGAAAAAATACCTTAGATTTCACAATTTTAACAGCCCTAGTAGAGGAACGGGAGATTTCCTAATAGATCACTTCTAGAGTCTATATGTGAGCATATATAGAATTTTGGAAAGGCAAAAATATGTACAGGTACATGTAGGGAATTTTTCCTCTTTGGCTTACATATTCTGCATAGGTAAATATTTTACTTATCTTTGGTGAGGGGAGAAACAAGGTTAAGAAAAAAAACTATTTATCCAAGAAATTATTGAAAACTGAACGCTTGCTTGAAATTGTCATCCCACATTTAAGTCTGAGTTTTAAATATTTTTAAACCTACAAAACTTAATTAGATACAGTGGGACACTAAAACACGACATCTTTCTTGTAAATATCCCACTGTTCAGTTGTGTAAAAATGTATCAACTCTTACAAAAATTTGTCAATGTGATATCTATATTCTTTTATGTCCTTTTATTTCTATTTAAGAGTATTTGGGTTTGCTGCCATTTACCCACTTTTTATCCACCAAATAATAAATAGTTCTGTAATTGTTTTTAGTTTTCCTATAAATATTTTCTAAAAATGTTCCTCAAATATGATGGCTTAGCATTAACAAAATTAAGAAATAATAATGAAAACCAGTATTTCAAATTTGATGGAATGATATACTTAATTTGCAGTACCTTAATATGCATTTCAAGCTGTAATGCAAAGTTTGCAATTAATGGTCCACAGATCACTTTTAGCATTTAGATATAGTTTAGCCATTTAAAAACCAACTTGTTAGTGTTTTTTTTTGTTTGTTTGTTTGTTTGTTTTATGGAGGGATATTGCACTAGTATCTAAGGGTATTTTTTTCAGTTCATGGTTGTTTGTTTTTGTTGTTGTAGAACCTGGTGTCTGTCCTTTCCTAACATATTGATAACTGACCAGAAGGAAGGATGATCCCTCTCTGTGGGCCAGGTACTCCTAGATGGTCACTTTTCCTACCACTCCCTTCCTATTATAGAAGTCCTCTTTTTTCCCTATGTAGTGCTTGTTTGACCAAATAGTGACTAAATTAATTTATAAGAAGTGGTTCTGACCTAATATTTCAGATCTAATATTATGTACTATCAATAAGAAAAAGCCACTCAATGACTTACAGTTTGCAACATAGCCTTACCCTGTCAAATAATAAAGATTGATCTAGTCCTAGCCCTTAAAATAAGTTCTTTCAGCATTGTCCACATTTTTGCCTCATTCAATCAGATCAGTTGTCAGATCTCCATTGAGATGGTGTTGACTTTAAATGATCTGCACAAAATAATTTCCCAGAATATTTGTACGTATACAAAAAAATTCAAATATAAGCAATTTTCTAGTACGATTCAAAGAAAAGAATATGTCTATATAGGTAAAATGATTCAGGAATTCTTTTGTGACTATTCATTTTTACAGAATCTCAAGCAATTTTCTAATGTCTTACCAAGATTTTTTTTTCCAATTGAGAAAATTGCTCCTTCATTGCCCCTTAAATTTCACTTCGACATCTAATATATTTTTAATTCAGGGGAAAGGCACCATTACTGAACTATCAATTTAACACCATTCAGGAAATAAAGCCTGACTCATTGCAGCAGAAATCCTGGTTGTCTCTCAATTTCCATTTTGCTCCTTTGTCCTTTGGTATTAGAACACCAATTTTAGCTGAATACCAGGCTGCCAGAAAACTGACCACATTTCTCACCCTTCCTTCTAGCTAATTATAGTCATGATGCTAGATGGTACATCCAACTTCCAAATCATATCTTTAAGGTGATGGTGATTCTCTCCACTTTCTCCCTTCTCAATCTTCTATATACAGAATGGTGCACATACCAAAGTATTCAGCTTGATGAAATCTCATAAACAGAACACACCTGTGTAAGCAGCCCCCAGATCAAGTAACAGAATATATCATCCTTCTGGAAATCTCTTTCATGTTTTCTTCCATTTCATGTTTACCACCCCCTCTACCTGCCTCCAGGAGAATTCTATCTTGCCTTCTGGTAGCACGGATTACTTTTAGTTGTTTTTCTAAACTTTATGTAATGAAATCATATGGTAGCATATTTTTTGTGTGTCTGTCTTCTTTTGCTCATCACTATGCTTCTCAGATTATTCCTTATTTTGGTGCAAACTTGGAGTTCACTTTATTGCTGAACAGAGTTCCAAAGTGCGAATACAATAAAATTTGGGATATGTATATGTTGATGTTATATATGTAATATATTAATATATTATTTATAATATATGTATATATTCTATATACTAGAATATCATGTATATTTATATAATAGAATATTCTGTACATATGTAGAATATATAGATATATATACATAAAACATATAAAATATAGAATACATACAAACATAATCCAAAACAGGTAATTAAACATGTAATAATAAAATTGTAAATAGTTGGTAGCTGACATTAGAAAGAATAAGTATGAATTCCAACTTTAGACATGTTGAAACAGACTTGGTAATAAAATATGCTTTTATTTTTTACATATTAATAATTATAATAGCAATGCCAATTTCAGAGTGGTATAGTTTTTATAAAGGTGTTTTACATACATTAATCATTAAAAGTATCTTTTTGTGTACTGAGTATATCAATTTTGCCAAATAAATATTATGAATAAGATGAAAATATAAGAACAATCTACTAATTTTTAAGATATCCTTTGCCACTGTTCACAGTATATATTTCCATGTTAAAAAAATCTATGAAATTAACAAGTTCATCTTACACATATTTGAGGAAGGTATAATATAAAAATATTTTATCAAGGAATCTCCAAAGGTAAATTATAATATTTTTTATAGCATGGATTCACAGACACAGATATACACACAAATACAATAAAAAAAAAAAAAAGGAAAATAGAACATAAGAGATTATTAGGAATTCATTTAGGGCAATGTTGTAGTAGTGTGTTTCTGTATTTTTAACATTCACTTTAAATTATAATATTCCTTTTCTAAATTGGTATTACAGCTCTTTATCATTCTACACCCTCAACTTCTACATCCTCAAGTATAAATCCCAAAGAACAGCATTTTAATCTTCATCCCTCAAATCCAGGTCTCTCTCTCTCTCTCTCTTTTTTTTTTTTTGCCAAATTGGACTAGACAGAATCTTACACATTTTTATACTTTATTTTCTTCATTGCTAGTATCCTTTTAGATGTTAAGCTCAGATTCACACCCAATTCATTTCTTCAGAAAGTATTTGTAGTTTCAAACTCTGCCAGGTACTAGTACAATATGGAGATGAGGACAGTGTTTCCTTCTTTTTGATGTAATTGATTTCTGATTGTCCTCTAAAAGAACCAATGTTCTCGCCATGGTGCTCTCCATGGTAAATTTTCACCCCATTGCAGGGGACATAGACTGGGATGGCTCATCTAATGGCAGAGTGCATAGCAAAGGCCATGTTGGCTTAAGTTAGTGAGAGATAAAGGAAGTAAGGATGGTTATTTTTTCGTAAAAGCAGAGTATAACTTCAACTGTTGCTCATACCAGCTTTAGAGGTAAGCTGCATGTTTAATGATTAATGGATCAAGGAACTCACACCAGAGATAAATTCACTCCAGCTAAGTCACCCTAAAAGCTGGGTCTAGGTGTGTCCTTTTTCCCTAATGCTGTTACAAAATATAATTCACTCAATTCTCCTTTCATAAGCCTAGAAATTCTTTTACAGAGAGAAGCAGAGAAAGGTTATCTGAGAAATTCAGCATTTTCAAAAATAGCCTGACCACCAAATGCATTTATAAGAATGAATACAATAGCAGACATTATAAAAATTCATAATTATTTTAAAATCAATTTGAGAGTTTATATATTCAGCATTTCTTAGTTTCTTGATTTTTTTACTTATATCTTTGTTAAATATATTATTTATATATAATTTAAAAGAATTGGATATACTCTTCTTCCAATTCTTATATAAATGACTTATTTTATAAACAGTAAGAAGTATTAGAGATAAAAAATAATGGTGCAAATCCCAAGTCTTCCCCTTAAAATAACTGGGTGAATCTTTTTGAACAAATCATTTAATTTGTTTGATCCTTTGCTGTAAAATAAAGGATAAAAATTGCCTCTTGGAATAAGAATTATAAAATAGGATGTGATTATGTTTTAGGTGTAACATATACAAAAAGCAAATTTATTTTTGCTTATTTATCTTTGCTTTCATACAATATATTTAGGGAGGATTAAACAAACAAAGAGCTGAAATGTCACATTTCCTAATTAAGGCAACATTTTCTGGAATGCAAACATAAAGATAGAGATATATAGTTCCTATAACATGACTAAGAATGGAGTGTAATTCTGGTGATTAATTAAATATTCAAAATTTATTGAATGTCTACCAATGCCAGGCAATGTGGTAGGCACTGATTTAAACTTGGTCTTTATTTTTAATCACTTATATTTTATTCGACCTACAAAATTTATGGTAAGACACAAAAATGCCAGTACATGATGTTAATGAAATAAAATGTTCAGCTCAGTAATGAACCAGTAATGGGTGCAAACCTGTTCTATATTAAACAGAAATGACACATTTATTCAGCTTGATGAAAATGCTTACTGCGAATTTACAGTTTCTTAACATCTGCAAATTCAGCAGTTACTACGTGACATCCTCTAATTCACACACACAAAAGTGTCTAACGTGACAATAAGATAAAATAAAAATTGTTCGTTTTCAGGAAATAGAGAATGTTTTTAATACTGGCATGTCCTTTGAAGTCATGTAATTACTGTATCCAGTGAATCATGATCTTTTACTAAGACACTTTTCTATTCTGTGTGTAAAAACAATTTTCAGAGAAATATGTATTTTGCTTTGCAATAAACCTGGCTTCTCTTATTGGCAAAAACCAGTTTCTTTAGGAAATAATGTATTTTGTGAAAGAGTGCATCATTTATAACAGAGAACAATTCTATTATCACAAAGCAATTGGATGAGCAGGATTTCAGAAGTTCTTTTAAAAATACACCATTTGGGGCGCCTGGGTGGCTTGGTCGGTTGAGCGTCCGACTTCAGCTCAGGTCATGACCTCAAGGTCCGTGGGTTCGAGCCCCGCGTCTGGCTCTGTGCTGACAGCTCAGAGCCTGAAGCCTGTTTCAGATTTTGTGTCTCCCTCTCTCTGTGATCCTCCCCCATTCATGCTCTGTCTCTCTCTGTTTCAAAAATAAATAAACGTTAAAAAAAAATTAAAAAAAAATACACCATTAAAGAAAGTCACAAAGTTATTTTCAAAATACCATTTCTCCCCTTAAAATTTAACTTCAAGTATTGAATAAAGTTAAAAGGAAAATAATAGATGGAAAATAAAAGTTGATTGATTTAAAGATAATTACGAATTTTTATAATGTTTATAATATTTATAATGTTTTATAATGTCTGCTATTACATTCATTCTTATTCATTTGTTGTTCAGGCTATTTTTGAAAATGCTAAATGTCTTAGATAACCTTTCTCTGCTTCTTTCTGTAAAAGTTTAACTTTTTTTAATTAAAAAAAATTTTAATGTTTGCTTATTTTTGAGAGAGAGAGAGAGAGAGAGAGTGAGTGGGAGGGAGGGGCAGAGAGACAAGGAGACACAGAACCCAAAGCAGGCTCCAGGATCTGCACTGTCAGCATACAGACAGATGTGGGGCTCAAACCCACCAACCGTGAGATCACGACCTGAGCCGAAGTGGGAAGCTCAAAGGACTGAATCATCCAGGTGCCCCAAAAGTAACTCTTTTAACAATAAGAGCATTTAAAAATCTGAAAAGACTCTTAAAAACCCTTATGTCTACTGATACCTAAGATAGGTGCTATTTTTTCTCCAGCTGTTTTTACTCTATCATGTATTGAATTTATACCTAATATCACTATAAAAATGATATCTGCCAAGTCCCCCAAATCCAATCGCCAAGATTATGTAAGTTCTGTGATTCCAATTTCATTAACTCAGAATTAGTTATTGTTGGCTTCATAGTATAGTATCTCTCTCCCTCTGTCTCCACAGTCCGTTTCTCTTTTCTCTGTGCATGCCCTCCTTTCAGTCCTGTGATATCCTTTCTGTGATTGGTTCTTCATTTTTTTAAAATTATGAATTATATACAATATTCCTCTAGGGTTTTAAAAAACTAAATTAGTGGGGCGCCTGGGTGGCTCAGTCGGTTGAGCGACCAACTTCAACTCAGGTCATGATCTCATGGTTTGTGAGTTGGAGCCCCGCGTCAGGCTCTGTGCTGACAGCTCAGAGCCTGGAGCCTGCTTCAGATTCTGTGTCTCCCTCTCTCACTGCCCCTCCCTGACTCATGATCTGTCTCTCTCTGTCTCAGAAATAAACATTTTAAAAAAATTTAAAAGAAAAATAAATAAATAAATAAATAAATAAATAAATAAGTTAAATCATGGAGCCAACTTTGGTCATACTGTAGAGTAATTTCTTGTGTATTAATTTTTATAAGAAAAAATCTTTCTATATTATTTTATAAATATCCATTTTTAATCCCCATAACACCAGAATTTTTTTTAATATTTTTAGCAAGAGTTTACTCTGAAATCCTGTATTTAGCTGAAAAATATTAAGCTGAAATTGCAATCTTTAATAAGCTAAGGTTTGGCTGAAAAAAATCTAAGGTTTGTCTTCCTTTCTCATCTATTTCAACACTGCTAGGATCTTAAAATATAATTACTACTCTTTCCACACTAAAAATTACCACAGACTTCCAATATATTTTAGGTGGTAAAAAATTTATTGATAAAATAATGTATAAAATGTCCTAACATCAATCCAATGATTTCAATATTAGTACTAACATTGATATTGGACCATATCCAAAGCTTCTACATTATGTAGATGCATTGGCTTCAAGCTACTTATTGAAAATGATAGGGGGTGCTACACTCCCATCAATGATGTAGAGGTTGTAAGACTCAACTATAGGCGAAGATAACGGTTATATCATAATTCGGTTAGACCTTATCTCTTATCCCAACAAAAGACAGGCTAGAGCTCTTTCTAAACATGAGCCTTAAAATCTTAGAGCCAAAGAGCCAAGGGTCCCATTCTCTGATTTGACCTTGTACTGCCAGGTTCCTGCTTGACGTCTCAGGGCATCATATAGCTACTATATTTATAAATATAGCTAGCTGTTTCACAATAGCTATCTCAAAACTCAGTGGCGTAACACCACAACCATTTATTTTGCTCACTATATATAGGGAAGTTAGGCTATTTTTTTGGTCACATCTGGGCTGATCCTATGCATCTGCAGTGCGCTGTCAGTGGGCTACATGATTCAACCTAGGGTAGATTATCTCACATATTTGGAGGTTGGCTGGTTTCAGGCTGGCCCGTACACCTCTCCTTCACTTCCCCCTCACACTAGTCTGGGGAAGATTCCAGCAACGAGACAAGCTTGCAAGGTCTTTTTAGGCGTAGGGGTAGAATTGCAACGATGTCATTTGTGACACATATTATAAAGTCACAAACCCCGTGAACTGAAGGGTCAGGGAAATAGATACTACCTTCCTGTTGAAGGAAATGAAAAATCAATATACAAAAATCTTTCAGACCACCATTATACAAGGTATACTCATAACAAAATGCCACATTGTATACCTTAAATATATACAATATTATATTTATCAATAATACCTCAATAAAGCCAGAAACACACACACACACACACACACACACACACACACACACACACACACGCATGCACGCATGCACCTTCCACATTACCTACAAACAGAAGATAGTAAATAGTTATGGTTAAGTAAATAAACAGTAGTTATTAATATAACTTTGTTTTATTGAATAGGAGTAGCTTATATTATTCAATGTTTTCTATGTGCCAGATCATGTTCTAAATGCTTTAAATTATTGACTAATTTTATTTTATGAACAACCTATTGAAATATATTCATTAAGCAAATATTTATTTAGAGGTCACTATATGTGAGGCACTTTTCTACAAACAGGTTATATCAGAGTGAATGGAATAGAAAAGCTTCCTACTTAACTGAGTTTGCTTTCTGGTGAGAAAGATGGACAATATTCAAAATATGTGATAATCATTTGATCTGCTCACAGTTATATAATTAACTTTGGGCAATAAAATACAAATGGAAGTAATTGGAGTTATATGGGAACAATTTATACTATCCATTATACTATTAAATTAGATTTTTCTGTAATTCAAACACTGTTCTAAAATTAAAAGTTCATAAAAAAATTCTAATCTGTTAAGGATCAGCTCAGCTGAACGATAGTCATAAGAAACATGTCCCAAATGCCTACTGTGTGCCATACTCTATGTAAAGTTCTCAGTTACAAAGGTAAATTAAGTATCCTATGATTAGAAGGATTGTTAGTTTAATTATGAGGTGTCTTGATGAGTAAATTGCAACTAGCATTAAGAGTGTAATCAGGAAACCTCTGCATTTATTGCTGATAATTGGGATGTTTAATGTTCTACAAAATATCTTAGTGCTGATCAATGAAGAAGCTATTTTCACCTCTGGTTTTATGAGGAAAAGATCATTCACCATAAAGGACTTAAACTACTCTTATTTTCCATACCTCGTAGAGAGAACACATATCCTCAGTTTTCCTATATTCAGATTACACTTTGAAGGAGAAAAGGGGTGGGAAGAGAAATACCATCGTACAGATATTTCCTCTAAAAATTAGCTCTAATAGCTGATGTTTTGCAAAACAAATTGAAAAACAGCAATGTTTAATAAAATAAATGAGTAAAGATTGAACAAGTGCATACTATATTTGAAGAAATACTTAGACAAACAAGGAAGAAGCTGTAATAAAAATAAATAACATTTACTTAGTGCTTGTCATGACCTTTACATGAACTAGTACAGAAAGGACTGGAACTTTTACTAGAACTTTGGCCAAAGCTGCTTTGGAGTTATACTCTTTCACTAACAATGAGGAAATACAAATTGATAATGAAATCAAACTCCAGAGAATAGTAATTTTATCTCTTACAAATTCAATATTTTTCCTTTATTTCTTCAGTCTAATAGGTCTCATTGGCTACTTCGATTAATTTTAATTTTAATTTTTAAAATCTACTAGGAATTATTTAAAGCCTTAAACTTTACATTCTATAGTATGTTATGTAATTCTAACATAATCAGTCAGCAATCTATTTGTTGAAAGTGACAGAACCCCAAATGTTGTAAGTTTAGGCACAAGGAAATATGTTGCTTATATAAATAAACCATGGCAATGACACACACAGCGCAGTTTAAGTATTATTGGAATAAGAAACTAGACTCTCACTTGGACTTTCTCTGCAATCGATCATCTTTAGTTTTTGCGTACATCATTCTCATTATTTTATTCTGTCCTTTACCTTATTATTGGAGACATAGCTGTGGATTGTCAGTAGCTTACCATCTCACTCTGTTGCCATCCCAACTCTAGACAGCCCTTCTTTACCTAATAAGGTGAGTAAAGTCCTTGGAAAGTACTTTGAAAGATTTATGTGACCTCTCCAAAACAGAGATGTGATCATGTTCATTGACTCTTCAAAAATATTAGTTAAGCCCCTATCACATCCATTGCAGTCTTCTACTTATTTGGGATAAAACAGCAAATAAAGCTTCAATCCCTGCTCTAATTATAAGCTAGTGGAGCACAAAAATGAAAAACAAATAAAATCAGTAAGTCAGGTTGTCATCCGTTATTGCAAAAAAATAAAACTGTAAAGGGCATGAAGAACAAAGGAGAGATGTTATGTTCAGTATAAGATGGTCAGGGAAGACTTCCCTGATAAGGCGACATTTAAGAAAAGACTTGAAGGCAATCACAACCATATGGCTCTCTCCATATGGCTGGAGTGGGAAGAAACAGGGATAATCTTCCAAGGAGTGAATACCAGTCCAATTTGTGCTGGGCAGATTCTAAAATAATAGACTAACTATGCCAATTTATATTGCTTTTAACTTTTCCTTCCTTTGCAATTGCCATTTTTGGAATATCCTGATCATTTTAAGGTTTGAAATTATGCTTAGTGTATGCAACACAGGAATTATTTATTCTCTTAAAGTTTGCAAAAAGAAATACTTACCTGACAAATAATTTTAACATATTCCATGATAAAAAGAGAAATATATGCTAGTCATAGAAAATTAGTAATATTAGAGAAAAGGACCACAAAGACATAGTGCCATTACAGATTTAGGTATATCCTAACAATATTTCTTCTAATAAAGAAGGTATCTACTGATTTAGAATCTGTTTTTTTTTTTTTTCACATGGCTACTTCCCTAGGTGTATTATACTCACAAAGTTCTTTCCCACTCATGTAAGTAGTCATTTATTATTTTTTTCAGTACCTTTATGTTTTCTTTTATTTTGTTTTTGTTTTCACTTAAGTGTTATGTGCATTTGGCATTGTTAAGACAATCAAATCTGGATGGTTCTGTAGGTTCATCCCCTCCTCCTCCAGGTAATTTAACAAGAACTGATTCAGCATATGTAAGTTATCTCAATCCTGCTGCTGGTCTCCAGCCTGCCTCTCTTTAATAAGGCCACTTCTCTGCTCCAATTGTTATATGATTATAGGTGCCCCCCACCCTTCCCCCCAGCCGCTCTCTGCTGTGCTAAGCATATGTAGAACAGGAATCTTCTCTACTAGACATTGGCCACTATGCATGCAAATGATCTATGCTAACCTAAACTGTAGGAGAAAAAAGAGAATTTGAGGGACTCTGTATATAATATTACTCAACCTCATAATTGTCCACAGCAAATGGTATTTCAAATCTGCACATACACTAGTGTTTATCTGCAACTCTTCTGCATAATTTTGAGTTGTAACTTAGTTGTTTTGCTAGTAATCATTATTTATTCATTTACACTTTTTCTAAATTATTATACAGCAATTCTCAGATGCATTCTACTTAGATATGCTAGCACCACCCAGAAGTAAATGGCTGCCACATTATACCTTCACTCATGGGTGGCCCTGAGGAAGAGAGGTAAAGAAAATTTTGCAGTGCAGAACTTAGACCTGGATCTATGATCGTTCAGGTCTTTTTTTTGACAAAGAAGTGGCCCGAAGCAAGGACAGAATTGCTTACATGCTTGTTTGTTTTTAAGGGAAGTATGCGTATAGATGTTGTGTGGCCAAAAGGATAGACAGTGCCATTTATGAAGTTATCGCCTCTCAGCTCCAAAGCTAAACTTCTAAAGTTTACAACTTCAGAGCTGGGCTCTGCAAACTGCATTTCTAGTGTGCCAAGCGTCCTGTGATGGGTTGGCCAATGAAAGATAGAACCTTCTTGTTTGTTCCTTATATATTTTCTGTTTGTTGGTTTTTGACTATATAGTACATGTTTTCTCCCCTGGCATCAGCAGTTCCTTTCTGTATCAGCGGGTGAACACAGTTTGCAGATTTCTAAAGCTCAGGAAATCAGGCTCACCCACCTTAGGGACTACGGCATCATCCAGCTGGCAATCCCTTCACAGACCTGGTCCAAGCCTCAAAAGACCCTTTCTTCAAGCTCAGCCAACACTGCTCTGCACAGTGTTCCTCTGCCAAAGAGTCTATTCCTTACTAATTTTCACAGTTTTCCTCTGTTCCCCCTGCTTTAGGACTGCTGTTTTCTGTAGTTACTACCTCTCTATGTTAACATTCTTTTCATTGCATTTTAACTTCATAATTCTGTATCTTTAGTTGACAGTTATTGATATTAAGGTCTCTGTGTTAAAATAGCTGATATAGTCTCTGTCTCCTGTTTGGACTCTGTAACAAACCGGTAAGTATGTTTTCAGATAATTAACTAAATAAGTATTTAGGTAAGTACTTTAACTGTAGAGATAAACACAGAGACTGAGATAGAGCTGGAGACAAAACCTATTTAACATTGTTTGAAAGGACACACATCAGGCTATGAGCAGGGTTGCCCAAGTAGAGTGTAAAGGGTGAAAAGATACCAATGAGAAGTGTGGGGAGGAGAAAAGGAGAGAGAGGAAAAGAAAAGAAAAGAAAAGGGAAGGCATTAAAACATTTGTACAATAACATTTAAAATAACTGAATAGTCAAGTGGTATAAAACAATGGGGCTATCTCATATTTCTTCAATTTTTCACCGTAAGATATTTTAAAGTAGATACCATTTCTTTTAATATTTAAAAAGGATAATTTTATTTCTAGTTTTAAAGGTATTTTTACTCAGAAGGCATGATTGTATGATGTTTACTTTCTTTATCATATCATTATTTTTATATTTTGACATAAGGGTGTTGAATACAATATTGAATTCATACATTAAAATTGCATTTGGCAATCTCAGGTTTTTATATGTTTAATGTATTAAGTTACTGAATTCACTGTACTTAATTTGCTACCATAATGGGGGGGACGTGTGAATGAACATTTGTTATGTTTGTATTTTCTGTATTATGTACTTTGCCGTAAATTGGGTTGTGCTAGTTTTATAAGCTTAGTGAAAAAGTAATTAATTTTTCATTCATTAGACTAATTTATACAATAGGTAACAGTTTTTAGATCTCCACTAAAACTTTTGACATCCTCAGACTTCTTCATTCTTCTTAAAATGCTGTTAAGAAATTACTCTTGAGGTTTTGTTTAGACAGGTACTCCAAGAAGGTATTCCATATTCATCAGCATGTGCAAGAGTAGTTTTTCAGTTTTGCTAAAAATTGATACATGCACACAACACACACAGGCAAGTAATTTTGGTATTTAGTATTTGGAACACAGGTTTTTTTTGGATAGTCTAAAGATTTGTAACTATTTTCTATATTTATCTTCTGATTATGCAGATTATGTAAAAAAGAACTTTTTTAACAATCAGGTTTTATTTTGAAGATGTTTGCCTATTATATTTTAAACATTGTATCTTCATGTCTTTACATTTGTGTGTAAACTTGTATTTTCACATCCTTCACATCCCTTTTATCCTTTTAATATAAATGTAACAAAATGTGTCAATCATATCTTTTGCTGCTTTCACTAAATGTGCTGTTGAACAAGTCCTTCCTTTATAAAGATATTTAAATGAATATATTTTTTTAATATTAAAGATTTTACTTTTACATTTAAGATTTAATTCTGGACTAATTTTTAATATGTCAGATATGTGGTTAAAAATACATTCAGTTGTACCAAACTATTTACTTGATGATCATTCATGATCTGAAATGCTAATTTTGTAATTTTCAAGTTTTCATAGATCTATTCGACTGTCTTGTAGTCTCCATTCTTTACAAGTATGCCTATTAGACTATATTCTGATAGATTTAATCCTCATCAAATTTGTTTCTGCTGACATTATAGTTTATTTAAGTATGTTTCTATAATTATTTGGTGCTGGTATATAAGTTGAAACTTATTTTGATGATTATATATTTAATAACACTGCTAATCCAAACAAATGTGCCTATATATTCTCTTATGTTTATATGAAAAGACTGATAACCTGAAAATAATACTTTTCTTGCTTCACCCTTATGAATCTTTATGCTCTTTTATCTTGCTGTACTTGGAGGGTTTGGAGGACAATACTGAAAAAGAAGTGATTATCTAGGCACCTTAAATTATTTATGTTTTCAAATTCAAGTCTTTTATGTTTGATCATTATGTATAGAGATCCTATTGACTTTTGATCAATACCTCTTTTCAAAATTAGGGATGTCCTTGTTTGATCCAAAATTTTAAACTTTGTATGACTTTTTAAATTTTACTGAAGTCCTTTTCTACATCTATTGAGAAGAATCATTTGTCATCCTTTTCATCCTTATTCTGTTAATGCGATAACTTGCATCAATAGATTTTTAAGTCTCAAACAGTCTTTAATCCTTGAAACAACCCAATTTGAACATTATATGCTAGGTTTCTTATACTTTGGTGGATTTAGGTTGCTTTTGTTTTCTTTTGATATTGATGTATCTGCTAATAACTAATAACAGCTGTAATCTACAAATTTATAAACTTCTAACACTGCTTTTTGTAATCAAGGTTATACAATCTTAATAAAATTGTGTCTATCATCTTAAAGAATTTGCACAGGTTTAGAAAAATATGTCCTTAGAATGTTTGTGAAAACGTACTAGAAAGTTACTATCTGATTGATGTTTTATTGTTGTTACTTATTTTGTGTGCTCATTTTACTTTTGTAGATAATCTTACTAATGAATCCACTCTTTTCAAACGTTTTATTTATTGTTGAGAGAGGAAGCACAAGCAGAGAGAGAGAGGAACAGAGGATCTGAAGCAGTCTCTGCACAGACAGCAGAGAGCCCTATGCAGGGCTTGAATTTACAAACCCTGAGATCATGACCTGAACTGAAGCTGGTCCCTCAACTGACTGAGCCACCCAGACCCCCATGAATCCACTTTCCTAATCATTATATATTTATTCAGCCTTTCTATTTCTTTTAATAAATTCTAGTAACTACTAGATTTTGATAAAATCATTCAATTTACCAAATTTATTTAACCATCAACATTCCAAATCCATTGGTTAATAGTTCTTTTCTTTTTTTTTAATTTTTAAAAGATCTTTTTCCACATTTCTTGTGCATTTTTTGACAATTTCAGAGAGAATTTTGTATTTATCTTCTGAAATAATCAACCTTAAACTATATTGAGTCTTTTAATTTATTTTCCATATATTAATTTGTTTTTGAACTTTATATTTTCCAGTTCCTACTCCCTTTAGATTTGTTGTTTATCCTTTTCTTATATCCTACGTCTGAGTCCAGCCCATTATTTCCGAGCATTTCTGTTTAAATATATGCATTTTAAAATATTTTACTCTAATTTATGTTTTAACACCACCTAACACATTTTTGTGTGATTTTATTATTTATTTTCAAGAATTGTCTAATATGTCTATTATATTTTGTAATATTATTATGCAGTGTTTCACATGTAAGTCTTTTGTTGCAGAGATGGGCAGCAGAAATTTTTGTTTCAACTCATAGCCTTATTTACAGGTCTTTTTTTGTTTCTAGCCTCTAGGGATTTTTTCTTATGTTTCTGCAAACTTATTTTTGCATGTAAAATGTTACTTGTTATACTGTGCACAATATTACTTGCTGTTTTAGAGTAGGAGGTTTTTAAAAGCCTTTCTAGTTCATAAAATTCCTGGAAATTATAGTATTCCATTCATTTTTATCCCATTTCCGCTGTTTTTTCTGTTTGTTTGTTTTACCCCATGATTCTAATAGAAAAACTTCATTACAAATTCTACGTCCACTTGATACATTTTTGGATTCATCTTAATGAAATGTACAGCTTAATTTGTCACAGTTGATTATTGTTTCCTTCTTGAAATATTTTTCTTTTGTTAGTTTTCAGATCAACATATTATCTTGACTTCATTCCTTCCTCTTTGCTTGCTTAAGATTTTCCTTAACAGCATCCTTCCTCTCCATTATAATCTGAATCTTGCAATTCCATAGAACTTTTATCTAAACCCTCTTTTATTTCTGGTATCTAAAGCTCTATTCTTATAAGAACTTACATCTCACTGGATTTAATTATCAAAATTATAACTAAAATCATCCAAATGATAAATCTGTATATCCAACTGCCATCAGAAAATTTTATTCATGTATCCTATTTGCATCTCAACTTTATCTTGTTTAAGGTCAAATTGTTTATAAACACCAAACTATTTCCCTTCTAGTTTTTCCATCCCAGTAAAGGTCAATACCAAAAATGTAGGCAAAGAGTACTTTTGCTTTTAGTGATCATGGATTAGCTTAATGTGAATGCACTCCCACTAAGAACACCTAGAAAAAATAGACACAGTTGGGAACTAAAATCTACATGAAAGTGTCAAAATTCTAGTAAGGTATCAAGGAATTCTAATACCTAGAATTTAAAGAAAAAGGGAAGCAAAATATTTAGGCTTACTCTCTCCCTTGAGGCTGAACAGAGCTTTAGCCATTCACAAGGGATGGGTAGTTCCAAGGTCAGCAAAAAAGAGGATTATTGATAAATAACTTGGGTTTTCAGTTTTAACTACCACAGGCTATAGCACAGGCATAAGAGGAAACTATAAAAAAAAAAACAGGTCTTACAAAAACTCAAACTTATTTTCAAGGAAGCCCAATATCTGTGATTAATTAATTCAACAAATTAATAACAAGCTGGAGAATATAATGAAATAGTTGGAGTATAAGTGATGTTCTCAAATGGAAATTTAAGAACCCAAAGTGACAAGTAAAAGTTAGGACTCAATGGATAGATTTAACAGTTGATGAGATATAGTTGAAGAAGGAAAAAATCAACTGTAAAATAGCACAGCAGAAAATATCCAGATTAAAACACACAGAGAAAGCTAATTCGAAAATGAAACAAAAATAACATAAAATATTTATGGAACATAGTGAAAAGATCTAACATATTATGATTGATTCCAAAAATAACAGAAACAGTATTTTCAAAACGGGGTCTCCTGGGTGGCTCGGTTGACCATCTGACTCTTGATTTCGAGTCAGGTCATGATTCCAGGGTCATGAGGTCAAGCCCTGCAGCAGGCTCTATGTTGAGCACGCAGCCTGCTTGGGATTCTCTCTCCCTTGCTCTCTACCCCTCCCCATGCTTTCTCTTTCTCTCTCTCTAAAATTAAAAAAAAAAGTATTTGCAAAAAGACATAAAGCCGTAATTTTAAGAAGTTCAATGAAATGAATCTGTGATGAATACAAAAATAAACAAAAAACAACAAACAAACAAACAAAAAATAACAGATAGTCAAGTCATAACCGAAAACCAAAGATAAAGAACAGACAGGGGAAGGGGAACATATTTCTTTAAAGGAAAGAGAGATAAGATTTACAACTGGCTTCTCAAGAGAAAGGCTAAGAGCCACAAAACAAGTGGAATTATATCTTTAAAGTACCAAAACAAAACAACTACTGGCTTAGAATTATAAAATGAAGGTAGGTAACAAAAAATTTTCTAATAAACCAAATAGACTGTCACCAAAAGAATTGTGCTGAAGGATGTAACAAAGGGCATTCTTGAGGCATAAGGAAGCACAAATATCTAGGAAAAAACGAAAAGCAATGGAAGAGGAAATATATGAACAAATATAAATATAAATTGGTATTTATAAATAATAATAGCATCTTAATGATTTAAAATTTAAGACAAAATTCACGGCAACAATTGTATACAATGTTCTGTGAGTATCAATTAATTAAGACAATTTTTATTTTAATGTATTTTATAATTTTCATGTATTTCAATTTTCATGTTTTTAATAAACGTTGCCGTTTTTTTTTCCTGTCAGTTACTGAGAGAATTATGATCAATCTCCCAATTTCTAAATTTGTTTCTCCTGTTGTTTTTGTCCTGTTGTTTTGATTAATGTACTTTCAAATTATATGTTTAGGTTTATATAAATTTAGCATTTTATTTTTTCTGTTATTTGACATTAATATATTTGGGAGTGATTTCTTTGTTTCTGGTAATACATTTTACAGGTGTGTTTTACTTGCCATTAGTATAGCTAAACAATATGTGCACACCTCATACTTGCCATTTTTATCCTACTACTTTCAAGCTTTCTTATGCAAGCTTTCTTATACTTTAATGTTTTAAAGTATTTCTTATTAACAATTAAGAATATATTACTAAATAGTGTTTTAAGTTGTAGGCCTGGGGTCAACAGACTACTTCCTCGCCCCTTATTTTGTAAATTCAATTTTCTGTAACACACCCTGTTCATTCAGTTACATATGGTCTATGGCTACTTTCATGCTTCAACAGCAAAGTTGAGTAGTTGTAATAGAAACTATATGGCCAACAAAATCCAAACATTTATACCAGGTTCTTTACAGAAAATGTTTGTCCATGTTGATTGAGGTTAACAGATTTTAAACACATTTTCTTTAAGTTGTATTTTTTTTATTTTTGAGAGAGAGACAGAGAGAGAGAGAGAGAGAGACAGAGAGAGAGAGAGAGAGACAGAGAGAGAGAGAGAGAGAGAGAGAGAGTGCAGGGGAGGAGCAGAGAGAGAAGGGGACAGAGAATCCAAGCAGGCTCAGTGCTGACAGCAGTGAGCTGGATCCGGGGCTCAAATTCAGGAACCGCAAGATCATGACCTGAGTCAAAGTCAGGCGCTCAACCCACTGAGCCATCAGGTGGACTTAAGAGATTTTTAAATGAATATATTAGCCTCAATATTGGGGCACCTGGGTGGTTCAGTCGCTTAAGTGTTGACTTCGGCTCAGTTCATGATCTCGCGGTTCCTGGGTTCAAGCCCTGCCTCAGGCTCTGTGCTCACCGCTCAGAGCCTGGAGCCAGCTTTGGATTCTGTGTCTCCCTATCTCTCTACCCCTTACCTATTTGCATTCTGTCTGTCTCTCTCTTAAAAATAAATAAACATTAATTTTTTAATAAATAAATGGATATATTAGTACATATACATTTAATACATTATGTTTTAGCTAAGTCTACTATTTTACTACATGTTTAATAATGTGTTTCTTGGGGCGCCTGGGTGGCTCTGTCGGTTAAGCGTCTGACTTCGGCTCAGGTCATGATCTCACAGTCTGTGAGTTCAAGCCCTGTGTCGAGCTCTGAGCTGAGCACTCAGAGCCTGGAGCTTGCTTCCGATTCTATGTCTCCCTCTTTCTCTGTCCCTCCCCCACTCATGCTCTGTCTCTCTCCCTCTCTCAAAAATAAATAAACGTAAAAAAATAAAAAATAAAAAATAAAAAAATAATGTGTTTCTCTCTCTCTCAACATTTTTTAACTAATATTTCACTATTCCATTTTCCTTTCAATTAGCTTGTTAATTGTATACTCACTTGATATTCTTTTTGTGGCTACATGAATTACAAAAGTCACACTTTTATGTAAGAACATTACACATGCTTTTAGTTAAGAAAAGTTCGTGATTTTAAAACTCCCTCTAAAATGTAAGGCATGTAGAATAGTATAACTCCATTTATATGCTGTGTAAATTTTATCCTGTTTTCCAGTATTTTAATTTTATATATATTTTAAACTCATAAGCCACCATCCTAGTGTAATATAAAGAGAGCCAGTTGACTCTAGTACACACAGTAAGTTATTTTCAGGTCAAGGACATCAGGCTTAGGGAACTCAGATCTTTTTGAAGCCTACCTAATCCTTGCTTTAGAGGGAGATATTACCTGTTCCTGCCAGACAGTAACCTCCCAAAGGCAGACAATATGTCTATTTGCCAAAGCTGTTCACTGTACGAAGAACTTGTAAAGGTTGTCTGGAATAAAAGTTCATCAGAGCCTCACTCATCAGACATACAGAAATAAATGTGGTCCACAGAGAATTTTCTAACTAATCACCTGTCAGCGTTACCTTGATAACAAAATCTGGCAGAGATATTAAAAGACAAAGAGGAATGATGTCAGCAAGACAGAAGTTAAGAGCTCTCCTACTCATATCCTCCCCTCAGCAACAATGATTCGGCAGCAATCCACAGACAACGTGCCTTTATGGGTACTCAGGGATCCAGGTAGGAACCCGTGACACCCCTGTGAAGTCCAAAATCACCAAGGCAGGCCTGTGCCCAGGCCTGTCCAGCTTCTGTGGTCCTCCGATCCTGGAAGAGTCGTGCACACTTGTGCCTCAAGTGATAGGCCCACAGACTTTGGTGTCAGCTGTGAACCTGAAAAGGCCAGTGATGGGTCTCCAGACCCTTTTAGGTGCAGCGTGGGAGCCCCTGGAGGCAAGCTCACTGAACCCAGTCTGATTGTAGATGTTACATTATTAACATTTCCATAGGATTTACACCTATATTAGTGAACAAGTTTGGCAAATTAACTTTCCTCGATTTTTTCTTCTTTTTCTTTTTCCCCCAGAACTAGTAAGTATAGCTGACAAACTTACATATATTTAAGGCGTATAAAATGTTCAATTAGTATATACAGACATTTTGAAATCATCACCACAACAGAGCTAACTAACATATCCATCACTTCATATTAGTTATTTTTTTCTTTTTTGGTGTGGTAAGAACACTTCGGATTTACTCTTGCTTAATATACCATCTTTTCTCTACTGAGTCCTCAGTTCAGTAGAGGTTTTGTTCCCTTTAATAGTCTGTGATACATGTAAGTAGCACTGCTTAACAGTCAGTGACTAATTATCTTTTTTTTTTTTTTTTTATGAGAGAGAGAGAGCGAGAGAGGTTGAGAGACAATCCCACAGCCCTGGTATCACAACCTGAATGGAAATCAAGAATCAGATGCTCACCTGACTGAGCCACCCTGGTGCTCCTGAAATGTTAGTTTCTGACTTTACTTGAGTACAAACGTCCAAGCCTTTAGGCTCCCTAAACATAGATTGGTACGGTACTTTTGTGATAATATTAGAGAACATTTTCACTGGGATAAGCACCAGGAACCTGACTCTTATAAAAGAAGAGAAATTTTAAATTCTTCTCTATGGGAAGAGTTATCTCTCCTTTGAGGCATAACATGAAAATTAATTCCTTATAACAGGATATCATAATCTCTCCTATTTAATTTATTAACCAGGAACTTCTGTTCAAATAGCAGTATTAGGGATGAACGAAGCATGGGATGATGCATGACTAACTGCCACATTTTCCCTGGGGTTATTTGAAAATGGAGCAGGAATAATAGATTCCTATAAAAGTAAAACTAAATATAAAATAACCAACATAATTATATATTTTAAAACTTATTTTTGATATCCTGAAATATCTAAGTCCAAGAATCTATCCTTTACTTAGAAAGTAGTAGTAGACCGATATGAGGAAACAGGGATAGCTACCATATACAGTTATTCCCACTTTTCGAAAGTTCGCATTACGTTACTTCACTTTGAAGCCCTGCTGTCGGCACCTATTTTCACCTACCAAAAGAAATCCAAAGAGCATTTTTGCTTTTATGAAAAAATACAAAAAGCAAAAACAGTGTTCAGCATTTGTTTTGCAGCTAGCCCTTAGGGAGGGAGCACGTTCTGCCAACAGGGAGACTGGCCCCAGCCAGCAAGTTCCCCAGGAACCACAATCAGCATCTCAGCAACTAGCAGTCAGAGCTTTGAACTCTGTGAGCATCTGTGCTTTATCTCGATTTTTTTCTGTGCATCCATTAGCAAGATGTGTCCTAAAAGCCAAAGAAGGAGTTTATTTTGGGGGTCTGGGAATGCTCGAAATGTGTCCATTAATAGAAATTGCTTCCATGCTTTATAGCATTTAGGCTTATAAAAAGTTTCATGGGAATGCTCTACTTTTAGATAGTGGGAGAAACCTGTATTTGTATGATGAATATGTGTATTGGAGTGTTTCTCAAAGGGAACTTTCTGTTTATTTTTACTGTGCGTGGGGTGGGGGGGGAGGGAGAGAGAATACTAGATTTTATTCTTAAAAACTTCTCAAGTAAATTTGGAGATCACCAAATGGTCAATTTCTCTTGGAAATTCAGTTGGTTTTCTATATGTTAAAGACTGAAAACTTCTGCAATAAAGGCAAGTGTTTAACTTTGTTTTACACAAGATTCTTCAAATGCCTTTCAGAAGGGACTCTCATGGAATCAGAGAGCAGAAAATAGCACTTCTTAGTCTCTTGTGATGTTGGCTGCTTCCTCAGTATCTGTTCTCCTCTTTTCCCTCCGTAAGAGGATCTCAACAGGGAGAGCAAGTTCCTGATAACAACGGAGCCACTTCACTAGCTTTGGACATTTAGATTTTGGGAGGTTTCTGTTACAGACAACTGAAACTTATTCCAGTACAGCAGGCCTTCTGAACTCAAACTAAATGTAAGTCTACTGATCCAGGGATTTTTGCTATAGGAATTTGAGTGTAGTGCACTTATTCTCAATGTGAGCTGCATGTCACGTCAGGAAGATCTTAAAAAATACATTCTCACGTCTAGGTCCAAAGGTATCTGCAAAGGGGCCCTGACATTGGTACTTTTTAAAATCTTTCTAGGGGATTCTAATAACACAGACAGTGTTGAGAATGGCTGTCAAGTACTTTATTTTTTTAATGTTTGTTTGTTTGTTTATTGAGAGAGAGAGCTGGAGAGGGGTAGAGAGAGAGAGAGGAGAGAATCTCAAGCAGGTTTCACACTTAGCACGGAGCCCAACGCAGGGCTTGATCCCACAATCTTGGGATCATGAGCTGAACCAAAATCAAGAGTCCTATGCTTAACCAACTGAGCCACCCAGGCACCCCTCAAGCACTTCATTTTTAACTTAGCTAAAAAACTCTCCATAAATCTGCTTTTTCCTGCTTTTTCATTCCTATTCTTGTTACAAGGTTAAGAGTTTCATTATACTGTAAGTTGAAGTTCCAAATACAAGAAGACTGATTCACAAGGATCGTTAACTCTATCCTTGTTTACAGATATTTTGAGCCCTTGTTTTTCAAAACTTTTTTTGTGTGTTTTCACACTATGTCACGTCCTAACATGCTGGCCAACAAGTGAGCTCTTACTTTGCATAAGGAAGCTATGTATAGTCCAATCATCCCTGGCCTTTGGAAAGAGTCACAAGATAAACACACACACACACACACACACACACACACACACACACACACATACAAAACCCAAAATGAACAAACAACTACTTAAGTCATATTCAAACAATACCTTAGACAATGTATTACAAATTATCTCTTCAATAAACCACAGCTGAGGCAGTTTTTCTTAATATTATACATTATACACCTTGTTAGTTGTAAATACGCACACATTTTTCATCCAAAACATGTATTTTCCAATATTCCCTACTAATATTACCTAGCAACCACAAATACAACAACCCAATAATTAAATCTCTATCTAGAGAGTAATCCAATGCTATTTCAAAATAATTCATCCAGAGGTGTATCCTATGGCCAAATTTATCTTTCTCTGATTAGCCTCAGAATTCACAAACTCCAGTTTTCCATGTCTCTTCTAGTTTTATTCCCAACCCAGTCTAGATATTATCATTTAGCAGTCTTCAGTCTAGAGAAGATGATCACTACCAACGTAACCTATGTAAAACCAGTGGTACAAACAGAACACTGGCAGTGCCATCTTTTGGTAAAGATCAAAATTTCAGAAATACTGCCAGGCAGCATTGTAGCCACTTAATATGATGACCCTGGCTGGCGCTTTACCACACGCTTGCACAGTGGAGTATGTGATAAGACTAGTGAATCTTATGAACCTTATGCGTTACTCTACTGATAGGCTACTTTTTGTTTCCTTTTTGTGAGTCTCTAGGTTATAAATATGATTGCCAACCTGATGAGGGCTAACACCCACCATGCTGCATTTTTAGCTGGTAAGAACTCCTAGGAAGAGCACTCGGAGGTCAATCTTGAATTATTTTGCCCTGCTTTCTAGGGTGCACGGTTGTAGTTGTCATTTTTTATCTCCGTGACCACACTCCTGCGTAATAAGAGAATATATAGGATTTTTAAGTTGTTCCACTAATGCCTGTGGTAAGTAATTCAACTTCTACCCCATGTTGAGTACAGAAATCGTATTTTTCACCTTATAGTAATGCCATAATCAAGTTCAAATTCTCTGTTTTTGGATAAATTCTATTTCCCAAACAACCATACTAAAGGCATAGACTCTTTTAAATATGTGCTATTGCTAAACATATACTCTTCCACAGCTACTTCAAGAGTGAGGTAGGGTATGGGCAGATAAAGTAAGAAAGCATGCATTAGTCAAATAAGAGAACAAATTACCCAGGGCTTTGTGGAGAGCAGACCTAAATTCATTACAATTCAAGGAACCATTAAGCAAGATTCCATGATTACTCACTTCAGCTCTCCATCAATAACAAGAATCCAATCTTCTCCATTTGGCTCCTTCTTTCTGAGTCATATGCTTTTCTTTCATCCATTAACTGAAGCATTCACTCCATATTCTCAATTTTCTCAGAGACAGATCCTTTTTTGTATTATTTCCAATGCTTTATCTAACCATTTTCATTTTCATCAAAAGACTCTTGATATGAACACCAATGAAATAGCCCAATGTTTGCCATAGCTTTAGAACTCTTGCTGAGAGTAATTAAAAATGTAGGGCTTGCTTGAGACTGGATGTCTTTCCTTCCCTCTCTGCCCCTACCCTGCTCACACGCTGTCTCTGTCTTTCTCAAAAGAAATAATAATTAAAATTTAAAAATTAAAAATAAAATGTAGAGGCAGCCCAGCTTCGCGAAGGCTCTCGGAGTGCGGCCCGCAGGCACCTGGCACGCGACCGGCCCACCGCCACAATGCCCAAGAGGAAGGTCAGCTCCGCGGAGGGGGCAGGGGGCGGCGAAGGAGGAGCCCAAGAGGAGGTCGGGGAGGTTGTCAGCTAAACCTGCTTCTGCAAAAGTGGAAGCGAAGCCACAAAAGGCGGCGGCAAAGGAGAAATCTTCAGACAAAGAAGTGCAAACAAAGGGGAAAAGGGGAGCAAAAGGAAAACAGGCTGAAGTGCCTATCAAAGAAACAAAAGAAGACAACTGCAGAAAACGGAGAAACAAAAAACAAGGAGAGTCCAGCCTCTGATGAAGCAGGAGAGAAAGAAGCCAAGTCTGATTAGTATCATATCCCATGTCTTACCAGTGGTCCCTGTCTCCCTTCATGTACAATCCAGAGGAATATTTTTATCAACTATTTTGTAAATGCAAGTTTTTTAGTAGCTCTAGAAACATTTTTAAGAAGGAGGGAATCCCACCTCATCCCATTTTTTAAGGGTAAATGCTTTTTTTTAAGAGGTGAAATCATTTGCTGGTTGTTTATTTTTTGGTACAACCAGAAAATAGTGGGATATTGAATATAGGAGGCTTTGATGGTCTTGGGTGTCAGCTTAACATTCCATAGATGGGGTAGTTTTTATATCCTATAATACCAAGCATACTAAATGGCAATTTGGAGTCAGTTGTGCATTTAATATGTCTTGAACATTTTAAATTACTTCTATTCCCATGTTGTTTTTGGTAGAATTGTTTGCTAAAGAAAACCACTCCTTGATCTTGGCTCTCTCCCTGTCAGAATTTTGTGCATTCTGTAACAGCTTGGTCGTGGTAGTCCAGTTTCCTAGTAACTTTGTTAATGTGCTGTGCGAGATTGAAAATTTGAGTATGTAGCGTATATGACATTAAATTGTGAATTAATGGGACTTAACAGTGTAACAGCATATCAACATTTGAAGATACCGGTACTTGATATACCGTTAAGGGAAATTTGCCTCCAAATTTTAAGCTGGAAGGTCACTGGAATAACTTTGAGAAAAGAACCACAACTACATGGTTTTTTTAGGTTTTCGGTGCGTACGTTAAGAATTATGTACAAACTGAATTGTCTGTACTGATCCTCAGGACAACAAATAAAAACTCAATGATGAAAAAAATAAAAAAATAAAAATAAAATGTATTTTAAAAATAAATTTCCACTTTCTAAAATTTTGCTGGCATAATACTGAAGTGTATATGTTGATTTTGTACCACTAATCTTGCTCAAGTTCTTATTAACTGTAATAATGTATCTATGGATACTTTCTCCTTTATTTCTTTTCAAACTTTATAACATTTACTTGTTTAACTGTATTGAATCGATTGTCCAAAACACCTTGGAACTGAATTGATGATAGTGGACATAATTGTCTTATTCCGCATCTCAAGGGGATGCACGCTTTCGAATATTCACCACTAAGTCTGATGCTTGCATGGCACCTTTTACATGTTCTTTACAAGATTGGGAAACTTTAACATATCAACTTTATATATTAACATAACATTAACATATATATGTGTTAATGCTTACATGTGATCAATTAAATTGATTTTCTAATTTTCAACCAACCTTGGATTCACAGGATAAATTTCCATTTTAGACATAATGTGCTATTTTGTTATACATTAGTAGGCTTATTTTTTAAAATATGGTTAGGCCCTGCCAGGAGTTATTACGGGGTTAGATAACATTAGTTGCAGCCATTGACCTCTGTTTCTTGGTATCTTAACAATGATATTATTTGGAGGTTGCACTTAGCCCAAAGGATACTTCCCATTCACCCTTTCAAGTAGGAGTGGCCATATGACTATACTTTCTAGTCAATGAGACATAAACAAACACCTTGTCTGGAAGTCCAAAGATGCTGAAAGGAAGTTGCCTTGGGGGTGGGGGGCAGTCTTTCCTTTCTCATTTCTGCTGTCCATGACAGATGATGTGAATGAATTCCAGAAACTGTTATGGATCATGATATGGCCTTAAAAATTAAAGCCATGCACATGAAAACAGAAAGATACAGAATATATGGATCCCTTCATAAATAAGAGGTAATACATTAGACTCTTAATGCCTACCTTCAGACTGTGTGTATATGTAAGCTCTACTCTAGGACATTTCAAAACTGTAATTAAGTCAATAAAACTAGCAGTCTAATTCAATGCTTTATGGATATAATCCTTAATACAAAGCAGGTGTCTTGTCTGTATGAAGCACAGAGTGTGGGATAACATTCTCTGAAGAGGAGCAAGAATTTAAATTGTTGCAAATGCAGAGAAACTACAAAACATTTAACTTCATAAACCGAAACTTGGTCACTTTTTAGATTTTTTTCAGTATTTCTGGTTATATCAGTAAGGAAAAAGTATTTAACATAACACTGACATTTACTACCCCTCAAAAGGAGAATCAGAGCATTCTGCAGCTAAGAGTAAGGACATTATGCTATGGTTAAATTTCACTTATTACAAATGGCTTATTTCCCATTCATTCCTGTGCAACTGTTTTAAATTAATAAAAAGAAAGTCATTTTACAGTGAAAACAGTAAGAGCAGAGACAGTAATTATACAGGGCCCAAAACACTGAAGTTTGAGAACTAGTCTCTAGAGGAATTACACTGGCTTTTCATAAAAAATATACAGACTAGTGCAGAAAATGTAAGAATTATTTTTTTTAATTTTTTTAACGTTCATTCATTACTGAGAGACAGAGAGACACAGACACGAGCAGGGGAGGCGCCAAGAGATGGAGAGACACAGAATCTGAAGCAAGCTCCAGGCTCTGAGCTGTCAGCACAGAGCCTGATGCGGGGCTCGAACTCACAAACCGCAAGATCATGACCTGAGCCGAAGTCGGAGGCTCAACCGACTGAGCCACCCAGGTGCCTCAAGAATTATTTTTTAATGTTTATTTATTTTGAGAGAGAGTGTGTGAGCAGGGAAGGGGCAGAGAGAGGGAGGGAGAGAATCACAAGCAGGCTCCACACTCAGCACACAGTCACACACAGAGCCCAATGTGGGGCTTGATCCCTGACCACAAGATTACCACCTGAACCCATCAAGAGTCAGAAGCTCAACCCACTAAGTCACCTAAGAGTCCCTTAAGATTTAATTTTAATTTTAATTATAATAAATAGCATATCATTTTAACAAAGGGAATAATTTTATTGGAAAGCAGCCAAGGAAGATACTTGGAAGATATTTTCTAACTTGGCTCCCTAAATGGATGGTATAGATATTCATGTCATAGGAATATGGATGGAGGAAGCTTGACATGGCTGTGAAGATTAAATAATTTGGGTTTTTTTGAAATGTTTTTGAGATTAATTATGTGAAAACCTCCTCCAAAGAAGACTTCCCTTTGATCTATCTTATATAACACATTATATATATTATAGATTTGGTGGGAGGGAGGAGTACTTTCTACATTAAAACATGAAGGAAGAGCAAAGACACATTTTTCACCTCTCTTTCTGTTCCAGTAGGGCAGTGGCCTCTCCTTTGCACTGATATCAGCCCATCAGCCCCGGTAGTGGGATGAGACAGGAGTTTCCTGAGCAATGACAGTAGCACTGGCCTGATTTTATGCCCAAATGAAGCAATCAAAGAAACCAAGGCAGCACAAAGGGGAAAAGCCTGCCAGATGTGAGGCTAATGGGGCAATGGCTGGGAGTCTGTGGAGATGGAATAAGCTTGTTAAGCAGAGCTAAAACCCACGAAAAGCAAAGTTCTAGAAGTTCTAAAGCAAAAGCTATCTTTGTAACTTTTAGGTCTCATCGGGAGAAAGTATGTGATGAAACTGCTCATATATCATGTATATAGAGGTATTCATTCAAGTGGGTTGAGTTATTAATAATAAAACATAAAAGAGGACTTTGACATGTTTTAACAATCCACTTGAATTTTACCTATTTTTAGCTGTAGAATATATGTGCCTTTATTTTCCACTCTAAAGTTTTCTTTTGTTCCTTTATCATCATTATCTTAAACCTACTGGAAAATTAGAACCTCTAATGGGAATAATTAAAATATCCAGTAATATCATTATATTTATATTTCATTACATTTAAATTAAAAATGCAAAAGTATGTTGCTTTAACTTCCTTCAGTTTTCACTTTAGTTCTTTTATAAAATATTTCCTCTTATAGTTAGATCATAATTTAAAATGTATATTCCATTAGTATAGCTGGCTTTTTTGTATTCTTCGCAAGATATGCCGCATAGAAGTCTTAATTTATCAAATACTTTGAAATTTCATGTTCTATTTTTCTATTTAGAGTATAAATAAATTGGTAAGCAAATGTGTAATTGCTTTCTTTTTTGTGTCATGCTAAATGATTGTTAGTAAGTATGGGTAAGAACCAGCCTAAATGGATACTAATAGCTCTCATAATTAGGGCATCTACTCCCTTCACAATGAAAATCTAGGTACACTGTTTATTCCTGTACTTTTTCGCCCTTCAACTATACTTGATTAACTTACTTAATTCAATATTTATTGCCAGGATCAGTGCTAGTGGATATACAGTGGTAAATAAAATAAACTTGTTTTGCTCGTTCTCCTGGTGTATATAAAAATAGTAATTATGCAGTAAAATATGTATAAAAGAACATGTATTTTCCAATCTCTGAAGAAATGGGAAAGCCTTAAGTTAGTATTATACATTTTAAATGATCTTCTATAAAATGGTGGGAAAATTCTCCTGAACGAATAAAAACAAAATCATAAAATGTAAGCAACTGCTGTTCCATAAACGTCTGGGAATAGTACAAAACTCCGAGTGATTTCACAGTTTGAATACACATACCTTTATTAAGAGCATACGTTCTTCTGTCTTGAATGTAATTAAAAATTAGATATCACTTTTTATATCTTATAAAAGTTTTGATGTAGGACCAAGATATTAAACACATACATAGCTTTGATATTATCTATTCAATGGAATGTATAACAGAAAGAAATTAATATTTTTTGGTAAATTCCCTAAAACCATAAATTTTATTAAAATCTGTTATATGTGTGCATGTGAATACACACACATATAAATTCAACCATTTATTTTTTGAAATATCTATTTCCCCCCCACTTCAGCCCTCATACCTTTTTTACATATTCTTTTTGAGTTTCCTTTTGTGTCTCCCTCTGAGCCATCTTTTCTTGACTGTCCTACATAATGTAGTAAGGGGGGAGGGTGGTACTGGAATATTTCTGTCTCGTATGGACATTTATGTTTTATACTTTCAGTTTGATCTGCATCTGTAGATCTATCCATATCTAAGAAAAAGCAGCATAAGGTGTTGGTTTAGAACAAGTTTATGGAGCCACACAGACAATGATTAAATAACAATTCTACCACTAATTAGCTGTTTGCCTCTGGGCAGGGAACATAATTTCCCTGCACCTCAGTTTCTCATATTTAAAATAAAGATAACAGGGACACCTGGGTGGCTCAGTCAGTTAAGCGTCTGACTCTTGATCTCAGCTCAGGTCATGATCTCACGGTTTGTGGGTTCGAGCCCTGCATCGGGCTCTGTGCAGACAGTGCGGAGCTGCTTGGGATTCTGTCTCCCTTTCTCTCTGTCCCTCCTCTGCTTGCTCTCTATTTCTCTCTCAAAATAAATAAAAGACACTTAAAAAAATAAAATAAAAGCATGTATGCCACAAAGTTGTATGTACATTAAATGTTGAAAAATATATGTGTATGAATATATGTGTGCATGTCTATAATTATGTGTGCTAAATGCTCAAAAGGTGCCTAGCAAAAGTAATCACTTATGTAAGCATTATCTACCCCATTAATATATCTTTCTAGCTCTCCAAATATATTATATACAACTGTAATATATAAACTATTCATTCTAATTTCCTTTCGGTGGAATTATAGCAAGTCGGGGGCATGATATATGACCATGACATATCTTCACTTCTCTGAGTGGGGTTTGCATCAAACTGCAGACAATTGTCTGAGGAGGTAGCATTGAACCTTTATTTAATGGCAGCCTCATTACATACAAAAGTATGATAATGCAAATATGAACACAAAATATACCTTCAACAGATACAACCACTGTTCCTTCTGAAATAACTCTGACTTCCCACTCCCACTTTATAAAAAAATATATATAGCAACTTTCTGAGCATGTATTTCCATCTTTTGGACTAAAAACTTTCTCATTTAATACAAATAATTAATGCCTTTCTTAGGGCCTGCCTACCTATGAAAAATGAAAAGGCACATTGAGATGAAGAGTATTAGATTATAAAGACTAATATATTAATCATTAACAAGTTAGTTAATGCTTTCCCACTCATAATACCCATGTGCATTAATGAGAAATAAAAGAATACATAACAACAAAACACCCTGTTTTTTGGCTGGATTTTATTTTGACAATTGTGCACACATGGCATTGTTCTTCCCTGTCCTGCTTTAACCTCATTTTCCAACTCCGGGTCTTAATCTTTGTATTAACTTGGAAAATTCTTGATTGAACCATTTTAGCCGCCTGGCTTCTGGGAATCTTTCCCATCACTGAGTTCATGTGCCCTGGCTTAGCTCTGCCGGGTGCCTTGGAAAGTCATCCGTTGAGTTCAGGACACTCCGATTTGTCTTTGGCTTATCTGTAGATAGAAGAGTGTCTGCTGTGTGCCTCTCTTCCTTACTGCCCCTACACCCCAAGCATCTGCCTCTCTGCTCAGGCACCTGCCAGTTCTTGAGGCAACCCACTGCAACCTCCTTACTCTTTCACTCTGGAGTCACTCACGCTCCTTATCTACTTGGCTCCTCTCTGCTACATTCCAGCAGCTATATCACTTATCTGAACTGGGACAGCCTTCATCCTGCTAGCTGCATTGAAGTCTTGAGCAAGCTCAATGGTGAAGCATAAAGTAAACCAAGAGCAGGTGAGCAAATATAAAGTGAAATTCTATTTATGGCAATACAGTAAACATGGAGGGTTAAAACAACCCACTTCAATTTAAAGCAAGATAAAAGTCACTGGGCTCCTGGGCTCCTCTGAACTGGCATATTCTTCACTTTATGTATCTGCTGCTATCACAAATTTTAATGATGTAAAGGAGAGCACTGTAAGGTTTCACTTACTCCAACCACAGCTATCTTTGATCTTCTCCTTTGCACTGCTTGCTTGTTGGCTCAGTAATAAAATAAAGTGTAAGCAAACTCAGTTGAGTCTGAGTAATCCTTCTCATAAATCTTCAAATCTGGAGAAACCTTGGGGGGGTCTGCTTTAATTCATATGCTTCTCCCCATGAGCTTGCTGAGGTTTGGCCTCCCCTCCAGGAACTTTATGACTGAGAAGAGATGAACACGTTTATAGCCATAGAATAATAAGCTGATATTATTCCAGGTAAATGGAACGTTTAATTTGTTTGGTCTCTAAAGTTTAGATAACTTATTTATATTTTTTCTCACGATAGCTAGGAGGTGAGGGGAGAATCATTTTTAAAAAGGAAATCTCAGAGAAGTTATAATTTGGCTGAAATTATCTGCCAAATAAAGAATAACAGACCACCATCTTATATTGATTCTGGATCTAATGAAGTTGTGTTTTTTGTTGTTTTTTTTTTAATTTTTTTTAATGTTTATTTATTTTTGAGACAGAGAGAGACAGAGCATGAACGAGGGAGGGTCAGAGAGAGGGAGACACAGAATCTGAAACAGGCTCCAGGCTCTGAGCTGTCAGCACAGAGCCTGACGCGGGGCTCAAACTCACGGACCGCGAGATCATGACCTGAGCCAAAGTCGGCGGCTCAACCGACTGAGCCACCCAGGCGCCCCTGAAGTTGTGTTTGACATGAGTTTGAAACAGAATTTGTATTGAGTCCACTACTTGCCAACCTGAGGACATTGGGAACACTGTTTTATGTCTCTCGGTTTTGGTTTCCTCAGCTGAGACTGTGGCTAACAACAACTAGCCAACAGGATGTTTTGGAGATTAAATGAGATAATTTATTTGTAAATCTCCTCACTTACTACCGATCACATAATAAATGTGAAATGAATGTCATGTTCTTTCTCGGAAACAGAAGTAATTCTAGTGGTCTTTAGCTTAGTGGACTTTGTACCAAGCAGGTGAAGATGTGAATTTTTGATACTGATATCTGCATCTACCTTATTCACCTTTGTACTTCTTGGCATGAGGTCAAGCCTTTTTGAAACACCAAATACATGTTTGTTGAATGAGAAAATAAATAAATGATCTGGTGATGAGATAGACAGTCTATGTATTGGAGTCACATAAGACAGAGAGGAAGATTTTTATAGAGGTAATTTCAAAGAGGATGCCTTGTAGCAAAGTTGAAGAAAAATCAAAAAGTACATAATTAGCTAACATAGAGAGGCTCTTGCTTTTCCAGTGAACATTTCTGTAAACCTTGAGGCACTACTTGAGAGTAAATATATTTTTTTATTTCCAAAAGTTAGAATGTATATTAGAATATTTATAAAATATGCACCAATCTGATACTGTGCTTTTTAACATCCCTTCTTCTTTTAACCTCCCTCTTCATTTATATTAATCATTCATTGAAACAAGTTTACATGCTCTGCTGTGTAAATATAAATTATTGAAAAGAATTGGGAATCATAATGTAATGTTCTTTCTCTCTCTCTCTTTCAGAAGCTGTTCTAAGTAACTAATTTACATCTCTGAAACACCTCCCAAAACTTACACTTTGGAAAATATGTAAAATCAATATTCAGTAGATGAGTTTGGCACCCAAAAACTTATTAACGTCTTAAACGTTACATTTAATCAAACGTATTAAATGTCATTTATAACTTGGCCATATATAATAAAAACACAATGTGCATTAATAATAGCATATATTTTCTACAAAATACGTCTGTGAAATCACTGTGGTATGATAAACCATCTCAGTTACTGATTTAACTTCTCTAATTTGGATATATAAAAATCACAAAGCTAAAATCAGTCTCTCTTGTCAGCCTCTACATCATTTAACGAATGCAAACTAAATGATCACCAAACCTTATTACAAACAGCTGGAATGATGTTTTAAACAACCATGGAGGTATTAAGTATAATTATCATACCTGCCTTTAAGAATATACATTTCACATGTTAACTTCAGAAATTTAATAGAGACACTGAAAATTAGATTGTAGGTAACAATACTGGATGGATGATGCCGTGTATTTTAAAAATGAGCAATAGCATTTTTATATCAAATGGTTATTTTTCCCGTTTGTCAAGCCATTGCTTTGTGCCATTATTTTCTCTTTTTTTATCCAATGTGCCATATTGAAGCTGACATTTTGCAACTGGCAGACACACAGGGCAGTTTTTTAAAATGCTATTTTTAATTTTGACATAATCAGGAAAAATTTATTTGGCACTCTTACTTTCTGTTCTATAGCACATTAGTCAGTTTGGTGAAATGTACCTCAGAGTGTCAATTAGAAACTGAAGAGAAACAAGTGTTCAAAGGAATCCAGACTGTTTTCCCCTCCATATTTGAGCTTATCTCTCCCAGTACAGGTTCTCATTATGAGCTTTCTCTCTTTTTTGGTGTGTGTGCAACTTCAATTCAAATTTTTGTGTTTCTTTGGTGCACCTAAGTTTAATAAAACATGAATTTGTCACACACATGTTTAAGTTTATCATGTGTTAATTTTAAAGTGCCTTATTAATTATTGGGAAGTTCATTATTGTTGATTCTAATATTTTCTATCTGTAAGCCTGGTGTTTATTTTGTGTTATAGGTAATAAAAAATTTTCAAGAAATAAACATAAAAGCATAATCCTAAAAACAATAAATGACTCTACTTTCAATTGTTTCTCTTATGTTCTAATGAATAAATTATAGCTTATTCCCTAGTATATTTCTTAGAGAAATGCAGAGTTACAAATACATATCTGAATTTTTGATATGCATGGATTTCTTTCTTTTTTTTTTAATAATGTTTATTTATTTTTGAGAGAGAGAGAGACAGAGTGCAAGAGGGGGAAGGGCAGAGAGAGAGGGAGACACAGAATCTGAAGCAGGCTCCGGGCTCTGAGCTGTCAGCACAGAGCCTGATGTGGGGCTCGAACTCATGGACCAGACCATGAGATCATGATCTGAGCCGAAGTCAGTCATTCAACTGACTGAGCCACCCAGGCGCCCCGATATGCATGGATTTCAATTATATCAAGCATATCGTAAATTGAATTGGGACATCAGTTAAGTTTGGTTTTGTTTTTTATTTATTATTATAAATGCATATCATAACTATCTGCTTAGCATTTCCATGTCATTTATAGACAGAATAATGGGGCTTGTGACAAGCATCTACCTCACAAATGATCAGATGGTATTAGCCAAGGGAACTTCCTTCTCAGTCTTATCTAATGTGCAAATACTCGATACACACACACACCCACACACACACACAAACACACGCACACGGATATAAATCCATCAAGTCCCTTCCTCTTAGCTCTCTATCAGAACTGTCATTTGGATCACTTCAAGAAGAAATAATCATCTGCTATAATTGATGACAGTCACAGAATATACTTTTAATGACCACCAAAATTCTGAATGCAAATGTAATCTGTTGTCCAAATGACTCAAGTTTTAATAGAATGGATATTCCAAGAATAGAAAATTGTTATTACCTTTGCCTAAAATATAAAATTTCAGATTTATGTATATTTTCCAATTATTATACAACTATTAAACATTGAATAGTTTCATGCAGTAAATTTTACTTTTCTTGAAAATGTGTTCTAGAAAATCATTTCCTATCCACATCTGATAATGACTTCTCTCTCTATGCTCTTTTCAAGTAGAAAATATATATTATTCTGGATTGAACCTAGGCAAGAATAGAACAATTTTTAGGTTGAATGCACAGCAAGACAGTTTTCAAAAATATGCAAAATCACTGACACCATGCAATATGGAATAACCTTTCTAGCATCAGGGATGCTGGATGTTCAGTGTCATGTTTACTTAAAAATGATCTACCTTTGGTTGATATTAAGAATCCTACTTATCCAAGTATGCCTTGATGTAAGGAAAGAGGATACACCTAAAAGCAGTCACCAGGGCACTTCATGACAGTAAAGATAAATGCAAAGTTTTCATATATTTATTTTTTTTCTTTTGCCATTTTCAAAATAATGTGACATTTCCATTTCCAGCAATATTTGACATGACATATACTGAAAAAGAAAGAAACTTATACTACATAATGCATAAGAATGTTGGATAAAACACATAAGAATTGATACAGAAACAATCAAAACTTGCAAAATATACTACGACTTACAAAAAAAGTTAGCCTGAAATGTAAGACAAATGCTTAAATTCAAACTCATTTAAGTAGCACATTGAGTCCCATGTTTCTAGAATACTACAGGAAAACTGGTCTATTAACACTTCAGCATCATGCATTCCACTTAGTGTTCAAGCAGTTCCCTAGGATGCAAACTGATCCACCCTGCCAAGACCATTCAGTGACTGACTCTAGTTCATCAAATTCTTGAAGTACTCTTCCCAAAATGCCTTTCTTATGAAACACTCCCAGTTCTCTTGGTATATATTCTCTACTGCTTCACTAAACAAACTTAATTTTGTGGCAATTGGCTGGTGGGCTTCTAAATAATTGAAAGTTCTACAAGATTTGGCCATGATTCTCTCTACCATAAACTCAGTAATAGGTTTTATGTTTGCAAATCTCAGCTTAGCCAACACCAATTTATTCATCACATGCTCTATGTTGAGTCAAAGCCTTGGATATGCCATTGTGACTTTTAGTGTTGAATTTATTTACTTTATCTTAGGAATAAAGATCCCCATGGCTTTTTGGTGGGATGATCATAATTATACTTATTTTCCTAGCTGAATATCTGTATGAACACTGCTTTTCTACTAACCATTCTATCTGTCTACATTACTGGCTACATCACTATATATCTATCAGACTACATTAATAAGTCAAAAAACAGACAAAGAGCCAATATATCAGTCTGAATTTATCTGAAGGAATACCAATTTAAGAAGTTCCCCTGAGATTGGTATCATTTGCATAAACTATCTGAGGAACCGTTTTAAAACCTTACAAAAATGTTTCTATTCTTTATTGTATAAGAGAATTTTGCTTTGAAAGAGAGCTACTTCCCATATAGTCTACTTTCTGGGAGTATGCTGATTCTTGTACCAAGGCATTCTCAAGTGATATTCCATTTTTGGCTACCAGTCAATTCCTTACAGATTCACTGGCTGATAAACTTGCACTTCCTCTTGGCTGGATAATGTACTCATTCTTGTATTTATCTTTCTATATGGAATAATTTCAAGCACAATTATAAATTTCAGTTACCATTATGGAAAAATGTTAGCATAGGAAAGATTTTTCATAAATTCTCCCAGAAAGTAATTACTAATATTTTAACTGTTTTAATTACTCTAGGGTAAACTTTTTCATTGAAACATCAACCTGTAAAGAATGTCTTAATTGTGATTTAAGCTAATGACCTTATAATAAAATTATTGGAAAGAAGGAGATTAGAATACTTGGGATGTACAAGCAAGATTTAAAATGTCTGTAAATACTTGACCTATCAATAGAGATACTTACAAATTGAGTGGAAAAAAAAGGTCCATCTCTAAGAAAATTACAGTGAGCTAATAATATTTGTTTGCAAACAACTCTCTTTCTCCCTAATTATAACTCAATAATATTTTTGTCTATGCCTAAAGTTTTGTCTCATGTTTAAACTTTCTAGATCTCTAGTAAATTAACACTTTTCACATATATTGTTTAATACTACAAATATATATAACTATGGCCAACTAAATATAATTATCACAATGGGTTTTTTCAAATGTCTAATCTTATAAATCTCTTAAAATGTTATAAAGTAAAAAATCAATGTTAATTTGAATTGTTATCTCAACATCCTTAAAGTCCTCAAACTAATACTACATTGAATTAACTGAGAAATAATTTTCAATTCCAGACAAAAATAATTACAATATCCCTGTTTGTATTTAATACATTATAAAATAACCATAAATTAATAGGTAAAAAGATGGGTAAGTGCATTTGCATTATGTAAATATGTGTGCTCATTCTGAAGGAACGTAAAAGGCAGGAGCAGATGTATGCAAGGGTCACCAGTGTGATTTTGTTTGTAAAGAAACAAAAGAGAGTATAATTTTGTCCTAAAACAAAAAGTGTTCACCTGTTCCAAAATAAAAGATTCTAAAACAGAAAGTTGGAAGCATGGTATAAGCATAGAGTGCATGATGAAAAATAAACTGCTTGTGTAAGATTATGATACCTACAAAAATAAGGTGGAAAGAATCTATTAAATTGTTTGGAAATTTGGACAAAGTTGGTAAAATATAATGAATATATTCATAAGGACAAAAAAAGGCTTGTGAATCATTTCCCATAAAATGTTTTATAAATAATACATATGGAACATAAAGTTGTAATTTTATATATCTTTATTCTAAAATAGAAGTTAATCTGTAACCCAAACCATTGGAGCAGGAAATCTATGCTGGAGCCATGGACTGCTACAGGCTTTTGTGTTCCTTTACACTTCTGTTCTCTATTTTACCGACAATTTTTTTTTAATTTTTTAAATGTTTATTTATTTTTGACAGAGAGAGAGAGACAGAGCATGACCGGGGAGGGACAGAGAGAGAGGGAGACACAGAATCCGAAACAGGCTCCAGGATCTGAGCTGTCAGCACAGAGCCCGACGCGGGGCTCGAACTCACGGACGGCGAGATCATGTGCAACGCTCAAGTGACGGAGCCACCCAGGTGCCCCTGGGCAATTTTTATCTTTGCTGATTTGGGGGGTGACTTTTTATTTATTTTTCTTTTAATGTCTATTTATTTTTGAGGGAGAGAGTGACAGAGCACAAGCAGGGGAGGGGCAGAGAGAACTGGAGACACAGAATCCTAAGCAGGCTCCAGGTACTGGGCTGTCAGCACAGAGCCCAACACGGACTCTAACTCACAGACCGCAAGATCAATACCCGAGCCAAAGTCCAACGCTTAACTGACTGAGCCACCCAGGTGCCCCTGAGGTTTGATCTTTTTAATGATGGTTCTTAACATTTGGTTCTTTCCAACATGTTGATCTTTAACACCAGATATAAGATGAATTCTAGAGAAATTGGCATTATTAGGCAATTTGTAACAAAACTAAAAGGACAATGCTACTTGCTTATGTAAGGCAGATGCAAATAGATGATGGAGCAGGTTTTCACAGTCTAGATCCTATGTCTAGGATTATGGTTTGGAAGTACCTTCTAAACTTTAATGAGAATACTTCCTTTAGTGTTTGTGCCACAACGACCGGATGTATGATCTTCAAAGTCATATATAGTGCTATATAATTTCTGTCATGCCAGATGATTCAAAAAACAATCATCAAACAAAAGGAATAAGCAGGACTTATAAATGCAAAAACAACTAACATTAAAAGAACAATACTTGTTCCTGACCTATCACACAGCTGTACAACAGTCAAATACTAATAAACCTCAAAGATTGGTCTATTTTTCAGCATATTAAAAAAATTAATGTTTATTTATTTCTGAGAGAGAGACAGACAGTGTGTGTGTGGGGGGGGGGGGGGGAACAGAGAGAGAGGGAGACACAGAATCCAAAGCAGGCTCCAGGCTCCGAGCTGTCAGCACAGAGACCGATGTGGGGCTCCAACTCACAAATGGTGAGATCATGACCTGAGCCGAAGTCAGACGCTTAACCGGCTGAGCCACCCACGTGCCCCTATTTTTCAGCATATTACTAGAGAATGTCCATAAATTGAGAACTGAGAGTTAAAATTAAAAAAAAAAAAAAAAAAAGCAAAAACGTAACATATAACTTGCAAAACCATCGCATGGTTTCAGCCATAAAGAGTAAATGGTACCAGACATATCTGACCTCCATAGACACCTAAAACATGGGACGAGCAATTGTTTCAGACACTGGATAAGGGGCGTCACTGGACTGTGATCTCTAACAGAAGAGAATCAAGTAAGTTCTGATATCATCAGAGCATTCTGCACGAGGAGACTCTTTACCGAACACAGTACCTTCTGTGGGATGGCAAACACAAGAACATCACAGTAATTTCGCCAACTTAAGGACACGTATATCAGAGTTTAGGAAAGTGGAGGAGGCTGAAACTTTAATGACAGAGTACCAAAGAAAAGGAAGAAACTCAGAGACCAAATTTTCAAAACATGCATAAAGGCTCCTTTTGCCTTAGGATAAATACTAAGAAAATGGCAAGATTCCATAAACCCAGTCAAAGAAAATCTACCAGGGAATGTAAAACCACAGGAAAGCTATAGGTGGAAGAATATTCAATGCTCACATAACGCTAGAGCAAACCACCTAGAGAAAAGAGATATTTTTAAACACAAGAGACAATTTTGTAGAAATCTCAGAAAAGTTACACCCTTAAAATAGGACTAGCGCAGCCTTAGAGCAAAGGTAACTGCAGATCAGCCCTAAAGAACGTTGAAGAGTCAAGCTTATTTGTAAGTTAATTAAGTATGTGATAAACAACAACAACAAAATCCCCCACAAAACAACCAAAAATAAATCCACACATATGATTTAAATTTATATACATATATATGTGTATATATACGTATATATACATATATACACACACATATATTTAGAAAATATATATTATATATAACATTCAACAATGTAAATCACATGGTCCTACAATTGACACAATTACTGGACATGTGAAGAAGTCTATATGACCCAAAATCAAGAGAAATTTAATTAATAAAATAGGCAGTGGAATGGCAAATATTATGGAATCAACAGACAAGCACTCTAAGAGGACTATTATGAATATATATTAATCGATAAAAATGAAAACATAAAAATATTGAGAACAGATATTATAAAAACATCAATTTGAGCTTCTAGAGCTGAAAAATATAATATCTGAAATTGTATATTTACCAGGTAGGCTGAAGGGAAATCAGATACTAAAGAAGAAAAATTTTGTGAAATTTAAGACAGGACAAAAAAACTGACAATAGAGGGAAAAAATTAGCTAAGAAAATAAATAGTTTCAGTTATGTGAGGAAAAACATCAAGTTGTCTAAAACGTATAATTACAATAGAATAACAAGAGTACCCAGCAGAAGAGAAAATTGTTCGACAATTAAAGAATCCATACTTTTCAATTTCATAAAATTATAAATTAACATTTCCACAAAGCTCAACAAAACCCAAGGAGAATAAATACAAAGAAAAGTATATCAAAACATAAAATAATAAAATTACTATACCCCCCCCCAAAAAAAAAGAGACATATTACTTGGAAGGTGACAAAAATAAAAATTGCAATTCATATCTTTTTAGAAAAAATTCCAACTAGAAAAACAGGGAGCAACATCTGGAAGGTTCTGGTGGAAAAAAAAAATGACATCAACCAATTATTATATAACAGTATAAGTAGTCTTCTGAGCCTTAGGCAAAAGCAATCTTTAGTGTTTGTCAGTATTTTAATACTTAGTACCCTTCCAGAAGTTCTAAATATGACTAGTTGAAATCCTGGCATTTCAATTGTATTCCAAATAGAAAGAAAATGTATGCCAAGTGTGAAAGGGCTATTCCCCAAATCTTATCATAGCACCAAATGAACATTTTTTTAAATAACTCTATCACAGAATGATGAGATATGTACTCTTTTACTTAGGTACTTTGCCATCACAAATAGAAATCTGGGTTTATGTTTGTGTAAAAATGAAATAAAGGATATTGGGTACACACTGAAACCCTTTGCCTTAAGGGTAAATTCCTGATATCTCCATCTCTCCCTCCCTAAAGCTTGAAGCCACATAGGTCTATAACCTAAATATACAAATGGTAGATAGATAGATAGATAGATAGATAGATAGATATAGACATACAGACATACATAAGATAGAGACAGAGATATAGATACAGTGTAACCTACATAAAAAAAGCACACCCAAACTCTGGCAAAGGAAATCTGTCTCATCCTTTGCACTTTGCATGACACATCAACATCTATCCTGAAAATATTTAATTTCAGGACTTCTCTCACTTGAGTTTGTACTAGAAAACCAGCAAGTTACAAAAGGAGACAAAAATATAGAGAACATAAAAGAAAGAAAAAATCATGGCAGCTAGGAGTGCCTAACCATTTATCCAAATAGATATATCTAATTAAATTAACTAAAATGAATATCCCAAATTTAAGGGATTTCTTAACAACAATGGAAGACAAAAAAATTACTAAATATCACAAAATTTTTGATAGAAAATTACTGTCAACCTCTAATTATACAATCAACAAAAGTAACTTTCAATGGTAGAGCAAGTAAGCAGTTTTTCAAAGAAATAATATATCCCATTCAAAATACAATGTCTAATGGGAAATTCTAGAGTTCACATTTTAAGAAAAAAAATTATCACAGAGATTTCTGAGATGTGAAAGGAAAAGTAAGCAAAGAGAGAGTAGATAATCTAAATAAATGTTGAATAATTAAAGTATTTTCACTATAACCCTGTAGTTATAAAGCTGACATGAAATGAAAACAGTGAAAAAAATAATAGGGTGTTAATATAGACATGATTCTAGGAAGAGATAATCTGAGATGGAGCACACCAGAGTTCTTTAACCATCCAGACAAATGATTAATTACAGATTTTCTAAACTACAGTCACAGAAATTTTTGCAAAGTATCCTCTTAAGTAACATTAATAGTGTTTCACACTTGTAACAACAGATGGAAAAAAGAAACAGGAAAAAAATCATTCAAATAAACAGTGAAAAATTAGAAAAAGAATACCATAGAAAACACAAATAGAATGTTCAAATTAGGAGAGTGAATAAACACACATCAATTAACATGAAAAATAGACTATACTTATAAACTAAAAGAAGAATTATATATATAATATATATAAGTATGTAAAATTTGCATATATACAATATGCATATATCTATATTTCTAAGAAAAGAATGCATATTAAATATATATCTATATATGTGTATATACAAATACACACATGCCTACATAAATGTATCTTTTTCAAAGACACAACTAAGTCATAATGATTATAAAAATTATGAAAAAACAAACTGAAAATATAATTAGGCAAAGAGAAATTTGGTAAAGTTATGTTAACATAAGATAAGAATAAACATTAAGGCAAAGAACATTAATAAAAAATTATGATTAATACTTATTGAATCAGGATAATTTAATAATATAAATTTATAACAACTGAACCACGAAAATGCATGTAAATAAATAAGTAAACAAAAATACATATATGAATAAAGTATTCTAATTTATATAAAAGGACAATAAATATTGAAGAGTGACCGTGTCCTCTTAGTAATTGGAAATAAAACAAATTACAAAATACTCAAAATGAAGAAGACTTAAAGAACATGGTAACCACTTTGGTCTAAAGAACATAAACCAAACACTGATACCTGGTTTAATTACATACAAAGAAAAATTTATAAATTAAATAATTTAGAGTAACAATAACAGATTCAACTAATGAAAAAAAAAGAAAATCAATAAAAAACAAAAATTAATGAAGCAAGAAACCAAAAATTAAACAGAATGAAATAACAATGCCAAAGTTGATTCTTTGAGAAGATAGTTTAGAAAATTGATGGATGTTTTAAGACAAATATTAAATAATCCTAAAGAGAATAAGAACACACAAAAGATGCTTTTAATATAATATAAAATTATAAAACTGAGCACGTATTAGACAACAAAGGAAAACTTTCTAAATAAATTTAAAATAAAATAATAAAATAATTTCTAAAATAATTTAGAAACATGCAGATGGCAATCTCTGCTAGGCAGTGATAAATCTAAATAGTATTAATAAAATTAGAAAAACAGAAACCACTTCCTGATTTGATGGGAACATTCTTAACTATTGGATAAAAGAGGAAAGAAAAACCAAAATGGCAGGAAAATATATTTCTTTGTGAGTGGTATATTCTTGTTTATATAAAAGCAGTTCTTAATGCAACTCTTAAAGATATTTTCTCAGTTCATTTGTCAGAAGGTTAGAAGACCTGACACAAACATCTTTTTTTTCTCTCTGATCATTTTATTTCTTTATTTTTAGTATTATTTTTTCCTCTCTTGTTTTATTTGTGTATCTACTTCATTGGTTTCCATGGAATATCATATGCAAATAATATTTAGAGAATTTGCATGTCACAAATCATTTTTATTAATAGCCTCCTATATACTTTCTAGCTTGGCTCAACAGTGTTTTATAACCTCAGCATTATTGACATGTGGGGATAGAAATTAGTTTTGGGGGCCAGTCCTGTGTATTATAGGATGTCCATCAGCATCTCCGGCCCTCCTCATTAGATACCAGAGGCAACAGTCCCAGTTCTGACAACCAAAATTATCTCCAAATGTTGCCAAATGTTTCCTTGGGAGGGGAAAGGGGTATTGTCTTTGGTTGTGTAGAATTCTCTGCACTGTATAGCGACCAGTCTCCAAAGGTCCCAATGATTCCCATCTGTTGCTATTCATATCTTTGTTTACTTCACTCTGACACTGTACCAGAGTTAGTCTTTGTGACTAATGGTCACAAATACTAATGGTATTTGACAGAAATTATAGTATGTCACTGCCAATATTGTATTATAAAAAGACCATAGCTTCCATCTTGGATTCTCTTTCTCTTTCTTTGATCACCTGCTCTGAGGGAAGCAAGCTACCATGTTGTGTAAGCGGCCCTACCAACAATCATGGAAGTGAAGCAGGAAGCAGATTCTTAAACCCCAGTTGAGCTCTGACATGACTGAAAACCCAGTATCTTAAATGCCACCTCATCAGAGAACCTGAGGCTGAACAACCCAACTGAACTATTACCAGATTTCTGATCCACAAAAACTTTAATATAATAAGCATTTGCTGTTTTAAGTTGCTAAGTAGTGAAGTAATTCATTACACAGCAATAGATAATTTAGAAAATCCCTAATCCCAGGAAAGTGTAAATTTTTCAGATCTCTGTGCCTTTTCTCAGTCTACTACTGTAACATCTTATGGTCCATTTCTGTCTACAATTGTTCAAGTTATTATTCATGAGCAAGATACAATGATACATTTTCCTAAAGACAACACTGGCTTTACAGATACCCAATTGGTGAGTACATAAGAATGTATAAATTGTTACACTGTGGAAATTTTTGTAAACAAAGACAAAACAAAACAAAAGACATAGAGTAAATCTAAACCCTGAAAACAAAGCAATGGGTTTGTGAGATGATACAAATCTCTTCATAATCACAGCCATTCCATTTTAAATATAAACACAACCTGGAGCAACTTGTAAGATAAGAGTTTACAGATTCACAACTCGGTAATGAACCTAATTCTGATAGTGGAAACCTGTTACATGTTAGGTGGGTGGATTTGGAAGATGCATGAAGATTTTAGTGATAGTAAAGAACAACCCCCAAGGTATTATGGTTACTATGGTACTAAGGTTTACTATGGATACAGTAGGTACTATCGGTATAGTAGTAAGTTCACTTTGCTTTCCCTTCACCTTTTTTTTATTAAATCATGCTCTGCACCATTTTTCTTAAAATAGCCTTGCACTGAATTTTTTCCCTAAACACTTGTACTTGTTTGTCTCCAACACACAACACGCTTGTTGGTTTCTACCTATTATATCTAACAATGTGCAGCGTTTCCAAACTATTTCCTTTTATAGTGAATTCCCCCTGTATATAATTATTTACTCTCTGACAGTCTAAGATCCTCATACATCCTTTAATATAATGCAATGCATGTTTTGTCTTGCTTTATTCTCTTTATCATCTGCACTTTAAGTTCATCTGAAGCCTTGTTTTCCAGTTCTTTGTTCTTATTCTCACTAAATAAAATGTTGTTCAATGCAAAATATATGATCCATACATATATAAAAATTGAGTGATCTATTTCGTTATGGTATATATACCTCTATGAGGCAATGGTGATGAAAGTATACTCTCCTTGGATCCAATATTTGATAACTCCCAATACAATGAAAGTATTTAACATTCATTATACTAAAAGAATAGCAATTGTGGTTCTTTTTGTTTAACACAAAAACAGACTTTTACTAGATGTTGATGGTAATATATAAGCAAAGAACTAAATGCATCATTTTCAAACCATGGTAAGTGAAACTTTATTTTCATTCTACGCTTCAAGATTAGAATGACATTTTGTGACATTCAAAGGTCAGATACATTTGGTCACTGATGTTATTTTAAACCATCTATAAGGGTGCTTCTTTAAAATATATTCACTTTTGCCCCAATCAAAATATCCAATATTTTTCTAAAAGCAAGCTCATTCAATAGCACCAGCCATAGAGCCATTCACATTGTTAAGCGCTGTGTGGTGATATTCAACAGAACCTATGAAGCTCAAAGTGCTTTCAGAGTTTTTGTAAGAAAAATTATTATTAATCCATTATATCATCTAATTACTATGCGATTCGAGAGTGCAATTAATCTTCCTCACAAATAACACATTACATTACAAAGCCTTACACAATCTCAGGCCCTATTCAGAAGCTACTTTGTGCATTTAATTTTCACTGATTCCCAGTTCAATAATTAGACGCTTTGTCTCTGTGTGCCCAGCATGGTAACACCAAAGTATCAGTGTTTTCTACATTTATCTTGAATAGAAGTTGTTCCAGTTCATATACCCCCAATCCTTCTTTGGACCATGACTTATAGACCTATGTGTACTTATGGGTGTGTGTCTATACATAAATGACGTCTTAATTATCTAAAAGCTGATTATTTTAGAGTAAGTTTGAAGAATGATTCTTCCTTATGACTGACAGTGGAAGGCTTACCAATTTATTTAAAATGACGTGCACTGAATTACAAATTATGTTAAGCCTAGAATTCACTTAAATATGAAATAAATGTGAAAATGTATAAATAGTAACATTGATGAACAGTTTATTATATGTGTGTGTTTATGTGTAAAAGGACATATACATACGAAAATGTGTTATCCACAATAACAAAAAGTTTATTTCCTAAAGTGAAAATTAACAAATCTAAACTTTGTATACAGATTCACTGGATTTCAAGGCAATTATAAGCATATAATCTTTCTTTGGTTGGGGTAAAACAATCTCTTAAAATCTAGTCACTTAAAAGAAAATTCCTTGAGATAGCATTCAAATATATACTAACTCACTCTCATTGTTTAAAAACTTGCATTATTCCCTGGACGTTATTTCATGATCCACAGTAACTTAGAACTTTTTCAATTAAAATTATATAAAATTATTACCTATTTTATTTTCTCAGTTATCTAACTTTGCATATGACTTATTTCTATGTATGTGTTTACCTCTCCTTTAAAAGTAAAAAAAAAAAAAAAAAGCTACATTGGATTTTAATAGTTCTTTTCTTCTCTATTGTAAGCTCTATTTTTTTTTAATTTTTTAATGTTTATTTATTTTTGTGAGAGAGAGAGCCCATATATATATATATATATATATATATATATATATACACACACACATATATATATATACGTGTATATATATATATATATATATATACACACACACACACGTATATATATATATATGTGTGTATACACACACACACACACACATATATATATTTAGTCATTAATCCATAAAAGAGAAAAATAATTATTGGGCACCTGGGTAGCTCAGTTGGTTAAGCGTCCAATTCTTGGTTTTAACTGGGTAATTATATACATATACTGTGAATACATTTTAATATTCTGCATACTAGAGATTCCATAAATTAAATTCCTCTTTCAAAACAATGCCTAGACATAAAAATGATGGCATCTGACGACATATACACCAATATGGACAGTCATGGCAACCTGGATCAGGATAGGCAATTCCTACCATTCTTTTTGTTTGTCTGCTTGTCTGTTTTAATTCAAGACACTACATTTACAAAAGAAAGGACGTGACCTTCTCTGCCTAGCCAGATATCTGAGATTGGAAGTTACCTTCATCCTCTTACTTTAAAGAGAATAAAGGTTGGGGGGCCTGGGTGGCTCAGTTGGTTAAGTGTCCCACTTTGGCTCAGGTCATGATCTCCTGATTTGTGAGTTGGAGTCCCGCTTTGGGCCCTATGCTAACAGCTCGGAGCCTGGAGCCCGCTTTGGATTCTGTGTCTCCCTCTCTCTCTGCCCCTCCCCCACCCATGCGCTATCTCTCTTTGTCTCTCAGAAATAAATAAATGTAAAAAAAAAAAAAAATTAAAGAGAATAAAGGTTTTAATTCATGGGTTTCACAATGGCAAAGTAATTAGAGGAATCTTGGCAAGTTAAGTGTATATGTAACATGGATACCTATCCCGGATTATGTGTAGGAGACCATTTTAAACTGTCTTAAGGATAAAGGAAAAATCTTTAATATACGAATAAAAATAAAATGAAAGTATATGAGTGCTTTAACACTAAGCAACCAGTAAACACCTTGATCTCTACAGTCATAGAAAGTTAAAAACTAAGCAGAGACAATTGATAATAGTATTATATACTATAGTCTTTCTCTACATTTCTTTTCACCTTCCTAATTTTCTTCAAATTGTTCCAGGTTACTTCTTTCAAAAGAAAAGCCAATACATTTTTCTTAAGAGTTTAATTTGCCTACAAAACATTTAAAAAGAAAGTACTAAAATGGCTTGAATTTAAGAATAAATTAAGTAATGCAATATATGTCATTTTGTAATACACAGGAAATTCTCCAGTGAGAGTTAGTGTTTTTAGGTTAATGTGAGCTTCGGGCTTTGTTTATATTTGTGCGCATTACTAAATTGTGTGAAAATGCAGGGACTCACCTGAATGAAGCAAAACATCTTGGATCAGGATACAAATTTGATTGCAGCAAAGACAGAATCTGAAATTAAAATTTAACAACTTATCATGTTTGTTCAACATCAATTCACCATTTCCTGTGATGAATTAAGATGGGGTAATATTTCAATATCATTATGTAGAAATTTATACACTTCAAATATGAACTATAGTAAATAAAATTTAAATATTATAATTCATAACACTATTAATGGCCGAAGTGATCTCAGTATTAAAAGAGTAAGATGTATAAAGTTAAATAATTTTTTAAAAACACCATCATAACACCTTACAAAAAGAGTGACTCTTAGGTATTTATTCACATAGGAATTCTTTGGCTGTTGAGCAAATAACAGGAGTGTTGTGAGTTTTTTCATTAGGACTCTAATAAACTACCATGACTACTTATCTTTGCCTGTTGCTAGATGAACACTCTGAAATAATATATTTAATAATTACTATCATTATTTTTAAGAATGAAGTCTGATTTGGGGCGCCTGGGTGGCTCAGTCGGTTGAGCGTCCGACTTCAGCTCAGGTCACGATCTCACGGTTTGCGAGTTCAAGCCCCGCGTCAGGCTCTGGGCTGATGGCTCAGAGCCTGGAGCCTGCTTCTGCTTCTGTGTCTCCCTCTCTCTTTGCCCCTCCCCCATTCATGCTCTGTCTCTCTGTGTCTCAAAAATAAATAAACATTAAAAAAAATTTTTTTTTTAAATAAAAAAAAAAAAGAATGAAGTCTGATTTGCTATGCATTTAGACAATTAAAATGTTTCACATGAAATTTCTGCCAGTCATGTGTTAAAGCTTGGTGCATAATCATGGCATATACAGTGTTTCTTTGTTTGGGGTTTTAAAACTAGTTTTTCTGTAATGGATTTATACACCCAGCCCATATTCTTTATTTCACCCACCCCATTCAACTTGTTTAATCAATTTATACATTACATTTCCTTCATTTCCAAACTGTTTCCATTTTCTTTAGTTAGAAAACAAATTATCTGAATGTCAGCCAGTTTTATTTGTACCACCACCGTGTCAATCACATCTTAATATGTGTGCCCATTCCTGCCCGGTAACTAATATTTTATATTGTAGCTTAATAATATTTTAAGAAAAATTATTTTATATTCTTTTAATATTTTCAAATTTTATTTCTATTTGAACTAAGTTAATTATGTGAGTGTCCTGAGGGAGAATTTAAGTCTTCCATTCAGGAATATTCCTGAGATATGTATTTCTTAAAATAGTAAGATGTATAGGTCTTTATATTCTTCATAAAGTGTTACATAGATTTTTATGTTTTTACAAATCATATTATATTTAAATGTTGAAATATAATTTTTACCTCTCATTTTTTGTGGGTTCAGTTATAACATATAATTTATACTATTTGGTTATTTGGTCATTGTGTATATAATCATGTTTTAATAATATTATAGATAATATACTTAAGGGTATCTTATCTTGCTTCTTTGAAAAATAAATGAAAGAAGAATTTGGGAAGTTCCAACCAAAACTTCCATAAATTATAAAAGCAATCTAGAAACAACACTAAAACATCATTCACACTGTCAGCCAAACAGCTGCTGTACTAATGAGGAAAAGAGAATTTGACATACAGTACATCTGTATTCCTTTTTCTGATCATAACTCATTAAACATTTCATCTGTTGACACCAAAAGCTAGTTCTATAAACTATGACGGATGCAGTTAAAATAAAATACCAACATATAGTGGTCTATAAATAAAATGAAAATGTTGTACTGGGTTTTATTTATACGCAGTAAGATGTTATGACATTCGCTAATTGATGGGCTCCATAAAATGCAGTTTAGTCCATTGGAAGCTTGTAATTATGTAATAATTATTTTAATATTAGAAGTAATTATTCAGATGTTACATGTATTTGGTTAATTGGGTTTCCATTTGCTAATGCAGCATCATTATGCTTCTTTCATCAGAAACTGGAAATATAATTCGTCTATTTTGTAATTTTAAAAAATGACAAAAGTAATCATACTCTTATTTCAAGACATTAACTGAGACATTATATAGTACACTGAACAAGATTTCATGAAACAATGACCATAGTTTCAACCATCCCAGGTGTCTCTTCGAACAAAATATTTACTCTGCTGTACCCTGATGTCATTATCTGCAACATAATTATTTAAAGTCATCAAGGGCTCTTCAGCTAAACTAAGCTTCTTCTGTTCTATTAGATACCCTCAACAAGTAACACTTAAGTACGGTGAACATAAGATCTCTCAGCAACATTCTCTGATACACAATTAAACGCTATGTGATAGGTTTATATTTGAAGATCAATCTGTCTTAGCTTGGCTGCTATAATAAAATACCATATAATGGGTGGCTTAAGCAACAGACATTTATTTCTTACAGGTCTGGAGGCTAGGAAATCTGAGATCAGGGTACCAACATGGTTGAGTTCTGGTGACAGCTCTCTTTCTGGTTTCCAGATGGCTGACTTCTCACTGTATCCTCACCTGGTAGAGAAGGAAGCCCTGGGGTCTCTTTCTCCTCTTATTAGGGTACTGAGCCCACCATTAAGACTTGACTCTCATGATCTCATCTAGACCTAATTATTTCCTAATGCCCCATCTCTTGATATATCACTTGGGGTTTAGGGGTTCAACATATGAATGTGGGTGGACATAAATATTCACTCCTTAACATATGTATTTTCTCTACATTTCCACCATCTTCCGTTCTCTCAAAGGTACCAAAAGGTCAGTATTTTATATGCCCTAAACTCTACCTAGACCAAAATAAGAAAAAGGTAGTGCAATTTCATAAAGTCTCCATGTAATAAAAGTTTATAGAAATGAATTGCTATTCAGAAAAGTGAAAAACAGAAAAAATTTCCATGAGCACTTGCAGAATTTGCTTTTTTATGGTAATTTTTGTTTATTCCTTTTTTTCAAAACTAAGATCAGAATTAAGTGAAGCTGGAGGAGAAATATTCAAAAGTAAAAAGTAGGGAGACTGGAAGCGTTGAAGAGAAAATAAGAAGAAAAATATTTAGTCTTCAAGATAAAAAATAAATAAAATGAATATAATTTGGCCCCTAAGGGTCCTCCCATGCAGCTGCATCACCACCTCATTGCCCATCAATAACACTGTTATGGATTGAATTAAACAACCCCAAAATTCGTATGTTGATGTCATAATCCCAAGTCCTTCAGAATGTGCCCATCTTTGGAAATAGAGTCGTGGCAAATGTAATTAGTTAAGAAGAGGTCATGCTGGAATAGGATGGGCTCTTAATCCAATATGACTTGTGCCCTTTAAAAATGGGAAATCTGGGCACACACACACACACACACACACACACACACAGAATGACATGTAAAGATGAAGGCAAAAACTGGGACAATACAGCAAAAGCCATGGAACACAAAAGATTGCCAGTGATCACCAGAAGCAGGGGGAGGGGCTGGAAGAGATTCTCCCCCATCACTTCCAGAAGGAACCAGCCTTGTCAACACATTTATCTTAGACTTTTAGCCTCCAGAACTTAGAGAAAATATTTTTTTGTTGTTTAAACTGACCAGTTTGTGGTACTTTCTTATGAAGGCACTAGGAAACTAACACAAACACTACTCTAAACAATATGTAAACAAATAGGGAATGAATTCACTTGTGAAATATTCGCTTTCTCAGGCCCCTTCCAGAAGTAAGTCCACAATACTTTTTACCATGTAATAGAATATTTTAACAATGGACTGATACGAAGTTTATAGTTTCTTCACTTCTATGGTTTAAAATATTTGTCACAGAGTTTGCTAAACAGTTCCAAGTCTAAACTTGATTAGTAAGAGAGGAAAATATTTTGGTAATGAATATGTAGTTCCTTTCTTTTTAACAATTCCTACCATTCTGCCCAGAACTGAGGATGTTGGTCGCTTTATGCAAGCCACCATAGTTCACTATCAATCAGAAAATCTTTACTATGTACTGAGGAAAGGGATTCTCTTATACTCAAATTTGTTTTATTTTGTTTTATACATGAAAACATTAGTCTATTATACAGCAGTGATCTATAAGGAGATAAGTCACAATATTATGGTTTTTACCAAGATTTAAGGATTACTCTGATGCTGAAACTTTTCCAAAAGGATTTTAAAAGAATGTAACAGATCTTAGAAGCTTTCAGATTACACCTAAATTAAGACCTGCTTTCTTTGTACAAGTCTGTGGTTAGAAACATGATTTCTATTAGAGAGTTCAATTTGCTGCAGTTCACATGAAATAAATAATAATAACGTATGTGTTTTTAAATTAACCTAAAATAAAAAGCTGCAAAAATTATTTTCACTCAACATAACAACATGTATCACCATAGTCCCTGACAGTTTTTAGAATCTTGACCTTTTGACTTCATGAGCTTCCTACCTGACACTACATTTTAAAATTTCATGACATTTTTGAAAGCTGTTATCGTGATAACTTTCTGGACTGTTTTAAAGAAACAGTGTTAACACTTAAAAAAAATCTGTTTGTCAAGGGCAATTTAGGATAGAGAAATGTTTATGAAAATATATTTGGAAACACAGAATCACCATAAGTCACAGTATTTCTTTTGCTTTGGCATTGCATGATCTTCCTGATGACTTCAAAGCGTTAGTGTTGCTTCCAAAAGAGATTGACCTAGCTACGGTCTGTGCATTCAATCCTCAAAAATGACATGTTTTTGATCCTCAAAAAATACATGAGTTAAATCTTTTCTTTTATTATTGACATGAAAGAAATTGTATCCTGAAATATATCATAGCAATTATTGTTTTTAAAAACTATCAATAAAAAATTGTTAAGATTACTTAATTGTCCCAAATTTAGTTCTTGGCCTCATGTAAATAAAGCCTACCTCCTGGCGAATTTCTGTAAAATAAAATAACAACAGCAATAGCAGCAATAATAACATGTAACGTTTTAAAATGGTAAAGAACCAAGACAAATCAAGGAGAAACAGTCAATTCAATAAACTGGCCAGAATTCAAGTTGGTGTGGGTATGATTTAGGACATTATCTATTGCCATGATTAATATGGGTAATTACTTTCACTACAAAGGTATCACTTTTGCCTTTATTCTTTTGTGGAACTCATTCTTGAAATTGTGTATTTGGTGAAGAAAAAAAATACAGTTTCCCTCTGCAGCATCTTTTAATAATGATTAAATGAATAATTGTTTATTTTCCTAGGTTCCCCACCTTAATATGTGAGACTATGGATATTACTTAGGTGAAGAGAAAAAATACAAATAAGAAAAACACTATATATGTTACCTACAGTTGTGGGACAAATTATTCCAACTCAGCAAGTCAAAACAACCAATTTTTTAGCTCACAGTTTCTGTACAGGAAACCAGATACAGGTTAGCTATATGTTTCTGGTTCAAGGTTTTTCAGGAGGTTGCAGGCAAGCTGTAAACCAAGGCTGTGTTATTTTCTGAAGCCTTGGCTGAGAGTGAGATCCTGCTCATTCATGTAGTTATTAGCAGGCCCTAGTTTCTCTTCATGCAAGCATCTCTATAAGGTTCCCTAATGACACAGTAAATGGCTTCCCAGGACAATGCAAGGCAAAGCTGAGAGAACGCAAAGACAGAAGCCACCACCTTTTTATGACTTAACTTCAGTATGACATTCTACAAACTCTGCTATATTTTATTTGTTAGAAGTCAAGCAATAAGTCTAGATAACACTGAGAGCAGGAAGGATTAACAAGTATGCCAGGGGGCAAAGATAACTGGGACCAACCTTAGAGCCTGTTTTCCACAATGATCCCAGGCCATGCATGTGTCCAATAAGTACTTTAGAAATATAAAGGATAGAGATGTGTTTTGAAAATAAAATGTAATGTCTTTACCAATGAAAAGCAAGGCATGAAAACACATGGCGTTGACATTTATTCAAAAGTAGCTTACATTTTATAATATTTTATGTCTATTAAAATTAGATAATATATGGGACTTTAGCAGAATAAGTGAAGTTGAGAACATGGTATAAAAAGACTAGTGCTCTAGGAGTTTGAAATAGCTCAGCAAAGCTGTCAAAGGCTTATTTGCATAAAGCCCAAAACTTGCTATGGGATTCATTTAAGAAAGATGTAGGTACTAATAGGCTTTAAGAATTACTAACAACAACAACAATTAGAGGTAGAATTTGTCCTCTACCTTTTAGATCAAACTCCTCAAGAGTAGGAATTCACCATGAAGAAGGAGAGAGAGAGATTCTCCGGGATTCCCATTGTGGTATGTTAAGAGATAATTTTATTTTCAGCATTAAACGCTGTTTCTCACATTCCTCTGCCAGGCCTATTATTGTTTCAAATATATTTACAGTAGATGCTGTAAAAATAAAGGGTGCACCTGACTCCCAGGAGAATAGCTATCAAATTTAATTGCTATAATTTTCACATTTACATCTGACAAAAGAAATCTCCCTAGTAGAGATTAAACGTGTTGAAATTAAAATAGACAGAACAAAATCATCCAAGCATCCATGTGTGGAAAACAGATTAGTGAATAATTTTTTTAAAAATGAAAATCTTCATACCTCATGTCCAAATATTAAACACTAGAAAATAACTGTATAGAATAATTAGAAAAAAAAAAGATTTGTGAGCTACAGCTTTACAATCAGCCACAGAGCACCCATGTGTGAAACAACAGAAATATCTGATCATAGGTGCAATAATTGAGGAAAAATAGCACCCAGGTACACTTCCTGATGGGAAAATGATTAAAAAAATTAATCCATCAAATTACAAGAATAGGCTACAATAAAGAACTGTAGAATGGAAAATTATAGTATAAAAGGACATACAGTAGGCATTGAAAGGAAGTAATACTGTATTCTACTTGAATACTTGTTATTAATGTAGAGATAAAAGAGAAAAGCCATAAATAATTTTTAAATAAACATATGTGAAGCCAAAACAAAAAAAATAATATTAAAAATCTGGCTATGAAGCTTCACATATTGCCAATGAATAAGAGTTTTGGAAGGGCATAGGAAATAAAGGTACGTATATTTTGAAAATATATGGGTGATTTCCAATAGATATCTTCTCTTTGCAATTAAAAAATATATAAATATAGGTGTAATAATTTAAATTATAACTCTACTATTTGAAATATAAAAAACGGGATTTCCAGAATGCTAAAGGAAAATAATAGAAAATAGTTTTTAAAAAATTACAATCTTTTATTTTGCCAATCCATTTGCACTTATTTCTTGGCACAGATAATCATTTCAATTGACAAAAATATTATCATTAAATGTGAATTAAAACAACATAACACAAAATATTGTTGAGTATTTTCCAGATAATTGGGTTAAAATAATTAAGTCACTTATTGAGTATATAGTGTAAAGAGAAAGAAGCAAATATAAATCAAGAAAGCATAGAAATGAACAAAACAAAAATTGTGATGTATATATAATGCTCAGCATGGGAATTATCTCTTGGGATTGCTTGGAATTCCCCTCTCACTCCCTCTGGCCCTCTCCCCCACTAGCTTTCGTTCTTTCTCTCTTCCTTTAAAAATAAAAAATAAAATAAAATTATTTTTTTTTCAAAAGGAAACAAAACAAATGAACAAAGGGGAAAAGAGAGGGAGGCAAACCAAGAGACAAACTCTTAACTATAGAGAACAAACTGATGGCTACCAGAGGGAATGTGGGTGGGGGGATGGGTAAAATAGATGATGGGGATCACCAGTACATTTGCTGTGATGAGCACGAACGTTGCACAGCAGTGTTGAATCACCATATTGCACACCTGAAACTAATATTACACTGTATATTAACTGACTGGAATTTAAATACAAACTTAAAAAAAGAAAGAAAAGAAAAATTAAAATTAAGTCCTATGGCTTCGATCATAAAGGCATCTGTAATATAGTGAACTAAAATAAATAAAAGCAATAGCAATACAGAAAATATTGAATTCTGCCTACAGCAGACAACATTGCAACTGAGCAGTCCACCCACCAAAAAAACTAGAAAAATTAGAAAAAGTAAGAACATTGTTATTTGAAGTTATCAGTGAATTACCAACAGAACAAGTATTTCAGGGGCCAAGGCCCTGAAAAGAAGAAAAGAAAGTACTGAGATAGGGAAAATATTTGGTTTCATTTTATCATCAAAATATTTACTAATTCTGACTGAAGAGAGTCTAAGAATTTGAACAAGGTTTAGATATTTCTATAGATTTATGTGGACGTCAAAAATGGAGTTAATGACCCACTAGGGAACATGAACCTGGTAAACATTGTATGATTCTTGGTTATACTCTAAAGTAAAATTGAAATCAAAATGGACCAACTTACCCTAAAACTAAAACCAGTGAATAAACTCATTCAGCTATTCAATAAAGGATACCTGTCCCTACCCTAATAGTTTGCTAAAATCAGAAAAAAAAAAATCTAGATTTGAAGAAGATAATCTCACCCAGTAACTAAGTTAATCTCTAAATATTTTATGTATTATATCAATAATATTTTACACCATATGCCTAATAAAAATCAAACAGATTTTTAACAAAAGGGCAACCTCCTGAATGGAGAAAATATTCACAAATGATATATCCAATAGGGGTTAATATCCAAAATACATAAAGAACTTGCACAACTCAACACCAAAGAGACCCAAATAATCCAATTAAAAGTGAGCATTTCTCAGAAGAAAATATACAGATAGCCAACAGGCACATGAAAAGATGTTCAACATCATTAATCATCAGGAAAATGTAAATCAAAACCACAATGAGATATCACTTCACATGATTAAAATTAAAAACAGAAAAAACAACAAGTATTGGCAAGGATATGGAGAAAAAGGAACCCTCATGCACTTTTGGTGGGAATAGAAACTGTTGTAACCACTTTCGAAAACAGTATGGAGATTCCTCAAAAAATTAAAAATAGAATTATCATATGATCCAGTAATTCCACTCATGGGTTTTTACCCAAATAATACAAAAATCATAATCCAAAAAGATATATGTATTCTCATGTTTCTTTCAGCATTATTTACAGTAGACAAGATATGGAAACAGCCCATGTGTTCACCGATATACGAATGTATAAAGAACAGTGGTGTATATATACACCATGGAATATCTTCAGTCATAAAAAAAGAACGAAATCTTGTCATTTGCAAAAACATGGATGTGTCTACAGTATATAATGCCAAGTGAATTAAGTCAGAGAAAGACAAATACGATATGGAATTTAAGAAAGACAGTAAATGAACAAAGAAAAACAGAGACAAACCAAAAATAGACTGCTAACTATAGAGAACAAGCTGATGGTTACCAGAGGGGACATGGGGGACAGGGGTGGGTGACATAGGTGAACAGGATTAAGAGTATATTGATGAGCCCTGAGTAATGTATAGAGTTGTTGAATCACTATATTGTACACCTGAAACTAACATAACACTATATGTTCACTATACTGAAATTAAAATTAAAAAAAAAAAAAAGTTAGGGGCACCTGGGTGGCTCACAGTCAAACATCAACTCCTGATTTCAGCTCAGATCATGATCACACCGTTGTGAGATAGAGCCCTGGGTCAGGCTCTGCACTGAGTGTGGAGCCTGCTTGGGACTCTCTCTCTCCCTCCTTCTCTGCCACTCCTCTGCTTGTGTTTCTCTCTCTCTCTCTCTCTCTCTCTCTCTCTTTCTCTCCCTCAAAATTAATAATTTTTTAATTATAAAAATATAATACCTATTTGTGTTATAAGATACACCCAAAGAGTTCATAGCAAACTAGAAATGAAATATATTTAACCTGAGTGAGAGTATCTACAAAAGTAACCCATAGAAAATCATCATTATTTTTTAAAGATTTTATTTTTAAGTAATCTCTACACCAAATGTGGGGCTTGAGCCCATAATTCCGAAAATAAGAGTCACATGCTCCATCAACTGAGCCAGCCAGGTGCCCCTAGAAAACATTATTCTTAATGGTTATATTTTGAAATATTTCTTACAGCTATGGGTATTAAAATAACTATCCCAATACCCTAGTCCTCTTTAATATTGTATCAGAGATTGTAGCCTATAAAGTAATGTAAAATAATAACAGTACTGGTGATAGTAAGAGTTACAAATACTATATAATAATAATAATTACTATTACAGCATAAAATAATAATTATCACTATTATTATTATAGCAGTTTATAAGGACTCACAGAGAGAATCCTCCTAGAGTGCAATATTGTGGAATGTCAGCATGACTTTCCAGCATGCAGAAATGTATATAACAGGACTCATCATAAAAGAGAGGTAATAGAGAGAGAATAAGTGTTTGATAAGCTTCTAGCCATCTCTCTACCATGCTTGGGAAGATCAAAGCAGATAGAGTGACAGAAATTTTAAAGTAGAATAGACAAAAATTCAGCTGAGAGTATCTCTAGAGCCTAAGGTAGCAAAGGAAAAACACAATTTGACTGCAGAACCCAAAACAGGCTTGCATTTTGGAAATATATGATACAGTGGCTGGAAGGAATGAGACCAGGATTTAAATGAAAGATTCCAGTAATCAGAAGTCAAAACACGAACTAATCAATCTCCTTATTGCATTCTACCTTATTTCATCCATCTAGCTAGTAGGTACTCACCTATAAGCAAAAACTTCAGATGATCGTTCCTTTAAAGAACTGCATGGATTGAGTCAAGGAAAGCAAACTAAAGTGCAACCTGTTTCACCAAGACAAACTCTTCTGTGTTCTATTGCTGTATGTAATGAACTACCTTGCTCTGCTCTCTTCCCAGAACACGTGGAAGCAAGCATGTCAGTCAAAAAGTACAAGCCACTTGCACACAGCTCTCACTTGGTCATCATCATGCCCACTGATTCAAACTACCTGTCACTGAAAACTTCCATTCTCCATGTCAAAGGCTGCTACCTTGTAAAGGCTTACATCATCTTATGCCTGAATTTCTGTAATACCATTCTCCTATTTTTTTTTATTTTTATGGCAGCTTTATTTTTTTAAATATATGAAATTTATTATCAAATCGGTTTCCATACAACACCCAGTGCTCATCCCAACAGGTGCTCTCCTCAATACCCATCACCCACCTTCCCCTCCCTCCCACCCCCCCATCAGCCCTCAGTTTGTTCTCAGTTTTTAAGAGTCTCTTATGCTTTGGCTCTCTTCCACTCTAACCTCTTTTTTTTTTCCTTCCCCTCCCCCATGGGTTCCTGTTAAGTTTCTCAGGGTCCATTCTCCTATTTAGTCTTTTGTTTCCACTCTTGCCTCTCGTCTCTCACACTAACATTAATTCACTACTTTGTGAACTTTTAAACACATACCTCAAATCACATCACTCCCTTTGCTTTAAAATCCTAATAACAGGCTTCCACAACATTTAAATGCCATCTAAATAGGTCACATGGCTTAGGAAACCCTGCATTATCTGGACACTGGAAACTTTTCAAACTTAACTCTTTAAAATACTCCTTCATTGGGGCATCTTGGTGGTTCAGTCAGTTAAGCATCCGACTTCGGCTCAGGTCATGATCTTGTGGTCCATGGGTTCGAGCCCCGCGTCCAGCTCTGTGCTGACAGCCTGGAGCCTGCTTCAGATTCTGTGTCTCCCTCTCTCTCTTCCCCTTCCCCACTTTCACTCTCTCTCTCAAAAATAAGTAAAACCTTAAAAAAAAAACTTAAAAAAATACTCCTTCTTGCCACCTCGCCCTCCAAACTTTTCTCTTTATCCATATTGGTTTCCTTTGAGGTGTCTAAACAATTACTTTCTACCTATAGGGATTTGTAAAATGACTGAAATTTTAGTCTCACTCTCAAATCCTTGCTGAGCTAACTTCTACTCAATGTAAAAAGTAGGAACAACTCCTTTTAAAGAGACTTTATCAGGGAGTACCTGGGTGGCTCAGTCAGTTGATTATTGGACTTCAGGTCATGATCTCATGGACTTTAGCCCAGGTCATGATCTCACAGTTTGTGAGTTTGAGCCCTTCTTCGGGCTTGCTGCTGTCAGTGCAGAACTTGCTTTGGATCCTCTGTCCCCCTCTCTCTCTGCCCCTCCCCTCCCCCTGCTCACTCTCTCTCAAAAATAAACATTTTTTTAATTAAAAAAAAAAACTATTATGGAAGGCATTCTTGAGCACTCAGATGGGCGGGGTTGCCCATTACACATTCTGTGGAACATCACGCCATCATAGCAGTCAGCAAATTTATTATCACTTTGGATGATAGGTTCCAATGTACGATTAATTCTGTCTGCTCAAAACTATCCTAATATGACTTGTGAATCTAATTAATATTCCACAAATAGTTAACCAGCACACTCTGACGAAACTATCACAATGAAAGAAATGTCTCTTATTTGCAAGGCCAACATCTGAACTTCTCCCAGTTTGTCCTGCTCAGAGCCACCTGATAAGCCTTTATTCCTCCTGCAGTTCACGTGCTCTGCTTCACTATAGGGCATTGAAAGTTTCAGACATTTCTCACTTAAAAAGAAGCAAAATAACAGGGGCACCTGAGTGGCTCAGTCCTTGAGCATCTGACTCCAGTCCAGGTCATGATCTCATGGTTTGTGGGTTCAAACCCCACGTTGGGCTCTGTGCTGACAGCTCAGAGCCTGGAGCCCGCTTCAGATTCTGTGTCTCCCTCCCTCTCTATCCCTACCCCACTTGTGTTCTGCTCTGCCTCTCTCTCTCTCTCTCTCTCTCTCAAAAAGAAACATTAAAAAATAAAAAAAAAAACAAGATAATAAACAAAACATTAACAAAAACCCTCTTTCCATGTGAATGGAACGCTGACCCTTTCCTTATTTCCATAGTCATCTCTTAATACATTGGTAAACTTAGTTTTTCTACTTTCTATTCTGACTCTTAATGTTTATTTTTATTTTCATCTCTACTTGTTCCAAAAACTTGCCCATGATTTCCATGGAATCCAATGGAATGGATTTATTTTGATGTTTGAATGCCAGCCAGTGAACACTATTTGATGCTGTTCTCCATTCCCCTAACTCATTTTTAATCCAAAGACAAGGGGAATTAAAAAAAAACTTATTGAGGCACCTGGGTGGCTCAGTCGGTTAAGCGGCCGACTTCAGCTCAGGTCACGATCTCGCGGTCCGTGAGTTCGAGCCCCGCGTCAGGCTCTGTGCTGACCGCTCAGAGCCTGGAGCCTGTTTCAGATTCTGTGTCTCCCTCTCTCTCTGACCTTCCCCCATTCATGCTCTGTCTCTCTCTGTCTCAAAAATGAATAAACGTTAAAAAAAATTAAAAAAAAAATTTATTAAGACAAGTCATATAATGTATACATGTGAAATTGGAGAAACAGTAACAGTAATTTTTAGGTCTCAGTCAGGAAATCACTTGCTCCCACAGGCCTCTTAGATGCTGATCACCCTCTATAGTCCTAGGAATAAATTCAGTTAGCAGCCAGTATCTAAATGACCACAATGAGCCTTTAGATTTTTCCTTTTACCCTTAAATTATAGTTGTCTACTTAAATGATCAAAGTTTCTTATAGAGGAGGTCATGAAAAATATTATTATGTATATTTTAATATTTATTTTTATTTTACAGCAGAGTTCCTCCATATGTTCAGCCTATTCTTTTTATTTAAAAGATCTTACAATGGCCAGATAAATATTAGTATGCAATTTTACTTTTTTTTAAATGTTTATTTATTTGGAGAGAGAGACAGAGAGCATGAGTGGAGGAGGGACACAGAGAGAAAGAGAGAGACAGAATCTGAAGTAGGCTCCAGGCTCTGAGTTGTCAGCACAGACCCTGACGCGGGGCCCGAACCCACCAACCATGAGGCCATGACCCGAGCTGAAGTCAGACGCTCAACTGACTGAGCCACCCAGGTGCCCTGTTATGCAATCTAACTTTTGAATCTCTGGCCTGGAGCTTTTCTGTTGATACAAATGAAGCAGGATATGACAAGTATTCTAGGACCTCACACTGTATACATCAGTGTTTAAATGTCATTTGCTTCTTTATTCATTTATTCAACAAATATTCTGGCCACTATGCTAGGTACTGAGGACAGAATATCTTTTCACAGCCCCTGAAAAGATAGGACTAGGTACTGGTCCCTTTTTGCTGATACAGCTCTGCATGAATAACCACTTGACTTGATTTAAACAAACCGTTATGTGAACCTGCGTAAATCCCAAACAAAATGTTGAGAAATAATGACCTATTACACATTCATAATCTAATGGCCATGACCACGTAGACTACATTAAACATGTTTTAATATTTGGAATATATATATATAATATAAATATATATAATATAAATATATATAATATATAATATAAATATATTACCATATGGAATATATAATATAAATATATATATTATAAAATAATAATTTTATTATTTTAAAAAATATTTATTATTAAAAATAATTATAAAATAAATAAATATATTATTTAACGGATTATATATATATATATATATATATATATATATAACATATATGTTATACATATAACATGTTATATATCTATATTATCTGTTAAATAATAAACTCATTAAAATAGGTAAAGGAAGATAGCCTATGGGGTGCCTGGGTGGCTCAGTCAGTAAAGCATCTGACTCTTGGTTTTGGCCATGATCTCACAGTTCGTGAGATTGAGCCTTGTATCGGGCTCCATTCTAGCAGTGCAAAGCCTATTTAGGATTCTCTCTCTCCCTCTCTCTCTGACCCTCTCCTGCCCATGTTCTCTCTCTCTCAAAATAAATAAATCAACTTTAAAAATAGAACATAGGATATAATTATCTAAATACTGGCATGAAAAATTTTACAAGTATCTTTTATTTGAAGACAAACTTAGTTTTAAATTTTATAAAGATTTGATTCCTAATCTGTTTAAAAATATTTTTTTTCTTTCTTTCTTTCTTTCTTTCTTTCTTTCTTTCTTTCTTTCTTTCTTTCTTTCTTTCTTTCTTTCTCTTATGAATATAATTTATTGTCAAATTGGCTTACATACAACACCCAGTGCTCATCCCAACAAGTGCCCTCCTTAATGCCCATCACCCACTTTCCCTCTTCCCCACCCCCCATCCACCCTTAGTTTGTTCCTGTATTTAAGAGCCTCTTGTGGCTTGCCTCCCTCCATCTCTATTTGTATCTATTTTTTTCCCTTCCCTCCCCCCATGGTCTTCTGTTAAGTTTCTCAAGATCCACATATAAGTGAAAACATATGATACCTTTCTTTCTCTGACTGACTTAACTTCACTAAGCATAATAGTTTCCAGTTCCACCAACATTGCTACAAATGGCAGGATTTCATTCTTTCTCACTGCCAAGTAGTATTTCATTGAATATATAAACCACATCTCCTTTACCCACTCACCAGTTGATGGACATTTAGGCTCTTTCCATAATTTGGCTATTGTTGAAAGCACTGCTATAAAAATTGGGGTACATGGGCTCCTATGCATCAGCACTGCTGTATCCCTTGGGTAAATTCCTAGCATTGCTATTGCTGGATCATAGAGTAGCTCTATTTTTAATTTTTTGAGGAACCTCCACAATGTTTTCCAGAATGGCTGCACCACTTTGCATTCTCACCAACAGTGCAAGAGGATTCCTGTTTCTCCACATCCTCACCAGCATCTGTAGTTTCCTGATTTGTTCATTTTAGCCACTCTGACCAGTATGAGGTGGTATCTCAGTGTGGCTTTGATTTATATTTCCCTGATGAAAAATGATTTTAAATGAACAAAGAGGTTTATATTTTATGATCAAATTCCTAAAACATTTTCCTTAAAAAAAAGTCAAAAGTACACTTTATCAACAAAACTAATCAGCATGACTAACATTTATAATAGGTATCATGTATTAATATTTATTGTGCACCATTATTACTGTTTTTTTCAGATCTGTCACCTCATTCAATTCTATTAGAAATCCTGAGAAGTTTATTCAGATTTTAAAGATCAATAACATGAGATTTATAAAGTTTAAGCACATGACACACCTGGTAATTGAACCCAAATCTGTCCTACTTCATAGACCATGTCCTCAATAAATATACCACATAGGGAGATCCAAATGTTCAGTATCTCTATTATTTAGCTGATTGATTACCAATATGCATCAGATTAAAATTAAATTAACTTCTGAAGATTAGACAAAATTATTTTTCTGATGCATCATGCCACTTGTTTAAATAAAATATAAATGCATGTTTTTATATGAATAAATCATATCTAGTTACATACAGAAAGAACTGGTAACAATTGATGTGAGGGACCAAGGCCAAGTAAAAAATTACATTTCCTTACAACTTACAGCCCGTTGACAAGTCCATGAGAGAGGCAGAGTGACCCTCTTCTAGGAACTCAACTGCCTTGATATTGATACTTTGCTAAGGGCAAAGGCAATATTAGCTTAACATTAGCCTGACCTCCAGGATACCATAAGTCTCCTTTAACATATGAAAATTCCTTTGGAAACATCGTTTATCTCACTCCTGAAGATATATGTTAGCAATCATCCTCCAAGCATATGGTCTACTGATTTACATCTGAAGGGTCTCATGACTAAGGTTTTATTAGACAGTAATAAATGACCTTTTCCTAACAATAACCAGCCCTTTCAAGGTCCTGGAAAAGTTGCTTCCAAAATTCCTTAGAGATTTAAAGATATCCCTGACCCCATCCCAACCTGAATGTATATAATCGGCCAACTCTCACAACCCCAATGCAACTCTTTTTGCCTACAAGTCCAGTCCCCGTACTTTAATAAAACCACCTATTTGCACTGAAGATGTCTCAAGAATTCTTTCTTGCCCATTCACTCTGAACCCCAACATTTCCACATTAACAATAGCTGACTCTTGCAAAGAAATAGTATAGCAGGTGGCAAGGGCATAAAAGGGGACTCACTTTTAAAATTTTAGTCCCTGGAATTTTTGAATTTTGATTCGTGGCTATTTTTTACCTACTGAGAAATTTTTTTAATTACATTAACAAAAATATGGGGAAAATGTTAAGCTTTTGAATATAAGCTTTTTCTAATGATCTGATAATCCATATTGCTAACATAGGTCCATTATACTTCAGAGCTTTGCCAGAAAATATACAGAAAATTAAAAGCGATTTGTATCTTGGAAAAAGTACCAGGATACAGGAGTCTAAAAAACCATGTTTGAATTCCTGATAAGTGGTTTGAGTCTCAGATATCAGCAGTATTTAATGGAGAAAATAATTTCATTCCTAAGAATGTTTATTTGTATTTTTAATCTGTAAAATGGAAATAATACACCCTGCCTTTAGAATCATCATTACATTTGGTGACATAAATTTATATAAAGTATATGATCCAGGGCTTACAACAAACATTTATAAAAATAGTTTTTATTTTTCTCACTCTGGTAACTTGAGACTCATTATTATGGTAGTTTGATCAACAAACAAGTCAAAATAGTTAATTATGAAGCCAAATGTGTTTATTATTTTCCCACTAAACATAAACTCATATCATATTGCTTGGCTTTAGACATATTGTACATTTTTATCAGTAGCTAACATTGTGAAATAAACATACTAAGCAAAATTGTGTCATTTGTTTTTCATATAAAATTCATAATTATATATGTATACTTTTTTGCTTTGTACTGAAGGAAGAATTGGGGCCTTTGACTTTTGTAAGAAAACCAATTATATAGCTAAAATTATGCTACAGACACACATTATAGATACATGCAACAATGAATTTGCCCCAAATTGCTATTTTTTTCTACTCTCAATGAAAATCCAATTTCCATTTTAATGAAGTTTTCTGCAAAAACCATATAAATATATGTTTTAGTATCAAAATCTATGCAAGTTCTACTCTGTTGGTAAAGTATTTTTATTTATGTTATATCAAATCTGTCTATATCTTATAGCTTGTCCTTTGTATATAATGGTAACACTATTAACTGGCCATTAACCGGGCAAGTGCATTTACTTGTTTTGTCAGTAACAGTGAAAGTTTTGCCCTGTGCAAACTTAATTCATACATCCATTTCCTTTTGTGATAAATGGCATACTTTTGTGAGATATGAATGTTTGCAAGTCTATGACTGGAGAAAGTAATCATGCTGTTTTTGATTTAGCCAGGTCTCCATATCAGAACTGAAAATAATTTAAGATAATGAAATACTTTATAAAAACTGCATTACATAGGAGTTTAACAATAATTGAGACAAGGATGTTTTACAGAAATTAGTAATATTTAAGCTGTGCATAAAATGTTAATATAAAATAGTCACTTCTGATTATTGAAAAATAATTATTTGGTATTTGGAAGAGATTTTTTTAATATAATTTACTTCACAGAGTACACATAAGACTCATAGACTGGTATTATTAGCTTTTGTAGTTCCTGCTGTGTTCTGCAGGACCAGAATCTCAGATTAGAGTTTAGTAACCATATTAAATAACAACAACAGCCTCAAAAAACTTTTATATGATATTTTCTATGTAAAATTTTGTCCTATATCTCATTTATGCATTCATCTAACAAAATTGTTGAGCCCTAAGTAACTACAGAAGAGGTAAATGTGAATAAGACCCAGACTTGTAGACATTAGAGGGCTGAGAATATTAAAAAAAAAAAAAAAAAAAAGATTGGCATACTATTTATCTAATTAGTTACATAACTGTCTATCCATAGACAACCAAACTGATTTTCTAAATAATTAAGTTATTAAAGATTCCACCAGGAGGAGTAACAATAGTACTCATTAGAATTAACATTGGCAAAAACAAACAAACTAAAGCAAGTATGGCTGAGATCCCACAGTAGCATGATATTCTGAAGGAACAATTTCTCTTGAGTCTGGCTACATACACAGAATTTCTTGAAACAAGCTAAGAGAGCACACAGATAGGAAGAATGACCAATATTAGATGAAAAAAAGTTCCAAATACAATGTGTAGTTCAGTTTAGATAGTAAACGTTTATAAACACACCCTGTAATTACAATTGCTTACATGCTTCCAGTTAACTTTCCAAACAAATTTGACTTCACAGACAAAAGGAGATTAACTAATACAATTTCCTGAAATAAAGGGTGAAAAAATTTAAATTTAATCAATTACTTATTGGACAATTTTATTGTAACTCCACTATTTTCAGTATTCTTCTAGAAAGTGGAGCTATTTGAATGAATAAATTGACAAAGTCCCTGCCTCAGGGAGCTTACCTTCTATTACAACACAGTAAAGTAAATAAATGAGACCAGGGAGTGACCAACTGATACAGAGTAAAGAGAAAAGGAGAAGATATTTAGATATTTTACTTCGATATTTTGAAAATCAACTTTCTCATGATATAATTAGTTCAGTACTTCAGAGAATTCATTATTTGGGAAGGATTATTATTATTGTTGTTGTTGTTATTATATGAACTCACATGTACTTTAGTGAAAATAAATATTTTATACAATTATAACTAAATTAAAATTTCCTCAGTATTAAGTCATCAAATTATGAGACTATTTCTTGAATTGATTCTTGAGTTGATTACCTCTTGAGTAACACGTTGGAATAGAAAAATTTTGCGAGCTATAGTAAGCCAATGTCTATAATATGAGTATGCAATATGATTTGTGGTCAAGGAATACAGAAAATCACATATACTTTTTATTTTGGGAAAGTATCTATCTATCTATCTATCTATCTATCTATCTATCCATCTATATATCTATAAATATATAGTAGTAAACTACACATAATATAAAATCATGTTGTACACTTTAAATATATACAATATATTTGCCAATTTTTCTTCAATAAAGTTTGAAAACTCATTAAATCAACAAACAAGAGAAATAAAAATAGGTACACAATATTTATTAGTAGACCTACTTTGTACTAGAAGAGGTACATTAATAATAGAATTGTTTCAAGTGAAGAGAGGATTTTGAAAAGACTGCCATCCAATTGCCAAACTCAGATGTATTTTATACAAACTAAGAAATATATATTTGAATAAAAGTCTATTTATATTAATGTTTTTTAATACATCAATTTTTTAAAGATTTCTTTTAAGTAATCTCTTTTAAGTTCAACATGGGCTTGAACTCAAAACCTCAAGATCAAGAGTCAGAGTCACGTGCTCTAATGACCAAGCCACCCAGGCACCCCACCAAAATTTTTGCTACACTAATAACTAAATAGATTTCAAGATGTTCACTAAAGCAGTTGTTTTAAAAATGAAGAGAAAATACCAACTGTTAATTACATCTCTGATTAGTATTTTACAGATTACCTCAAAATTATGTGAACCCTTTTTGTAATATCAGAGGCAATTGTTTTTCTGTCTCACTTTGTCAGTTTAACTGATTTTGCCCATCAAACAATAATATATTAAAAAATTATTAATGATCATTTACATGATCTTTAACTCTTTGATTTAAATTTCTTTTTCTTTTACGGGGATGCCTGGGTGGCCCAGTAGGTTAAGCGTCCGACTTCAGATCAGGTCATGATCTCGCACACCATGAGCCGGAGCCCTGTGTTGGGCCCTGTGCTGACAGCTAGGAGCCTGGAGCCTGCTTCAGATTCTATGTCTCCCTCTCTCTTTGCCCCTCCCCCACTCATGCCCTGTCTCTCTCACTGTCAAAAATGAATAAATGTTTAAATTTTAAAATTTTTAAATAAATAAATAAATAAATAAATAAATTTTTCTGTTATATATAATGTCCTAAATTCCCAACAGGGCTTACTCTTGTCCAAGACAAGACAATCATTTTAAACTATAGTAAAGAAAAGCTACAATGTTTTTCCATTATAAATAGTCTTACTACACTGTTTAGAAATGGATCTATTAAATTGTCTTCAGTTCTTTCTGATAAAGTAGTCATTAATTCATGACCTAGCAGTTACTGGAATATTTAAAAACTTCATATAATAGCTTGCTGTATTCTGGACTTCTCAGAAAAGGATTCTATTGCTCCTGTTTTCTCACGCACTGGAACTGGAAAAGTACTAATTATGAAAACAAATTCAGTATTCTGAATATATTCTTCTTCAGGGCACAGATGATTGTGATCTCCAAAGAACCTTCAAAGTTCCTTCCATTCCATTTATCCTCACCATCGATCACCCATAAGGTCTACTTATTTCTATACTCTTGAGAAATAGATTTTTGGAACTATAAAATCCACCTGTCTTCTTCTGAAGCATTAGCAGTTCTCCATGAATTATGCCAGGGCCTGAGATTCCCAACCCTGTGAAATTTTATCTGCGGTAGTCCCATCTTTCCATTTAACATGGTTTATTACAAGACAATCAGGGCTTTTACCATTTTTCTTTGAAAATAATTCATAACATGGTATTCTAAACCACAGTTCTAATAGGAAGGAATCTAATATTTTATTTAACCACATATGAACATGAAAATCTGCATATACTAATACAAAAGGAACAACATTTTTTGTTAATTCATACCAAAGTCCTATGGCAAATAATTTGTTAAGTTTTGAAATGTTAAGAGATATCTGACTTGTATAGATGAAAATGTAACTGTAATATATTTAGAATATCAGACATTAAAATTTATCTGTTCATATTGTTTAGATTCATTTCTACAGAATCTATATGTATTTTAATATCAATTTCATAGTATGTTTCCCATATAACAATTTTACTAATATTGTTTCCTTATAGATTTTCCTTACAGATTTTTTATAGATTTCCTTATAGATTTTTTAAATATTATAATATTTACTAAATTTTTAGCACATTGTTTCAAATGAGGCTACTTATATTCTCTTTTTTTTCTTTTTAGTAGGTTTTTAACAATCATTTTTATAACATATAACTTATATACGAAGATTATATTTAGCTTATTTACCATTCACTTAAACTGAAAATATGTGTATGTCTAGAAATAAGAAACATAAATCTGATAAAATATGTTTATATGGAAGACATCTGAAATATATGTGTCTATCTATCCTCTATCTTCAATTCAGACAACTAATTTATGGAAAAATAAAATCTCTCAGAAGGTTAGCTGAAAGAAAAGATACACGATGCTATCATTTGAAAGATGCTTTTTGAATGTAGCAAGGTAAAACAAATACAGAGTGCTAGAAAGGTTTAAGTGATTGTGATTCTCCATATCCCACATTCTTCCTTCCAACACTGTGGGTAAAAGTTTCAATTAGATAAGATCTTTATTTCCAGGCAGGAAAGTATCAAGAAGCGGCTGTGTGGTCTGTGGATTCCTGAAAGGAGGGAAAAGTGGAAAGAAGGAGACAAGTCTATTGTAGTTTGAATAATCCGATTTGGGGCCCAAATCTAAGGAGAGGAAATCTAATTTAGTTGGGTCAAGTCTGAGAATTTTTGCCTCCCTCAAAGACTCAGAGTCTAGACCTGGGAAGCTAAAGAAAAAAACAACTCATTGATGAAAATTAATATTATTATTATTTCAAAACCTCAGTAAAAAGTAGATGAATTCAAATTCAAATGACAGGAGTCTGGTTCTTTTCCTTTGTCACTTTCCTACAATTAGACACAGCATGTTGTAACTTCCATCACTTTTTACCCCTAACTGTGGTCATGACAATCAGTGTCAGTCACTAATTATTGGGTGGCGCATTGCTTCAAACTCAAGACAAAGGACCTTACAGGAGTATTGTCTGTTTCTCTTCACAATCCTAAAATGCCTGACCTCATCATAGAGAATAATTTCAACTATCCATATGTGACTCTATTAGGAAAGAGTATCCATATTCTTATTCATGACATTTGCTATGCAGCCAGTATTGAAACTTGTATTGCCTTTTATAAAAAGCCACTATCACCTTCCATTTAGTTTAAAAACTATGTATGTAAGATTAGTGCTATCCATCCACATTTCCAAAAATACCCCCTGAAATATAAGGCTTTAAGGCTAGAAATTATAATTTGTTGTCAATTTATGAGTCTAATTCTCATGCACCCTGGATGCACTAATAGAAAATCTATTAGTCTATTTTATTATTCTTTATCATACTGTAGTACAGTATGATAGCAAAGTTATCATCTATGTGGCTAAGGAAGGACTTAACATGGTTAAAGTAGTTTAAGGCAAGTTTCACAGTCTATTATGGATCTGGATGTTGTATTAAAGCTTGCTACAAATAGTCACTAACTGTTAGGAGGCCTATTCTATACCATCATTTTCTGTATTGCTAGATTTTTATGACCTTAATTTGATAATATAACATCAGGGCACTGATCACTTAACAACCAGGTATAACCCTTAACAAGTCTCTCAACGAAAGTACTTGGTCCAATCTTATTTTCATTCTATCATGGAGATGAAAGACCAGTTGGGAGATTCAGGAATTCCTCACTAAATAGTCAAATAGCTCAATGAGTCATAGTTGGTTCCTTTAGAAGCTTAAAAACAATTCCTGATGGAGATATCAGGAAAACCCTTGCTCTGGCAAAGGGGAAATTTTCATTAGAATAGATTCTGTTTTCTAGGAGAATTATCTTATTCATTGTTCTCTGACTCTGTCTTTTGGGGGATTCCTCCCTGTCCAGTAACCGCTAACCACATCTGACAAGGGTTAATTTAGAAAGTTCTGAAAGGGATATACAGTTTTACAACCTCTGCAATGCTGGGATGAATTTTGGCATCCATGTATTGGATTTGCAAGTCTGTCTCCCCAAGGACTTATGAGGCAAATGCTTAACACAGTGCCTGGAATGAAAAGACAATCAATGATTGTTTCCTTACCGTTATTTTGGATGAGAAAGTGTTGTTTTTCACATGTTGTTATATCTATGAATATTTTGTAATCACATTTTTGCTTCAAGAGGGAAAAAAAATCCTGCATCTACACTGGCTGAACTCCAGTTGAATACGAACTGTTGTAATACACCAGTAACATGAACTATAACATAAAACAATGAATATATGAGAAGAAGTCAAACAGTGCTACTTTTATAAACTCTAATTTGAGGGGCACCTAGGTGGATTAGTTGGTTGAGCATTTGACTCATGATTTTGGCTCAGGTCATGATCCCAGGGCTGTGGGATCAAGCTCTATATTAGGTTCCGTGCTAAGTGTGGTGCCTGTTTAAGATTCTCTCTCTTCTCCTCTGCCCATCTCCCTCTTTTTTGCTCTTCTCAAAAAAAAAATCTAATTTGAGTACTACAATCATTGGTGTTGCAGAAATGTTGTCATTCTTTCTAAAATGAGAATATAAAGAGGTTTGCACTTAAGGCAAGAAGATCTGTAATTCTAAATGGCAAAAAGATTCAAACATTTACTGAATATCACTGAGTAAAGAGAGAACATATTAAAAAAATAAACTGAGCTGTAAAATAAGACATAGATTTTTCATTTTAAAATCAGCTTGTGGTGTCCTCTTCTACATGGTCAACTAATCTTCAACAAACCAGGAAGGAATATCAAATGGAAAAAAGACAGTCTCTTCAACAAATGATGGGAAAACTGGACAGCAATGAATGAATGAATGAAACAAAAGAATGAAACTAGACCAGTTTCTTACACCATACAAAAAAATAAGTAAATAAATTCAAACTGGATGAAAGACCTAAATGTGAGACAGGAAACCATCAAAATCCTAGAGGAGAAAATAGGCGGCAACTTCTTTGACATCTATCATAGCAACTTCTTACTAGATATGTCTCCTGAGGCAAGAGAAACAAAAGTAAAAATAAACTACCAGGACTTCATCAAGATAAAAAGCTTCTGCTCAGCAAAGGAAACAAAAAAACTAAAAGGCAACTGACTGAATGGGAGAAGATATTTGCAAAAGACATATCTGATAAAGGATTAGTTTCTAAAATATATTAAAAACTAAGAAAACTCAACACACAAAAATATATAATCCAGTTAAGAAATACACAGAAGACATGAATAGACATTTTTCCAAAGAAGGCATCCAGATGGCTAATAGACTGATGAAAAGATGCTCAACATCACTCATCACCAGGGAAATACAAATCAAAATCATGATGAGATACCACCTCACACCTGTCAGAATAGCTAAAATGAACAACTCGGGAAACAACAGATGTTGGTGAGGATGTGGAGAAAGGGGAACCCTGTTACACTGTTGGTGGGGATGCAAACTGGTGCAGCCACTCTGGAAAACTGTGTGGAGTTTCCTCAAAAAGTTAAAAATAGAACTACCCTATGATCCAGCAATTGCACTACTAAGTATTTATCCAAAGGTTACAAAAATGCTGATTCAAAGGGGCACATGTACCCTAATATTTATAGCAGCACTTTCAACAACAGCCAAATTATGGAAAGAGCCCAAATGTCCATCAACTGATGGATGGATAAAGAAGATGTGGTATATATATATATACAATGGAATATTACTCAGCCATAAAGAATGAAACCTTGCCATTTGTAACAACATGGATGGAGCTAGAGTGTATTACGCTAAGTGAAATAAGTCAGTCAGAGAAAGACAAATACCATATGATTTCATTCATATGTGGAATTTCAGAAACAAAACAGATGAACATAGAGGGGAAAAAGAGAAAGGCAAACCATAAGAAACCCAACTCCAGAGAACAAACTGAGGCTTCCAGGAAGAGAGGTGGGCAGGTGAATGGATTAAATGGGTGATGAGCATTTGTTGTTATAAGCACTGGGTGTTGTGTGTAAGTGATGAGTCACAAAATTCTACACATAAAACTATTATTAAATGAACTGTAATTTAAAGAAAAATTTGCAAAAGAAAAAAAATAAAATAAAATTGTGGTGTCTTTATTTTAAAACTGAATGTGTAAATCCTAGAAAACACTTGTGTGGTGTTTATTAAATTTGGTGTGTAAAAAATACAATAGGATTCTAATGTATTTGCTCTGTTTTTAATTGCTTATGTGGTCCTTTGTGGCTTTTCATTATAGCCCTGTTGCCATTCAAGCAGCTAATTAACCTCTATTATTAGGTGCCTTCTCCACAAAAGTACCCTCTGCTTTACATTTAATTACCTTTTTCAAATCCTGGAACCATAGGGCTTATAAGATGATAAGGGCAAATAACTATCTATGGAGTAGAAAGCATATACTTTACATGGAGTAAATCCCTATTTAACATTAAGGCATGATTATCTCAATTATTAAAAATAAATAAAAATAAAAACAGCCAACTTAAAAAAACATTTAGCACTAAATACCTTTTGTACAAAAAAAATCTAGGAGGAAATGGCTACTTGGTGTATATCTAAAAACATTTATGTCCCCTGTGAATTGATAATGAACTATAAAAACATATTCAGCCAAAATATTTGATTTTATGTAAAATGGTAATGTCTATTAATTCCATTTTTGTCAAGTACTTATTCATAATACTGTAATAATCGTCAAGTTTAAGAACCCAGTCACTTAAAATACATAGAAACCTTGTGTATAAATGTAGGTGTTCATATGCAACAAGTTACTTTGATATTAATTCTGATTCAGTAGGAAATAATTTAGTAGCCTACCACAACTCTGTATTAAATATAATATTTGATACATAAACTTTTCATATAATCATAAGATAGGCATCACTGTTTGCCCTGAAAATGAATCAATGTATGCCTTAATTATAATACTAATATTATTTGTAATGATCCATTTGAAATTTATTTATGCTAGTAAGACAGTTTTTATGGAAGAAAGATACATGATTAGATTTTTTTTCTTAAAATAGTATCCTTGGGTACAGTGCAGAGAATTGTCTGTGAGTTAACAGGTGGAACGGGAGTTTAGGGACACTCTCATCATACATCATTGTGAGAGGATGTAGAAACATAACCAATGCCAGCCATGCAAAATATTTAGAGGGTAAAGCTGATTTGATGTTGTATCAGACATAGGAAGTGAAAGAAGGGAAGTGTGATAAATAGCTCCCTGGATGGCTTGTAGAACAAGATGAAAGATGGTGTCCTGTTTGTTGGAGGGGCTATTGGAAAAACAAACAAACAAACAAACAAACAAACAAACAAAAAACAACTAAGTTGTATTGGAAAAACATGAGTTCATTTGGTTGGCTGAATCTGAAGAGCTTTTATGGCTATGTATCCCAACTCTCCCTAAACATGATCATCACATAGGAAGCTTTTGAAAATACCTCTAAATGTTCTGATTTAATCTTTTTCTTTTTGGGATAGATATCACATGTCAATAATTTTTAGAAGCCCGTTAATGATCTAATCCAATGTAGATAACCAGATGTTGTATAAATGTAAACTCTCATGCATATTGCTTAAGTATAAAAATCTAATAAAAATATTAGAATATTAAATATGAAAAATGAGATTATGAAAAATTTATGGTAATGAAGAACCCTTACTTCTAGTAAGAAACATAATATTAGCCAAGAATTTCATCAATATGTTGCTTTTTTTTTTCTACCTGGAGGATTTCTGTATTAGTTTTTCAAAATATTTTCCTCCATTGGTAATGCTGAATACTGGATTCACTTCACATAAGTTTCTTTCTAAGCATGGAAATGTCTTTTCTCTTCTGGAATTTATGTTTTCCGTTTTAACTCCCAAATCTTGTTTTCTTGTATTTTTCTCATTCTTTCATTTCATTATTAATAGTTTCAATCATGTAAAAATATTTCTTATGGTCTTATCCTTTCCTATGTTGTTATTAGTAAATTCACTCATAAGCTATTGCTTTCATAACTGAATTTTACATCAGGTATAGCTTTTGGAAATATTTAATTCTACTCTGACTTTTGTCATATAGTCTACATTAAAAGAACGCCATAGTGTTTGCTGTTAATCATAGATGAAAAATAGCTTCTACAACATTTAATGAAATAAATTTAATGCTTTTAACTCATGGCATATAATGTGTCTTGCCAATGGAGTTAAATTAGTTCGTTTTGGTTTATTCATTAGTTCACCGTTTGGTTAAATTAATAAGTTAATATTCAATCAATGGTAAAACTATAATGATTCCATTACATTACAATCAGTAATTTATGACTGTTGAAGAAATATCAATGAGACTGAACCTTTCAATTTTATATGTATAAATATTTATATATACACATACCACACATACAATTGTTTAGCACATTATATTAATGTTTAAATATAATAAATATATACAATATTTTAGAACATTTCAAAGATACATGTATGTATACACATACATATTTATCAATAATTAGAAGGAAACACAGATTGTTTGAAATGTTTTTTTATGGGACATAATGTATGTAGATCTATTATATAAACTAACTAGAAAATGACACTATGAAGGCAGGGATTAGATGCCACGTCATTGCCATTTTTGCATTCCCAGTGAGTGATGCAGTGCACAGAGGAGGTACATAGTAAGTATTTTCTCTATCACACCAGGTTTCAGAATTAACCTGCTAGTAGGTTTTTATACCAATATAATAGGATACCATCAACACCAGCTCTAAATACAATAATTATTTTTTCCCATTCTAAAATGATTCAAATCTTGGCATAAAAGTGTTTCTGTTTGAAAAACATAAATTTTTTTCAGGATGCACATATAATGATTTACCTGCCTTCATGAATCACAAAATAATAGATTATTGAGGTTATGAATATTTCACATGCCAGCACTTGTGGATCAAAATATAACTCAACTGACATAATATCTGAAAGGTCTACACAATTTTTTTCATGTTTCTCATTAATACACTATGATGCAAAGTCATTGGCAATGCAAATTCTTCATCATAAAATGAAAGATTAAATCAAGTAAAAATGCAGTGTTAACTTTTAAAACCCATGTTTTAAAAATAAACATTCCACTGTCGTTTATGAGGCATCAAATCAAATAGTCGCAGGAGCATCATCATAAATGTGACTTCACAGGAGTTAAAGTCATAAATTCCTTTCCAAACATTTTATGAGGCTAAAGAAATAGCAGCTAGTACTTGAGAAGGCTGGAAGTTCTTGTGTGACAAGAATTACTGATCATTCTTTAGTATCTAATGGATTATATTTAATAAATGTCTATCGCTCAATTTTCACCTCACAGAAACAAAGTTCCTATCAATATGAAAACATGTTTAATATGTAGCATTCAAATAATTTAACCTAACATAGTTCCACGATAGGGAGGGTATGGGCTCTTTCAACATTAAACATAATGCTTTTGTTTCTAAGTTGTCCCTTTCTCTACTCCAGTTATTGGATAGTGCTTAACACGAATATCTGAGTAATTGCTGCCCTTCTCCATTTATTCAGCATTGTCTAACAATGACCAATAGAAAGTTGTGAGTGTTGAGGACAGTACCTTACATTAGCCATAGGATTCTCTGAAAGGTAATTCTAAAAATCTGAAAGCTTTGCTCCATACTTTATCATTATTTACATGCAATGAAATGTATGTGTTTTGATGGCACTCAACAAACTGACTTTAATCTTACTGTTTATTGGAAATGCATTCTACCAAAAAAGAATTCTTCTTTTATAGGATTAGGACCTAATAAAAAATGTATTCTATCCTTTGTTACTTTAAAATATAGCATCACAATTTGAATTTTGTTAGAAAAGCCTATCCATAATTTTTTACTTAAAAAAAGTTTTGATGTATTTTCTTCTGTTTATTCACCCAAGTAAATTTTATTATCACTTTATCAATTTACATTGAAAAATTATATTGACTGACATATTAAAAATCTTCAGAATTTCAGAGCTTAACATTTAGGAAGATGTTTTTCTCTCCATTGATTTAGATCTTATTTTATGTTTTCATTAATATCCTAATAAAATTTTTAGATATTTGCTGTTTATTTACTCCTAAAACGCTCTGTCAATTGTATTATTTAAAAGGTACTTTTTCTCATATTTTGTCATGAGGTTTTCCAGTTCTGAAAACTGAAACTGATTTAAATGCATTTATCTAGTTTCTTTTATCTGGTCACCTTACTAGCTTCCTTTTTGTTTGAATAGTTTTCTTCCTGGTTTATTTTTTTTTTAGATTTTCTACTTAAAATTCCATAATTTCTGAAAGCAATGACATGTTTATTTATAATCACTCTCTCTCTCTCTCTCTCATATATATATATATATATATATATATATATATATATATTTACTTGTTGATAAATATATTTTTATATAATCACCTTTTCCAATTTTTAAATGAGAGAACAGTGTCAAATAGGCTTTAAAAACACTGTATTATTTCTGCATATATAATTTTTTTCTGTTTATGTAATGCTCCATGACAAATCACCCTAAAACTTAGTGGTTTAAAACTATAAGAAATCATTTTATTACTTTTCATAATCTTTATGAGCCAGAAATTCAAGAGGGCCTTGACCAGGTGTTTCTGTCTTAGGTCATTATCTAATGTGGTTGCAGCTGGATGCTGGTGCCCAGGAGCTGGAGGAGTGGGGGCAGGGAAGTACTTAGCTGGAGGCTGGCTACATATCTCTGTTTTATAGCCTCTATGTGTGGTCTCAGCATGAGCTACTCTGAGCTCCTCTAGGCATGGCATCCTCAGAACAGTTGGATTGCTTACTTGTTACCTAGTGGCTTCAAGAGTGAATATTCCAGAAAGCAAGGCAGAAACTATCACTTTTCATGACCTAGCCAAGAAAGACAGGTCGTATCATTTCCAAAGAACTTTATTTATAACAATCAAAAATTCATTCACATTCATAGTAAGGAACACAGATCCCACCTGTGGATGAGGTAATTGTCAAGTAATTGAGAGCCACATTTTTAAAATAAGAATTTTGGCATTGTGTAAGATTTTTGCCATTGAATAAATTATTGAATAAATACTCTTTGTAAGATTGAGAAAATTCCTTCTATTTTTAGTTTATTTGAATATTTTCATTTCTTTTAATTAGGATGTGTTTTAAAATTTCTATCAGCATCTATCAATATAATATATTTATTTCATTCCAAAATATTTAATGTTAACCATAAGCATCCATGATAGATCCTGAATACACAGAATTGAAGGAGGCAAGGTCACTATCCTTCAGCAGCTGAGACATGCCAAACATGCTGAATCATTTCAATTATTATTTATAACCACAAACTTTCTGTTGGTTAGAGAACTACCCAACTATTTTACACTTTGCTGAGAAATTTTCTCTTACACTTAACCTATTCACCCTTGTATTCTTCCTTCAGACTTCAAAACTCCCAGTCTTGACTCTCAGTTAATAATCTTGGTTCCTATTTTACTGGGCAGGGGATGGGGACTAGAGGTGTGTGTCAGGGGGAGCTATCAGTAGACATATGCTGTATCATGTTCGCAAAAATTTCCATAAATCTCTACCTCCATGTTCCATTTTCCTTACAGTTACAATGGATAAATTATTTCTGCTACTCTCTTTTCTTCTTCATTTCTGTACTAGAACCTATTCCTTGACCTACCCAAATATTATGATCCTTCAGTTAATGTCACTCTACTTAGATTATAAAATTTTTGTTTGTCTACTGGATCATCCTTATCAGAATAGAAATACAGTATTGTATCTCTCATTTTAAAATAAAGTATATGAATCCATATGTTCTTCCATTTACTGCTCTTATCCTCCTTATAGTAAAACACTTTGAAGGGCTTTACTAAACTAAGGTTTTGACTTTCTCTGATGCCATTCACCTTTGGGTCTATAGAAATCTGTATTTTCCCTTATACACCACTGAAGTTGTTTTGGATAAGTCAGTCGTATGTTGTTGAATTCAATAGTCATTTCTAATCTTTAATTTTGAGAGAGAGAGAGCACACACGAGTGGTGGAGGGACAGAGAGAGAGGGGGACTGAGGAGCTGAATAGGGCTCTGCACTGAGGGCAGTGAGCCTGATGACAGGCTCGAACTCAGAAACCATGAGATCATGACCTGAGCCAAAATATGAAGCTCAACCAACTGAGCCACCCAGACATGCCCATAGTTATTTCTTAGTTTTCAGATTAACTTACTTCACTGTAGCATTTGGCACAGTGAGCAGTTTTTGAAAGATCCCTTCACAATTTTAATGTCAGCGGAGTGCATTAATTGCTCACCAACTTATTTTGTCTTATATACTACTAAAAATGTAGAAGCTTCAATTTATTTGAGTTTCTGAACTTATTTCGGTAAAAAAATTGAATTTCAGGAACAAAATGATCCTTATGAAAAATACACTTCAAGCAAAACATGTTTATACCTAAGCCTAAAACGTAGCTAATATTCAGATTTCTCTCTTTCATAAATTTAATTAGGAAGGTTTCCATTAATATCCCTAATTGTGATCAGTTACATTAATATGGATTTAACTATTTGTAAAGATATGTTAGAATTCCCCCATTCACCTTCTGGTTGGGAACAAAAGTATTAGGAGTAGTCCTGCAATCCATTTTCTTTCTTTATCAGGAACAGCCAGGTAAAGTAAAAAAGATGATCTAGTCAAATCCCCTTATAAGATGATAATGATACACCTCCTGAAAAACATTAATGTTATTTACTAGTAGAGCTCCCTATCTGGTCTGTCTAGGTTAGATTATGTTAAACCAACCCTGGATTTATGGGGCATGGCTTCCCAAAATTTTTGTGTAAGCTATGTGATTATTGGAGTAAAGAAAAATGAAAGTATCTTATCACTGAGATAGATCCCTTTTGTGTAAGTGAGTACTACATAGCCTCTCAGAAACTTCATATGTTAAATCGGGACCAAAAACCATTCAAACACGGCAAGAAAAAATCTGGGAGAGGGCAATGAAATACTGAACTCTGTGCTCTCCCTGTCCTTTGCAATTACTCATATCAATAAAATTATTAGAATGCTTGGAATTGGTAAGATTTTTGATTCTCAGGCATCTGATTTGACAATTTGTAACTTCATGATATTTAACCAACTTTGGTGTCAATTTTTAATCTTGCTATAATTTCAAGTCTTCAGAAAGGTACAAGAATAGTATAAGAAACTCCTGTATACCCTTTAACCAGGATTGTTTATGTTTGCCCCTCCCCATAGAAATACACACACACACACACACACACATATACACTTCATATATATTATATATTAAAATTAAATACAAAATGAAGAGCAGACTTAAAAACTTTCTGAGCAAACAAAACTAATTATGTCACATAAGCAAATCTTAATTTAGCTTATTCTGCAAAATAAGTAAAACTTAACTGGGTTGCTTCTTGTAAATGCTTCTAAAAATCATAAACAATCTGTTCCCCCAAAGTGGCATAAGGTAAGCACTTTTAGCCAATTCTATCACTAAATAACCTGCAGCTAGAAAAACTTTGATGCTATAACCAATCATTTTATAAAAAATAAACAGCCTCTGTATTTTCACTATATAAGCTGCCTTGTAACAATATATCTCTGAGTCTCATTCCACTGTTGGTTTGCAGCTCCAAGGTTGCACACTGGTTTTGTGTGCACAGTAAACTCTTACTAATTACTATTTTATTAACCTGGTGTTTTTAGTTCCTTTTGCTGGATTTTTGACATACATATGTAGTTTATATGTAAAATTAACTTTTTGAGAGTATGATGAAATCAATGTCATATTCATGATAATAAAACAATACTGGCTTTTTCACTGTATTGACATTTATATTAATAATGCAAAAGTGATACTGAGTAACATTGTTGGTATCTCATCACAAAATCAAAGAAGCAGCACCAAACTGTAATAGTAATCATTGTATTCTCCACTACCATAAATTTGCAGGGAGAAAAAAAAGTCCATTTTACTTAAGAATGTCCTTGATGAAGCAATAAAAATTGTTATATTTACTAAATCCCAGCCTTTGAATATACTTCTTTTTAATATTCTGTATGATGAAGTGGGAGATAGGTATAAAGCTCTTCTGATGCATATAGAGGTATGATGAATGTCTTCAAAAGAAGCACTTGTACATTTCTTTGAAGTATGAAAACTAGCTGCTTTTTCATGGAATATTTTTGCTTGGGAGAATCCATGACAGACAAACTATGGTGACTCTGGCTTGAGTATCTGGCAGATATTTTCTTATATATGAAGGCATTGAATCTGTCAGTTCAAGGAAATTGGTAATATGTGTTTCCAATGATAAAATTCAGGCTTCAAAGATGAAGTTACAATTGTTGGCAACTTGTATCCACCACCGTGACTTTGATATATTCCAAAGCTTAAAGACTTTCAGGAGAAAACAGTGGTGACACAATATTTTATAATAAAATATGTCTGCATTTGGAATAGCAATAAAACCTCAGTTAACCACTCATACCTAGCATAATTATTGATAGGTTTGCAGTTCAGTTTAACATTTTACTATTTCTCCTCTACTTGTGCAACATTTTTTTTTTCTTTTTCTGTATCTGCCTCTCATTCCTACATTGTCTTAAATGAGTATTCTTTATTATATTCCTCTATTGGCAATTTAGCTAACACCTTTGCATCAATTTTTTTTCCCTATTAGGTGTTAGGATATGTATCCTTAATTTATTATAGTCTATTTAGAGTTAATTTTGTACTTATAATTTGAAATAAATACCTTGTAAACTGTATATCTATTTTACCCTCTGAAACTCTGTGCTATTTTTGTCATATATGGCATATCAATATATATACAATGTAAAATATATCATTATAATGTATATTACAAACTCTAAGCTTTCAGAGCATGTAATACCGATTTAACACTAATAGTAAGTAATTAGGGGAAAATACAAATTAGAAAATGAAGGAACTAATTTATCCATTAGGAAAATGTTTAGATGCTCTTGATAATATAAATTCTGTGGTTAACGTTTATAATTTATCTATCTGTGGAGCATAAAATTATTATAGTTCTGCAAATGATAAAAATGTTAACAACTGAGATATTATAAATACATATAGTGTTAAATCTGACAGAAGGTTGCAGTGGGAAGGGTGGAGTATTAAATTAGAATACTAACACATTTATCTCAAATAGAAATGATTAGTGATATTTTTCAAATATAATGTGACAAGACATGCAAATCCAACAAGAAATATACTATAAAGCTTTTTGTTTTTCAGAAGTGGAGAGATAATGGGGAATTGGAAACAAGTATATATCTTTTAATTCTTATAATGTTTTAGTGAAAAATGGATATATGTTACTTCAGAAATATCAGGAAATAGGAGCATAAAGATAATATTTAAATCTTTGAAAGTGAATACCAGTAAAACCAAAAAAAAAAAAAAAAAAAAAAAACCTGCCACTGATTAAAAAGAGTTACTTCTAGGAGCAGAACTAGAAGTAGAGAAGCAATGGGAAGGAGATTGTTGCTTTTCATGTCTTCTCATTGATTTTTCCAAACACCTTTGCCATGTGTTTGTATTCGTTTTCCATTGCTACTATAATAAGCTACCACAAACTTAGAGGCTTAAAACAACTCAAATTTATCATCCTCCACTTCTGCAGTGTAGAAGTCCAACATGCCTCAGTGGATTAAAAACAAGTTGTTGACTGGGCTGCACTCCTACTGGAGGCTTCGGGGGGAGAATCTGTTTCCTTGCCTTTCCCAGATTTTAGAGGCTGCCCTAGATCCTTGGTTTATGGTCCCCTCCCTACATCTTCAAAGCATTCAATGTTGTATTTCTCTAATCATCCTTCAGTAGTCATAATTCCTTTGGACTCTACTATTCTGCCTCTCTCCTCCACTTTTAAGGACCTTGTGATACACTGGATTCACCTGGATAACACAGGATAATCTTCAGTTGAACAGCAACCTAATTCCTCCTTTCCATATAAACTAAGATATTCACAGGGATTAGGATGTAGGCACCTTGGAGAAAGCCATTATTTTGTCTCACATAGTATTATTACTCAATGTGAATATTAAAATAATATGCTTAATTAACAACATTCACACATAACTATTCTTAACATCTTCATATTTCTTTCAGGATGGTCTGTATCATGCAAATCACCTACATCAAAATCACCTGTACTGGATCATGCCCCTGAGTCCACACCTACCTTTAACAAATGAGACCTTTGAAAACAGATGCCAGTAGTCTGGATTTTAATAAATACCCTAAATAATTTTAACACGCATCAAGGTTTGAAGTCTGCCAATTTAGCCCACTGAAAAGAGTTAAGGAAACAGCTTCAGTTTAGGGAATTAGGAAGTAATGGGGCACAAACTGATGTGAATTATTTGTCCTTAAACAGGAAGCTCAGGATAGAAGAGTTTGACAATTCAATAAGTATCAAGATAAGATTTCCTGGAAGAATATAAACAGCAAGTAATAAAGGGATTCAAAAACAGTTTACAATATCTTGTATATATTAGTTGTAAAAGGTTTAATGAATAAATGTTGCTGAATGATGAATGTTGTTGAACGATGATAACCATTGAAAAAGAGCAGAAATAAAATAAAACAAAATATATTCTGGGGAAGTTTGATGATTAGGGAAAGACACAACTGAATACATAAACAATTGATCCCAGTATAGATTAGTAACAGGTACATAATCTCTTCTGAGAATTATTTGCTACTTTTTAACATTTATAATATACATTTTACATAATGTATGTAGAAACTTAAGCCAACTAAATTGTGTCACATATAAAATACATATGTTTTAATTTATGGAAATAATCAGTGAAAATTTTAAGTAGTAATATTTCTGTCTCCCTTTCTTGTTTATGCATGGAAAGTCTGGCCATAGTAACTATACTTAATGAACAATCATTAATCACCTAGTGGCAGACACTTGCAATAAAAGCTGAATACATGGGAAGAATTTCAAAGTGACTCTAAGAATTGCCCTGAAACTTCAAGTTCTTTGAAGTGATGGAAAAGTTCATAAAGACACTGAATGAAGAAAAGTAAAAATGCAACTTTAAACTGTGACCAAGTCATAAAGGAAATGTGTTTCTTCATTTATCCTTTTGGGTCTCTTAAGCTTTTACTCTAATGGGCTCTCTGTATCTCTAGTGCAGAATTTATAACAGCTTTAAGTTAATGTCTCTGTGATCAAGTCTAATTTTTCCTCCTAGATTATTTTCTGCTTATGGGCAGAGATCCTCTCACTCTCCCTTTCTCTCTCTCTCTCTCTCTCTCTCTCTCTCTCTCTCTCCCTCTCTCTCTCTCTCTCTCTCTCTCTCTTGTGACTCTCATGCCCAACAGAGTACCCAGCATAATAAATGTTGAATAAAGGACTGAAGCATGTGTGTGAGAAAAACAAAAAAAAAGAAAGGGGAATGGCTATCTTTTAAAAGCTCATTTCTAAAATTACTTTTGTTTTCTTAAGAATAGATTTCATTTATTTAAACAAGGCAGTTATACATTCTCATTTTTTGGCTTGTTTATTTGTTTGTACCTCATTGTGGAATATTGTAAATTAAAAGAAGTCATATGTTAATAATTATGTAAATGCAAGAGGAATATTTTCCTTGGGAAAGTATGGTTTGCACTGAAAACTTGACTTCAACAAGCTCATTAAAGTTAACATATTATTTTAATGGTACAGACTCATATTAAAGAAGCCAATATATTACTAAGTAGGATTAACAGAAAGAGGCCTAATCCTCCAAATATGATTCCAATGAAGTAAAAAATAATAACGCTCAGGATTAAATAAAGAGGTTATTAGGAATTCATGGCCCTAATAATCTGTTGATAATATGATTTTCTTGAAATCAATGCACTATACTGCATTACAATACATTGATGGGAATAATATTTTATTACATTTATTTTTAAGTGTATAAGATACTTTTAAAAACAAAAGGGATTTCTTTTGCATTTGTAGTATATCCAAGAAAAATGATTTTAAAGTATATAGTATAGGGAATACATGCTAAATAAGGAATTCAAACTCAGGATTCATTCACTGTTTTAGTCATTAACTAAATATATATTGAATGTCTCTGTAAAGAAGTCACTGTAGAGGCTCCTGGGTGGCTCAGTTGGTAAAGTGTCCAGCTCTTAATTTCAGTTCAGGTCATGGTCTCACAGATGCTGAGTTCTAGCCACAAGTTGGGCTCTTTCTCTCCCTCCCCCCTTTTCCCCTCCCCTGCTTGCACATGAGCTCTCTCTGTCTCTCAAAATAAGTAAACGTTAAAAAAAAAACCCAACACATCACTGTAAATATCCAGCTACTTAAAATGAGTTCAAATATGCTAGCTAAAGCAAATGACACCCCAACAAACCAAAAATTTAAATGTGAATGCTGAGCAAACTCAGTAATATTGGTGGGATGTCCTAAACAGAAGTTTCGACCAGAAGTTGGGCTGAATATAGGGAGTGGGAATAGGGAATAATATTCTTATAATATAATTTTAATCGTTGAGGCAGTAATACTAGGCACTGTTTTATATTCTCAACCCTTCTTTGCAGTTAAGTATTGTACCTTGTTTTATCCATGGATTCTGCTATTACTGAAATCTGTCACTTTTGGTTTCACAGAGCTAAGAACTATGTGTTTCCTAAATTTCGCTTACTCTGCCAATTAACGTTACAATCCATGTGTTCAGATGGGAATATAATCTTGGGGAGGAGCCTAGATTTCCAATTCACTAAGAACACAATGTTTCTATCAATACAGATAGATATTGTCAGATACTATATGAATGAGAAATAAACTTTTAATGAAAATTTCTCTTATGACCTAATACAGGAGAATTTCAAGAAATAGTATCAAATATTATATAGGTACCTAGTGAGGTTAATTCTAGTTATACATTATCAGTTTAAAACTTGAAAATTGCTCAGTGTATTTCTCCACATTTACAAAGAAAATAAGGAAAAAAATATCCTGACCTATGCAGAAAATAAATTTGACTAAATACAACATCCAAATAATAATTTTTAAAAAAGCTTCTAACCATACTAGAAATAGAAGAGAACTTTTTTTCATCTAATTAAGACTATGTATAAAACCTACTGTAATTTTTTTACCGAATGGTGATATGCTGAATTATTGAGAGTGTTCCAAAACAGAAAAACTAAAATAGGAAATGAAGCAAGGATGCCCACTATTACCCCTTCTATTTAAAATTGTAATGGAATCTCTACCCAATATAACAAGCAAAGAAAATAAATGAAGATCATAAATAACAATAAATAAAAGAATATAATTAGATACCTAAAAAAACAATTAAATAAGGAATCTACAGACAAACTTAACAGAATAAATATTTGACTTAGCAATGTCACTGGATATAAAGTCAATAGAAAAAAAATGTTTATAAATAATGTCATTAAACAAAGTATCGTAAAATGCTACTATTTACATAGGATGAAAAAAATAATCTAGTCTAGAAACAAAATATTCACAAATAATATATAAGATCTATACACTAAAAACTCTAAAACATTAAATGTGGTGATATACAATAAGTCTGTGGTTGGAAGACTTTATTTTTCTTTCAATTGATCTATAGGTACAATACAATCCAGATCCAAGTTTTTTTTTTTCTTTCTTTTTTTTTTTTTTTACCAAAAGTGATAAGCAGAATCTAAAATGTATATGAGACTGAAGAGCGCTAATATAAGCAAGGCAATCCTGAAAAGAGAGAAAGAATAAAGCTAGAGAATTTGTAGTATCAAACACTGAGCCTATTACAAAGTAACGGTACTGACCAATGAAATATAAGAGAGAGTACAAAAGTGGTATCACAAGTATATCTTACCCAAGCAATGACAAACGCAACACAGTGGTGCAGGGTCAGGAGTAGGGGAGAGCAGTGTGGGAGTAGGGAATAATGTTCTTTTAAATGCTATTGAATCAATAGGATAAAAAAAAAAAAAAAAGTATATTGCTCCTAGCTTACACAAATAATGCCAGACGGACTGCAAGATTCCAAACTGAAAGGTAAAAATACAGGTTTTAGTAGAATATATAGGAAAATATCTTTTGACTTTGGAATATGCATTATAAATGGACACACAAGTGCTAATCATATGATAAAAATACAACAAATTAAATTATGCTAACGTAAAGAATTTTAATTTGTCAAGAAGGCATCACTTAGAAAAAAATGCAACTCAAGTGGTGAAAGAAGAAATCCCGAGCACATTTATTCAACAAAGTACTTAGATCTCAAAAATATAATACATTTCTACAAGTAAGAAAAAAAGGCAGAAAGCTCCACTGAAAAATGGGGGAACAATACTTTTTAAAAAAACACAAAAAAATGATATCCAAACAGCGAATAAACATATGATTAGGTGCCTTTCCAGGAAATGAGATGGCAAAATGTAATTTCGCTCCACTCAACAACTGACAGAGCAACTACTGAGTATGGATAAGAATAGGGAACAGCTGAAACTACTTCAGTCCTGGTAAGAGTGTACATTTATAAAATCACAATGCAAAACTGGCCATACCTACTAAAGCTGAACATTGGTATAATTTATGACACAGGTATTCCATTCTGGATTACTATATACCCAACAGAAATGCATATATGTTCACTTAAATATTTGTGTTAGCTTGTTGTTTGCAGTGATTTTCATAATAGCCCCCAGCTGCAAACTACCCAGTGCCCACCAGCAGCAGAATGGATAAACACATCATGGGATATGTTTATTCCTGGGTTGAATAACATACAACTAAATGTTACCATATGAACATTTCTCACAAATGTAATGTTGATTTTTTAAAAAGGCAGATACGAGGGAGTATGTAATGTTTGATTCCATTCATGCAATGTACAAACACATTCAAAATTAACCTATGCTTTTAGAAATCAGGATAGTGCTTATCAGTAAGAGCAGTGACTGAACAAGAGAAAAGGAAGTTTCTCATCTGCTGGTAATGTTTTGATTCATGTTCTGGTTAATGTATGAAATAACTGTACTCTTATGATACATATAATATTCTGCCCTCTGCATCAAAATCAAATTCCTGAAACTGTTTTTGAAGGCTGTTCTTTGTTGTGTGGTTTTGTTTTGACCTTCATTTTGTTAGCATTTTATGTACTTTTTAATTTTCCAATCCCTTCCAAACTGTATTATCAATCTGTTGCTAAGTCTAAGTGAAATCGCTCTGTCTTACTTTAGTTAATGTGTATCTCAGTATTAACTTGGTAGTAATCAACACTGTTGACTATTTATTTTTAAAATACTCCCTTAAATTAACTTCCATTAAACTACAAGTCTCCTGGGTTTTTTTTTGAAGTTTATTTATTTATTGAGAGAGACAGAGAGAGAGAGAGAGAGAGAGAAAACATACGCCCATGAGCAGGGTAGGAGCTTAGAGAGAGGGAGAGAAAATCCCAAGAAGGCTCTACACTCGGCACAGAGCCTGACTCGGGGCTCAGTCTCACAACCCTGAGATGGTAACCTGAGGTGAAATCAAGAGTCTAATGCTTACCCAACTGAGCCCCTCCTGTTTTGTTCTTATATCTTCTACTGGGTTGTTAAATACTGGTGTGTCTGAAGACATCTTCCAAAGTTTACTCGTCTTCAAATCTATATGATCCACATAGGCCAACCACATTCATATACATAACTTTAGTTATCATGGATTAAACCAATACATTCTACATTTTATCATCAGCCTCAAACTCTAAAAAGCAAAATCCTATGCATTACTCATAACCACCCTTTGAAGTTAGCTCAGTCTCAGCATGTTCCAAATTTTTTCATGATTTTTGAACTAAACCAGCCTCTCTTCCAATATTTGAAATCCTTGGAAACAGATCAGTCACTCCAACATTCTGCAGATGAGAAACCAAAAATTGTCCTTGACTCACCATTTCTCTTATGTTCCATATCCAAGATATTCCTAAATCCATGAACCGTACCTCGCAAATTATATCTCATACTGATAGTTACTCTCTATGTCTATTACCACCATTATTCTCATTCAATTTTGAATTAACTTTGACCTGAACCACTGTATTTACTCCTATCAGGTCTCTCTCCCTTCATATTTGATCCTTACCAATACATTTTCTACACAACAGTCAGAATAGCTCATCAAAACATTAATCCAGTCTAGTCTAAGGTGATCCTCCCAGATTCCTTCTCCTATGGTGAAACAGGTAGAAGATACTCTCCAGTCACTAGGAATAGCTGCTGTTTTCAGCACAATGCTGAACCCCACAAAAGAAATTACTGTAGGTCTACATGAAGTGCTTCAACCAATCTTGGGCTCTACCCAAGGAACAAACCCCTTCCCAGGGGGCAAACCCTGGCCAGTGACTGATTGATACAAATCTCACCAGCCTTCTCCTCTTGTCACCATTTGGGGCAACTCAGAAGGACCATCTCCAAGTTCCCTGTAAACTAGGTTGTGACCTCGGCTGGAATTGCATGGATCACCTTCTTCCTCTGCCAAACCCACCTTTCTTTTCATATAGGGTATCCCTAGAGAGCACCCCAAAAGACTTACTGCTTACAACCTTCCATCTCTGTGTGTGTTTCCAGAAAACTATTCTAAGACATCTTCATTTATAAGAAGGAAAACCACTGAATTGATTTCATGGTTCTTTTTTTAAAAAAATTTTTTTTAATGTTTTATTTTTGACAAAGAGAGAGACAGAGCATGAGCAGGGGAGGGGCAGAGAGAGAGGGAGACACAGAATCCAAAGCAGGCTGCAGGCTCCAGGCTCTGAGCTGTCAGCACAGAGCCCAACGTGGGGCTCCAACTCACAGACTGCGAGATCATGACCTGAGCCAAAGTCGGACGCTCAACCGACTGAGCCACCCAGGCACCCCGATTTCATGGTTCTTAATACAACTGTAAGAATCCTTCAGCGTGGTTTACAGGGCTCTGCATGGATTTTTCCTTGCTTCTGTCTCTTGCTTTGAACTCCAGTCACATTAGTGCCCTTCCTATTTTATAAATCAAGATGCTCTGCAGCAGTATATTCTTTGAGTTTCCCATTCCCTGTGCCTGAAATGCCCCTCCTTCAATGCATGGTTAACTACTAATCCTTCCTCAGATCTCAGTATCCATTAGTGGGGATGGAGTCACCTGGCTCCCTAGGCTACTTCAGTTATTCCTTCTCTATTCATACCTTTTATCATTACACTCATATTATACGCCATAGATTAGGGGTCAAAAAACTATGGTCCATATGCCAAATCAGTCTGCCACTTGTTTTTGTAAATAACAATTTTACAAAAGATAGTCATGCCTGTAGGTATTGTCTATGTCTGCTTTTCTGATGATGGCAGAGTTGAGTAGTTGTTAGAGACTATATGGTATTCAAAGACTAAACTATCATCTGGCCTTTTATAGAAAATGTTTTCCCATCCTTGCCCTTGTTTTATACTGTATTTTATGCAAAAAAATATAATATATATGTGTACAATATATCCATAATACATGTATGCAGATTTTATGCAGTACTATTTATGAGGCATTAGGAAGATAGTGTAATATATCTGTGCTTCAATTTCTACGGCTATGAAATAGGGTTGATAAAAGAGTATGCATAAAACTGCAGAAATCTATATGTGAGTAACACATAGGGATCATGTGTCTAACAGAAACACAATAGTATAAAACCATGTCAAACACACATATGAACTTGAAAAGTAGTCTTCTTTTTGTTTATTTATCAAAATATTGAAATAAAATGTTGTTTTATAGGTTAGTTATTAATACTAATAAGGGTGATTGTCTACATGTTTATATTTTCTTTTATATTTTATGTTTTCTTTTTTTTACGCTTTTACTAAGATTCCAGTTAGTTATCATACAGTGTAATATTGGTTTCAGGTGTACAATATAGTGATTCCATACTTCCATATATCAACCTGTGCTTATCATAGCAGGTACAGTCCTTAATCCCCATTACCTATTTTACCCACCCCCCACCCATCTCCCCTCTGGCAACCATCAGTTTGTTTTCTATAGTTAAGAGTCTCTTTCTTGGTTTGCCTCTCTCTCTCTCTCTCTCTCTCTCTCTCTCTCTCTCTGTCTCTCTTTTGCCCTTTGCTCATTTGTTTTGTTTCTTAAACTCCACATATAAGGGAAATCATATGGTATTTGTCTCTCTCTCAGTCACTTATTTTTCTTAGCATAATACTCTCTAGCTCCATCCATGTCATTGCAAATGGCAAGATTGCATTCTTTCTATGGCTGAGTAATATTCCATTATATATATCTCAACATGTATCATCTATGTGTATCCATTTATCTGTCAATAGATATAGATATAATATGGATATCACTTCTTGATCCACTCATCGGTTGAACATTTGGACTATTTCCATAATTTGGCTATTGTAGAAAATGCTGCTATAAACATTGGGGTGCATGAACCCTTTGAATTAGTATTTTTGTATTCTTTAAATAAATACCTACTAGTGTCTAGTTATATTTTCTATGTATACTTTATCTTTTTGTCTATTTAATACTTGAGAATATTGTGATTTTTTAAGGTAATTATATGAAATCATTACTTGTGTTTAAAAAACTGACATTTTGCCCTATCTTTTGCAAGTATTTTTCCAAGTACATATTATTTATTTTAATTTTTACATTGAAATTTTATACTTTTAATGTGGATAAATCATTGTACTCCAGCATATATATTACTATGATTTTAATAGTGATTATATAATTTTTACTATTTTTACATGATTATAGTAATTAGGAACATGGAAATTATATCCATATACAAAAGTTTTTAATTTGAGCTAAACTCACATAGCTCAGATGGTTATTGTTAATATGTTGATATTTCAATACATTGCATATTAAAATAATTAAAATAATATGTGATGGGGTGCCTGGGTGGTTCCATTGGTTAAGCATCTGACTCTTGATTTCGACTCAGATCATGATCTCACAGTTCATGGGACTGAGCCCTGCATCAGGCTCCATGCTTTTGGGATTCTCTCTCCCTCTCTCTCTGCCCTTCCCCCCTCAAAAAATAAAGAAACTTAAAAAAATATGATGACATGCATATAGTCTATTGTCTTTTATTGTATTTGTATTTATATAATAATGCTCAATAATGAGCACTTTGGGGACAATATACTTTTTACAAAAAGCTATTAGACACAGCAACATTAATTACAATAATACTAACACTTGTTGAAAAGTTTACATGCACTAACATATTTAATCCTCCCATCAAACACATGAAGGGGGAAATATTATGATCTACACTTACAGATGAGACAAGCAATGAGGGCACAGGCAGTAAGTAATTTCCCCAGATTAACGGAGATGCCAGGATTTGAACCTAATCCAGAGCCTTAACATCTGCTCAGTGTCTATATGTGTAGTAATAAATAAAGACTTCTCTGGAGAACACAGAAAACTTACCATATGAAATTATTATGTAAATATATTATTCAATTTCAAACTCATCTTTTTATTATTAATTATAAATGCCTCCGAAATAATCCCCCTACTGCAAGTCCTTCCTTTTACGAACTGAAATTTCCTTATTTATAAATGCCCCTTTTTAAACTATTACAGTCAATTTTTTGAAAATCCACTTTCCTGCGCAATAAGTAGAACAACAAACACAGGCCCAACACCTTAGGGCAGGAGGTGGTTGCAACTACATTAATCAATCTGCACAAAAGTACATCCAACACTTGGGCTGATAAATCCTCTTCCAGAGGCACTTGCCACCTGGAAAGAAAGGTTAACATTCTCCCCTACCTTATGCTGCTGTCACAGTGATCAAGACAAGGGGTCAAGTTGCATTCTATGGCACTGCTGAGCTGCTGTTTGGCAATGTTGGAGAGGCTACTCTTGGCTCCGTTCTGGAACTGTGATCTCAGAGGAAAAGGCATTTATCACAAGGGCACCCAAAATATAACTTGCATTTGTTAAGCACCAGAGTTACTATATGCCTTCTTACTCCATTTTATCACTCTGGTCCAAATATAAAGGGAAGCTTATGTCACAATTAGCATTTTTCTGTTTTTCAATGATGGCTTTGTTGCACACATAGATAAGGTCCTGGTCCAAAATAATCTTTCTACCTGAATATTCTACATGCTGTTGCTTTCAAATTATTTCAACTGAAATTGGTGAGGAAAGAGGTTATTGGGTGAAGGAAATTCTGCTCAGACCAGGCATAATCCATGAAGGTGACATGATCTTGAATATAATAAAAACAGGGTTCCCTCGCACTTTTACTGATACATGAGAATTTATTCATTGCATATGCACATTCATTTTTCTCAACATTTTCTGTTTTCTGCAAGCTAAACTCACCACTTAGCATGAAATTTGATTTGCTTTTCCTGCTGTAGGTTCAGCAGGTCCCCAAATGGATCACCTGAACTATTCATGGTTCCTCTCTACCAGGGTACAGGTATTAAGGGGGATATTTGGGATACCTAATCATGTTTCTTAGGGAGGGAACCATGCACTTAAGCACTGCCAGTCTCTTCATTTCTATGCAAGCTATTTTCCAAAAGGGAAAAACATAGGACTACTTCCTGAGACATGTGTTCTGTTTCCAGTACACCAAGCAGAACTCTTGCTTTCCAGGCTCCCCACTGACTCAATAAATTTACCTCATTGATTTTGCCGGAAGTGACTGAAAACTGAGAAAGTATTTGATACATATATATGTCTATATATGTATATGTATACATGTATATGATTTTTATCTATGCCTTTTTATTATCTTCAGTTTTTTATTTAAGGAAGTTTGAAAGGGCACATCTATTCTCCCACATTATTTGATTTTTATGTGAAATTGAAGGAAGGGCAAAATTTGTTACATCTATGTTTTAGCTTAGCAAAAAAAATCTGCCTTATCTTGGACTTGTTATACTACTGGCTAAAAGACAGCTACTCCAAATTTAAATTAAAGCTCAGGGAGTGAAATTTAGAATTTTAGATTCTTAGATTTTAATCCTTGATGGCTCCTAACTTTACCAAAGGCAATTTTCTATGTTTCTGAGGAGATATTTGCCATTTAAGTGAGGGAACTTTTAAATGATGGTGATGTGAACATTATTGAAGTCAGAATATTAGTTACATGAATGCACTATACAAACTAGAAAATGACAGAAATTATAAACAGACTATAAACTTGCTCCAAATCACTACTGAAAGGAAGGTTCAAATGCTCCCATAATGGGACTTTTCAATCTGAAAAGTAGAATATGTCAGACAGGAGAGTTGGGGACTGAATGAAAATTTGTAATGCTAAGGAGAAGAAAGTAGGGGAATTGAAAGCCATTCATCATTGTAACACTTCCCTGTAGACGAAGCAGAGATAAAGGATTCTGTTCAGACAAGAATTTCCAGTTTTGAAAAGCTTTATCGTTCCTCTTCTACTACAATATTATATTGGAACTCATGAAGTGTTTGCAGATAAAAGTGATAGAGTTTAGGAGTTTATGAAAAATAGTTTCTGTGATCACCACACTGAATTCTGCGTTCTAAAAATGAATAATGTAAGAAATATGTTTTTAAATGCCAACAAATATTTAACTCACAACATATCCATCTGACCACAGCAATCTGGGTCAAAATATGAAATGTTAGCCCAGTTAGCAAATTCATGAAGTGCCCATCACATATATAGTAAATCATGTTTTCTTTGCCTTTATTATTTCATGCGTATGTTTCTTTGTTTTATTTGTTTAAGTTGTGTTTATGTTTCTCACTGGACAAGCTTCTCTGTATTGGTTTAGACACAAAAGTCAACAGGTCAAAGTTTAAAATTTCTTCTTATTCAATATATATTTACCTTATGCTACCACACTCATCTTTGCTGTTTGTGCTTCACCATAGGCAGTATCGAATGTGTTAACTTTTAGCTTTTGAGCAACCCATCCACACAAACGAGTTGTGTGACCCATAGAAGTTTGTGAATCCCTATTGAAACTGTGTAATTTAAAGTTCTCTGGAAGCAATCAGGTTAGAGAAGTCTCTCAAATAATTAATACGCACACATACACACACACGAGTCAACACTCAAGTAGCTCACAAAAGAAACACTACGCAACAAAGGCTTCTTAACTGGATACTGATTTCTTAAAAACTTTAACTGAACTTAAAGTACAAGGGAAGTTTCATATTCCCTTTGCATTGAGACATCATATATGGCAAATAAGTAAATAATACTACATTTAAGTTGGTCTTGCTAGAAAAGAAAAGTACTGTCTTTGCCTATTATATCTTATAGTTTGGTCCTTAAAATCAATTAGGGTTAGCTGGAAGACTGAGATTTCAAACTGATAGACTCAGTTTTAATTTTCGACTCTATCTTAGAAAAGACCAGAGACAGGTGTTGGTGAGTATGTGGAGAAAAGAGATCATTTGTAGCTTGTTGGTAGAAATGTAAATCGGCGCAGCCACTGTGGAAAACAAGTATGGAGGGTCTCTAGGAAAACAAAAATAGAACTACCATATGATCCAGCAATACCTCCTCTGGGTGTTCACCAAAAAGAAATTAAATAGCACTTGGAAGAGATATCTGTGCTCCCATGTTCACTGCAACATTACTCACAGTTGCCAAGATATAGAATTAACCTAAATATCTGTCAATGGATGAAATATTAAAGAAAAAATATATATGAAATACTAAATGTTAAATATATATGTAGATACATAATGTCAAAAATATGTGAATATATATAATACTAAGTGTGTGTGTATATATAATATTATTCAGTCTTAAAAAAGAAGGAGATCGTGTCATTTGCAACAAACAACATGGATGAACCTGGAAGACATTCTGCTAAGGAAAATAAGCCAAACACAGAAAAAGGAAAAAAAAAAAACCTGTGTAATCTCCCTTTTGTGTGGAATCTAAAAAAGTCAAACAGAGAGTACAATGGTGGTTACCAGGACAAGGGGTGTGGGGCAATCGGACATGGCCAAAGGGTACAAAGTTGTAGTTATTTAGCATGAATAAGTCTAGAGCTCTAATACACAGCATGGGGACTACAGTTTATAATGCTGTGTCAAATACTGGAAATTTACTAAGAGAGTAGATTTTAGGTGCTCTCCTCATACACACATACATAAACTGGCAACTGTGGTGAGGGGATGATATGTTAACTAGCTTGATTATAGTAATTGTGTCACTACTATATATAGTGAATAAGCCTTAAGCATATACAATTTTTTTATTTTTTTGTTTTTTATGTTTATTTATTTTTGAAGGAGAGAGAGAGCATGAGTGGGGAAAGAGCAGGGAGAGGGAGACACAGAATCCAAAGCAGGCTCCCTGCTCTGAGTTGTCAGCACAGAGCCCAACGCGGAGCTCGAACTCATGAACCATGAGATCATGACCTGAGCCAAAGTCAGACGCTTAACCAACTGAGCCACCCAGGTGCCCCAGCATATACAACTTTTATTAAAAATAATTTTTCGAGGGGCGCCTGGGTGGCGCAGTCGGTTAAGCGTCCGACTTCAGCCAGGTCACGATCTCGCGGTCCGTGAGTTCGAGCCCCGCGTCAGGCTCTGGGCTGATGGCTCGGAGCCTGGAGCCTGTTTCCGATTCTGTGTCTCCCTCTCTCTCTCTGCCCCTCCCCCGTTCATGCTCTGTCTCTCTCTGTCCCAAAAATAAATTAAAAAAAAAAAACGTTGAAAAAAAAAAAAAAAATTTTTCGAAAAATGAAGCAAGTATCTCTACTCTGATTATTTAAAATCATCTCTATAATTTTCCTGGCATGCCTTTCTCTCCATGGGTGAACCACATTCCTAAATTACTTCCCTTCTGCTTTCTTCTTCAACATTAGAATGGCCGATCATTCTACTCTTAATGTGGCTCATTTCAGTTCAATATTTAAATAATATTTTAAAATTCAGAATAGCTATGAGTATTTGCATATTTAACTGTGTCAGGGACTCGTAGTTCAGGTTAAGAGAGAATGTGTAGTAACACACATCTGCTTGCAAAAACATATAAGGAAGTGAGGAACTGTCATTTTATTTTGTACTTTAAACAAGGTGTTTTTGTCATCACCCTACATAAAATACAGCCAAACTGATAGTCAAGTGGAAGGAGTACAAGGCTCTGACTGGTACCCTAAAATACTAACCACCATTTAAGTGATAAATTATAATCTATGGCGAAAATAAAGTTTTACTTGATATGCATTGTGAGGTATAGAATGAAGAACCATGACCTTGTATTCAGGTTCGTAAATGTTTACTTTTGCTTGATAGTGTATACTTGGTATTTAGAGTCCTTATTTATTCAACTGATGCATATTCAGTGCTTGTCATAGAAGAGATTCTACCCAGGGTTAAAGGTATAACAATGAACAAGCTATAGAAGGTTTTTGGCCTCAAAAAGCTTGTACACCAGCAAGGGAAAGAAATAATTAGGTAATTATAAGGCATAAGAATGCTGTGATAGAGGTAGTAAAGACTGCTCTGGCAATGCACATCATGGGGTACACCCTGATCTGGGGAGTAAGAAAAGTCTCTGTTTGGAAGTGATCCTAAAAGAGAGACTAAAGGAGGATACAAGATTAGCCAAATAAAGAGTTTTCTTAGGGGTGCCTGGGTGGCTCTGTCGGTTAAATAGCCAACTTCGGCTTAGGTCATGATCTCACGGTTTGTGAGTTCGAGCCCCACGTTGGAGTCTGTGCTGACAGCTCAGAGCCTGGACCCTGCTTCGGATTCTGTGTCTCCCTCTCTCTCTGCACCCCTGCCCCCCACTCATGCTCTGTCTCTCTCTGTCTCTCAATAATACATAAATGTTAAATTTTTTTAAAAGAGTTTTTTTAGTGTAAAGGAGATAAGGCCTGCAAGTAAAAAGATAAAGACTCATGGAGCAACTCAAATTATTTAGAGCTAAACATTAAGGTTAATGTGTCAGAAGAGGATTGAGGAAATATGTAGTCCAGGCCATGTGAACAGTACTGTGAGCTTTGTCTCTGTACTGGACAATGCTTTTTTCAGCTGTGTGTGATGCTGAGCAAATGTCTTTGCCTCAGTTTCTTTATCTTTAAATAACTAAATGAAGAAATAAATAACAAAAATAGCAAAATAAAGACAAAAAGAGGATAACAACAGTACATATTTCGTAGGGATGTTTTGACTAATAAATGTGTTAATATATGCAATTCACTTAGTACTTGCTATATGATACTTGATATACAAATATTTGATTTTGTTTTCATTATTATTTTAATATAATCACTATTAATTGTTTTTATGATTGGTTTTGGGGACAACACTACATGATTTTAACTAGAGGAGTGACATGATTATACGTGAATGCTACTAAAATTACTGAGTCTATAGTGTGAACAATAAAATATAGGACAATGATTACAAGTCTCTTGTCATAATCTAGACAGGGGTTGACAATGACCTGAAAAGAAATAGTGGTGTTTCAATAGGGAAAAATGAATATATCCAAGTAATAATAAGATTAAATTATGTGTATGTTTTAGTAACTGATAGGAATAAATTGTCCTCTCTAGCTACTTAATTGAGTGACTAGAGAGAGGACAGCGAGAATCACTGAAATGGAGAGAAATGGCAGAAGGTCATATTTGTAATGGGAAGATAATGGTTTCAGTCCATTGGAGCGGCTATAACAAAACGCTTTAGACTTGGTGGAGCTCATAAACAGCAGAAATCTGCTTAATAGTTCTGGAGGCTGGAAGTCTAAGATCAGGATACCAGCATGATCTGGTGAGAATCCTCTTTCTGGCTGTAGATTAATACTTCGGTCTATGTCCTCCCATGGTAGAAGGTGGACATAAGCTCTGTAGGGTCTCTTCTATAAAAACACTAATCCCTTGGGAAGCCTCGGTGGCTCAGTCAGTAAAGCAACTGACTCTTGGTTTTGGCTCACATCAAGATCTCACGGTTTGTGAGTTCAAGCCCCACATTGGGCTCTACACTGACAGTGAGGAGCCTGCTTGGGATTCTCTCTCTTTCCCTCTCTCTCTGCCCACTCTCTCTATCTCTCAAAATTTAAACTAAATTAAATTAAATTAAATTAAATTAAATTAAATTAAATAAAAAAAACACTAGTTCCACTCATGAGGGCTCCACACTCATGACCTAAGCCCCACTTACTAATACCATCACATGGGCATTAGGATTTCAACATACAAATTCAGAGAAAGGGACAGAAACATTCAGCTTATGGCAATAATCAACTCAATTTTGACTACTTTGAGTGTGACATGGCAGTAAGAAATTAATACAAACTGTGAAGGACATTGTGTGTGTGTGTGTGTGTGTGTGTGTGTGCATGTTTGTATCCTAATTCAAGAATTATGTATTCTCCAGCTCTACAATTAACAAAGTCATGCAAATTACAAGTAGAAAGTGTTTGGATTCAGGGAGCATAGTCACTGTGTTATAGAAGGCATATCTAGATTTAGCAGATTTAGGAGATTTAGGAATGGCTGTAAGAGGGAAAAAAACAGAGTGTGGAAAATCTATCTAAGAAATTTGGTTCTAAATTAGAAATAAGACAAATATCCACAACCAGAGTGGCATACAGAAATAAAAACAAGTCTTCATACAAAAGAACTTCATGTACACTTAAATGACAATGAGAATAGAAATGACTGAATGGAATGAATGAAAGATGAAAGAAACATACTGAATGAAAGAAACATACTAAATACCACAGAGAGCAAAGGATAACCAAAGGTGTGATGCTGACAGGTGGAGATTCAGGATATAGATTGGAAGAGGAACATTTCATAGAATGGGCCCTATTTTCACTATAACATGAGGAAAGTAGAAAGGTATGGTACACATTCCTAACAACATTCTCGTGGCTCGAAGACTGTATTTCTGTCTGCTATAAACAATATCTTGTCTGTATTGCTTCATGTTCAACACAACTCTTCACAATATCCACCAAGAGATAAGGAAATGAAAACTCTTGGGCAGTTAAAACCACAATACTTTGAAATTAAATTATGCAGATTAGAAACAATGGTGTTTGCTTCATCATTTTATTCCAAAAAGTTCTACAAGCATCATGTAGAATTTGGGGCTAGATGAGTGAGAAGTTGTAGAAGTGCTTGGCAATCTGTAAATTTCACGTTAACCTACTGAATGTAAAAGGGATACAATGAATGTTGGTTTTACCTGGCCACTGCGCTCTTGCAATGCCTAAGATGTATTCAACCTTGAAATGAAGAGAGTCCAGGGTATTCAGCATCTACTAGTTAATTACCAAGACTCATAACATTGACAAACTTGTCGTTAGCTTGCATTTTTTCCCCATCCATGGATTAAAGAAAGACCAGACCTGAGAAGAAGTTACAAACATATCTTTAACAATATTGTATAACCTACTACAAGGTTTAGATTTGTACACGAAAGATGAAGACCCAGTGATGAATTTTAAATACATGTGATAGTATGTTAGGAAGACTAACGGCAACAATGAAGGGAAAAGTAAATAAGATTCGACAAAGAAAGAGTTATTGCGGATCCCACTAAAGGCCAGAAATGGAAATAAAGAGGAAGGTGCAGAATTAAAAGATGTTTAGGAGGCTTCCACACATGAGGTTTCTGATTCATTGTGACGGCTGAATTGCTACACACAAAGAAAATATGCAGTCAGTATATCCATAGATTCACGTCAACCCTGTGGGAAAGTGCTCACTGCTAATTGTAAAATCATATATATTTAACATAATCTTTAAAGGAGCCAAGGTACTTTCCTAATTTAGAACATGATAATGTGATTTAAGTTTTTGCTGGATCTCACATGATGTATGTACAATTTATCATAATGTAGGATATTGTCAGAGTAATTCAATATGAGTGTTACAGTGTTTTTGTTTGTAATTAACAAAATGAAAAATAATGCTATACATTCTGTGATTCTTACAAAGACTTCTGAGTAGTAAAGAAAAATTAAGAAAAGAGAAGTATATTTAAAATACTTAAAATAACCTATGACCATATATTAATTATGTGAAAATTAACTTTTCATATTATAACACAAAAATCTTTTATGCTATGTAAATCTTACTTATGAAATAATTACTCTATGGGGAGGATATTATGCCTTACTGCCCTTTATGAAGAAAACGGATCATTTGAATTTCAATAGAAGATGCTTTTTTAAAAACTTTCATTCTGTTGGAATAAATCTTTAAGATATAAATTAACTTAATTGTTCTTCTGTCATTCATGAAATACTTATGCTAAACTCGTAGCTTATGATGTCAGCAGAAATTAAATTATACCCTTGTGTTCAGTTGGGAATCATTTTGTAAAAAATAATCTGACATCAGAAAGTAAAAATCTTTTTCTAATGTAGGATAATTGTAGTTCATTATAAAAATGGAACAAACTGCTGACATTCTCATTTCCGAAAAAAAAAAAAAATACAGTATGTGAGAGTTTAGATGATTTAATAAAATAATGAGCTTGGAAGAGGAATGTACCATAACCTTGTCACAAATTCTCCAGGAAGTCATAAAGAATCGAGTCAAAAGAGTTTACAAATATACAGGTTGACCTATTACTATTGGTAGAAACACTTCAAACCATAAAATAATCTCAAAATATTTTATTTTGGAAAATCTGTAAAAAGTATTTTTTCTTATTTCTAGACAAAGTACTTTGAAGCTTAGTTGATGAGTCTAAAATTAAGCAAATTGAACCCAAACACCCACCTCATTTTATTTCTTATTTTATTTTATTTTATTTTATTTTATTTTATTATTTTATTTTTTACAGAGAGAGAGCACAAGCAGGGGAGAGGGGCAGAGGGAGAGAGAGAGATAATCCTAAGCAGGCTCCATGCTCAGTGTGGAGCCCAATGCGGAGCTCGATCCCACTACTATGGGATCATAACTTGTGCCAAAATCAAGAGTCAGATGCTCAACTGACTAAGCCACCCAGGTGCCCCCATTTTTCATTTTAATTACAGTATTTGTACTTTTTCTCAATCATCCTGAGGAAGCAATCGCCAAACAGTTGCCACTAAAATTGAAAGAATTTACAGTGTGCTTTTGAAAAATAGTTCAAGACATGTATATTCCTATGCTCTTTTTCAGTTGGTATATGATTAGTACTTAAGTGTCATTTGTACAGAACATTCTATGTTGGCAACATACAGAACATGAGGAATATGAAGATATTTCACCAATAAGAACTAGATAGATCGCAACATACTGCCCCTAAAAGTGCATTTCTCTTTGTAAAACATAAGATATATTTTGATTAGAAATTAATGCCTACTCTATTTTCCCCAGTTTTTTATTGCATTAAATGTGCATAACATAAAATTTACCAGCTTAGCCATTTTTAAGTGTACAGGTCAGTGGTATTAAATATTCATTATATTGTTACCATCATCCCTGTCCACCTCCAGAACTATTTTTTATCCTGTAAAACTAAAATTCTATACCTATTTAAACAATAACTCATTTGCCCCTCCACTCGGGTTTTAGTAGTCACTGTTCTATTTTCTATTGCTATAGTTTTAAGTACTGTAAACACATCATATAAGAGGAATCATATAATATTCATCTTTTTGTAACTGGTTTATTTCACTTAGCCTAATGTTCTTAAGGTTCATCCATGTATATAGCATATACCAGAATTTCTTTCCTCTTTAATGGTAAATAATGTTCCACTGTGTGCATGTGCGTGTGTGTGTGTGTGTGTGTGTGTGTGTGTGTGTGTATAACATTTTCTTATCCATTTATCTGCCAATAGACACTTGAGTTGCTTCTATGTTTTGGCTTTTGTGATTAATGCTTCTATGAACATGGGTGCACAGATATCTCTTCAAGACTACTTTCATTTCTTTTGAGTAAATACCCAGAAGTGGAATTTCTGTATCAGAGGGTTATTCTATTAATTTTCTGAGAAGGTGCCATGCTGTTTTCCATAGTGGCTATATCATTGTACATTCCCACCATCAGTACACAAGAGTTCCAATTTCTGCACAATCTCAAGAACACTTGTCATTTTCTATGTATTTTTTAATAATGGCCATCCTAATAGGTATGAGGTGGTATCTCACTGTAGCTCTTTGATTTGCATTTCCCTAATGATTAGTGACGTTGAGTATGTTTTCATGTACTTATCGTGTTTATTGGCGATTTGCATGCTTCTTTGGAGAAATGTCTATTCAAGTTCTTTGCTCATTTTGAATTGAGTTGTTTCTATTTTCGTTGTTGAATTTTAGTTGTTCTCTGTACATTCTGCTAATTGCTTGGCACATACATGATTCACAAATATTTTCATCCTTTCTGAAAATTGCCCTTTTACTCTGTTGACAGGGTCATTTATGCATATTTTTAAAAAAACTTTAATAAAGTCTATTCTTTCTGTTGTTGTTTGTGCCTTTGTTTTCATATCCAAGAAATTGTTGCCATATCCAATATGAAGATTTTACCCTATGTTTTATACTTTAGTTCTTATATTTAGGTCTTTGATCCATTTTAATTTTTGAATATAATGTTAGATAAGTGTCTAATTTCATTCTTTTGCAGGTGGATATCCAATTTTCCCAGCAGCATTTGTTGAAAAGTCAGACTAATTGAATGGTCTGACATCCTTGTCAAAAATCATTTGACCAGGGTGCCTGGGTGGTTCAGTTGATTAAGCCTCTGACTTTGACTCAGGTCATGATCAGGTCATGGATCAGTTCAAGCCCTGCGTCAGACTCCAGGCTCTGAGGTGTCAGCACAGATTTTGCGTGTGGAATCTTTAGGTTTCCTATATATAAGACCATATCATCTGTGAACAGATATAGTTAATTTTCCTCTTTCCTTTCCAATGTGGGTGCCTTTTATTTCATTTTCTAGCCTCGTTGCTCAGGCAAGAACTTCCAGCACTATGCTGAATAGTAGTGATGAAAGTGGGCATTCTTCCTTGTTCCTGATGTTAGAGGAATAGCTTTTAGCCTTTCGTTATTGAGTGCAACTCAACATGAGGTTTTAATATATAGCTTTTTTTATGTTGAGTAAGTTTCCTTGAATTCCTACTTTGTTGAATATTTTTTTATCATGAAAGCGTGTTGAATTTTGTCAAATGCTTTTTCAACATCAATTGTGTATTTTCCCATTTATTCTGTAAATATGATGTATAACATTTATTGATTTTGTGTGTTGAGATATCTTTACATTCCAATCCCACTTCGCTCAGACTGTGTAATCCTTTTAATATGCTGCTAAGCTCAGTTGAAGATTTTTATATCAATATTCATAAGTAAAATTAATCTGTACTTTTCTTGTAATGTCTATGTCTGGCTTGGTATTATGGTAATGCTGGCCTCAAAGAATGAGTTAGAAAGTGTCCTTTCTTCTTCAATTTTCTGGAATAATTTGAAAAAATTGGGTGTTATTTCCTTCTTAAACGTTTGGTAAAATTCACCAGTAAAGCCGTTTGGTCCAGGGCTTTTTAGGGGTGGGTGGTGGGAGGAAACAGATTTTTGATTACAGATTCAATTTCCTTATTTGCTATGGGTCTAGTCACATTTTCTGTTTCTTCATGATTTCGTCTTAATAGATTTTGTGATTCTAAGAAGGTGTCTATTTCATCTAGTTTGCCCAAATTGTTGATGTACAATTGTTCACAGTATTCTCTTATAATTCTTTTTATTTCTGTGAATTTGGTAGTATGTCCTACTGTCATGTCTGATTTTAGTAATTTGAGACTTCTCTTTTTTCCTAGTCCATACAGATAGAAGGTTGTCAATTTTGTTGATATATTTGAACAAACTTTTTGTTACATTGATTTTCTCTATCATTTTTCTCTTCCCTACCTCATTTATATCTGTTTCAATCTTTTAGATTCTCTTTCTTCTGTTAGCTTTGGGTTTAGTTTGTTCTTTTTCTAGTTCCTTAAGTTATAAAGTTAGGTTGCTGAGTTGAGATCTTTCTTATAACTTAATGTAAGTGTATATATATATATATATATATATATATATATATATATATATATACACACACCCTTTAGCACAGTTTTCACTGCATCTCATAAGTTTTGGAATACTGTGGGTTTTTTTTTTAATTAATATCTAAGCATTTTCTGATTCCTTTGTGATTTCTTATTTCTCCATTAGTTCTTTAAGAGTTTCTTGCTTAATTTCCACAAATTTATTAATTTTCCAGTTTTCCTTAATTTACTCATTTCTAGCTTCATCCTATTGTGGTCAGAGAAGATATTTTATATGACAGCTATCTTTTAAAATCTACTAAGACTGAATTTGTGGCTAATCATATGGTCTATCCTGGAAAATGTCCCTATAAACTTGAGAAAAATGTGTATTGTTGTTGTTACGTAGAATGTTTTGTATATTTCTGTTAAATCTAGTTCATTTATTTTGCTATTTAAGTCCTCTATTTTACTAGCTATCCTCTGCTTTTTATATAGTGTGTCAAGTATAGCATATTCAAGTTTCCAATTGTTACTGTAGAACCATCAGTTTCTCCCTTTAATTCTGTCAATTTTTGCTCTATATATTTAGATGCTCTGTTATTGGATATGTAAATGTTTATAATTGATAAATATTTTTGCTGTATGACATCTTTTATTAATATATAATGCCCTTTTATCTCATTACTTTTTTATTTCAAATCTATGTTTTGTCTGTTATGAATGTAATCTGATATGTAACCCCTGCTCTCTTTTGGTTGTTATTTGCATAGAATATCTTTTTCCATCCTTTCACTTTCAACCTTTATGTGTCTTTGGATCTAAAGTGAGTTTCATACAGATAGTATATAGTTGTATCAGTTTTTAAAAATTCATTTTGCTAGTAGATATATACAATGGAATATTACTCAGCCATTAAAAAGAATGAAATCTTGCCATTTGCAATGACATGGGTGGAGCTAGAATGTATTATGCTAAGTGAAACAAATCAATCAAAGAAAGATAAATAACATATGATTTCACTCACATGTGGAATTTAAGAAATAAAACAGATGAACATATGGGAAGGGAGCAAAGAAAAGAGAGGGAAATGAACCACCAGAGACTCTTAACAACAGAGAACAAACTATGGGTTGACAGAGGGAGATGAGTTGGGGAAGGGCTACTTGAGTGATGGGTACTAAGGAGGGCACTTGTTGCAATAAGTACTGGGTGTTGTATATAAGTGATGAATGACTGAACTATACTCCCGAGACCAATATTGCACAGTATGCTAGCTAAAATATAAATAAATTTTCTTTAGAAAGGAAAATAAAAAGAAAAGAAAAACATCCATCTAGCCAATCTCTGTCTTTTAACTGAAGGAATTAATCCATTATATTTGATTGCTGATACGCAGGTATAACAACAAAGGCTACTTGCCTCTTTGTCTGCACCTCTGATATCAGAAGAAGCAATCCGGGAACAGCGCACAGATCTTTAATATTTGGTAACAAGGTCCTTTCAGCCCAACTGGGTCTCACAAGTTGTGTGCAAACTGATTCTAGAACAAGTGCAAGGCTTCCTGCCACAGACCTGACAGGTGGGGAATAGGTTGCTGATACTAGGTTTTATTATGAAGTTGACTGAAATTAATCATAATTTACCATCCAAACCATTCCCTGGAAATTGCAAATTTTTAAAGCACTCCAGAGTTCCAAATACTGACATCAGACACACTCTGTTAGTGAAACTGTTGCTTAGGTGAAGAGAGAAATTCCTGCTGTTTCTTATTCCATCATCTTCCCAGAATCCTTCAATGTCTACCATATTACAATTATTGGGGTAACTTACCCAGACCCAACCAGCTTCACTGAAATAAAGGTATTACTCAAAACAAACTACATCTCCTTATTCTTAGTAACTCTGACAGTGTATTCTATTTAATGAGTTGTAAACAGATCACATAAAATCAAGATTTAGAAGTCTGGATTATGTTATAATTCTCTTCCTTCGGTTACTGTGCTAGAAATATTAACACTGTAAGTTATTCTAAATCTTTACATTATAAGTTATTCTAAATTTAATCACTAATATTATTCAATGTAGTGATTTTAGAATTTGATATTTGAAAAACAATTTACTAATTCATATGCTTTATTCTAGAGTTTTGATTCTCTGTTGAATTTTTATACACTCAAAATATATTATTATTTTATGTCAATGTTTAGATACACAAATGTTATAAATATGAATGTTAAGAAAATATCTTAATGTTGGTGGTGTCCTTTTAGTGTGTAGATGAGTATGCTTTTAGTACCACTGTAATAGCGAAAATTTGGAAACAAAATCTTCTAGAAACAGAGATATGTATAAATAGATTGGGACATAATTGAAATAGATGGGAACTACCTTGAAAATTAGTAAAAACAACAACATTCAAAAACATGGATGAATCTTTATAATATAATATTAAATAGTAAAATAAAATTTTATTAATATGATTTTATTTATATTGAGTTTAAGATGACTAATAGTAGATAATATATATTTTAGTAATCCATTTAGCTTATGAAAGCACATGTTGTGTGTGTGTAGACATATATGAATATAAGGAGCATGATAAAAAATTAAGGACAATTAAGAAGTAATTATATCTTCAGTAAAGGAAGGCAGGTTGATAAGATGGAAGAGAAACTCATAGGTAGCTGCAATTTAGTGGCATTGTTTTGCTTTTCACGTTTGGTGATGGGTTAAGAACTACTTACATTCATCATTAAAATAAAAGTAAAGATGGTTATACTTGGAAAAATTGTGGCGTTGAGATAGCAGCTTTAGAAATAACTTAAGTCCCTCAAAATCCAGACATTATAGAAGAACCTACAAGCTTTTGACTTAAAAACTATATTAATTAAGACAACAAACTAATAGCAAGCAAATTGGCAGGATAGCCTAGACCTAAACCATAACCACAAGAAGAATCATTCTTTGAGAATTGGAGAAAATCTAAAATACATTACAACCACAAAGAGATATTGTTTTACAAACAACTTTGAAATTCTTGAAAGACTGACAAAACCTAGTTATCTAGGAGGAAAAGGTATCTTCATGAATTGCTGTTCTAATGAATATCAACATAGAAAACTGTTTTATATATCAAGTAAGTTTTGACTTGCACAGGTCTTTTTCGACTACGATGGAGTTACATCTGGATAAACCCATCGTAAGTTGAAAATACCATAAATCGAAAATTCATTTAATATACACCTAAGCTACCAAACATCATAGCTTAGCCTCGTTTACCTTCAAAGTGCTCAGAACACTTACATTAGCCTACAATTGGGCAAAAATCATCTGACACAAAGCCCGTTTTATAGTGAATGCTGAAAATATCATGTAATTCATTGAATACCGTATTGAAAGTGAAAAACAGAATGCTTGTATAAACACAGATTGGTTATAAACATATAGGTTGTTGAAACTTGTGATCATGTGGCTGACTGGGAGCCGCCCAGAATTGCTAGAGTGTCCTACAGTTGATTACTAGCCTGGGAAAGATCAAATTTCAAAATCTGAAGTACAGTTTCTACTGAATGCAAATCACTTTCACACCATCACAAAGCCAAAAGGTCCTAAGTCAAATTATCATAAATTGGGAGACCATCTGTATTTTCTTTGACCAAGTTATCACATTCCTAAATATATAGATTAGGTTAGGAATCTTAAAGTGGGTCCATACCCCTGAGATTTTAAGAACTTCCAAACAGTTGCCAGGCATAAACACATATGGACACATTTCTAGAAATTCAACTTTCCTATATATTTAGTTCTAAAATCTATTGGCATGATAAACGGACATTATTCTTTGTATGACCACAGGTTGTCCCTGCACCCCTTCTTATATCTACTCTTGATCCTTCAACAACAGTCATCTTCTCTTTGAGAAAAGAAAGTCATGCTCCTCATGTATCTGGAATCTTACCATGGTGCCTTGCCAAACAGAGTGATAATGGAAAGATTGATTTTGGAGCAGTTTTCTTTCACGTTTTCTCAGGGAACCAAAAACCTCCATTACAGCTTTCTATCTTTCTTTTTGAACTAAAGTAATGTCTTAGTAAAGCTGTTTTCTTAAAAATATAAGTGGGAAGATTTCAAAGGAAATCAAATGTTTCAAGATTGTTTGGATGAAATGTGCAGATTAAATTTTTACTTGATATCTTTCAGAAGCAGTGTGCATAAACACCATTAAGTATCTATCCCAATTAGTCACTCATTCACTGAGTTTACCCCAGGCTATGGCACTGTATCAAATAATGCCAAGGATCAGTTTCTTTTAACAACATGGATTTCTTTATCTTTTTCTCACTCTACTTATTGACTGGTTTGCTACAGGTGCAGCTACATGCCACATACCTTCTTCAGTCTAGAAATAGATTGAAGAAACACTCATATTTGTGACATGTCATTCCTACACGAGAGGGAAAAAACAAGAGTGTATGGAACTCTTCAATGTTTCTTAAAGTTTCTATTTGGAACTGGCCTGCCTTGCACTGCTGATTCATCAATCAGTCCAAAGACAGTTCACAGCCAAGCCTAATGCCAATAGCATAGGGAAGCACAGAAAGTCACACATCAACAGGTAGGAATGTAAAATCCTTTTTGAGAACAGCAGTGAGTAGTGGGAAACAAGAATACATCCTACCACACTTATGTTATCATTAAGTCATTTAATAGGTTTTACTTATCATTAACAAACAGTAAGAGTATCAAATATGTAAGAATTTGTTAAGAATGTTGAACTTCTCCTTGTCCAAATAATTGTATACAGTTTATTAAATACACTTATGTGCAAAAATGTAAAGAATCTGAAAAAGGTATGATGTAGGACTCCGACTCCTTAATAAGGGCATATTAAGGGGCACCTGGGTGGCTCAGTCAGTTAAACCAGGTCATGATCTCACAGTTCGTCAGTGGAGCCCTGCATTGGGCTCTGAACTGACAGTGCAGAGCCTGCTTGGGATTCTTTCTCTCCTTCTCTCTCTGCCCCTCTCCCGACTCGTGCTCTTTCTCTCTGTCTCTGTCTCTCTCTTTCTCTCAAATATAAATAAACTTAAAAATTAAAAACAAATAAATAAATAAGGGCATGTCAAAAATATTGAACCAGGGTGGCAATGAAAGAGTTTTTGTGTTCTTGACTAGATTTACTTCTGTCTTATGTGTTTTTTTTTGTTGTTGTTACTGTTCCACGTTATTTTCTAGTTCTGAAACCTTTGTTGTGTGCTTTATATTTTTGCTTTTTGATTTTTTCCCCTCAAAATACAGGGTTAGCAATGGATCTTTATCAGTTGTTTTGTTCAGAATCTTCTGCCTCTAATATGTGATACCAAATACTGTCTATGGCTATGTAATGAGTACTACTATTCTGTCTCACTAAATTGAATCCTCCACATCTATATTCTCTTTGATCCCTTACTAAGGTAGCTACATTTTCTCTACGGAATCACTTTCTTCTTTATGACATGTGTGAGTATGAAGGTTCAAAACCTTTCTTTATAAAATGGAGAATAAACAAAAAATGGAGATTGTCACACCAAGGAATTCCTGTGCCAACCTCTTAGATGTTTCCTAGAAGCAGCAGCTCAGAAATAGCTCGGGACTCGCTGTTCCCACACCGCTTGCACATAGCTGTGGAAGTCTCAGGTTGTGTGTGCTAAAGCCCTGCCAATCGTGAGACAGGTTACAGGAATAATAAATCAAAGGCAATTAAAATGACTTCTAAAATTATATAGAAGACCTTTGTTTCTAAAGTTTAAAAATATATATATAAACCTAGCTTACTCATTGTGGTTCTTGTGTATTATCTACTTTGATAACAAGTCTAATGTGATTCTGATGTTTTTTCAGCAATTTTGACTCAATTTAATGGCGGTAATGCATACGGTAAAATTATAATAACTGCTAAACCCGGACAACACTTTCTCATTATAACGAAACTTACTTAGTAGTAAAAATATAGGAAATAACCTGTAACCCTATCGTGCTACTGCTAAATGCTATATTAAATAATTTGTATCCATGGTAAGAATGGAGTTATTCCGTACCATGCTTTATATTTCTATGAGTATATAATTTTTTTAATGTTTGCTTATTTTTGAGAGAGAGAGGGGCAGAGACAGAGCATGAGTCGGGAGGGGCAGAGAGAGAAGGAGACAGAATCTGAAGCAGGATCCAGGCTCCCAGCTGTCAGCACACAGCCGAGAGTGGGGCTGGAACTCATGAACCACGAGATCATGACCTGAGCTAAGTCAGGCCTTAACCCACTAAGCCACCCAGGCGCCCCTCAACATAATTTAACTTATTCAAGGAAAACATGATTTTCTTTAAAAAAACTCTCATTTTTTAAAGAAAAATGTCATATCGCTTAGCATAAAACAAGCAAAAAAAGGAGGAATGATATCTAAGTTCAGTATATGAGCATTGAATGTTCTCACAAAAATTAAAATTTTAAAGCCTATCTAAAATCTTTATCACAGTATCAATATCAATTAAGAAAATGGCTGACATTACATTGCATAATTGAAATCAAACCTCACAATAATGAATAAATGGACTCTATTAGAAGCTCCCTTGAAAATTCTACACATTTCTACTTAAGAAACTGTAGTATACCTTTGTTCTAGAGCTGCCATTTTTCAAGGACAAGCGAAAGTATTCAAATGTATAAAAATCTCTGAGGGGATTCGTAATTTCTTGCATATATCAATGAGTAATTACTAAATTTGCCTGTTTTGCGCACCCATGCCTAAATTCAGTGCCTTACAGAGGCTGTAGTTATCTCTCCAATGTGGATCTGTGTGACACAAAGATCTGGGGATCCAAACCAAGCAGAACAGCTCAGCCTTATACACACAACTAACACAGTCAGATGCATCCAAGTGAAGAAAAGGGTAGAGTATATCTAGGGAAAATATTGTTTTAAAAAATAATCCTGATGCTGAGCTCACTCCTGCTCATGCCCACCTGGGAGAAAAAAATGGTCACATGACTACACCCAAGTGAATACAAGCTGGAGAATGTAGTCTCTTCCTGGGCGGCTGTGTGCCAAGAAAAGCAGGGCAAAGACTTGGGAGAGATGGGGGGACAGCTATAAAGCTGGCCATGGGGAACAAATATTCTTCCGCCAAAGTAATGAAAAACTAAAGGCATGAGAAACCTATCTCTTACCACCAATATTATACTTAGAAAGGATATTTGGTATTTTTTAAAATAATGATAATGATGATGAAGTTTTAAGACCAATTTTTGTCTTTTAATATTTCTTCAATTGTTACAGCGGAAACTTTATTCACAAGGTGACCTACATTCTGTAGTGATTACGGGCAAGAACGCTAGCATCAAATTACCAAGGACAAAACAGACCCAGTAACTAGCAACATGGTACGGGAAAATATTCACATTTCGTCTTCAAAAGTCCTTCAAATTTTTGAGTCAGGTTTTCATGCACTTCCCATCAAAGAAAATTCTCTGTTGGCATTCCGATTTAAATTGCAAAATATATTAATTTCATGAGAAATGACATGTTTATGATATAATTTCCCAACTAGTAACGTGATAGGCTGATATTTTGGGTTTTATGCCCTTTCTTAAATTGTGAGGTTTTTTTCTCACTCTTACGCTCTTCTGTTTTACTTATTTATAGGTTTTATTATTATAGGTTTTATAATTTTATTGATTGTTTGAGTTTTCAATGGTTGTTTTCCATTTCCATTTATAACTATTAATTCCAAGTATAAGAAATAAAAGCTCATTAAAAACCCTTGCCAAATGTTCTCAATATGTGTAATACTTTATTTGAGCTTTACCATTTACCTAGACATGTAATTTTGTCCATGTCTCAATATTTGGGAATTTTATTTAGTTTTCTTTCCAACCACAATTGTCTTGGATATTTGAAATAAGGTTCTATAATTACCGTGGTCCTATTTTACAGTTATCTTATTGGTGATTATATTTCACTGGCTTAATTTCTAATGAATTAAAGCATGTTATCTGACAAGAGATACATTTTTGATCAAGTGGGCTGGTGCAAAGGTGGGGAGTCGATGAGAAATTCTGCTAAGATGTATGTATTTGTAGAGCAAGGTGGAGAGGCTACCATTGTCAGGAGTTTACAAGTGAAACCTGGGAGTATCAGTCATCTCTTAGGTACCTTGAATACTTTCCCATCATGTCTCTCTCTAACATCAATGTTGGATGACCACTCTGAAGGTGAATTGCAGGGATCTAGTGAGGATAGCTACATCTGTGTAGTGCTAAGGTGCTCTCACATCTGCTGTTAGGATTTCACAAGTTGTGTGAAAAATTATGGTCCTGGGGAGCCTTGCCGGCTCAATCAGTGGAGCATGTTACTCCTGATATTCAGGGTATAGGTTTGAGCTCCACATTGGGTGTAGAGATTACTTAAAAATAAAATCTTAAAAAGAAAAAAAAATCCAGAAAATGATGGTCCTTTCCCTAAGCTCTATCAATAAGGCAAACCTTTCTAATGACATTATTTGGTGTCAAGGTCAGGTTAAGCTTATTTTCCTTGCTGAGATATCACAGTGGAAAATTAAAGGGGAGAGAGAATTATGAATGTGAGCTTAGTCCAAAATATTCCCTTAAATAGTTCTACTGATTGTCTTCTTTTTAAAAATTTGCACACAGAATAAAACAAAAAAAGGGAAAAATGGTTTCATCTTATTTACAGAGAACACAAGACAGAAATTGACACTTTTGGAGAAAACTTGTTTCAAAAATCAAACTTGTGCTTAAATATAAATATGCTCTAAAATACCTAATAATTTACTATCAAAGAAATAATTCTTTTAATATATACATTTTTACTTTATATAAAACTGTAGTTTTTTTCTTATTTCAGACATGTATTTCAACATATGTGTATGTGCGTGTTTGCATTTATATACTTAAGGTATTGATTAAAAAATAAGCTCTATTTAAATGAATAACAACAGAATATATACCAAAAACTAGGGAAAATTTTAAGTTTAAAGAAAGTTGAGGATAAAAACAGGGAGATAATTTTAGCAAGTAAAGATGAGTTATATTTTGCTGTAGTAAGTACTAACCCCAAATCTGCTTATTTTTTTTTAATGTTTACTTATTTTTGAGAGGCGGACAGGGGCAGGGAGAGAGGGACAGAAGATCGGAAGTGGACACCATGCTGCTGAGAGCCTGATGCAGGGCTCAAACTCACGAACCATGAGATCATGACCTGATCCGAAGTTGGACACTTAACCAACTGAGCCACCCAGGCTCCCACCCCAAATCTGTGTTTTAAAACAAAGATATATTTCTGGCTCACAGTGCATATACAATTCAGGTAGGTATATATTCTGTGTTGTTCTCTTTTTAGTAACCAGATTCTGAGAGCAACCTATTCTAGAAATATAGCCATTGATTATGGAAGAAGGAAAGGTAGGACACACCTAACCCTGTACTGACTCTTCAAAATTCTACCAGAAGGGATAATGTGCTTCCAATTGCATTTCACTGGATAAAGTAAATCACTTAGCCAAACTTAATGTCTGGGGAGTTGGGAAGTACAATCTTACCTCATACTTGGACGTAAAAAAGAAAAAAGAAAAGAAATGTTTGTACATAGTACTAATGCCTCCACCCACCCCTCTTTCAATTTATGAAATACCCTTTAATTCATTTTCCTTTTCTCATTAAAAATACATTCATCTAAGAGAAGGAGAGAGAGAGAGAAAGAAATTAAGAAACAGACTCTTAATTATAGAGAACAAATTGATGGCGAGGAAGAGGCGAGGAAGGTGTAGGATGGGTTAAATTAAGGAAAAAAAAAGTACACTCATCCCCTCACAGGGGAAGAAAAACAAAAATTCCTTACATGATGGTATGAAGCACTGTATCATGGATTTTCATGTAATTAGAGAAATAGAAACACTATAACAGTAACAGAAAGTACCATGTAAAATGGTCCCAAAGTCCTGCTGAAGAGATATTGAGGGGACGTCTACCCTGGCAATAAAAATAAATAATAATAATATCATATTTCTTGAGTTATTTTTGTACCTTGAAAGAGCAACATGGTTCATTTATCTCTGTAGATTTTTTTTTGTTCCACCCTCTGTGTGAGTCATCTTCCTTCATTGCCATTTTTGCCACAAAGTAATCAGACACTGGAAAATTTGCCTTTCTTAACTGCTGAACAATTTTATGAGTTCATTTTTTGCCTACAGATAATGGGTGACTCCAGGGCCATTTTAATCCAAAAAGCCATAGTCTCTTTTATTTATTTATTTATTTTAATTTTCAAGGGAGAGGGAGAGCATGAGAGCCAGACAGAAGGACGGAGGGAGAGAGAGAGAGAGAGAGAGAGAGGAAGAGAATCTTAAACAGATTCCACATTCAGCACGTACCAGAGATTAGTCCCACAACCCTATCTCTTATAGATACAAGATTTGAAGACAGGATGTCTGAGAATTTTCCCACAACTTCAATAGCATCAATCTGTAGATCCAAGAAATTCTATGAAGTTGAGACATGATAAAATTTAAACACATTACACACACATGCACACACGCACACAGACACACACTTAGTATTTCTTTGTAAAATTTCTATATTAAAATGTAAGTTAATTAATGTTACAGCAATAATTGTTCAAGAGAATTCATTTAAAATGAAATTCCAATCTTTCAGAGTTTCTTGTTTGTTAAAGAACATTTATTTCTGTGAACATTTAATATATGAGTTAAAATTTATTTTTGATAACCTTACATATGTTTTTATTTGTTTTCATCTTTTCTATATTTCAAATACTTAGTTTATTGTTTACTAGAAAATGAAAGAAAAAAGCTCTTAAACTGAGTTTTGGTAGAGGCAATTTATTTTGCTTAATCATCCCTGAAACCTAATTGAAAACTGTAAAAAATAAGTCAGTGATGGAGAATATTTTAATTTGTAGTTTGGGGTAAACATCAATTGATTACAAAGAAAAAATCTTGGAGATAACTTGTGCATTAAATGGGAAATACTACATAATGCTTATTTATGTGCAGATAGTTTCTTTTTTTAACCCCAAGAGTATATGTTACATAAAGCTACATATTTAAAACAAATATCAAATAGCATTTTCTAATAAATCTTTCAGTATATAAACCTCTTATTAAAGTTTAATATGTCTCTTTTTGATATAAAGATGATATGGACTTAATTTCTATGAATATATTTGAAGACTGGTTCATATTTGTACACTCATAAATTAAGTAACATCATCTAAATCTGTTAAAAGTATTACAGAACTTTGTTATTCCTGTGAATGACATAACAGTCAACACACAAAATAAACAGTGAATACTTCATTTTCTAAGACAGTCTAAGTATACTGTCATAAATTCAGTGCTTTAAAACTAGCGATCTGAAATATCATTGATATGTTCTTTAAGTAACTTTAATTTGATGGCTATTAATACAGTTTTTTTTAAAAAAATAACGTATAATATAAGCACGTATTTACCTTTACCTTTCATCATAGAATTGAGGTCCTAATTACAGTCTTTCATAGAAGTATCATTAAAAACCATACATGTTCTCAAAAATGTTTAAATTTTGCATGCAAAGATAACTCCAAATATCTATAAAAAGGGACTATTTGCACATTGGCAAGAGCAATGAAAAAGAGCTTGTAGAACGCTTTCATTTTCTGACTGCCATTGTGTGTGAGAGGGTTTGAGTGCTTTCCAAAATTTGTCTGGGTTGCCAGGCCTGTCAGATATGTTTGCTAGAGTTTGGAAAGGAAATCTACCATGTTCTGCATTCTTGGCATTAGCATCAAGAAAGTTTTAGAGAATATATTTTGATCTACTGCTATATATTTCAAGTTTTGGTAACAGCAATTTCAAGGAAAAAACTTTAAGTGAAAGTAACTGGTAATTTATATCTATTTGAACTTCAGCACCATTTCCTAGGATTTCCTCTTTTTACAAACATACTTGAAGGTTAATATTATTTATTAACACTACTGTTTTGGCTTCAAATAATACACTTACTCGCATTCCTGTGTTTAAATGCTGCACTTCACAAATGCAAGTTGTATGGCAGATACGGCCTGGACATCAGCTTTTATGCTGAACTGACTAATGAACTGTAGTATTAATGAATAAAATACAAATTATTTTCATGATTAGTGATAACATTGGCTTATTACTCCCAATGTGTCCCCCTGATTCTGAATAAATTCATAAAATTAAAAGGGTTACTAATAAAATAATATTCAATATAATTAATCACATAATATACTTGATTAAAATTCATAGAAAATAATTATATAGGTTAGAACTATAAAAATAATTTACTCAATCATTTTGCCTGTTTTGGCTGAGCTACAAAGTAAAGTATGTAGAAGACATAAATCTATGATTCTTGAGTGTTAAAAATTGTCTAACATTCTTCTTTCATTAAAGATAAAATGAATTGCATAAGGGAACTCTGGAGAAGGTCAAAATCATACATTTTGAGGAACTAGAACTAATTTTAACTTAGAGTGATATTATCACCAACTGGATATTCAAATCTGTATTTCACATAGACATTTAGATTTTCATTTCTACTTAAGCTTCCATATCAGTCCATTACCTTTAGTAAGAAGGGTCAAATCCATTAACTTGGCCAACTCACATAGAACCATTCACATAAAACTACCAAGACAGAATTTTTTTCTACCTTAAAATTTTTAGTGCACTAAAAGAATAATATAGCCCACTAAGGAATAATCCAGGCCTTTCTGTTCTGTTAATAAGAATAAATTTTTGTAATTTATGTTTTATTGCTTAAAATAGAGATAGAAAAACTAATTTACTGAGGATCTATCTCCTATGTATCATCTATCTATCTATCTATCTATCTACCATCTCTCCATCTATATATCATCTATCCTCACATTCCCTAGCTTATGTGAGTATTGCTGGCAGATAGCTCTTACCCATCAACAACTTTCACTGATTGCCTCCTTTGAAAGGAGCACCCTTACTGAAGGTCATGCTCCCTTCTCATGGTGGTCTGCATTCAATGACTGATCTATTGCAGGTAAAAACTCCTTGCTTCCTTTCTCCTAATTTGGGATAACTTTGTAGGATCATTCCCAATTCAGAATTCCTTACAGAAGCCTCCATTTGAAAACTCTGTCTCAGAGATCCCAGGAAATTCTACCCACAATAGAGGCCAAAACTTTTTAGTGCAGAACCAAACCTAGAACATAATAAAGCACATGAGTTCTCAATGACTATTTGCAAGTGACCAATAAAGAGCTTTATCTCTACACCTAAGAACAAACACACTGGAGCATGCTTTCTATTTGTTTTATGTTTTTTGTTTCTGTTTTTGTTTTCTTATTGTTTTTGCATGATTCTGGATACATATTCAAAAGTCAGCTACAGACTTACAGAGACCAAATGAGATTGTTGGTAATATTGCATAGAGTAACACTTTGTATGTCCTCCTGAATAACAGTGAAATTACTACTATAAAATGGAAGATACCTTGATGTTTTGATTAATTGTCTTATAAAAATACAGATGCATTCTTTGAAGCACATGCTATCACAACATGTGATCCTATCGAAAGGTACTAGAAAATGTCATAGTGACATGTAAGCATACTTTAGCGAAAAAGGCAAATTTATATTTTAGTGATTGAATTATGACTTTTCTCTGAGCACTCAAAATACTATTTGGCTGAGTCATTAAAGTGATGTCAAATTTTTATTATTCTGAAAAGTAGCTCTTCATTCCAGCTATATAAAATATTTAGAAACTAAAATACATACTCTTTCCCAAACTCCAAAGTACTCTAATGGGTATTTAAAAATGCCTCTGACTAGGTAATTTCAAATATTATGTTACAAGTGCCGCAGATATTATTTGTTAACATAAACCCAACCTATTTTAAACTAGTTAAGTGTGTATTGTATATACATAATAATATTTTCTTAAATTCTGGGAAACCTATATGAAGAGGCTTAATGTTTTCTACACCATTCTAGATGCTAGGGATGAAAAGATGAATAGGACATAGTACTTGCTTTTAAGAATCTCATCAATCCATTAGGTAAAACTCAACAGACTAGTATATTGAGATTGAGTGGGACTTATTGGCTTCCTATTTCTCCCTCCTCTAGAGTCAAGTATAAATTCAGATTATGGTTAGGTACTGACACTCTTTTAGCATTAAAAAAATCATACTGAAGATGCCCAATTATTAAACTGTGAAGTATTTAAAGACGCCTCATCTTCCTCAAGATAACACACCATCAGGGCAAATTCACACGCAGATGCATTTTTCCCACGTTTCTTTCTCTATTCCATATGATTGAAAGAAAGCTGAGTGTGTAAGAAAACAGGCACCAAATATAAGAAAAAGTAAGGTGCCGGTGGCCAGGGCTCAAGTGGATGTAAATGAACTAAGGAGGAGGAACAGGAGAAGGAAAAGTACAAGAACAAGAATATGCTCTGTGATTCTCCGTGGTATGTTCACAGAAAAAGGGGGGAAAAAAACAAAAACAAACAAACAAACAAAAATGAGGTCCTGACCAGGGAGGGGAAATGGTGGTAGTGATGATAATAGAAAGGGGCAGACAAATCAATATCGATCACTTAAATATTCTTATTGTGTCTTTAAAAGATTGTGGTATACATTTCAAACCCAAACTAAATAAATGTGGTTTTGTTTTGCTACATTCTTACAGATTCTGTGGATTTTACTTAAAGAAATTCTGGCTGGGGCACTGAATGTACCACCCTCATCCTGGCCATAATGGTTTCCTTGTGGCATCACCAAATGATTCTGTAACTTCTATCTAACTGGTTAGTATGAAGTGATAAGAGAACACATAAGAAATAAATAAATTCAACTTGAAGGTTTAAGCAGAACACAGGAAGGGAAGAAAACATATAGCTGGGCCTTCAAGGAGAACTCACCATTTACTACTTAAACAAGGTATATAGTAAAAATATATCTCATGCAGAAGATTAGGCATGTGTGAGAGAGGTCAGAAAGTGTTTTCCAGAAATACCAATCATCATGACTGTAGGGAAAACTGAGTACTCTAAGGCTGCAGTATCTGGGAATGATCATTTGGTGATGAGTTTAAAGGGCAGACATTTCCAATTACTTGGGTGGGCAGGGTTTAGGCTATCAGAAACTCTAGATCAGTCACTTCCCCTGCTATGTTCTTAATGTCTGTGTCCTCCTCGCCACCAAAGTTCATACATTGAAGCTCTAATGTTTAATGGGAGGCAATTAAGTCACAAGGCTTAAGTGCTCATGAAAAAGATTAATGCTCTTATAGAAGAGGTCCCTAGAGCTCCCTAGAAACCTTCCACCATGTAAGGATACAAGGAGAAGTCTATGACTTGTCATCTACGGCATCCTTCTGAGAGGCTAGTTTGAAATCTGGTCTGATGGCAAATCTCCTGAGTCAGTACAGACAGTGGATGCAATGAGGATTAATTCATTTCTTGAGACAAGAAGCACAGAGTAAGGCCCAGGAGTAAAGGACAAGCACAGAGTGTTCCACTCCCTATTATGGATACAAAACCTGTGTTGCTAATGAAAACTTTTTGTTCCACGTGCCCAAAGAACACTATACTAGGATGACCAACAGGATATTTATGAAGAGTTGGGAAGAAAAGGGTAGAATCTATGGAAAGTGTCCCTCTAGAAGCAATACTGAATCTCTGGTTCCATATATTTCATAACACTCTTGACACATTTGTGTTACAGAACTGAGCAAAGGCTCAGGAATAGGAAGCAACAAATGTCATTGAAAGGAATTTTGAGTTAGGTTAAATTCAATAATATACTTTCAATTTCAAACTAAAATTACTGAATCAAAGTAAAATTTCATTTCTCTTTTTGAAAAAATAAGTACTAAGGTAGCCAGCCCAGGGATTAGATGATGGTAACCATCCTGATTCCAACTTTCTTTTCCACCATTCCAGTGCCTGGCTGTCTTCCTCAGGTTTACCTCATGATTTGAGATGACTGCAAGTGTCCAGTCATCACATCAACATAGCAAATTGGAAGATGGAAGAATAAAAACATAGCAAAAAGTCATAATCTGGTAGAAGTAGCAATTTTAATACAGATGCTTTGGAAATGTCACATATATCCACCTGCATCTCACTAGTAATATAAATAGAAGATTACACCTACTTTTAAGAGAAACTAGAAAATGCAATCTTTATTCTGAAAATCAATAAGCCCAATTTACCAAATTTAGTAGCTAATTAGCAGTCACTGACACTGAAGAGATGTGGGATAGGGATACAAAACTGAAGGGTTAAAACTGTGAATAAGAATCCCTTGAACTCTAAATTCATTCTGTTATTTTGTGTAGCACATAACTGTTTCTTCTCCACTATGATAGGGTTTGGAATGTTCATTCTATAAAGATTTTGAAAATCAGATTTTCTATAATGTGGACACCAGTCAGACGTGAGAGCCATGGCATGCTGACACACTGAAGCAGCAGGATTGAATGAAAGCCTACAAATAGAACAGTAAGACATCCAGGGATTTTCCTTAACTTAGTCTCCTTTTCTGGAGAAATGGCCAGCCCACAAAGAAAACCCACCGAGACTGACATTAAAATGTGCTTCTTAAGACATGGTTTACTTCCTATTATCTCCTAATTAGTCCCAACAATTAATAAGTCCCCTTCCAAATATGCAAAGTTTAAAATAAGCTTTTTAGATTCTAATATTATCTGACAGCCAAGGATCATCAGTCCGGGACAAATCTCTAATAAGTGATAACAAACACAAACAAAATAAACAAAAAAGAAGTCCTCAAATGAATATGAGGCAATAAAGGACACAGGGGACAGGTTCATGAAACTATGAATAGTATGTTTAAAAGAGTAGAAGATATTGCATCCCATGAAATATGAAGAGAATATAGGTGCATTCCAAAAAAGCAAATGCAAAAAAAATATATAAAATTGTTGTAAAAGTGACATCCCTTGAAACTTTATTCTCCATACCTTTCCCCATTTTCCCTTAGTCCCACACAATATCATAAGCCTCATTTATCAGTGCCCAGTCTAATCACTTGGCTCACATCCTATTCCAAGTCCACCAGCATCTCTTGAAGAACTAAAAAATAAAATAATAAAATAAAATAAAATAAAATAAAATAAAATAAAATAAAATAAAACAGAAACAAATGTATTTCCTGTGGGGAGCAGGGAGACCATGATGGACTGGAATATTTTAATAGAATCTCATGAATATAATAAATGAAATTCTTTATAAAACATATTTTTAAAACATCTTTGGTGAGAAATGAAGAAATGACAAGATATTAAGGAATTACCAGTTCAGGATTTTAGTGAAGGCAAGAACTGAGGAAGGCATGAAAAGCACTGAATCTACAGTTGCCTGATAGCACTTCCTGTTTTGATAAATTCCTGGGACCAGAACAACAAGTTTGAATCCCAGGGCCTAAGTAGAGAGTGTAATAACAGACCCAATGCTGTCACCAGCTACACCCCAAAACCTGGCCTTTATTGCCCCCTGCTCGTACTCACTAACCTCTGTCTCATATTTTCCCCTAAGCTCTTCTTAAAATAGTAGAAGATATTGCATTATTTACATAATGCACAAGGCATGTTTCCTTAAGGCTCATGTGAGACCTTACACATTCCTCTACATAGGGTGACAAGGCCTCCCTATTTAAATATGCATCCTAATCCTAAGCCAAAGGAACCCATTCACCCTCTCTCAGGGAGTCATGGCTTTGGAAGCCATTCCCCATGATCTTATTTGCTGCAAATGTCTGTGCAACAACTCAAACTGGTGCAGCTTCTGATTCACCAAGGAGCAAACTCACATTGGTTCAGTTTTCCAATGCTAACTCAAAAAAGATAAACTCTCAGTGAAGGGAAAATAAAAAACCATCCTTCCCATCTCCACTTTCAGGGCATGGCAAATAAATTTTCCTTGATATTGAGTATGTAGGGGAAGAGGAGATGGATAAAATATACCACTTAACCATCCACTGGTTAAAGAAAAAAAATATATACTGGAAATTAGAAAATACTTTCAACTGATTGATAAGGAACATACATGTTGAGAGATTCATATACACAGAGAAAGAAAGACTGAAAACTGGCAAAACATGAATCTCAAGAAATTAGAACAGTGAGATAAACGACAAAAAGTTAATTAAAAAAAGAGCTTTTGGAAAAGAAGTATATTTTCTGATAGAAACATAGTCAACTTCAGAAACACAGTTTTGCTTTGTGTTAATGAAGTTTATATAAAACATATGGCAAGAAAGCTGTTTCACAAACTTCTTTTTCTTTAAAGATTGGATCAAAGTGGAAGAATTTTGATAATGCACTTTGGGCCAGGAGGAAATCCAATAGGGACAATTTTAAAATTAGGCCACAGCTAAAAGCATATCGGTAGGGTAAACTTAGGAATATAACATACCTGTTTGTTGTGCAGATAAATCACTGGAGTTGGACCAGATTAGGAGTCCATTATTTCCCCTCCTATTACGCACCCGTAAAATATGAACCCAATACATCAATAGCATAATTACCTGTAAGTAAGTGACTATTATGCCTGAGCACTGGGGTAGGGTGAGGGAAATGGAGTAACTAACATCACAACACAAAGAGAGAGGAAAGGGAGAGAGAGTCTGTAAAGCGCAAAAGCATGTTGTAGAAATAAAGACTACACATGGTGTAGTCTCATAGTCTAGACTAAAGGCCATTTCACCACTGAGTTTTTTTGTTTTTTTTTTTTTTAGCATCAATTGAATAAAGGAGAGGGGCCACTCTCAAATTTCCATCCCTTCAACACTAAATGGGTTATACTACGAAAGTTAAATCAGAAAGAACTATTTATATTCTCTGATTAGAAGAGACTTGCTAACAGTGTGAACACTTTTTGTTTTGTAATGGACTTTACTATACACTCTTTCCACAATTAAAGGAGATTTTACATATATAAACCAGTTCTTATTTTCTTATTACAATGCAATCACTATTAATTTAGGTAGAATTTTACTTGTATGTCTAAATAATAGGACAGCTCTTTCTATAAGAAGATTGACTGCTGGAGTGGATTAAAAGCTTTCAGAGAAATCCCCTGCTCATTTATATTAGAGTCAGAGAATTTGATTTTCCTTCCAACAGAAATTGCTGTTTTATCCAGTTTGTGTTTCTAAAGGGCATCCTAAAATATCGTTGATTTTATGCTATTCAACTGTTATGAAACATTTATCCAGCTTAATTTTATAGCTTACTTTCTGATCTCCTCCAATATTATTTTCCCTTTCAAATTATAACAAAAGTCTTTTTAGCAAAATTTTATTATCATATGATCTTCTATAAACTATGGTATTTTATATAGTTAAACTATGCATTTATTCTTTTTCTTTTTTTTTTTTCTTTTAAAAATTCCCTGTTTAGAGGGGTGTTTGGTTCATTCAGCAGAGCATGTGACTCAATCTAAGGTTCATGAGTTCAAGCCGCACATTGGGCGTAGAGCTTACTAACAAAAAAAGGTCCTATGTACAAATTGATTTCATGTATGAAACATCACTTCATGTTTCTTCAGAATGCATATTTTGTAATTATTTGAAATTATTTTTTAAGTTCATTTATTTATTTTGAGAAAGAGAGAGAGAGTATGCGCAAGTAGGGGAGGGAGAGAGAGAGAGAAAAAGAGAGTACCCCAAGCAGGCTCTGTGTTGTTAATGCCAGAGCTGACTCAGGGCTCCATCTCAGGAACCAAACTGTGAGATCATGACCTAAGCTGAAATTAAGAGTCAGATGCTTAGGGGTGCCTGGGTGGCTCAATCGGTTAAGTGTCTGACTACGGCTCAGGTCACAATCTCATGGTTTGTGGGTTTGAACCCCATGCTGGTCTCTGTGCTGAGAGCTCAGAGCCTGGAACCTGCAGCCTGCTTCAGATTCCATGTCTCCCTCTCTCTGCCCCTCCCCTACTCGAACTCTGTCTCCTTCTCTCTCTCTTAAAAAATAAATATTAAAAATTAAAAAAAAAATCACATGCTTAATCAACTGAGCCACCCAGGCACCCGTGGATCCTGACAAATTATTAAGGTAAGCAGATGTCAACCTTCATAGAAACTGTTCTTCTGGCTGTTTTGTCCTTACTTGAGCATGGTACAGAGCCCTAGCAGGTCCTATGCAACTCTTTAAATGGGCATTGTCTAAACCACAGAAAAAACAGCAGGGGCAGCAGAATATGAACATCCTCCTTCAGATTTAGATCAGTTCTTCAATTTTGGCTATAAGGCAGTGCACAGAAACACCGACTATCTCATCCTCCCAGGGGACATCACACTGGTCCACCACCTTGATGGAACCATCCTCATGAAAACCTCGAAGAAGGAAAGGACTCACATTTAGTAGAGATCTTAGAAAGATGCGTTTTCCAGAGATGGAAAATAGTTCTTGGCTTGCTATCAGACACTAGTTGAGACAATATGCCTGATCATGAGACAACATGACAGAGGGACCCAAACTTTCTACTTTCAATTGTGAATAATCTGATCAATACAACCATAAATTAAGGCATTCTTAGTACCATTTTTTCATCAAGTAGGTCTGGTTTATATAGACCTAGGGTAAGCATGTGTCAAAGTGCAAGAAAGTTACATAAACTGTTTCTCACATTTTCAAAATGCCTGTATCTGTCATACTGCTGTCTCTCCTTCGACCCACTCTTATGGTTTCCTGGGTGGCTGTGCTCACTATGATGGTTTAAGATGCAACACGAGGACTATTTTTTTGTTTCACTGGTGTTCAAAATTTCTGTGGAAGGTCATATTTTCTATTGGGCTTGTGGCAAAGTTATAGAGGATACCACTACAGTTTTAAAGCAAAGACATGTCCTTTCAACAGATAATATTAAGCAAGTGGCTTTGATCAACACGAATTTCCAACCACTGAAGCTGACTTGTCTGCTACTACTAATAACTGCCCAATATATGAGAAGCAGCAACTAAAAGTAGTATCTACCTTAAAGAAAGACAGAGCATGTTCATTGCCTTCAGGCAATGGAATAGAGACACAACTAGCTAAATGGATGGATCTTAAAAAAGAATTCTTAATGAAAGAAGTGTGAGATGTATAACAAAACACTTTACAGAAATAGCACAAAAATGTGCACACAAAATAACAGTTCCCCTATTGCAAGAATATATGTTAATAAAAATACATGAGAATCTTTTAGATGGGGAATAGACAATAGGTGTTGGCTGCAAAACTGAATGAATGGAATGAAGGAATGATTTAATTGATTAAAAATCAAATTGAGGGCACCTGGGTGGCTCACTTGCTTATGCGTCAGACTTCAGCTCAGGTCAAGATCTTGCAGTTCCTGAGTTTGAGTCCTGCGTCAGGCTTTGTGCTGATAGCTCAGAGCTGGAGCCTGCTTCAGATTCCGTCTCCACCTCTCTCTGTGCCCCTCCCGAACTCATGTTCTGTCTCTCTCAAAAATAAATAAACATTAATTAAAAAGAAATCAAACTTGGGCTTTGCATAGACTCCAATTTCTATACTTAAAAAGTGGGATGACGTTTTTGTAGAGCAAGGAGACGCACAATTAAAAAAAAATTAACACAGTAAAATAAAATAATAACAGTGATTAAAGGTGCTGTGAACTTAGAGGAGTATTTTTCTCAATCTACCCATACGATACCTAAAGGGAAAAAAAATCAATGAAATACATATGGTTAATGAAAAATAAGGATGCCAGCATAGTAATGAAACAGTAAATAATAAGGGGTGAGGTAGGATATGGCCTCAGGGAGGTAGGCAGTGTCCCATTCATGTCGGCTCTGGCCACAAATTTGAATTTCATTGTCTAATTTGAATTTCACTGTGATCTGCTAGAGGTCTTCAAGCATGGGAGAAATACGAGCAGACTAAAGGTAGAGTGAAACATTCTGGCTCCTATAGTGAAAAAAAAGTAGACTGCAGGGGGAAAAGTAATAAAGGAGACAAGAGCTAGGAAGATTCCCATTCCTCTGAGGAGATTGTCATGGTTGGCAACAGGGCTGCAGGACAAGTGGGTAAAAGTGATTATGTCACCTACCAGACTAAAACATGCCAATTGCATCTGGTAGTTTTCTGATTAAAGTCCAAAGACCCTGAAACGATATCCATAGCATGTCAGGGTTTTAATCATGTCTACCACATCCTTTGCTAACTCTTCTGAAATATTGTCCTTCCTAAAAAAAGGTGTTGCTTTCTCTCACAATTTCATGCCTTTACACAATCTCTTTCGTTCGCTTGGGAAAATCCAACTCCCTCTTCTTGACCACTGAGTTCTCAGATTCAACTAAAATTAATTTCCTCAGAGATGATATTTTAAACTAACTTCATACCACGAACAGTTTAGTTTCTGTTCTTAGTGGTCCACTGTTAATATGTGATTTTCTTTATAATAACATTTTGCTATTAATGTAATTTTCATTGTGTGTAATTTTTGCCTATGTGATTTTCTAATTGGACTATATGGTTAGTAAAGAAATGTTTTTATCTTTACATAACTAGCACTCACAGAATACCTTAAATAGAAAAGGCTTTTAATAAATGCTTGATTATTCGATCAAAAATAATTGCCAAAGATTATCACCACTGTTTCTTTTTGCTTTAAATCCCTGTCTCTGAGTTCTTTTACAGACTAAGACAATATACATGTCATGTATAAATATGCTTAGTCATATGATTCTTGCTACAAAAAATGAAATCTTTTAACATGGTAAACTAAATAAATAACATATTCAAATATTTAGTCATTCCATTTATTCCTTCAGAATAACATGTACCAGCAAAACAACATTTACCAGCAACTATACCTATGGTACTGCAAAGCACCACAGATGACACAAAGAAAACTTCTTACAAATTAGGTGACTTAAAACAAAAGCACAGTGGACTTAGAACCTGGTAGGGTCCCCTCCTTCCTTGTTTATGGAAAAAAACAAAAACCACAACTCAAGGCAACCTAGTTATACAGATGTGACATCCCTCACCACCTTGTACCATAAGACCATTTATTCAGACTTCATGTTGTGTGTTACCATAGATGGGAGACAAAAAAAAAAAAAAAAAAATAGAAAGTGCATAAAAAACTATGCCACATGGCATCCGCGGTTCAGTTCTTCAGGCACGACCCCAACTGAGTCTTGCCGGCACAAACAAAAGTCCAGTCTCAGTGTCACAACTCTCTGTGGGAGAATCCTCTTACAAGAATACAAATAAAACTATGACAAAATTCCCACCAAAAAAAGTGGAAATTGATAAGGAACACCATGTTTATCCTTTTTTATGCATTTTTATTTTTGATTTTTGTTTTTATTTTGTTATTTGTCTATTGCCAAGTTCTTCATTTTATCACAAAATTCAGTGAGAAATAAAGTATTATATTATTCAGGGTAACACAAGCTGCTATAATAGATATACACTAGGGTTCAACCATTTAATTCAGGAGATTGTTACTTCTTCTTCATATAAATTTTAATTGGTACTGAGTGCGATAGAGTGCGGGCAGGGTTAGTCAAGTCTGCCCCATATAGTCTGGGCCCAGATCGGGGAATGTTCTCATTTTGTCCAGTCACTAGGTAGGGGATGAGAGCAAGTGGGAGATGTGGGGGGTCAGGCCTGGGAGTGGTATCTACATCTTAGCCAGGACACAAGTTAACAGACTGAGTGAATTATATAATTGCTGCCACAAATTTACTTTGCAGAGCACTGAATAAAAGTAACCTTAATAAAATATGGATAAATAAAGGATTTAATGAGTGGTAAAATTTAGGGTCAAGTTTGGTCTTCTACAATTTATAAGAAATAAGAGAAAAAAAAGTCTATGTATCAGATATGATGAGCTACAAGGTAAATCCTGTCCAAATACACATGAAAATATGCACAATTAAAGATATCTAATAAATATTTGTCAAAGGAAATAAATCCAAAATGCTTCATTATATCCATAAAAAACGGTTGTAAAAATATGACTTGATATGTTTATTGCCTCTGCCCTTTAGTCTATTAAATTTGATAGTGCTCAACCCAAAATTTAAAAGAAATTATAAATTGTTAGTATATTTCAAATGTCAATTCTATGATATCTATAGCTTTTCTTCATCACTGTGATGACATTCGAGGATTATCTGAAAACAACAAAAAGAATGAAATGATAAATGCAATAATAAATTATGAGACACTACTTCAATTGAGCTACTCAATGCTAAACTATTTGATGTGCAAATATTAGATGCTCTGTTCTGTGTTTTTTCCATCTTTTTTCCTCTACTTGTATTCCATTTTGAATAATGTTTATTAACTTGTCTTTTAGTCCAATGATTACAGCACCGTATGTGGTGTTTGCTCACTGAAAGAAATGCTTCATTCTATTACCAAGTATTTTCTACATTTCTATTTTTTTTTTAAATTTTAACTTCTGGTAAAATGATCTATTTGTTTCTGTATGCTGTCAATATTTTCCATTGCCTCCTTTAACACCTTTTTATACTCATTTTAAAATCCTTGTCACATAATTTCAAATTCTCAGTTGTCTCTCTACGTGTTTCTATTCACTGTTTCCACTCCTGTCCGTGATTTTATTTGCTTTTCTGTATTTTTCATATATTATTTTTATTGTATTCCACTAATGTGTGAAAGATCAACAGAAGTAGAAATAAAAGACATTTTTTCTCAGAATGTTATACATAGGGTCACTACAGTTGGATAAGTCTAGTCCATAGTTTAGAAATGCCCAGAATTTTTTGCAGCTCTAAACAGATGCAATTGCCATTGTTTAAAATATCTTGATGGTGAGATCACTTTTCCTTCAAAGGACATGGGGTCTGAAAACTTGTAAGACTCAAAGATCTCTTTACAATTTATAATTCAACCACCAGCCTTCCAACCCTTGAAACATTTATTTCTATTTTATAGTTTTGGCTTTTGTATTTTTTGTGCTCCCGGATTTTTTGCACTGCAATCTTTCCACTGGCATTCTGTACCTCAGGAGACTACTCTTCCCCTGACTGCCTTGACTCCAAACATTGGAGGGCTAGTACACTGCACTTAGTGAAGGTCCAGAGTATCTTACTGGGTTTTCTCTGAGCAATTCTGCTCTGCTCCAGCCATTAGAGGTTCACGGCAGTACACGTGGGAGAATCTTGAGGTACTCTAGAGATTTATTTTAGCTCTTCAGCAAACTGCGGTCGTAAATTTGGGAATACCCCATGCAAACCAGGAGGGTGTATCTCAGCTCCCCTGCCCTGCTCCCAGCCTTTCGTTTGCTTCTCTGTGTGCTTGGTATGAGCCCACGGGACAGTGTCAGTGGGTGGAAGAACACCACACTGGGGCTGAGGCTATACAAAATATTTTATTTGTCATTTCAGCATGCATAGGCTACCATGAGTTCATTAAAAGATCAACATATTTTTTTTTCCTTATTTCTCTCTATGGTGGATGTTGCTTCTATCATTCAACCAGGAATGGAAACAGCCATGGGTCTCTGTGTTCCTAGGAAGGAAATGTATCTATCTGGATTTTACTACATGAGCTCTTTGGATCTTCAGTACTCTGATGGTTTTTAACTATGATTGTTTATAGCTTATCTTGCTTGCTACATACCCTAAATGGAAGTGGTAGTCTATATAATAAAAGAATTTTAAAGTTTACTTATTATTTCTACTTATTATTTATTTCTACTTAAACAAATTGAAGAATATTCTACAGACACAAAAAATAAAAGTAAGAATTTTGCTCAATTAAATGACCTCGAGATGTCAACTTGGCTAAATAAGCCATAAGAATTAAAAGATAGCATTTCTGTAAGCATAAACTACATGAATTTATAGATTTTACCATTTTTATCCATTTACTTATAAGCTACAAAATCAAACTTAAATTTTTTCTATCCCTTCATAGTCTACTCAAAAGTGGCTATTAGATTGTCTCGATTTGTGAAATATCTGAAGATACCATTTATTTAAGGACAGAGGAAATGTTAATTCTATTAGATTACTGTATTTGAAAATACCATGCAGGTTATGATTGCATCAGAAATTGAATACTTCAAGTTTTATTAAACTACTGAAGTCTTTAGATCTAAGTAACCAATTTTCTATTTTGGAATAAGTACAAACTCTCCTAAAATTAACATTAAAATGTAATTCTGTTCATATTAATTGATGTTCCAAGAATCACATCTATTATTTCACCTTTCCCAATCCCTATCACAGAAATTAGAACAGACACTATAACTCGAAGGAAATAATGATTATTACCTTAAGTCCTAGGGTACAATAACATTTAATATATTTAATAGCATCCTTTTAAGATTTCAAGTGAATGTCAATCCTAGTTGTCAATCCTAGGAATGTCAGTCCTAGGTGTGTGTGTGTGTGTGTGTGTGTGTGTGTGTGTGTGTGTGTGTGTATGTATGGTCATCTACATTATCTCTCTCCGGAATACATATAAAGAAGAGAACAATCACCTTAGGGACTGGTTTAAATGAAGCTTAATCACACCAACTAACTTCAGTATTCCCCAGAACATTGTTTCTATTCATATGCAGAATGAGTTAGATTCAGTCCAAGTGTTAGCAGAGGCTTTAAGGTGATTTTAAGCTTTTTTTTTTTTTTTTTTCAATTTAGGTGGTAAGAACATCAAGGTCATGAAGCTATTCTTGTGTCACATCACAGCCATCTGCATAGAATAAATGTGCTTAGATAAGATTGTTCACCTACAAGATCCACCACAACCTCTTCACTTGGACACTCTAGCAACCAATGAAAGGCAGATTCCCTTAAAAACACAGTGGACAAGTTTTAAAAAAAAAAAAGAAAGAAAGAAGAAAAATTGTCCTATGTAATTAGCACTCCCAGTACCACTCAGAATTAATGCTTCAGTATAAAGTTTACCAATTCTAATATTTTTAGAATTATGAAAAAGAATGGCAATATCTGAACATTAGCTTGAAACTAATGTTCCTCAAAAGGGAAGTAAAACCTATCCAGAAAAAGCTTACCTCTGAAAACTTAACCAGAAAAAGCTTACCTTTCTCAAATTCCTATAAGAGTTATAGAAATAATAAATAATGTTCATAGAAATTTTACACAATCATTTTAGAAATCTAAAAAATAACAGAGAAAAGCACTCAGGATAAAAATAAAGTTATTGGGGCACCAGGCTGGTTCTGTTGGTAGAGCATGTGACTCTTGATCTCGGGGTCATGAGGTTTGAACTCCATATTGGGGGTAGAGATTACTTAAATAAAAGTTTAAAAAAACATCAAAGGTTATTATTATCTTCATTTCCAAGATAATATAATAGGTTTGGATTTGTTTTATTTTCTTTCAGTTGATTGTGTAAATTTTAAATTGATATGATCATACATATATCTAGATATCTGTATCTCCCTCTATATATCTGATACATATGTATATATTTTTGCATAGTTTGTCTTTACTTAATGTTATCTTATAAACATAATTCTATACAATTTTTTCACAGAATATTTTTGTAATGACCTACTATTTACTTAATTAGGCATTTATTCACTTTATTCTATTTTGGGATAATCAAATACCCAATTATTAATTTTCAATTTGCTGATTTTACATAAGTGATAAAATCATATATTTTTTATAAGTATGGTTCACATAAAACAGCTGTCCTATAAAAGGTTGGTTACATCTTCATTCTTTTTTAGAAAAATACTACTGAAAGTGAAGTTACTGATTTAAAACCAAAGAATATGGATATTGTAACATGCATGTTAGCTGTTTACAAACATGTTTCCAAAAAGAATACAATAACTAATAATTGATGTAATATGGTATGTCCAACACACCATATTTTTATCATTTTGTCATCACTTCTGCACTAGTTTGATTATAAACAGAAAAGATATGTCATAGGATCTTTATTTCTATTATTATTACTAAAATGTTTAATAATTTATTTTAATTTCTTAGTACTACCTTCCTATTTTGTTTCCTCATGCCTTGTGTGTCCCTGAACCCTCAGTAACAGCAGTAAAGTTTTAAACTCCCAAGCCCTTCACTACTGAAACATTATTAAAAACCCTATCTGCTTAGTATTCTATTTTCTCCTGCCCTTGGTCTTTAATAGATTACAGCTGGTTTATGTGATAAATGAGTACATGCTAATGGGATAAAAAAAATGTGCAAGTATACCTTTGCAGTCCAAAAGAAGAGGCCAGGTACCATAAGGATGGTGTGCGGGTACATGTGTCACACAAGCCAGGTGTGTGTTCTGCTATCCCCTGGATGTTTCCTGGTCTCGGGCTTTGCCTAATCTCTTGAGTCTTAGTTGCCTTATAAATGAAATGGTTATATCTGATCTACCTATGTAAGAAGAAAACAACAATGACCCAGTAAGACTAAATTTTAACAGTTTTTGTAAATAGGGGAAAAAAACCTGTAAGTTCATTATATTGTAGTTAGGGATCCCTTTGCAAACTGTACACTTTTATAACCATAAACCTCTATACACTATACAAGTGAATTATTTCAATAGTGATTCATTCAAGTCTCTGGAGAGACCATTTTTTTTGGGGGGGGGGAGACACTACTCTCAAATCATAGCACTAAAACTGCTCAGACAGATCTATCTATCTATCTATCTATCTATCTATCTATCTATCTATCTATCAATCTATCATCTACTCATTTGGTTTCTCTAGCGAAACTAATATATGGTGTATATGTGAAAGTGTGTTTAATGTAAAATTCAAGATTAAGCCACCTTTTGTACTAATACTACCCGTGGTTCAGCCTAAATAAATCGCATAATAGTATTCTACTTCAGTAATGATGTTTATTCATTCAGAAACCATCACTGGATTCAGCTTCAATTAAGATAACATTTATCACTTCCATGCAATGACATAAACCAATTTCAGTGTCATTGATAAATAAAACACTCTTTCTGATCACATAACCATAAAATAGTAAGTAGTCAATATCACTACCACATTTATTTATCGTGAAATAGTCACAATATTTAAATCATAAAAATTTGAATGTTCTACAGAATTAATAGTGTACATACTTTTGAAGATGAACCATAACTAAAATTAGGAAAATGCTCTTTCTTCTATTTTATTCACCTAATTATCTAAATATATAATTAAATGGTTTCTCATTTCAATTGTAATTTCGTTTTTTTATTTATCCAAATGACTTTTGATAAGATGACTAAGGAATTCTAGAAACTTGATAATCTATTAAAGGTTTCTATTCACGAACCAAATTCCTAAAGTTTATAGATAGGATTAAAAATATTAGAATACATGGATAATACTAGTAAGAAAATATGAAGCATCCTAGGAAGATAAACATCAGACAAGATCCTATAAAGAATTTGATACTCAAATCACATCCAGGATAGTCATGCTGCAGAAGTTGGATGTGGCCACAAGGGTACTCCACTCCCGGATTCAGAAATTCTGGGGGCCCTGGGACAACAGTAACGTCTATTTCCAGACAGGAACATTATATCCCCCAATGGCTAGACAGAGCAACAGTACTCCAGGCTACAGGTAACAGCTAAGACGAATGGGGAGCACCACCTCCCTAACTACAGACCATAAGCTCTTCCATGACACACCCAATCCCTCCTCTAGTCTTACCGAAATGAAAAAAAAAAAAAAAAAAAAAGGCTAAAATGCAAGTCGTAGAAGTACTGGCTTCTCTTTACATATGACAGATAAACATGTAAGACAGAAGTTCCCAGATACTCTCAACTAAAATTATTTTAAATGACCATATTTTTGGAAATTTAAGAAAACCTCAAGAAATAGAAGAATATGCATATGAGTAAGAAATAGCGCAACCAGAAGACAACCTTAAATAAATGTAATTATTATTATCTGAGGATAATGGAACGTTACGACATCAATAAAACACAAACACTCTATGCTGGAAAGTCAATTGGAGATCAATGTAAAAATATATTTACTGAAACGTATATGTATTTACAAGATAATGCCAACAGTTTTCCCAAGATGTAGCCTGAAAAGTGTTTGAGATGGAGATATTATAAGAAAATTTACAATATTGGAGATTAAAAGCATAACTTGAAAGACCTATATGGTTAATTATCCCGGAGGAAGGAAGGAAGAAAATAGAGAGCATTCGTGGATTATATTTAAATTAAAACAAAATAATTTGATGAGGCTTTTCTAGAATGAAGATAAACAGAAACACAGAGATGAAATACTATATGAGCTAAACAGAATATTTTTTAAATTAATAAAGTGTAAGAATAAAAGCCTTGTTAATTCAGAGTAAGTTAGAATTAAATTATTAAATTTAAAATGATTACACTAAGGGAAAAACAAAAGCCAAACCCGAGGTAAAGAGGAGAAAAAATATACAAATAACAAGAAGAATCAGAATATCAGAGGCCTCATATGAACACTAGATGCAAAACAGATCAATATATCCAATATGTTAAAAAGTTTAGTTAAAATAATAGTAAAAAATAAACTTATGACACTTTTTCTGACCAGATTAACATTCAAGTTTGAAGATGAAAATGACATACTAAAACTCAAAAAGTTTAAGACTTCCATTCATTTCCTAAGATCATATATTCCAGCAAGAAAAAGGAAATTTCAAAGTGAAATGAATAATGAGTAGCAAAATATATATATATGTATATATATATACATATATATAAAATCTCAAATTTAAATTTAAATTTATATAATTTAAATATATTTAAATATATAAAATAAAAATACATAAAAATATTTAAATATAAAAATTTAAATTTATGTATATATCTCAAATTTAAAATTGTGTTTTGTTAAAAAATACAATTATAAGATTCTTAAAATGATGACAATCTGAACACAGGAGTTGAATGGAGACACAAGAGGAAGGACTCAAAGCCATTTAAGGTAATTAAGTCATCGGTTGTAAAAATATACATATATTAATTAGTCTACTCATTTTCAGGGAACTTTAAATTTTTAGGGTGGTTACTAATGTGAAATAAATGCATATCTTCTAAAATATTAAAAGAAGAACAAGACCAAGAAAATATGACTACTCCCAGGGGCACCTGGGTGGCTCAGTGGGTTAAGCATCAGACTTGATTTTGGCTCAGGGCATGATCTTACGGTTGGTGAGTTCGGGCCCCACATGAAACTCTGTACTGACAGTGCAGATTCTACTCAGGATTCTCACTCCCTCCCTGTCTCTCTGCCCCTTCCTCACTTGCATGCATGAGCACATGCACTCCCTGTCTCTCTCAAAATATAAATAAATAAACCTAAAAAAAAAAACGACCAAATTCACAAATTGAGGGAAAGGGAAAATAAACAGCAATAAAACATGGTAAAGAAAAAACATTAAATAAAATAGCATAGTATGTCAAATATTTATTAATAAACAATATATATGAAATAGCTCAACCACCTAATAAAATCAAAGGTACTTTGGTTGGATGGAACAGATTCTAGCTCTGTGCCAATTTCAAGAAGAATTCAAAAATAATGTCATAAAAAAGCATGAAAAAATAAATTAGAGGAAGGCCAAAAAAGATATCCCACACACAACTGAGCACTTAGTGTTATATGTAAGTGATGAATCACTAAATTCTACTCCTGAAACCTATATTACATTATATGTTAAATAACTAGAATTTAAATAAAAATTTGAAACAAACAAAAAAATTAGATAAACACCAAAAATAAAGAAATAGCTGTCTAATAACATGTGAACAAATGCCCAAACTTATTAGCAATTAAAGAAATCCAAATCAAAGCAATAATAAAATGCTAAAAAAAGAATTAAACAGAGAAGTAAGTAAATTATACATTCAGAAATGGAGTAAGAATAGAACAGTGAAATAACAAGACAATTGATAAAGCTGACAGGAGATATGTATAAGTCCACAACCCTAGTAGAAGACATGTAGCATTATTCTTTCAAACGTTAACAGATGAAGCAGAATAAATGTGAGAACGTAGACTATCAAAATAGCGATAATCTTTGTCTGCAATGCTTAACACATACAGACGTACTCCTAGAAATAAACATAGAAACGAATATGGGGTAGTCCCTCTTTAAATTTTTAAATATATTATGTAATTATTCCCCAAAATCACTGACCCAATTTCCATCCCCACTAGCAGTTTATGGGAACATTAGTTTTCTCACACTTTTGCCAGTATCCAAATTATAACTCCTTAAAAATGTTTTCTTGTCTTAGGGTTGAAAACATTATTTCATTGCTTTTTAAATCTGTATTTTTCTGATTAATAACAAAGTTAAGAAATGTTTTATATATACATCAGCTATTTGTATTCCTTTTACTATGTTACTGTCCTGTACATTTTTGCCCCTTTAACACCAATCTAGTAATATCAACAAATAATTTTTAGATTATTTTGATTGCATTGTTACTTGATTCAAAATCAAATAGTGTACCATAATGGTATTTTCTTTTAGATAGTCCCACTCCTCCCCTTTACTCTTATGACATTGTTTTTTGCTTCTTAGTGTGTCTTTCTATTGACTAAACATACACATTTTCCAGAAAAGCATTTTCAAATGGAAACTGACAGAGACCTGCACAGTAGCAAGTGCCTGGGGCTCCCAGTTCCCATTACATTCTGAAGCATTTCAGGTATCAAACAGAGCCGCAGCCAAACTTGCATAAATAGACCACAGCCTTTGGGTTGTATGATCATAAACTTTACAACTAAAAAATATCTGCATCTCTTTGTCCCCTCAAGTGTGCAAAGGGCTGGATATAAAATCAGTGGTTGCAGAAATATGATGTGGAAACATGATACTCACCTCTGTATATCCAACTTCACCTCTTGGGGGTACACTACATCTTCCCCTGCTACAGTTTCTGGGATACAAATGGGTCAGTGTAGCAGCATGGCAGAGAGGTCTAATGGCTCCCAGCCATACTGTCACCAATCTGTCAGCTGAGTTACCTAAAACTGCATGCTTACATGAGCCTCTGGAGGAAGCTCTGGCCCACTCTGTGGCCAGTCTTGAATAAGATAACCCATATCTCTTAGCTCATCCATCCTGAATATATGATGGCTCTCTAAGTGTTTTCTCTCATGATGGGCCAACATACCATTTCAACCCACAAGGGTTGTCAGGATAGTTGCTGAGCTTTCTGAAGGAAAGAGTAAAAGACAAGGGCAATGAATAAATGAAAGAAGGCTTGTAAGTAATCCCTGAAGTTCTCCCTTACAGCAGCCCAGATCAACCCAGAAAGAAAGATATTAAGGTACTGACTGAAGTTCTTAAGAGAACCTTCTGCCAATTCCTATACCCACGACAAGGATTTTTCTACTTAGCCTCTTTATTTTAACCTACATATAACATGATGAGTTGCTCTACATAAATTCCCGCTTGGTGGACCACAGACAGTTAAGGGTGGTTTTATTATCACAAACTACCCATGCCAAGGAAAGCAGACTAACCTTCTGGGCTTCAAAGTCTTGCTCTGTATCAATGGCTATTTGGCCTCATGTGGCTAACAGAATATTATTGTCATCAACTCAATTACTCCCACTCAGGGATAGGCTCATGTTTGAATTGTGCACTACACTGTCTCCTTCCCTTTCCCAGGAAGAACATTCCCTGAAATCTTGACCAGCAAGTTGACATGAGGTCCTAGAAGAAAGTCTTAATTAAAAATCTTGGAAAAGCTAGGTGCTCAATTTGGAGTACAGGTCATATCTACTCAATACAAACAAAAAAGTTCTTGTCCTCATGGAAAGAGTCTGGGAGAGGCAGATAGTTCAGTTTAGAAATTTGTATATATCATCATGACAGATGAAAATGTATGAAGTTGAACAGTGCTAGTATCTCTTACTGCATCATAGAGATGAAGACAAGGCTGATGAAGACCAGCTTCAGTCTTTTCAAACATCATTATGTCTAGGAAGTTTGTGTCTATTTGGAGGGAGGGAGAATCAGCCTACATGTCTTTCTCAGACTTGGCTCCCGGGACCCAATCTATTATTGACAATCTGTTTTATTGGCAGCTACTGGTTGATAATGAAAACAGGGGTTTGTCAATAGCAGAAATTGGTATGGCTGACAGCTCCCCCTGGCCACATGATGGTGTAGAAGCATCTCAAACAGATCAGCAGATGCAGTCACCATCTTAAGAGTGGCATAAAAGATGCTCCATATTGCAAGATTCTTGAAAGGACCCAGTGTGTGACTTTTAACATAAATCCTGTACTCTGCCCTGGGTGCATTATGTTGTTTTGTTTTTTTGTTTGTTTGTTTTGTTGTTTCTGTTGTTTACTAGCAGAGGAGAGGCATCTTATTCCAGAATTATCTTTGTGTCTGATGTACACCCTAGTTGATCATCGCAGGAAAGTGATCTTGGCTTTATGATAATATCATTCTGACAGATATGAGGTTTTGATTTGCATTTCCTTTATGATTAGTGATGTTGAGCATCTTTTCGTGTACCTGTTGGTCATTTGTGGGTCTTCTTTAAGAAAATTTCTATTCATGCCTTTGGCTCATTTTTCAATGAGATTGTTGTTGTTTCTATTAACGGGTATGGATTCCAAGAATGAAAACAAAATATTTATATTTTTCAAAAGTTTGACAATCAAATAAAATATATATACAGAAAATTTAAAGAGAAATCAGATGTATATGAAGATTTTGCACTGTAGTAAGAAAAGTCCCAAGCAAAGCGATAAGCCAAGAGAAAGGAAAAACATAATGAGTAAAACAGATGAGTAATAATAGGCATATTGCTAAATGCTTACTATGTGCAAAGCACTGCTCCAAGTTTTTTATATGTATCCCATGTGTAACCTATTTAATCTTGTTAATAACCCTGTAAGATAGGTGATATTACATCCAATTCTAGATGGGAAAACAAAAGTACAGGTTGATTAATAATGTGCCCATAATCATATATCTAGTAAGTAATAGAGTTAGAAATTGAACACAGGTAGCCTATCACAATAGCTCTAACCATTATTACATGTTGTTGTTGTTGTTGTTGTTGTTGTTTTAAATGTTAGGGTAAGGAACCAAGATGAACTAAGAACCTAGCTGAGATTGGAAAGGATGAGATAAGAGAAATGAAAAAGACTAATCTTGCTAAGTATACTTTATGAAAACTGGAAGAAAGGAGACATATATAAAACATGTATTGAAATCTAACCATATATATTAGACATTAAGTTAAGCCCTGGGAATACATTAAAGAACATAAAATTTAACAACAACAGCCAAAATCCTTTTCCTTTGAATCAGGAGAGAAGAGAATTACTCAAAATGTGAAGAAACGTTTCTATGGACCAGATGAAAGTTTTATTGGGTTTACAGCAGCTAGCGTTAAGTGTTCCAGTGAAAAAGAGGTAAGAACCCTATGCTTGAAGAAGGTTGGAGAGAGCCTTGGGAGAGGCAGGAGTGACTGAACTAGTTTGCTTGATTGGCGGCCAAGGAACAACACAGATGTGACTGATTATTTGAAAAATAAGATTTAAATTAATGACATGGTCTCATTAACACATGTGAAACAAATGAGTTAAGCCACAATAAAAACCTAATACACAAAATGAGTCTTTATGCTTAAATACATTAAAAGAAGCAGTGAGGTTTCAATGTTTCAAAAAAATTTTATGCTCCAGTGTGGAGCCCAATGTGGGGCTTGAACTCAAAACCCTGAGATCAAGACCTGAGCTGAGGTCAAGAGTCAGATGCTTAACCGACCTAGCCAGGCAGGTGCCCCTGAAATTCATTAAATTAGAATAAACATATAACTATATCAAATATCATCTTTGAGTGTATTACATATGAGCCAAAATTTTCAATGATGGCTCACGGGTTTGGGATCTTCAGTATCATTGAGAATGCCTCCAAAGTTTAAGTGAATAGAATGCTCTTTAAAGGCATTTTTAATAAATAATAATAATAATATTGAAATATGTAGCCCATTCTTAGTTTAGCCTGCTGGTAATCACTTGCCTTCCAAGCTATTATAATAATAGTATGTCTATCAAACACTGACTATCTGGTCACAAAATAGTGCCTTAACAGAAAATGCAAACTGTCCTACAACTTTTAAGGCTGGTTCTTCCTAAATATTCCTTTAAAGATCCTAGTGTTATTCTGGATGCCCCAATTTTAGAATCATGGGCATGAAGCAGTAGTTTCTTTTCAGGTACTGTATCAGCCTTAGGAGTAGACATTGGTTGAATTAGCACTAGGAATATGCCTACATATATTGGCTCTGTTTCTTCCAGAGATGGCATATTTATACTACAGATAGTTTCATCATGCATGTGTCTGTGTCTATGTATATGCATGTATACATATACATACATACATTTTTTTAAGATGAAGTACACAGAATGTAAAGAAAAGCCATTACCTCTCTTATATGTTTGTGTTTTTAGTTTCTTTTGGATTCAAAATTAGCAATCTGCCTTGAAAAGAGAGAGATGAAATAATCAAGAGAAAATATCCTAGTAATTACTAACATTTCACATACCCCTGTCATTAGAACAATGGCCTAAGCACCAAACACAGTTATTTTGCCCCTGCAATTATAACTGTTTCTTTTCTTTCTTTTCTTTTTTAATTGCACAGAACCTGTTTCATTACTTTCACTTTTTTTCTTTATGTGTTAGACTCTGTGTTAGAAGTGAGCTTTATGATGGAAAAAGTAAATTTTAATTATATTTTGCTGCCCATATCCTGAAATATAACAGGCACTTGACATATAGAAAATATTTAAATAATACTACTGATTCATTTAACTTATCCACATACATTTGTTAGTGGGTAAAATATAAATGAACAAGTGCAATTCCTACAATGGCACCTTTTGTCTTTCCATTTTTAAAAATTAGATTTTCTATACTATATATTTCAAAGATTGCTAGGTGGGAAGGCTTTCTATCCTAGAGCACCCATTTCGGAGGAAAATAGACTCAAACTCCAAGTTAAATATGGGATAGTTTCCTGGGATTGTGATCGCAAATTAACACTAATTTGGTGGCTTAAACTTATTCTCTTACAGTTATAGAGGACAGAAGTTTGAAATCAATATCACTGGGCTGGAATCAAAGTGTTGGTACAGGTGCCTCCTTCTAAAGGTCCAAGAGGAGTATCCATTTCTTGCCCCTGCCATTCTTGATGGCCACTGACTCTCTTTTGGTTTATGGTCACATCACTCCAACTTATGAGTCCTTGATCACATTACCTTCTTTTCTAGTCCCCAATAACATATTCCCAAATTCCTCTAAGCCCTCACCAAATATACATTTAGTGTGCATATTTCTACCAAAAGACTGTTTAAGACAATCTAGGCTTTTTCTATCATGGGCCTCCAGATTCTTCCAGCTTATACCCATTACCTAATTCCAAAGCCATTTGCACATTTTAAGGTATTTGTCATAGCAGCATACCATTTCTCAGTACTATATTTCTTTACAAAATCAAATTTACAAAGAATGGTAGATCACTTCAGTAAGTGTCTGTGCTTCAAAACTATGATGCTTCTATAAGAGAAAGGGATGAGATTAAAATGAATTTTTCTTCCCCGGTAAGTTTGTGTTATTTTTGTTAATTATTACTTCCTGGCAAAAAACTCAGAATTGGGAATATAAATTACAAAAAGTTGTTACATATAAATATTAATATTTAAATTATTAAAAAAAACTTTTAATTCCATCAGGATATATTTTCCTATGAGTTAAACAGAGAAGTTTTCTTAGGCTAAGGATACATGTGAGCATAGAGAGAAGAATTATGTTGTTATTACCTTAGTGTGTCTATTTTTCTCACTAGCAACTATTACTTTCAATCATATGTGGTAAAAAGGTATATTTGGGGTATGAAGAAAATTCATGGTCCCACCAAGGCCCACTTGAAGGATGGTTGAAAATGAACAAATGACTGATGTGAGGATGTTAGTTGCTTTAAGAAGAGAAATAAACAGCGGGCTGATGGTAGTGAACTATTTTCAGTAATAATTCATACCACATATTTATCTGAAATATAAATACACCTTTACTTATTTAATATTTATTCATATTCAAATAGAGGCTAAGTTTGATGTTGGGGCAGTTGGAAGGTGAAAGCAAAGATTTTGTATGTAGGAAAATCTTCAAAAAGAAATTGGTGAAGAGAGTACTTCCAGAATGGGGTATTAGTAGCCCTGTGAACCCTATTCCTAGCAAAACAACCATAAGTTATGCAAATTATCATAAAGACAACCTCTGAAAGTCTCTGGAGAATGCCTAGGGTAAAAAGAAAGTGTAGAAACATTTACTCAAGAAATCCTCTTATATATCCATAACAGTGAGAGTCAGAAACACTGAAACCAAACCAGCTCTTTCCACCACTTCCCCCCTAGGCAGTTCTGGAACTGTACTCTAGGACAGTACAACCAAGAGGGAAGGAGACCCCACTCACCAAATCTTCCAGTTCAGGCTTATTCCAGAAGGAGCAGGCCACCAGCCTTCTCATCTACTCCAACTAAACGTGGCCAAAGGGCTGTTTTAGGCAAGGGGAGATAAGAGGTTTAGGCCCACTTCCTTCATCTAGCACCCACTTGTAAGGTAGAAGTTTTAACTCAGGCACTGAAGGCTCAGAATACTGGGCTCCCATCACCCTTGCCCAGCTTATCTTTAGGTCAAATGTTTCACATTATAAGAGGAATGGTAAAAAGCTCAGAGACCACCAAACTGACCAGGTCTGTGCCCATAAACCAGGAGTGACACACACACTGAGAGATATAGATTGCTGTCCTCACATCTGTTTCTCAAACGGTGGCACAGTTTCTGCCAGGGGAGAGGCAATTCTTGGGAACAGAGACTCCTGTAGCCATATAGCAAGCAGCTAAAAATGAGTGGAACCTAACAACTCTGTTTGAAACTGATAGAAATAGGAAGCTTAAGAGAGAAATCAGGGAACAAGATAATGGGAAAGAGAATCCTGTTAAAAACACTGCCATCCCTGGGGATGTGGGGTCAAAGTGACTGGCACACACCAAGTCTGCACCTTTGAAAACCAGCATTAGAGACTTCAGTCTGCAGGGAAAATTGACTTCACTGGAATGGTCTAGAAAAGTTAGTAAACAAACAAGGAAACAAGCAGAGAACAAGTGGTCCTGAGACAGGATGGATCAGAATCTAGTATTGCTATAATACTTTATGTGACATACCATGTTTTCAACAACAACAACAAAAATAAGACATGCAAATGAACAGGGAATGTGATTCATATATGAGAAGAAAAGCAGGGAGTAGAAATTGCCTTTAAGGGGACTAGGCTTGCTGAGTTGGCAGAAAAAGGCAATAGAACATCTATTAAACCCCTAAGGTCAGGAACAAGACAAGGGTGTCCACTATCACCACTTTTTTCAACATAGTATTGGAAGTCCTAAACACAGCAATCAGAACAAAAGAAATAAAGGCATCCAAATTTGTAAGGAAGAAGTAAAACTTTCACTATTTGCAGATGGCATGATACTATATATAGAAACCCCAAAAGACTCCACCACAAAAAAATACTAGAACTGATAATTGAATTCAGTCAAGTCACAGGACTCAAAATAAATGTGTAGAAATCTGTTGCATTTCTGTATACTAATAATGAAGCAGCAGAAAAACACATTAAGAAAACAATCACACTTAGAATTGCACCAAAAATAATAAAATACCTAGGAATAAACTTAACCAAAGAGGCAAATGATCTGTACTCTAAAAGCTATAAAACACTGATGAAAGAAATTGAAGGCAACACAAAGAAATTGAAAGACATTCCATGCTCATGGATTGGAAAAACAAAATTTTGTTAAAATGTCTATTCTACCTGAAACAATCGACAGATTGAATGAGATCTTTATCAAAATGTCAAAAGCATTTTTCACAGAACTACAACAATAATCCTTAAAATTATATGGAACCACAAAAGATCCCAAATAGCTAAAGCAATCCTGAAGATGAAAAACAAAACTGGAGGTATTATAATTCCACATTTCAAGTTATATTAAAAAGCTGTTGTAAATCAAAACAGTATGGTCCTGGCACAAACATAAGCACATGTCAATGGAACAGAACAGAAATCCAGAAATAAACTCACAATTATATGGTCAGTTAATCTTGGACAATGGAAGAAATAACATGCAATGGAAAAAAGTCCCTTCAAAAAGGAGTTTTGGGAAAGCTGGCACTTTGCATTACATGCAAAATAATGGAACTGGACCACTTTCTTACGCCACGCACAAAAATAAATTCAAAATGGAGCAAAGACCTAAATGTGAGACAGTGAACCATTAAAATCCTAGAAGAGACCACAGGCAGTAATTTCTGTGAAATTGGCCATAACATTTTTCTAGATAGGTCTTTTGAGGCAAGGGAAACAGAAGCAAAAATAAACTACTGGGACTACATCAAAATGAATTGCATTGCAATTCTGCATTGCAAAAACAAAAAATCAACAAAACTAAAAGACAAGCTTTTGAATGGGAGAAGATATTTGCAAATGGCATATCCAATAAAGGGTTAGTATCCAATATATATAAAGAACTTACACAACTCAATGCCCAAAACCAAATAACCTAATTATAAATGGGCAGAAGGAATGAAAAGATGCTCCTCCAAAGAGGACATCCAGATGACTAACAAAGACATGAAAAGATGCTCATCACTAATCATCAGGGAAATAAAAATCAAAACTACAATGAGATATCACCTCACTCTTGTCTGAATGGCTAAAATAAAAACGACAAGAAACAACAGGTATTGGCAAGGATGTCGAGTAAAAGGAACCCTCATACACCATTGGTGGGAATACAAACTGGTGTAGCTACTCTGCATAATATTAAGATTCCTTAAAAAGCTAAAAATAGAACTACCATAAGAAGTGCTGGGGGGAAGAGAAAAAAGGGAAATAAACCACAAGAGACTCTTAATGATAGAGAACAAAGTAAGGGCTGATGGAGGGAAGTGGATGGGGATTAAGGAGGGCACTTATGATGAGCACTGGGTGTTGCAAGTGATGAATCACAGAATTCTACTTCTGAAACCAATATTGCAGTGAATATTACCTAACTAAAATTTAAATTAAAAAAAAATAAATAATATCAATAAATGAAGAAAACCATCCCCCCATCCCTGACCAAACAAAACAAAACAAAACAAAACAAAACTGCCCTATAATCTAGTAATTGCACTATTGGGTATTTACCCCCAAAGTACAAAAACACTAATTCAAAGAAATGTACCCCTATGTTTATTGCATCATTATTTATAATTGTCAAATTATGGAAGTAGCCCAAGTGTCCATGGACAGATGAATGGATAAAGAAGAGGTGGTGGAATATTATTCAACCATAAAAAAGAATGAAATCTTTCCATTTGCAATGACATGGATGGAGCTAGAGAGTCTAACATTAAGTGAAATAAGTCTGTTGGAGAAAGACCAATATATTATTTCACTTGTATGTGGAATTTAAGAAACAAAACAAACAAACAAAGGAAGAGAAAGAGAGAAACCAAGAAACAGACTCTTAACTACAGAGAACAAACTGATAATTGCCAGAGGGGATGTAGGTAGGGGGATGGGTGGGGAAGAAAGTCAGCTATTAAAAACACATTCAAAGAATATAAAATAAAGCAAAATATGATGATCATGTCTCACTGAACAGAGAATACCATTAAAATTCAAATTATATATATATATATATATATATATATATACACACACACACATATATATATATATATACATGTATATGTATATACATACACACACACACACACACACACACACACACACACACATATATATCCAAACAAATATCATAGAGTTGAAAAGTGTAATTACTGAAATGCAGTTTTAACTACAGGGGCTCACATATAGACTTGAGCTGGCAGAGAAAGAATCAGTGAACTTGAAAATAAATTGATAGAAATTTCTCAATCTGAGGGACAGATAAGAAACAGATCAGAGAACCTCAGAGAAATTTGGGACACCATAAAATATGTCAACTTACATGTAATGAGAAAACCAGAAGGGTAGTGGTAAAAAAAAAAAAAAAAAAGATGAAAAATATGCAGGGGCACCTGGGTGGCTCGGTCATTGAATGTCTGACTCCTGGCGCAGGTCATGATTTCATGGTTCATGAATTTGAGCCCTGCGTTGGGCTGTGCTGACAGCATGGAGCCTGATTGGGATTCTTTCTCTCCCTCTCTGCCCCTCCCCTGCTCATGCTCTGTCTCTCTCAAAATAAATAAATAAACTTTAAAATTTTTTTTAAAAATGAAAATATGCAAATATATAATGGGTTAAACTTCTCATATTTGACCAAAAAAAAAACCCACAAAAATTTACACACCCAAGAATTTCAATGAACTCAAAGATACATAAAAAGAAAGACATACCCTGACATATCATAGCCAAAATATTGAAAGCCATAAACAAGAAGAAAGCCTTGAAAGAAAAGTGGACTCATCATATGCAATGAAACTCCAAGAAAATTATCACCTAACTTTTTATTAAAAAAAAAAATTGAGGCCAGAAGACAATAAGTTGACATATTCAAAGTGTTGAAAGAACAAACAGACTCAACCCAGAATCTAATAATCAGCAAAACTGTCTTTCAAAAATGAAAGTGAAATAAAAACATTCACATAACAAAACAAAAACTGAAGAATTTGTTCCTGGCAGGCCCATATTACAATAAATATTCAAGGGAGTTCTTTGACCTGAAAGTAAGTGACACAAACAGTAATCCTAAGGTACATAAGAAAAAAAAGTATCAATAAATAAATTACACAGATAATTACGAAAGGTAGGATAATTGCATATTCTTCTTAACATACTTAATAGCTGCTAAAAAAAACCAGTATGTGTCTAATTGCATTGTTAGTCGTATAAAGTATAAATGTGCAACGTATCTGACAATCATAAGGCAAGGGTGGTAGGTGAGAATAAGCTATAATGGAGTAATCAAGTAACATCAGATAGTAACTTGGATCAACACGAAGAAATGGGGGGAAAAGAGGTAAATATAACAAACTCCATAAATATATACTAAATACATATGCTCCTATCTTTTCCTAACTTCTTTGAATAAAATAAAATCTTATAAAATAAATATAAATCCTATATTTTAACAATGCACGTTTGAGTATATGACAGATATATATGCTATGTTATATATACATGTGTGTGTGCATATACATACACATGTATGCATTTGTATAAAATAATAATAGCAAACAAAATGAAGAGGGAATAAAGTTATAGCAGAATAACATTTCTATAGTGCACTGAAATTAAATTGTTATAAATTTGAGATAGTTTTTGATAAGATTTATTCTTTGAGCCCTAGGATAACCATTAAAAAATAACTCAAAATACAGAGTTAAAAATCATTAAGGGAATTAAAATGTTACTCTAGAAAATATCCACTTAAGCAAAAGAAAGCAGTAAAGAAACAATAGAGGAATTAAAAAAAAAGTATGAGACATAAAGAAAACAAAAAGTAATGTGGTAGACATGTGTTCAAGTCTATCAATAAAAATAATACATGTGATTTGATTAGCAATTCAAATTTGTTTATAGATTTAATGCAATATCTGTTAAAATTCCAGTGGATTCTTTTTCAGAAACTGACAAACTGATCCTAAAATTCATATGGAAATAGAAAAACACACAGAAGAGCCTAAACAATCTCAGCAAAGAACGAGAATGAAGGAGACTCACTTATCAATTTCAAAACTTGCTACAAACCAATAACAATCAATACAATGTGATTATAGTTAAGAGAGCAAAAAAAAGAAGAGAAGATCAGTGGAATAGCACTGAGAGTCCAGAAATAAACTCTTACAATTGCGATTAATTTTTGACAAGTGTACCAAAACAATTTGACGGGAGAAAGAGCAGTCTTTTCAACTAGTGCTGCATAGACAAAAGAAAGAAGATGAACCCTTCTGTGTATCATAAATAAACATGAATTGAAAATAAATCATAGACCTAAATATATAAACAAAATTAGAAAACTCTTAGAAAAAACATAAGATTAAATCTTGAAAGCTTGATTTAGGCAAAAATGTTCCTAGGACAGACAATTGAATAAAATAAATTGCACTCAATCATATGTAAACTATTTTAGGTTTTAGGATACCTTTCAAGGATACTTCAAGAAAGGGCAAAGGTCACCATAAAGTGGAAAAATATATCTGAAAATCATATATCTGATAAGGGAACTACATTCAGAAAAAAATTAAAAAAAACCAAAATCTTACCATTCAACAACAAAAAAGACAACTCAATTAAAAATGAGCAAATATAAATGACATTTCTGTAAAACTATTTTACAACTGGCCAGTAAGAACATAAAAATATGCTTGAGATTAGCTATCACTGAAATGCAGATAAAACCACAATGAAGAACACTCGACCCCCCACTAAACTGCTATAATCAAAGACATAAAATATCAAGCATTTGTGAGAGTGTGGAGAAATTTGAACTCATCATTGCTGGTGAAAATATAAAGCAGTTCAGCGTCTTTGCAAAAGCACTGGGCAGTTCCTCAGTCAAACATAAAGTTACCACATAACCCAGCAATTTCAATTCTAGATATATATTCAAGAGAAATGAAATTATACAAGACAAATGAAAACAAACATATACTTAAAAACTTACTCAAATGTCCATACCGATAGGATTCATAGTAGCCAAAAACTGGAAACAGTTCAAATATTCACCCACTGAGGAATGGTATAAATTAAAAATGGTAGGTCAATAAAGGCAATATTATTCAGAAATAAAAATGAATGAGGAGGCATGGATAAAACTTGAAAGTATTATGCTAAGTGAAAAATAACAATAAACAGCAGCAATAGTCACAGAGGACCACAGATTATTGGATTTCGTGTGCATTGAAAGTGTACAATAGGCAAATCTATAAAGAAAGTAGATACGTGGTTGCCTAGAGCTGAGGATGGGGAGGCATGGGGAGTGTCTGGTAATGAGCATAAGCCTTCTTTGGGGGATGATGGTTGTACAACTGGCGAATATACTAAAAATTATTCTATTATACACTTCAGTTGTATGCTGTGATATATATCTTTTTTAAAATATTTTTTAAGTTTATTTCTTTATTTTGAGAAAGAGGGAGAGAGAGAGAGAGAGAAAGAGAGGGAGGGAGGGAGCATGAGTGGGGTAGGGGCAGAGAGAGAGGGAGAGAGAATTCCAAGCATGCTCCAACACTGACATAGGGCAGAGCTCAACACGGGGCTCAAACTCAGAAACTGTGAGATCATGACCTGAGCCGAAATCAAGAGTCAGATGCTTAACCAACTGAGCCACCAGCTGCCCCTGTGATATATACCTAATAGAGCTCTTAAAAATAGTTAGAAAACCAAATTTCTTAGAGAAAACAAAAACAAAAACAAAAACAGACAAATCCTCTGAGGAAAAGTTTCTTAGAAAAATATATTTCACTTCATTGTCATAATAAAGATGAATAAATTACAACTATTTACCTTCATAATCCTTTCTGTCATTTTTCAAACAGCTATACTTCAAGGCATGGAATGGAATGTACACATTTCCTTACAAAAAGGGGGCTACATAGATTCATTATTTCCTCCAACATTAGCAGTGATGTTTGAAATCTTCAAAAGTTTATTTATACACACACACAAAACCCCCTGACTGTTGTTAAAATGTGTAATTTTTTGTTGGTAAATAAGAAGTTGAGAGAAAATTACCAAATCCGTGCCAGTATTAACACAGCCTCAGAGAAAGAAGGGAATATAAAAGTAAAATTATTTTTCCACCCACTGAATTTTGACTGTATATTAAAGAGACGAATCTTGTTTGCTTATGCCAAAGCGAATATTCTGCCAGGCTTGGACTGAGTAGAAAGGAGACTGAGCTGAGGCATAAGGCTCGCACCACATGAGCAACTAGGCCCTAATTTAACCCTTTAGCTATTGATTTGCATGAAGTATCACTAATATATTCACATAAGAAAGAATATGTGTTTCTTTCTCTGCTTTTCTTTAGACGAGCAATTTTTTTTTTTACTTATTAATTAATGCATAAACATTCCAAAGCATGTTGCATAATGAAATGCAATTATTTGCAGAAAAAAACTGACTTCTGAAGTAAGTGCTTTTTATTTGACTTTCAGAATGCAGTCATTGGCATGCTCCTAACTTTTATCATTTGGGTCACATATGCTGTTCCCACATGAATAGGCCTCACCATGATTGTGCCAATCACAATCCCCTTTTATACAGGCTTCCTTGGCTTTTGTAGATTCGCTTAAGGCTTTTTACATCGAAGGGATATGTTTTTCAAAGAGAGGACCCGCCAGACACTTTTGCACATTGCCAACGACAGCAGCGGGTTTCTGATTCTAAAGTACCACATTTTAACTCTGATATAGCAGTAACATGGAGCCACTGCACTAAAAAAGGGAGCTGATAAGCTACTGGTAATACAAGGAAAAATGTGATATATTTGTAAACAAAACAATATGCTCAAGCACAGTAGAGTGACCAATGCTGTTTCAATGATAGAGTTTCAGTGATAAAAAGGTACATATCCCAGTGCGAAAACAAATTAGAGTATTAATACAAATCTTATTTTAATATCTTGTTTCCTGTCCCAATCACCTTAAGAATTTTAGAAAATAGAACAGTTGCTTTCACTTTTAGGAATCATTCCGTTTTCTATATGGGTTCACAGTTTAACATACAGAGTTGAGAATTAATTAATGTTTCATAACTGAATTAGCAAATTCGTGAAGCTCTTCTCAGTGAATACGTACATACTTGAGAAGCAAAAGTGCCTAAAGGCAAAAAATGAATGTAGATGTTTGGAGTAACACTCTACATCTATAATAAATTGAATATATTGAATTTGGTAATATGTTATTGCCAAATATAGTGTTATTAGTGACACTTCTTTCCATAAAAATATAGTGAATTATCGTGTTTAAAATGTGTGTCTACTGGTAAAATAAAATTCATATGTAAAGCAATTATTTAATGAATGATGACACAAAAACTTGTGAGGAAAATCTGTCTGCATTACTCAGATTCATACTCTTTTAGTCTATCTCTACAACTTTTATATGTATATATATATATATATCTGTGTATATATTCCTATATATTAACACACAACTATTATGAGTATAATATGCATATAATATTGCATACAATTCAAAATAATGTATTTATAGAATGTGCACGTAATATTTTACATAAGACAAATTACTTTATTTTATTATTATTAAATTATTAAATTATTTTATTTCATTAAATATTTTACTTTATAAATATTTATCACAGTTATTGGAGTATCTTCTCTGTTTTGCTTCCTCTATATAGATTAACTATACAGATGACCTTCAAGGGAGACATTAAAGACCGGACCATAATGTACAAATAATTCATTGTAGGGACATATGCACATTTTTTTCTAAGTGAGCTTCTATAAATTGTAGTTTCCTGGCTGCCAGTCTATACTCGCAGTAAAAATAGGTCAGTAAGATATTTTTAATATTATTTTGCTGTAGCATTATCTTTAGATTTGTTGAACATAACTACACACGAAGGCAGGTTGTTCTACTAGGTATTTATGTACTTCTAGCCAAATTCAATAATCTTACGTTGCCACCAGCAGCAAGTGGTCTGAAGGCCCTACTGTTGAAAATTTCATTTATATACTCACTACATAAAGCGAAACTTTAAGTTAAGGGGATAGAAGGAGGGGCAGAGCAAGAGGGAAGAAGTAGGACAAACAAAAAGACAAACTGGCTGCAAGTCTGCTTACTAAAATTTTGTTGACAACGATTATTATACAATGGTTTTCATAATAAAATTAAAATAAACAATGCTCTATAATAATGTTTTTATCAATCATATGTCACATATACGTATATTTAACTAGCAATATCTACATGTAGATATCATAAATAAATGATTTTCTCACAATAACTTATGAGGCAGGTACTATCATCATTTTTATTTTACACATGAAGATGGTGGGGTTTCAAGAGGTTAGGGGACTTATTCAATGTCGTACTGTACAGCTGGCCTTTAACGCCTGTCTGTAATGGGTAAAGCATCTCCACTTGCAGCATGGCTACCTCTCAATATTGAATGGTCTTAAATTAAAATACTGAAGCAGAGCAACCATATGTACTCAGTTGTGATAGTCTCTACAATCATGATAGCCAGTAGTTACCACAGTCTACTCTAAAACTAATAAACAGTTCAGACCTAGAGGAGTCAGAGAAAGAAAACAAAATATGGCTCAGGTCTTTTCTTCAGTGAACAAACGTAACAGCTTTGAATTTCACCAACATACACCGTTCCTTTTTGAGATAGAATTTAAAAGGAGATTAAGCACTCACTGACTTGATCTCCGTTCATTCACTAACACAAGTAAAGCAAAATATATGTTACTGTTTTTACGGTAGCAAGGGTTTTCATTGGGTTCTTATATTTCAAAAACTGCAGTTAATTTCTGTATGTTAACTTGAACACAGAGCGTGACCGTGTTTTCAACCAGCAGAGGAAAAGTAAAGTAAATGACTATTAACTGCAGGGCCATTAAAAAGCCTATTTGACTGTAACCTTCAGTCATATGAATGGTGATTTTTCTTGGTAACAACATTAGTCACTTCACTTTCAATTAGATTTCACAGAGTGTCCTCAAATATGTGACACAGAACTAATCTATCTGGAGACTATGGCTTAAATTTCAACTGTTTTCTCTGAAATGGATATGCAGGTCCCTTCAGCCAACTCTATTCTAGTTGTTCAGTGTTTCTGTTCCACAAATTGTTAAATATTATTGGTACAACCCCAGGTTGAATTTCAACACTCCAGTCATTTTGTGTACTTTTACCGGCCGATTATTCACATACCGAAATATCACTGACTGTGCAAAACATAAATGTATTGCTCTTTGAAGAGAATATTTTAATCAACAACTTGCTTGAACTTTTGTATCCCGAGGCAAGAGGAATACTAAAATGTGTAATAAAATATCAAAGAACATTTTCAATGACAGCTCCGGAATCAGTAAATATTGTAAAACTTGTGAGGTATGTTGGAAGTTACACACAGAATAAGAAAAAACTTTGTGTCTATTCTAATAGTCGATATGCAGAATCCTATATGCACTTTTAATTCTTTTTTTTTCTTTTGCATCCACTGTACCCAGGCAAGTTTTAGCAAATTTTACTTTTTTCATATGCCTAGTACTAGCCCAGATTTCCATAATCCCATCCCCATCATCTTAATCCTATTCCTAGACACTCTGGATCCTGATCTCCATGGAAGAATCCATTTGATAAGTTTCATTGATAGCAGTTCTTATCAGCCCCCTACTTAAGCTGGATACAGTCTTTAAATCCATTTAAATCAGGGCATTTTGCAACCTCAGAAAATATGATATTATGAAATCATATTTAAACTGTTAACCCTGCTCTTTTAGATATTTCAGAAGTGTTCTAACCCTATCCCACCAATCTTATTCCCATTATCTTCAGACATAAGCTTATTCATTCCAGTAATTCTCTCAGATGAGTGTCCTCAATGTGATCAACATTTGCCATGCTCACTCCGGTCTCCACTATTTGTTCTTGCTTTAGTCTTGCCTATCCTTGCTCTATTACTTACTTACTTACTTATTGACTCCACACTGTGTGCCAATGCGGGCTTCAAGTCATAACCCTGAGATCAAGAGCTGAGCTGAGATCAAGAGTGGGACCCTTAACCGACTGACCCAGTCAGGTGCCAGTGATTATATAAATCATTACATTCTCAACTTTTTACTTTAAGAATCACTAAATTCTACTCCTGAAATAGTTATTACACTATATATTAACTAACTAGGATTTAAATAAAATTTAAAAAGTAAAAAAAATAAAAAGTAAAATATATACCAAAAAAAAAAAAAGAATTATGACACAAAATTTACATGAAAGGCCACCAAAACATTAATTCATAAAATTAATATACAGATCATGGAGAATTCATCTATAATGTTGAAATTAGTAAGATCACATATAAGTTTCCTAACAATAAAAGCTCTTCTCAAAAAAATATTATAATGTGACATTAAAAAAAATAAAATCAGCAAACTACAGTCTGCAGTCCCTTTTTGGCTTATTTATTTATTTATTATAAAGTTTGATTGAAACCAGGGGCAGGATTAAGGTAAGGCAACTGAGGCAGAGCAGTACAAATAACAGGGTTGGATTCTATTCTTTATTTAAAATGTTTATATTTTGTCATTTTGTTCAGTATTAATTTTAACTTTAAAAAGATTCATTAGAATAAAAAATATCCTAAAAGTTGTTGTTTAAGTGGATTTAATGTAATGATACTTACCAGTTTAGAAGTTAAAACCAGAAAAAATTAATTATTAATAAATTTTAAAAGAACAATATTGACCTATTTATGTTTCATAAGTAACATCCTTTTATAAAAAAAATTAAGATACTTTTCCGAACCCTCCAAAACTAATGACAGGAATGTCATTATTTTACATTTTTGAAAATCACCTTAATGTCTGACTTAATAGCAGACAGCTAGATTCTCCTATCTACTTTTGCATTTGATTTGTCACAGTATATTGCTTTGGTTGAGTGTAAAAACTCAAGCCTCACACAGATATGTCATGGGGATAGGAAAAACTTTTCAGATGCCTTGAAATATTCTTAATACCTCTTAAGGGTCCTCAGATTACACTTGGAATTCGCTACTTAAAGTTCCTAGTTAAGACTCATTCCCAAGTCGCATCTTGATGACTTTTTTTTCTGAGTTCTTGAAAGCGTTAATGCATGCATTGCATATAATGTCATTGAACACATGTTTAATGTTTTTATTTCCTTGTGATGTACACCTAGATTTTCTAAGGGATAAAGTGTATTTCACTTATGTTTCCAAGTGAAGCAGTACAACATGAAGCTTCAGTACCAGGTCTCTTTGGCAAGATTTCCTGGGCTCCATTTCAGTTCTTGCTCAGCCATTAGCTAGCAATAGGGTAAGTTTCCTCACCTCTGTGTGCCTTGTAATTTTCATCTGTAAAAAATAAACTGTAATAGTACGTTCATACTGTAGAACTGTTTTGAGATGGGAGCTACTATGTGTGTGTGCAAATAAACACAGGCATATACACAGACACACATACACAAACACCCACATAACTGAATTGCTTTTACTACTGTTTCATTTTCTCTTCCCCCGTGTAGTAAAGAAATTATGGTACGATGTTCAGAAGCAAAATATCAACTATATTACTTTCTAAATCACATCTCTAGTAATGTTTTTTAAGTTATGAAAATCAGAAGCTAATACACAGTGCATGGCATTTGGAATAGAGCCAGGATTTTGAAATATATCCATCTTGCAAAAATGAAAAAAAAAAAAAAATAGAGCCATTTCTGCACAATTAGACACAATCAGGTGATTATCTCTTTTAACTTAATCACAGTCAAATGGTTTCTTTTAATGGGCCTTTCATTAATGGGGTCTATCCTTTCTACTCTCTCTGTCATTCCCATCTGTCACATGCGTCAAGTTCCTAAGATAACTAAGAAGTTGCCTGGAAAAAGAAAAAATAATATTTAGGTTGATTATGTACAAGTTAGAAATACATTTATCACACTACACATTCAATAATTAAACCTGGAAAAAAGTAAATAAACTACCCAAATGTCTCAAACATTTAAGGTTAAATGTTCCAAATGTTGATATGCTTCACAAATGTTATTTTGGGAATTAAAAACTAGGGAAAAATTTACAGCTTTATTAATAAAGCTGAAATGGTGCCTAGGTGTCTCCTGTTTCCCTCCAATATACACACAATTCTCCCCCCCTCTCTCTCTCACCACTGTACCCCAAGGTTTAAGAGATCAGACCTTTAAACAGGTCAATCAGCCTTTCTTGTGCTAGTAACCTCAGGTATTCACGGTACGTAGGGCAGCCTTCATCATATGCTGTAACAGTTAAATAGCAGCTTTATGAGCTGCTGCTGCCAGGGATATTTAATGTTATTACACAGAATATATCATGGTACTGTGCAAAGAGAGGCCCACTTTCATTTCAGAATATGAACATAAAGTGAATCTGACAAGTAAATAAACTGTAAACCAATCCTCTTTGATCCAGGCAAGCACAGGGAATACAAGGGGACAGGAAAACTCTCCTTGGGGAAAAATTTGCTCTAGGACAGTAAAAGTCTTCACTTAGCTCATCTAACCTCCAACCCCCAATCTATCCAACTGAATGCTTCCTGTATTTGCTAACTTTTATATTGTTAAACTGGTCTTATCCATGCATCTATTTTGAAAGTTCGCTTCTCCATTAGATGTGCTAACTTTCTGAAAACTCATTATATATAGTTCTCTAAAGCCTGGCTGAATTTTAACTGAATTAATTATTTTTAATGGCTTCCATTTTAGAAAGAGAGGAGATAATTTGTTGGAAGTTGTGGTCATCAAGGAAAAGCTAGACCTGCCACCAAAGATAAAAATTATGTACAATGATAATGACAGCAGTAAGTCAATTAAGAGCAGTTTTAAATTTACTTCTCATCCGCTCAAAATGGTATGGAATAGTGAAACACAACCAATAAAACTTCCTGAAAGCAGAAAGATTTTTCAATTGTTATATTTTAGTGATCTGTATAAATAATACCCTACAGCACTGTGTTAAAGGGCACTACTGCATTTAGCCAAGTTATTTTTAAGTAAAACAAGGAAATTTGGTGATTAAACTTTAGCTGATCCATCCATACATTCAATAAATATCCAAAAACATTTTTACTCTAAATTCTCTATAGCATCTTTATCAGATTAGAAATTTAGGTTACAATACTATAAATTACACAGTTTCAAGATGAACATTGAACATATAACTCAATATCATGTGAAACATGAGAATTCCTTCTCCTGTCCCAAAAAAAAAAAAAAAAAAAAAAAAAACTCCTGCCACCCAAATTAAATAAATAAATAAAACCTTCCATTGATCTCAATTTTCACTTTCATGAAAATTTGTTCTCATTGCTTCAAATACTGGGCAAAATAGGGATAAAATAGGATAAACCAAGTACCCTTTGAATAGATTTTTACAAACACATTAATTATAGAAAAATGTACACAAGATTTTATATACTGAATTCAAATACAGTTCCTTTTATGGTGACTATATTTATGTAAGAGTGATTTGTTTTAAACTACATACATTGCAACATTTTGATTATAATATATGACAAAATACATTCTACCTCTTTCAGTTTCAAACAAGTCTTGAATTATGGTGTTCAAAGTCAAGTGGGATTTAACACAGGATACTTATAAAGAAAGAATAGTTCTTCATGACTAGGAAATTTCCCTTCCTCTTTTTTTTATGTTTATTTATTTTTGAGGGGTGGGGAGGGAAGGGCAGAGAGAGAGAGAGAGAGAGAAAGAGAGGCAGAGAGAGAGAGAGAGAGAGAGAGAATCTCAAGCAGGCTCCATCCACACTGTCAGCTAAGAGCTCAACACAGGGCTCAATCCATGAACCAGTGAGATCATGACCTGAGCTGAAACAAAGACTCAGATGCTCAACCAACTGAGCCACTCACGTGCCCCTTTCCCTTACTCTTAAATCATGTCTAGGCATGGTTTTTAGGTTGTTTTGTGCTTAGCCTGCTTATGGGTTTCTCAGTTACCTGCTCCCTTCTTTTCTGTAATGCACTGTAGACATCACCTGTGTATCAGAGATTTCAGAGTTGGACTCATTTCTCAAACTTCCAGTTCTATTCACCTGTCTCTCCATTCCATCACTTCCCCGCCCCCTACTCCAAACTTTCCTTGACACTTTCCCATTATCCTTATCTCCTGTACTTGTAGTCTCAGACAAATGACTGCAAATTCCTATTTATATTACTGAAACATGCTCGGGTGTTGTGGTGGGTTTTTTTGATACAGTTAAAAAATTAAATTCCTAATCATGATTTTATAAAGTCTAAACTCCAATAATGTACTTTCTGATAATCCTCCTTTCTCCGTTAGAAAAAGATATTTCACACCTAGTATGCAAATAATCTAAAAGTTAAAATAGTAATCATCATCATCATCATCATCATCATCATCATGGGAGCTGAAGAGCCCACTGGCACTTTTATCAGTTGTCACTCCAAAGGTGCACAACACCAAGAAAATATTCTGTTCTTGCAGTATCTGTGGAATTGAAATAGCAAATTTCCTCCTAGTCTCAGATTACTCAGCTACAACTTTAAAATTCTAACACACTATCATAGTATTTGCTTCAGAACCACATATATTTTATTCAAATCAACATACAACTCTAGCCTGTTTGTCACATATAATATTTGTATAGGCAAGTGAAGCAGACAGCTATGCTGTTAAAGACTAATTACTGAACTTCCAAAAGGAACATTCCAAATTTCTTATCTTTTTAAAAAGTGCTCCCATTTTTGTTCCAAATATTCTGGATTTAATTTCATAGGTTTAAATCAATTCCACGAAAATAAGAAAAAGAAAAGAGAAAAATCAAAAGCACAGGCATGCAGTTCTGGGTCAGGCCAAATTGGAAGAGCTTGACACATCACATATAAGAGTATATGAGTCATGGGAAGCCTGCAAGGTTAATTAAGGGAAAGGGTTGAGAGACACACAATAATGTGAATTCAAATCTGGCAAGGGAAATGGAGAGCCATGGGGAAAGATCTAGGCCATCAAACACATGGGACCAGGAGAAGTTGAAGAAATCCAAAGAACGGCTGGTTTTGATCTTCTCAGTTACCAGTGAGGCAAAAACATCCACATGCGTGTAAAGTGCCTGAGAGAAGATGAAGGGTTTGTGAGGAGTTAAAAGAAACTAGTTGGTACTGCAGATGTGAAGAGAAGCCAATTAGAGACAAAAAAAAATAAAAAAAGAAAGAAAAAAGAAAATGCAGAGTAGGGTTGAATAGCTAGCCAGGGTTACAAATAATAAATTTTGATGAAGCAATTAATACTATCATGTGATTTTACTCTTTAGGTCTTCACTGCTCAGGGGCAGGAGCATCAGCCGAAAGGACATTCAGTGGGTATGAGGGGGATGCAGAGAGTTGAAAGCATGAGAGGTTGTTTTCAGATATAAGTCATTCTTCAGGTGAATTAGAGGGTCTTTAGACTAGTTAGTACCAATAACTGATTTTTTTCAAAGTGTTCACTATATGTTAAGCTTGCATTCCACAATTCGCACGATCTCCTTTATCTCTTATGGAGTCAGTGGAGGGGTTAATGCCCTCTTTTATAAAGGGCTACACTGAGTTTTTGAAAGGTTATTAGCATTCCAGCATGAAACAGTAACTAAGTGGCACATCCTGATTCAAACACAAATCAGCCCATGATCAGACAATTATGTTCTCTGGCTCTTCTTGAGGCTTTGTATATTAACAATCTCAAGACTTGGCTTTAAAATCAAGGGCATACAGGGGCACGTGAGTGGCTCACTAGGCTAAGCAGCCGACTTTTGATTTCGGATCAAGTCATAAGCTCATGGTTCATGAGATGGAGCCATGCGTGGGGCTCTTGGCTGATATCTCAGAGCCTGATTGGGATTCTCTCTCTCCCACTCTCTCTGCCCCTCCCCTGCTTATGCATTGGCATGCACCTCTCTTTCTCTCTCTCTCTCCTTCTCCCTCTCTCTCCAAATAAATAAAAATTTAAAAAAATAAAAAATAAAATTAAGGTATACAATGGACAGAGAAGATGCAGTTTGTACAGGTGTGTTCAGCTTGTGAAAATTCAGCTAGCTAGCTATATAATTCTGATCCGTGGACTTGTCCAAATGTATTTATACTTTAATACAAAGCAGTATAAAATGAATGAGAACTCTGAGGTTGACTGGATCTGCCTAACGGGTTTTGAAAGAAATTGGAAGCTCATTTTTAGTGCCAGATGAGGAACATAACAATTTTTGCTTGTATAATTAATATCTTCTCAGGATTCCACTTTTTATGAAATGTATTATTTTGGGTGGCACGGTTTACCTCTGTACTCTCATATTATCTCATCTATGAACGAGGAGTTTAGAATTGTTGAATTCTAATGAGGCTTTGAGCTGTACAATTCTGTGCATCTTTTTTTTTTCTCCCTCAATTTTTATTTTGAGTTTGGATGAAAATACTTGAGCTCTCATGAAATGTGCAAGGATGATTAAAGTTTTATTACATTCATTAATCTTGGAAACATATAATCATTCTATCATATCTATTAGCAAATAGATCCAAGTCTTCTAAAAATAGAATTTATATTCAAGAGAAGCTTGAGTCAAGATATCATAATTACATATTTAAGTTAAGCTGAAACAATAAGATAACTGCCAAACAAACAAACAGAAACAGAAACAAAATTAATCCAGGCTTAGTAAGAAGTGACTTCATTTAAAAGGATGACTGCAATGTGGGAAAAGGGACAAATAGAGGAGGGGGACTATTAGGAAGAATTCTCTGATCATAATAAACTCCTCAAGGGTCTCAAGGGTCATGAAAAATGAGATTTTCTTCTAAGGAGGAGTAAACAAGGCTAAAAATAACTGCGTGTGGAGGAATGGGATGAAAAACTGGTGTGATCAGATAGAGCAAAGAATACTGTACCCTAAAGCTGGCCTATTTTCCAGGAAGACCTGTTGAAGAAAGGTTTTCTGCCGGTTCAGAGTAAGGATGAGCCAGGGGTTCTTAGGTCTGGGAGAAGGTGCGTATCTTAAACAAAGTTTGATTAATGAGCATTTTGTTCTGGCTCATCGATGGGAACCAGCTAATCATTTATGAAAAGAGAATGGGAATTTGAAGGGTTGTGTTTGGCTCTCTCATAGGTAAACAAAGGAGACATCCCTCACTCTTATCTAAGTCATATGGGGAAGAGTGGTTGTAGTAAGTGCTTATCCAGAGCACAAATGCTGGGAGAGTTCTTAATATTTGCTGTTTTTTCAGGATCAGAGCACTCAAGTAACATCACTATTTTTAGAGCTATATAATAATTAGAACAGAAGCAAAGTCTTTTTGGAGGAATGTAATGACAACATATAGAGACATTATAAAAAATGTTTTATTATTGAATGCTTATGTTGTACTGATTCTGAATAGGAAATATGAATTCAGCATCTTTTATATAACAACTACAGTGATAGGAAAAGGAGAAATGTCTTAGTGTGTACAAGTAGAAGCTGGTATATGTACTAGGATTTTATTAAATATAAAATAAACTCCATACTCAGCAGAGAAATGAAATAAATTAGAATCCATTTTTTGTCTGTTTATGTCAAGAATAAACTGTATTAAAATAATTTTTAAAAATCATCATTGCACAATCTAAAATGAAATTTCAATTTCTAATTTAAAGTTATAAAGTGAAGGGCACCCGTCAGTTAAGGCTCAGTGAGTTAAGGGTCTAATTCTTGATTTCAGCTCAGGTCATGATCTCATGGTTTGTGAGATCACGCCCTGCATCAGGCTCTGCGCTGACAGCACAGAGGCTTCTTGGAATTCTCTCTCTCTCTTGCTCTCGGCCCCTCCCCACTCCCACATGCACTTGCTCTCTCTCTTTCTCGAAATAAATAAACATTAAAAAAAAATAAAGTTAAAATATAAGTAATCCAGAACTAATTTTATACACATTCTTTTAGAAGAGATATTTATTTTTTATTAATTATTCATATTATTGTGTTGTAAAATGTCTGCCTAAATATCATCTATTTATACCTGTTTTCCAAAGATAGATTAAATAATTTTGTCCAGATATTCCTTGATATTCCTTGCTGTTATTGTCAAACTAAATTAAGACAAAAATGTAAATTGGTGATATAAAGCCTGTTCATGCTTCTATTCTGTAGTTCTCATACCAAATGTCTGTTTTCATTTTTCTTTGCTTTTGTTGCTCTAGAATTGATAAATTAACATGTTTCTTCTGCATTTATAAAATAGTTCTCGGTTCTGCTCGTTCTTTCAAATGAAGCCAATAAGGCATTGAATATTACATTCACAACACTTTGTGATACATGATTTTATGCTTTTTTTTGGGCCTGTCTTCTAAAGATCTCCCAAACATCATGGAAAATGTATCTACTACATGAATATATCCATTACACATATTACCTCCTTGAGTCTAAGTCTTTGTCATTAACTTTCATGGTAAAGCAAAACGTGTTTATTTGATCAAGAAAACATAATGGAGAATATCAAGGGAGATAAACAATTAGCATTTAAACACATTTATTAAGTTCCTATAGTGAGTGTTTATCTGTAACAGAAGGGATTTTTCAATTTTAAATATCTTTTACATGCCAAACTCGGCCTTATATTTGACTTTAAGAAACCTTTGCATTTATAGAACAAATGTATAGAAAGAAAGAAAGAAAGAAAGAAAGAAAGAAAGAAAGAAAGAAAGACCAGACTTGCAATAATTCTATGGAATTGGAATTATCAATCCCATTTAAATATGGAAATATTAAGGGTGTGAGAGGTTAATTAGGTTTAATGACATCATACACTCTGGGAATCAGAGCAGGAACACAAATCTAGAGTTCTTCCCTACCTCACCCATGTTCTTTTGCCAACATTTTTCTTTCTATACTCATAGCTTCAAATAGACATTTATAGTATATTTGTCAGTAAAATTCACAATAACCGCAACAATATATATTATGTTGAACATTTATTACAGGTAGTACTCAGTAAGTGTGACACAACTGTCATCTCATTCAACCCTCATAGTCATCTTAGATTTGTGGTCGTACTGGTATTTCCCCCATTTTGCAGGTGAGGGTAACAAGGCATGGAATTTAAATTTACAGTTGGCAAGCATTGTAAGTGAATAGGTAAAATGCAAACCCAAGAAGTCTGACTTTAGAGCTTATACTCAATTATCATTTTTTAAAAAATGACACTACATATAGTGTAAACAATGATCAGGGAAAGTGTAATTGTACAAAGAATAAATACATGTTGCAAGCAGTGAATAACATGAGAATAAAAAAATATATAACAGTGGTAGAGGGAGCCATCTTGAGCTAGGCTGAACTGAAAATATCTTCTCTTATGTCATCCAATCTTTTATACATCTTTTGTTATAAACATTCTGCAACATTTTTTGGTGCACAAATGTCTATATCTATGCTTAGGATATATCTATGAATGGAATTGGTGACAGATAAGTATTCATGTATGTATTTATAGAATGATGTCTCAACATTATAAATCATTTGGCTTATTGAGGTAGTAAAGTTAATTTATATTTTGAGACCCACAAAACAAAGGCTGCCCCAATGGCCCAGCCCATGTCACAAAAAAAAAATTTTTAACATTTATTCATTTTTGAGAGACAGAAAGAAACAGAGAACAAGCAGGGGTGGGGCAGAGTGAGAGGGAGACACAGAATCCAAAGCAGGTTCCAGGCTCTGAGCTGTCAGCACAGAGCTGATGTGGGGCGCCAACCATGAGATCGTGACCTGAGCCGAAGTTGAATGCCTAAACTACTGGGCCACCCAGCTGCCCTGACCATGTCACAAATCTTCACCTAAGTCAGCCTGCACCTATGGAAAACACCTTTTGAAGAAACCTAACATCTACCAAGCACAATCCTCCAAATCTGCTTTAGATAGCTTACCTTACCCTAGGAAACAGGACCTGCTAAGCCTTATAAGGAAATCCCTGACCTCCTAGCCAATCATGGCTTGTTTCCATGTTGACTCTTCTCATATTCTATTAAATTCACTCTTCCCCACATCACTCAGGAAGAGTGCTCCATTGCATGTGGGTTACTGTATTCCTCTAATCCATGGATTGTTTTCTCTTGAATAAAGGACATCAAACCATTACTAAATTGTTTTACTTTTGTCACTTGACAATAAGTTGCTAAGGTTTTTTGGGTCCACACATTTTCTTTTTCTTAAATTTTAACGTTTATATATTTTTGAGAGACAGAGAGAGACAGAGCATGAGTGGGGTGAGGAGCAGAGAGAGAGGGAGAAACAGAATCGGAAGGAGGCTCCAGGTTCTGAGCTGTCAGCACAGAGTCTGATGCGAGGCTCAAACTCAACAACTGTAAGATCATGACCTGAGCCGAAGTCAGATGCTCAACTGACTGAGCCACCCAGGCGTCCCTCTGCACATTTTCAATTAGCTACATATTTACCACTTCCTCATAGTGACATGACTGCATTAGAATGTTAATAAGCATCAAGATCTGATAGCAAGTGAGATATTTACCCAAAGTGATGTTTGTTACTATCTTGTGGACGACACAACATTCACTTTTTAATAATGCAAATAAATAGAACAAGCTCACCTTATGGATCAGAATTATAGATAATTAAAACTGTGTAGACTTGAGCACTGTGAATTTTAGCATAAAATATCACTATGTTAACCCATTTTTATCAGCACTTTCTCTATCCCCAATACTATGCTAAGAGGAAAAGATACAGGCCTGAAAAAAACAGGCCTATGACTGCTACCCAGGAATTTGAAGTTCAGCGAGGCAGATTAACATTTTTTATTAAAGCTATTTTATATTAATGAATATGATTACATCAATCGTTAAAATAATACAAAAAATTTTATGGAGAAATATGGGCACAATGGAACTTATTGGGGGAAAAGTAGACAAAATTACTAACTTGGGAGAATTCTCTGGGAAAATTTACTGTTTTTCCATAAACTATCTTTTTGATTTTGAATGACGGCTTGAACAAGATACTTTTAGATATCATCCAATACAATCTTATATGTACACAGAAATGAAAGAAACCACAATGAAACCCTGCATATCATAAATTTCTTGTATGTGTCCTTATTTAAAGGAGCAGAATTAAAAATAGAAGTGAAACCTGATAAACACGGAGATAAACTCAGAGGTATGTTGGAATATCTGTTCCTGGACCAAATGGTTCCAGATTTCTGTTTCATCAGATTTCCTGGGTTTCGTTTCTCAGGTACTCTCCCTTTCCCTTGCTATTGGCTCCTTTATATCATTTCCTTCTCTCATTACTTATCTGACACTTGTTTGTAGAACAACAAAAGCCACTTTTAGTTTTCTAATTCTAAACATACCTGGAATACATACCAAAGTTTCATTTATTTGCTCCCTCATTTTAAAAATGAGTATTGAGGGGCACCTGGGTGGCTCAGTCGGTTGAGCGTCCGACTTCGGCTCAGGTCATGATCTCACAGCTTGTGAGTTCAAGCCCAGCATCGGGCTCTGTGCTGACAGCTCAGAGCCTGGAGCCTGGTTCTGATTCTGTCTTCCTCTCTCTCTGCCCCTCCCCCACTCATGCTCTGTCTCTCTCTGTCTCGGAACTAAGTGAACATAAAAAAAGGTTATAAAAAAATGAGTATTGAGTACTTTCCTCTGTTAGCCACTATGCTAATTGCTGTTTAGGCAGAAATGAAAATACATGGTCACCCTAAAGAAATTCATGGAACCCAAGACGCAATTATCAACACTACTAAAACTCACTAAAATATAGACAAAGAATTTTTAGCAGATGGATAGGCTGGCATTATTAAAAATGTTAATAATCTTTTTAATTAATATATTGTTAGTTAATAAAATATGTATAGAAAGCATCACAAACCAGAGTTGTATAGCTGAATAAATTCTCTCACAGTGGATATAGTCATGTAAGCAAAAGCCAGGTGTATGTGTGTGTGGAGAGAGAGAGAGAGAGAGAGAGAGAGAGAGAGAATTATTAGCCTCAGAAAACCCCTCAATCCTGCTCTCAATCACCCTCTCATCCTTCTGACAAGTTAGATTAATAGTGTCTCTTTATGAACTTCATTTGTCAACAGAATTATGTAGTATTTATTCTTTTACTTCTATTGCTTTTTTTAAGTTTATGTATTTTGAGAAAGAGAGAGAGAGAAACAGAGACAGAGAGAGACAGAGAAAGAAGGAGAGAGAATCCCAAGCAGGCTTCATGCTCAGTGTGGAGCCTAACATGGGGCTCAATCCCATGACCATGAGATGATGACCTGAGCCAAAACCAAGAGCCGGTTGCTCACCCAGGCACCCCAATAGTTTTTTTTATTGCTATGATCAATTCATGTAAATATTTTTTGGTTCACACACGTATATATTTAGTTGAGGCATCGGTATACATATCTTCAGCTTTAATATATTCATAGAATAATGTTACCACATCATAAATCATTTGGCAGACTGAAGATGACAAATTTTTAATCCACTTTTATCTATATAAAAAATCACGTCTATGTATTACAGGGTCACACAATTCTCAGAGACCCCCTACATGCTAAAGAAAATTTACTTAAAACCTTTTCTAAGAAGCATGTGTATGAACACTATAACTTATTCAACTATATATGTGTGTGTGTGTGTGTGTGTGTGTGTGTGTGTGTGGTTAAACTATATATCATTTTGTTAAAGCTGTATTTAACCACATTTTGTTTTATGTTACTTCTTTTTACCACAGCTAGTGCCAAGAGACAAAGCGTGATAACAAAGGGAAAATACTACATACACATTGCCATTTCCCCCCAAATATGTAGTAATTAAATTACATAGCATTTTCAGAATCAGAAAAAAGAAGCAGAGTCCATCCCCCTTCTCCTGCTCTTTGCCTCGCCTCTCTCTGGAGAGTAAATCAATTTGCTGCCTCACATTATGCATAGGCACCCTGGCTGTAGTTTAGCATAAGGATAGAGAAGGAGAGCAGCTGCATTGGAAGCTGGAAAGAAACTGTAAGAAAAGCAAAAACGCAATTACCCAATTTGGAGTCTGACCAGGAGAATGGAAGTAATTCTTTTTTTTCACTTAAGTTTCAGACACTTTTAATGAACAAATGTTCTTTGTACTTTAGTTTTCCTCTTCTTGCAAAAACAAAACACAAACATAACCAATACTTTTCCACGTTTAATTATCCAAAAGCAGTCTTTCCTTAATTTAAAATTGAGTGTCTGTATGTACAGCATACCAAAATTACACTGGCAGGTTTTGACAAGCAGTATATTGAGTGATTGTATATATTCTAAAAGGACAAAAAAACAAACAGAACCTTTTCAAATTAAAATGATTCACACAATTTTTCTGCATAAAAACCTAAAATGCTGGAAATGGAATTAAGAGCCTCAACTATCCTTTTATGTGCCTCATTCCTAGTTTGTGATGCATTCTGATGTTTTACTATTTTCCTTTAACAAATAATAAAGAATTTATGAATCATGAACCCATAAGGAACATGGTACAATCTCAAAAATAGTTTTATTGAATTGGCTGTAAACTATAAGAGGCAGCTGCTATTATTTTTTTTATTTTTATTATTTTTTTGGGCCTCTGATCAGGTTAATATGGAAGGGGAAATAGTTTTGTGGTAGTTATTCCTTTGTTAAAAAAAAAGATTTAATTTGTTAACAAACTGGTTTTAAGAACATCATTACCTACAATGTCATTATCTTTAAAATAAGATTCGAAAAATAACTTTGAATTTCATGGATGGTATTGTAGGTTATTGGGAAATTAAATTCAGGTTTGATGCTGACTCCATCACTTACTAGTTGAGTGATCTTCAAAAAGGTAACTCTACAGGTGCTAAACTATTTTTACACACCTACATGTCACTAAGCAAAACGAAGTTGATTTTGCTGGCAAGACCGTTTTGCAAACAGCAACATCAATGTTCAAAACTTGTGAGATGACATGATATTTAGGACCTCACTTACTGGCCTTGATTGTGATCAAGCCGGTAAGAGAACTGCTCAGATTTTTCCTTTTGTGTCCTTATCCTTACTCATCACAAAATCTTCCCAAAGTTCTCTCCAAATTTTCTCACCAAGTATAGCAGCTCAAATTACTTATTCCATTTATAATATTATTCCTCACCATGAAATAATTATTATAACTCTGACGGCTCCACGCAAGGGAATCTGTACTGCCACAGGCTGTTTCTCTCTTGCATCAAACTCCAACTCTGTATTTTTCTCCCATCCCTATAGTGGCCAAAAGAACGCTAATAGTCCCATGCCTGTCTCCTTGCTTGACCTGTGTCTCTTAAGATCTCACCAACCTTTTTTTAAGTGTATTAATTTTACTCTTGTTATAGCTACTAACACTGGTATATTTATTTTCTTTGTTCATAAAATCCCCTTCTGCATCCCACTTTGAATAATTATTGCCCACTCCACAGATTAGAGTTGAAAAGAAAATTCACGTTTGCTAGAGCTATCTATATTAGACAAAATAGCAACAGTTATACAATTATCCAGTAGCAAATGGATATTCAGTAGCCAATATCCAGGAGTAAATATCTTTCCAGTTTGTGGTAAGATATTTTTATGGCCTTCTCAAAAGGGACTTTGCACCAAATTGCTCACGGCAGAAATGTGGTCTCTGTTCTTTGCCGCTTTCTCTCATTCACTTCGCAACTCCAATCAATCAACAAATCCTATTTCAAATTCCTAAATACTTAAAAGAATTTATACTGATTCTCACTGTCAATTTCCTAATCTAAATTTAAGTTACATCTCACCTGAGTTACTGCAATAAACATTTAATGAGCCTTCTCACATCCTTTCTCACTGTACATTGTACAGTCATTCTCTTTCAGAAGTATCCTAAGAGTGGTCCTGTGGTGATTTCTGCCGTGTGAATACCCCCACAATGGCTGATCTCAAGCTAACAATGTGAATGTGCAATTGGAAAGAGACGCACATGTGTGAGCCATCTGTGAGCCACTTCTAGCCCAAACTAATTCCAGCCACCACTGTTAAGTCTCTTATCAGATACTGACTAAAAGCTCTTCTGTGGTTTTGGCTCTGTGAATCTTTTGTTTTAAGTTTATTTATTTTGACAGAGACAGTGCAAGTGGGGTAGGGGCAGAGAGAGAGGGAGGGACAGAGAATCCCAAGCAGGCTCAGAGTTGCCAGTGCAGAGCCTGACATGGGGCTCAAACTCACAAAACTGGGAGATCATGACCTGAGCCTAAACCAAGAGTCCAATGCTTAACCGACTGAGCCACCCAGGCACCCCTGTCTCTGTGACTCTGAGGGAACTCGCCCCTTTAGATCTCCCCTTCACCTCTCCTTTCTTTCTACTCTCCAGATAGAGTGGATTTACCTTCAGTTCTTACATTGTATCATGCTTTCTCCCAGATTTCCCCACATGTGCTCTCCCATTTGAGTGAACAACGTTCCCACCCACTACTCTAGTAAGGTCTAATACTTTTAGGTCACAAATCAAAATTAATTTCTCTGGAAATCTTTCACCTTCCGGACCAGGTCATACACCTTTTCTATACTCCTATAGCATCTTGCAATTCACTATACCTTTCACCAAAGTCACTCTTCTGTTTATTCTATTTATTTCTATATACTTTTTTTGCTACATGATAGCAGTGCCCTTTCCTTTTCTTTGCTAACACTTCTCTGCCAGGTATTGGCAGCTCTCACTTAGTATGTATTTAAGAAATATTTGTTAATGACCAAATGGATTTAATGTGTGTAAATATATATAATAATATATATGATTCCCAAAGTAGATTATTTAAAAAAAAACTCAAGAATAACTAAAAATGTGATAAATGATACTAGTCCTATTTAAAGACAATGGTTTGAAGAAGAAAGAGATTCTCATGATGCGGGTCCTTGTTAAACACTTACTTTGTAACTGTGAACGTTGAACAAGCTCTCTGAAACGCCTCAACCACAGTCTTGTGCCAGCTTTATTATTTTAATTAAGATAGCATGTGAATATGCTGTGTTAGCTGTAAAATGCTATCTATGCCTCTCAATGCCATCAGTCATGCCCCAATATTAAGAATAAAGCTCAAAATCTATAAAGAGCTCACCAAACTCCACACCTGAAAAACAAATAACCCAGTGAAGAAATGGGCAGAAAACATGAATAGACACTTCTCTAAAGAAGACATCCAGATGGCCAACAGGCACATGAAAAGATGTTCAACGTCGCTCCTTATCAGGGAAATACAAATCAAAACCACACTCAGATATCACCTCACGCCAGTCAGAGTGGCCAAAATGAACAAATCAGGAGACTATAGATGCTGCGGAGGATGTGGAGAAACGGGAACCCTCTTGCACTGTTGGTGGGAATGCAAATTGGTGCAGCCGCTCTGGAAAGCAGTGTGGAGGTTCCTCAGAAAATTAAAAATAGACCTACCCTATGACCCAGCAATAGCACTGCTAGGAATTTATCCAAGGGATACAGGAGTACTGATGCATAGGGGCACTTGTACCCCAATGTTTATAGCAGCACTCTCAACAATAGCCAAATTATGGAAAGAGCCTAAATGTCCATCAACTGATGAATGGATAAAGAAATTGTGGTCTATATACACAATGGAATACTATGTGGCAATGAGAAAAAGTGAAATATGGCCTTTTGTAGCAACGTGGATGGAACTGGAGAGTGTGATGCTAAGTGAAATAAGCCATACAGAGAAAGACAGATACCATATGGTTTCACTCTTATGTGGATCCTGAGAAACATAACAGAAACCCATGGGGGAGGGGAAGGAAAAAAAAAAAAAAAAGAGGTTAGAGTGGGAGAGAGCCAAAGCATAAGAGACTGTTAAAAACTGAGAACAAACTGAGGGTTGATGGGGGGTGGGAGGGAGGGGAGTGTGGGTGATGGGTATTGAGGAGGGCACCTTTTGAGATGCGCACTGGGTGTTGTATGGAAACCAATTTGACAGTAAATTTCATATATTAAAAAAGAGAAAGAAAGAAAGAAAGAAAGAAAGAAAGAAAGAAAGAAAGAAAGAAAGAAAGAAAGAATAAAGCTCAGACAACTGAACTGAAAATTCCACATTGTATATATCATAGCATTAAAAAATATGTATCATAAAAGTAAGTTAACATTACATAGCAATAAATAATATTCAAATAGCTACCTGACTATTACATATTTTGTAATCTTACAGAAGTTCAGGTACTACAACTATTTTTACATGTGAATAATACTTTTTCTTCATCATTATACTTTTAATCAATTAATAGATGTTCATTTTAAGGTGGCTATTATTTTAAAAAAGATTGTTAAGGTCAGATCAGTGCCAACACCAGAAACCACTTATAGCCATCCATCCTTTTACTCCCAGGAGAGCTATAGATTCACTTGATCCTTCTTTGACCTAAATCCAATAAAAGAGGTGAAAAAGTCCCTATGTTCCCAACGTGCTGTTACACCACAATAGCTCAGTAATTTATTTGGCTTTAGGCTTTGCAAGCTGGCCCTCTGCAGTTCCAACCTTCTAGATCTTATGTATTCAGTTTGAAAAAGCCATTTTTTTTTTTTTTTTTTTTTTTTTTACAAAAGAAGCTAGCTGTTAACAGAAAGAAGAGGAAAACAAGATTTATCTTATCCAGCTCTATCCAAAACAAGGTGCTATGCTTTCTGTGACTTCAATTTGACAAGTAGAGCCCTGGGCAGGCATGTAGCATCACTGCTTGTCACTACAAGGCAACGGAGTGGAAAAGATAGTGGAGGAATAAGCAAGTGGAGCAGGTAACTAATTAAGATTAGGAGTCAACAGTGAAAGATTTTCTCAATCCAAGACACCCAATTCTGCCATATCTACCATAATACAAAACACACATAACTGCCATGCAACTAACTCATCTTGGAATATATAAACTTTTTTTCTGGAAATTTTAAAATAAAATGGCAGACGAAATGAAAATCTGCAGGTGAGATTTAAAAAAATGTGATAATTCTACCTTTAGTGTACAAGTCTGTCACAATCCAACATCAATACTGATTTATTCCAAATTAGATCAAATATTCCTGTTCCCTAGTCCCAATATTTAAAATGATTCTCTCTCTCTGGGGCGCCTGGGTGGCTTGGTCGGTTAAGCGTCCGACTTCGGCTCAGGTCATGATCTCACGGCCTGTGAGTTCGAGCCCCGCGTCGGGCTCTGGGCTGACAGCTCAGAGCCTGGAGCCTGTTTCGGATTCTGTGCCTCCCTCTCTCTCTGCCCCTCCCCTGTTCATGCTCTGTCTCTCTCTGTCTCAAAAATAAATAAACGTTAAAAATAAATAAATAAATAAATAAAATAAAATGATTCTCTCTCTCTCTTGCTCTCTCATTTATCTCTCCTCCTCTCTCTGAGAGTGTATGTACATAACTTCATATTAATATATTTAATATATGACAGGCAATATATTATATGAAATCACATGTAGTCTAAGCTCTTCAACTACTCATTTTCCCCCTTCTTTTTTTCTTCCTCAGTGGAATTTTCTCTGATAATTTTTTCATAGTTGCTTCCCTCAGTTTCATTTCTTTCTGCTTTTCATCCTCTCTTTTCTTCCTGTGTTTGTCCATTAGTCTAAAATTATTTGAGGGGATTCTCTTCTGTATCAGGATCTTTTTATACAGAATATATTGTGTGGGAAAGCATCATACAACAGTAATTATAAACAACGGTGTTTTGATTGTTTTGTTTTGAGAGAGAGAGAGAGAAGGACAGACAGACAACAGACAGACAGACCATGGAAGCAGAGGAAGGGCAGAGATCAAGGAAGAGAGAGAATGCAGGCTCCATGCTCCATGTGGAGTCCGACCAGCGTTCGATCCCACAACCCTGGGATCATGACCTAAGCCAAAACCAAGTCTGACTGAACCATCCAGGTGCCCTACAATCATATTTTTTAAGTCAACTGCTAAAATTATGCTAAGAGATACACACTAGGAAGCATCCAATAGCACTTGTTTTTCTTCCTATCTCTCCATATATTTTCTCCCAATTTCAGTCATTTCCTGACCTCTAGCCCTAATCTTCCATTATGGAAATTGACAGAAGTTAAAAAAGTAAGTCTCCTATATTACTTGTTCTATTTCCCATGTTTTCACTGAAGTATAATATCATTACCATAAGTCAACTGACAAGTGCTCAGAAACATAGATAATATAAGTAAACAATATAATCCCTGTCCTCCACGAAATAATGAGTAGGAAAACTCACAACTGCTTTACTACCTTTTTTCTGACTTTCTTATGCATTACTCATCAGTATTCCATGAACTTCCTGGCCAGGTTGCCAAGAATTGAAAGTAAAGTTATGGTCATACCATCTACAACAATTAAAGTTCAGTGCCTGTATATATGAGGTTGAAAGGGAATTACCGAGCAGAGGCAATTATGTGCAAGAATTCTTTACATGTTAGTATATACAAGTGACTTCCTAACAAAGAATAGCAATTCTGAGAATACTCACTCTCATTTTCTCTTTTCTTAAATTATACTTCTAAATGAAGAATATTATTTATTCTGGCAGTGTTATTAATATCACCTAGATTGTATTTCTATACACAGCTGTCTTGAGTTTATGGAGTTATCCCTACTGCAACACAAAAGTTATATTCAGTTTTTCAATCAGGAAGTTAGAGATATTTTAGAGTCCCTTGAAGTGACCTTTTAAGTCTTAGAGTCCAATATCACATGGCAATGTCAACTTGTGTTCATTTATCATAGCGATTCCATTAGTTTGAGTGTATCTTGCTGGTTTGCAACCTGTGAACTAGTGATGACCATTTGTCATTGTATTTTTGTAATTTCTTTCAGTTCCAATATTCTTGCCAATTTTGTTCTGCAAATTAAATGGTAGAGACATTAGCATTTTGAATACTGTTTAGGAAAAGTAAAAAATGGCAATGGATATTGCTTGAAAATTCTAAGTACCACACTCACTAGTAACAGAAAGAAAACTAACATAAAATATGAGCCCACGACCACATTTTCCACAGTGCCAGTGATCTTATTACTTGCCCCCTTCTTTACTATCTCCAGGTTCTCTTGCCTTTTTCCTGTATTTGGCTATTTCGACTTCCCTGATCTAGTGAAGAAAACTTAGCCTCTATCTTCATGAATTCTGAGCAGTCCATTATGCATATAATTTAAATACTTTTCCATTACCTTTCATTATGGTAATGGCAGCACAATAGTAAATGAAGATGATGTTACATAAAACAGATTGGCCTCTGCTTATAAATCCTTTGAATGCAGAGTATACCATAGCTCTCTCTTTTTTCTATTCTTCTAACAACATAAGCCTGAAACGTCCAGCTGATAGTATTCCTACCAACAATCACAAAACTTCCAGATCGTCAGAGCTCCTGATTCTGGAAATCAAGTGACCCATTTTAAAAGTGGGCCATTATATGCAATTGAGTGTCACTAACCCGAACCCTTCATAGTAAGATGGGTATTTGGACTAAAACAGAGCACCATTCAGAGCACATGTTATCCTTCAAAAGAATGCCTATAATTAAAATATAAATAAATAGAAAGAAATTGGGCCATCTATCACATCAGCAAGCTCTAAATAAGAATAGTGGATGGCAGTACAAATTACTTCAAGATTTGAAAAACCCTAGCATGGTTTTTTCTCCTCATCACCTTCCAGCATATTCCCCAAAGCTACTGCAGTTCAATTCCAACTAATTCTACCATATCGTGCAAAACCACACATAAAATGAGATCACATATGTCTTTGTGTGCTGAGACTCCTGCAGCTTGTTTATCATATATCATATATGTGCAGTGATATTGGATTTTTGCCGGGAAGTAGAAGTGCCTTTTCACATGGAAGAGCATGGTCTTCCACCAAAATTAACAAATGGATAAGTGGGACTACTCATAGTAATTCTTCTTTTAGGATCTGTTGTAATTCTTCCCTACCTTAACCCAGTCTATTACACAGATTTCAATCATTGTCATCTCTGGGGTAAGAGAGACAGGGATTGAGAAACCTGGATTTGCTAAAAAAGAGGTCTCTGACTATGAATTCTTTTAAAGGTGAGCAATTTTTCTAGGTACATGGTAAACTGCTTAGATAAATATTGTCTCCATAATTAAAAGAGCACCACAGCACATGAATCTCTCCTTTAATGATGTATAGTGTGTATCAAACCACTCCCAGTACAATCCCAGGATGTCAGGCTTCTCTGTCTCCGATAATTATTTCCAAGTCCCTTCTATGCAGGTGTTCTGTGGTTCTGAGAAGTGCTTCCAAACTATTGCTAAAGGATTGGCTTATTGATATTATTATACCCTTTACATATTTTTTTTAATTTTGTTTAACATTTATTTATTTTTGAGAGACAGAGACAGAGCATGAGTCGGAGAGGGGCAGACAGAGAGAGAGAGACACAGAATCCAAAGCATGCTCCAGGCTCTGAGCTGTCAGCACAGAGCCCGACACGGAACTCGAACTCACGAACCGTGAGATCACGACCTGAGCCGAAGTCAGATGCTTAACCAACTGAGCCACCCAGGTGCCCTACCCTTTATATTTATTATTATATTTATTATGTTATTGTATTCCATTACATATTATTGTCCATTCTAATATGTTATGAAATATTTTGCATAGGGTAGAGTAAAACTGAATTACTAGAAGAATGCCAAGTACATGCAGAATATAAATCCTGGTTTTTATCAGTAGATTCAACAAACACAATCATTCTACAACTAGAGCTAGAGTTTATATGCAAAATTGCAATTCCTTATATGAAATGCCTACACATACGCTCTGAATAGAAATCTTCTTGCTAACATTTGTTATTGCCAGGCCTTTTGATTCTAATGCATGAGTGTGTAGTAGTTTTCACAGTAGCTTTAAGTTTTTTATAAACTTTAATTTGTTTAATGTTTATTTATTTTTGAGAGACAGAGACAGGGTTGGGGGAGACAAGCAGGGGAGGGGCAGAGAGAGAGAGAGAGGGAGACACAGAATCTGAAGCAGACTACAGGCTCCAAGCTTCCAGTGCATATGGCTGGACACAGGGCTTGAACCCACAGACCATGAGATCATGACCTGAGCTGAAGCTGGATGCTCAGCCAACTGAGCCACCCAGGCATCCCTAATTTTTAATTCATACTGTGTCATTTGTTTTGGTGTAGCAAATTACCAAGGCGGCTATATGCTCCAGCTAAATAGTAGACATGCACAGAAGTATGCTAATAAAATAGAGGCAGACTTTCTAAATATAAAAATAAATTATTTTTATGTTGTATAATGTTCTAATATAACTTGTTTTCAAAAACAGCATTAGCTATTCTATTGGCATGGGTGGGGATTGTAAATATACATCCATGCGTCTTCCCCCACATAAAATTTATAGATGAAATCTAAACAGATTATAGGCCTAGCTCACATAATTATTATAAATGAATTATATTTTAATTTCTACAGATAATCTAACAAAGATGTTGACTCCAACTTTATAGCATTACTAAGTGTTTCCAGACAGTTCTAGTTATTGTGAGAAACAGAAGAAGATTAAGGCATTTCTTGCTGTTCTCTATAAGTCACGTGTTAATAGAGAATCCATAAACATTTCAATTACTAAAGTGTAAAGCACACCGTGATGGTGCTATAAGGCAAGAACCAAATTCTGTAGGAGGGTCAGGAAGAGATTACTTTCTATTGGATGAAATAATCTTTCTAGAGTACATAGCTGACAGGGAGTTTATTTATATTCAGATACAGCTGGAGAGAGGAAATTGAGAAAAATCAAAGTTCTATGATCTTACTCTCACACTTTTCTAGTGCTATGTTCATGAAATAGGGAAATACAATTATGTGGCTAAAGTGCAGAATTGGAAATAGGATTTGGGGTTCTATTGAGAAAGAATAGTACTAAAAAGTGTATGTGGGTATGTGTGTCTATGCATATTTTTTAAATGTTTATTTATTTTTGAGTGAGAGAGACAGAGCAAGAGTGGGGATGGGGCAGAGAGAAAGGGAGACACAGAATCCGAGCAGGCTCCAGGTTCTGAGCTGTCAGCACAGAGCCTGACATGGGGCTTGGATTCACCAACCACAAGCTGATGACCTGAGACAAAGTCGGTTGCTTAACTGACTAAGCCATTCAGGAGCCCCGAT